>NC_139573.1:14699384-15299384 GCF_965112155.1 Podarcis liolepis
GGGCCTTCTGGCAGTTCCCTCATTGCGAGAAGTGAAATTATAGACAACCAGACAGAGGGCCTTTTCGGTAGTGGTGCCCGCCCTGTGGAATGTCCTCCCTTCACCTGTGAAGGAAATAAGCAGCTATCTTCTTTTTAAAAGACATCTGAAGGCAGCCCTGTTTAGGGAAGTTTTTAATATTTAATGCTGTATTGTTTTTAACACTTGATTGGAAGCAGCCCAGAGTGGCTGGGGAAACTCAGGCAGATGGGCGGGGTATAAATAATAAGTTATTATTATTATTGTTGTTGTTATTAACCTGAAAATGTCAATGACTTCCCTTCTCTTTCCATGGTTCATTTTGCATATTACAAATCCCTGCATATTTTACATAAACTAAACCATTCAGTATTCCATTATGACATCCATCAAAACTTGTTTACACTGTTGAATTTATCTGAATGCTGCCAACGCTTTCAAGTGCACAGAATTCTCCACCATACATTCAAGAAACATTTACCAATCTTCTTGTTCTCTTATTTGATAGGTTAGGTCTGCAAGCTGCACATATTCCATCAGTTTAAGTCGCCATTCTTCTTTAGTTGGGACCTTGCTCTTTTTCCAGCCCCTGGCTCCTCCTCTTGGCACAATGCCAAGCATCATGCAACATGTGAGACACTCAAGACATGATGCCCGTGATATCACTTGTATGGTGTCGGGGGCAGTCGGGACCTCTTTCCCCAACAGCCACAGGAAGAGGAGGAGAAGAAGCCAGGGTTCAGGACACTTGGCCAAGTGATGTCACAAATACACACACACCAACTATTGCATGCGTGATGTCACACATGCACACAACACCCCCCCCAATTCTGCTTCGTAAGTTCTGCCCTTGAGAGATGCCTTCTGAGGGGGATGAACTAGATGTCACATTAAACATGGTCCAGACGATTAATATAGTAGCAGGCATAGGGGTCCCAATTTTCCTCTGGACTTCAGTGCATGCACAGAGAAGAGAGACACCTTCCCTTATCCACTGCAGTCTCAACAGAAGTTGTTCTGCCAGAGCTGCTATGACTCCTAGAATGGTAGCCAATGAGAGTGGGGAGCAATGACAGATTTCCCTCTGGGGTAATAGTTGTTTGGTGGGGTGATGTGGGGCAGGGGGAGCAGAGCTTAATCAGGGCTAGACCAAGGGACAAAACTTTGGTTCCAGTTACTACAGGGGCCTGCCATGCTGGTGTTGTACAACACAGCTAATGTGGATGGTACTGGGTTGGGTCAGGGTGGTGTTACATTTGTGGCTATCTGAATGCAGCAGCAGCAGAGGGGACTTGGCATTAGGACAAGCATATTAGCAATTGCTCTGAATATTCACGCAATCAAAATGTCGGTGGTTTTCAGTGGAATTTGAAAGCAGCCTTTTCTCTCTTGATCTGTACTCCATATATGGAAATGTGGTTCATATTTCTTCCCTTTTTTTTCATGCCCTTCCCTGGCCAAGTTCTATATAAGAATGGACACCACAGCCTGAGAACCCAACTTGCCACGGCAGAAAGCAGCATCCATCACCTCAACGGGACGGAGCTTGGGTAAGTTGGAGGTCGGGATGGGTGAATCTGACAGCTTAGGTCTCTTGCATTCTTCCACATCAGTTGGCATTTTTAAAATTAAAAAAAAATCAGCATTTTAGTAAATTTCTATTAATTGACACATTTCTGCGAACATTTCTCCTTTTTATAATGCATTTTACATGCTATTTTCATATACATATGCATTTCTTCACACTGTTTCCTAGTCCTTGCATTTCTCTTCACATTACTTGGCTGGTGAACTGCACTGCCAACCTGAAGAAACACATGCAAACCAGGTGGATTTCTCTTTGTATGCAAAGTGGAACGTATTTTCCCCACGTTCTTAGTGAAGGTGGCCACCAACTCTGTTCTGACATGTGGCTGCTGTTTCACACTTAGAGTAACGGAAACCAGATTTTTCACATATAAGGAAGCTCAGCCTTTGATAAAACAGGAGTCTAGCGGCACTCCTTAGATGCTAGAACTCATGGCAATTTGTTCTATGAATATTTCCTCAAAATCATGCAGCAGTTGTCTTCATAGAGATGACTCAGCCAGCCGTAGTCCATCATTTAGTCTCTAGTGTGTCCCAAGGAAACACTACAGAGGAAGGGAACTCTGCAGGTAAGAGGATGGGAACAAAGTTAGGGATTGGTTGGCTCTGCCTGTCCTTGACTTTGGCTCCACCTATCACTGGTCTTCCTGCCTTCTGCCCTATCAGCCCCAATGGACACCAGCCTCCACTGGTCCAGAAGAGTCAGTGGTCAGCACTAGGTGCATCTGCACACTAACCTTATTTGACTCCATGATACTTCAACAATTGCCAACTTTAGGTTTTGGGTTCTCTCTTCTTTCTCTAATCTTCCCATTTATGATTTTAAGAACACAAAATGCTGGTTTTCTTCTTCCTGCTATCACCACATTGGCAATAAGTAAGGATGTTTTTAATTTGCTGCACATTTCCTTCCACAAAAGGTCAACCAGAAGATGGGGGTTATCACCTACCTTTGCCTTCTTGGTCTCCTGGTCTCCTATTCTTTCCCCGGAGGTGAGTGTTTTAACAATTATCTGGGAATTTTCCAGAAATCTTAATAGGGGCTCAGCATTGATGTAAACAAAAGTACTTGTTAGATTTCCAGGTGATGGTAACCCAGCTAAGGCTGTTGGAATAAATAATCAGGCAATTGAAGCTGGTTCATTAGAATGAATAGGGAATTGCCCTACCAACCTCAGTCTGCCCTGAACCACTCCTCAGATTCATATTGACAACCAGTCAGGGACTGGCACTACCTGTCATTGCCTCTGGATCCACCTTCTGTTGGTCTCCCTGCCTTCTGTCTCACCAATTCAACTGGACACTAACCACCTCTGAAAGCACAAAGGTTTAAATTACCTGTGCTTCCTCACTGGAATAAGCAAAAGTACAAGTAAAGTGAGATTTCACATTAAAAACAGTCTTCTTACAACTTTTGCCCCACCCTCTTTTTCTTCCTTTACTCTTCTTTCCATACAGCAAGGGCCAGATCCTGTCCCAGGGGTTGGCTGAGAGCACTGGGCAACTGCTATGCATATTTTGATAGTCCAAAGTCATGGTCTGCAGCTGAGGTAAGAAGTTGGTTCTCACCAATCAAGCTGTAGCATAAGATATTGTTGTGGGTTGCGCATGAGATCTTTTTGAGGAGGGCTATGTATGTGAGTTGTCCTGAGACAATACCTGGCCAACATTTCAGATTGAGTTGCTCACCCAACATGTTCAAGGGATGTGTTTCCATGGGAGCCATGAAGGCTTAATTAACAGTGAAGACTCGTCAAGGGTGGCAACTTAAATAAAATAAGGGGCGTGGAAGTGGCTGGTAAGCCCTGCTCTGCACAATTGATCACAAGACATGGCACCCCCCCATTGGAATGGCAATGTCCATCACCTTTGGGAACCCGCCCCCTCAAATATTTTATTGGGGGGCTAAAGGGACCTTGGCCCAAAAGAGTTGGATCCTGTGGTCAGGAGGGATGGCCTGGCCAGAATGTATTCACTCACCATTAGGAAGAGGCAAGTCATCTCTCTTACTGAAAAGAATACAATGGTACCTCGTGTTAAGTACTTAATTCATTCCGGAGGTCCGTTCTTAACCTGAAACTGTTTTTAACCTGAAGCACCACTTTAGCTAATGGGGCCTCCTGCTGCTGCCGTGCCGCCGGAGCACAATTTCTGTTCTCATCCTGAAGCAAAGTTCTTAACCTGAGGTACTATTTCTGGGTTAGAGGAGTCTGTAACCTGAAGCGTATGTAACCTGAAGTGTATGTAACCCGAGGTACCACTGTAATGGTCTGCAGTGCCAAAATGGAATGTGGTAGGTTTGTTTGTTTGGTGATTATCTGTGTTGCAGCAGAGGTCAAGCTAATATGAATTCAACATTCGAAAGCAAATCCCTTCAGCTCAAAACTCCTTGCATACATTTAAATGCCTATTTTCCTTTTCTGAAACAATCTCAACATTCTGTATGCAAAGGCTTCTGAATTTGGAGTTGTGAGAAAACCAAATTTGGTCTCCCCCAGAGGACTTATTTCGTGAACCCTCATCCTGATTTGTTTGCACAAAGCTTACACAGAAGTTATGTGATAGCCATTCTTCACTGAACACTCAGTCTGATTTGCCTGAGTAGAGATTAATATTCATTCTTTCATTCATAAATTTTACAAGACTTTTACACTGTTCGGTTTTATTAAAACCCAAAGTGATTTACAAAAAATAACAATACAATAGCACTGTTAGTAACAAACAGTTAAAAACAAGTATTTGAAACATTCAGGGGGAAAATAGAATCAATGAGAAGTCTAAAAACCAGTTTAAAACATACACCAACATTCTACATGTCTGGATAGGGTTGTCTAAAGAAAATGTTTTTAGAAGGTGCCGAAAAGTGTACAGGGAAGTCACAGCAACAAGCATTCATCCTAATTTTCTTTTGGGGTTTTTATCTGTTTCTTTTAAAAAGTAGGTTACTTGGGCCACAGATTGGTCAAAGATAGACAGATGGACAAACAGACGGACCACATTCCAAAAGATAGAATAGATTAAAAACTTTGACATTACACATGATTGTTCACAGCTGGATAACTCCAACGGGGTGGGATATCACTTTTGAATTCTTACCTTAGTATGTTTCCGAGCACAATTCAAAGTGTTGGTGTTGACTTTAAAGCCCTAAACAGCCTTGGCCCAGTATACCTGAAGGAGCATCTCCACCCCCATCATTTAGCCAAAACACTGAGGTCCAGCTAAAAGGGCCTTCTGGCAGTTCCCTCACTGCAAGTAGTGAGGTTACAGGGAACCAGGCAGAGGGCCTTCTTGGTAGTGGCGCCTATCCTGTGGAATGCCCTCCCATCAGATGTCAAGGAAATAAACAACTACCTGACATTTAGAAGACATCTGAAGGCAGCCCTGTTTAGGGAAGGTTTTAATGTCTGATGTTTTATCATGTTTTTAATATTTTGTTGGCTTGGGAGGTCCAGTCAGATGGGTGGGATATAAGTAATAAGTTGTTGTTATTGTTTCGTCTTTTTGATACATTGTGAACCACTTTGGGTACCATTTTGTGGGAAAGTGACCTACAGTTAAGCCGATGATGATAGTGGTGGCAGAAATACTTTAGTGCCTTCTCTATTCTCAGATTGCATGCCAAAGCTATGGCCGTGGGACCCATCTGGCTTCTATACTCACAGGGCAAGAGTCAGCCTTGGTGGCCAATTACATCTCCTCAAAGCAGAAGAGAAAATATAATGTCTGGATTGGTCTCTATGATCCCTATGAGGTGAGTTCCCTTAAATTACTCTATTCCAGGTCATCATCACAGCACAGTGGCTCCTTAGCAATGCCATCCTATCATCTCACAGGCTGCATCCCATAATTATGTCTCCAATATTTTACATAGGGGCCAGGCGTGCTGGGTTCCACCCCACATTAGGGGTGCCCACACATGCAACACGTTGCCGCTCCCTGCCAACCCCCCACAGTGAAAATTTTGTGGGTGCCTCAGCACCCATGGCCCTGCACAGATGGTGCTTATAGTAGGGGGTTCTTCTCTAATGTCTCCATCATAGCTTGCAAGAGCTTCCTGCTGAGCAACCTCCTCTGAAGATCCTTGCACTGAGCTACAAACCTCCTTGGTCAAATGAGCTGTTCCTTCTCTTTCCTGCAGAACCGAAATTGGAAGTGGCTTGATGATTCAATCTTTGATTATGACAACTGGAACAGAAGGGAGCCAAACAACACTGGCGGCAAGGAGTATTGTGTGGAGCTGAAACGTTGGACAGGTAGGGAAACTATTTGCATGCCTGAGAAAAAAGGCGTTTTCACCTTGAATGCTACATTACCCTCCAATTCCCTATAAATTTCCAACCTTTCTCAGGGTTGCATCTCACTAAATTGCACTGAAAATACCTCTGTCAATAGACCCAAATTAACCATCACTAATTAAAGTCTATTGATTAGAAGGCATCCAATTATGAGTCAGATTTAACCCTCAACCAGGTGTTCGCTTGTAGAAATGTTTACAAATCAATTACTCTGTAGACCTGGCTAGCAGTGGTCCATTCATTCAGCATTTAGTGTCACTGCCCAACACACCAGGAAGCTTCAGCTGTAGCTCATCTGCATAGTTTAGTTGCATGTGTTTTATTTGCATGCATACTCATTTACATATTATATTCTGGAAACAGTGGTTTTTCAAGTGGGCCATGTCATATTATTTTCTACAGCATTTCTCTAAGAAGTGGTTAAAGTCAGATAAAGAAACAAAAGAAGGCGCCACATTAAAAAGGACCCAATTTCAGCTGCAAATTTTGAATCAGGAGCACATTTATGAGGTTGATGTCAGGCAACTGTCAGATGGGCAACCCACATGGGGTCGGTCAGTTCTGGACGAGTACATCCTGCACAATGTAGGGTTGCCATACGTCCGGATTTTTCCAGACATGCTTGGGAATCAGGGCCTGAAAATGGCGTCTGGGCAGCAAAGCAGCAAAAAGTCTGGGGAAACCTGGGCATATGGCAACCAGGACTATTTTCAAAGGAAAATGCTTCAAACATGCTTTAAAAGCTGAAAATTTGGGGTGGGGTGGTGGAAGGGAGATGTTCACAAAAAAAAAACAACAACCCTCAAAAAGAGAAAAAAGCTCAGGCAGGTTCTCACTTGTTCCTGGTGGACCTTGCAATGCATGCGCGTTTGCCCAGATGGATGGCATGTGCACAGAGCGGTGGCGGCTGCCAAAAGGAGCTGAGCATCCCAGACTCAGTGCAAGTCAGGAGGAAGCCCAGTTGGTGAGTGTCCCAAAGCCGCTTACATTGAATAGGGGCCTGAACAGGGTTCAGGGAGGGAGGCGGTGCAAGGCCCAAGCAAAACGAAAAGAAAAGAGCTCAACCAGTTTGTCCAGATTTTTAGTATCTGAAATATACCCAAGTCAAATCCAAATCCTAACCCATACTCCAAACCACATCCATTTGGTTATGTAATAATGGGCAAGAAATAGTAACTTTTGTCATGTCTTGAATTTTAGGTTTTCGAAAGTGGAATGATGAACCTTGTCACCATTTCAATACCTATATCTGCAAACAAGAGATTTAAAGGAGACTGGAGTTCCCAACTCTGCCTGCTTAGTGGATCTCTGAATTCATTCCTTCCTCTCCCATTCCTCAAAAACAGCTCTTCTTCATTTTCAAAATAACCTCCTCTATAGAGCTACCTCTTTGGTCTTCCCATTCACTTCGAAGTTTCCTTGTTACTTCTGCAAAATATAATCCTAATAAACTCGCTTATGTGTATTCTCTTTTCACTGAGTCCATCCTTATTGCTCCAGTTCCAAAAAAATATATCTGAAGACTGGGGAAGGGGCAATTCTTGTACTGGAGTTCCCGGAGAAAAGAAGGACATTGTACCTCTGGGGCTCCAGACCAGCAGTGTCGCCAATACCTGACACTCAGGGCAACACGTAGGTGAAACTTTTTATCCCAAACCTAAATTCTTTTCTCAGAGGTGCTCAGCAGAGCTGATACTAAAGCTGGGATTTTGAGAGCTGGGGACAGGGGGAAATGTAAGGGGATCCCAGACTACCCGACCAGTGCCAAATCCTGGGATGCTAAACCAGACACCCCTGCCCCAATTGCTCACCTGTAGGTCCTTCCCTGTGCCAGACATGAGTGATTTTGTCTGGCTGGAATGTGAACTTGAGCACTGACCTTGATTGTCTGGATGGTGGATAGAGAGATAGAAGTAAAGCAGCCTCTGACCTTTGCCTGGCTTGAAGGCAGTCTACTGTGCAAAGGCAAGAGTCCCCATCATCAACATCATCATCAATTATTATTTAAACCCCGCCCATCTGGCTGGGTTTCTCCAGCCACTCTGGGAGGCTCCCAACAGTATATTAAAAACACGATAAAACATCAAACATTAAAAACTTCCCTAAACTGGGCTGCCTTCAGGTATCTTCTAAAAGTCAGAGAGTTGTTTATTTTCTTGACATCTGATGGGAGGCGTTCCACAGAGAAGGCCCTCTGCCTGGTTCCCTGAAGCTTTGCTTCTCACAGTGAGGGAACCACCAGAAGGCCCTCAGTGCTGGACCTCAATGTCCGGGTTGGACGATGGGGGTGGAGACACTTCTTCAGGTATACTAGGCCGAGGCTGTTTAGGCTTTAAAGGTCAGCACCAACACTTTGAATTGTGCTCGGAAATGCACTGGAAGCCAATGTAGGTATTTCAGGACTGGTGTTATATGGTCTCGGTGGCCACTCCCAGTCACTAGTCTAGCTGCCACATTCTGGATTAGTTGTAGTTTCCAGGTCACCTTCAAAGGCCCATGTAGCCCCATGTAGACTGCACTGCAGTGGAACTATTCCATCTTCTTCCCTTCTGGCAGAGCAACCAATGGCATGTTCTACCTAGGAGGTCATGTTCAGGACAATTGGTTAATGGTACATTGCAGTGGGCAGTGCTTTTTTCCTTAAAAATGTTTAGGAGTACTCTCATTTCCCTACTCATATTGAAATACTGCCCCTCAATGAGGCCAAACTTAGATTTACAAGATGTTTAGGGGTATGCGTACCCCCAGGAAAAAGCACTGGCAACAGGAGATATATAACATTCGTTGTATTGTATACTGTGAAGCATGGTTGGAAATTTTCATGAGGTTAGAGAAAAACCTACCTGCTTAATCATTAATGGAGCTGGGCCTGGACTGTATCTCTGTGGGCTTAGTCACAAGATGATCAGCTCACAGTCACATGAAAGGGATTGCATTTCAGGTCTATGCATATGTTAATTGCAGACATCCATGTCAGGTGTGGTGCCTTCTTTTAAGTTCTGTGAGCAAAGCTTTTGAACCACATTTTTGGACTGGATAATTTTTATTTCAATGCAAGAGTGTGTTTTGTTCTTCCAGTGGCTTCCATGTGTGTCAAATCAATAATCTCAGCAGGTCATCTGTGAGGAAATGTTGCCCTCAGTTCTGGTTTCTCTTGATTTCTCATTTCTCCAAACTTGAGTTCCTCACATTTCCACAACTATTGGTGAAAGGTTTGGGGGTTTTTTTTGGCTGGGGCGAGGAAATTCACCAGCACTTTCACAAACATTTCTTCTAACGTGCACATGTCGGCATTCAGTGTTTCCCAACCTACAAAGTATTGATCTGAAATATAATATAGTTTTGCACATTATTTTCACCAACACATGTTTTTTTAATGTGCTGTCTTCAGTTATATATGCATTACGCTGCTTGGCCACCAATCTGCATTTCAAAAACTGGAGAAGTGCCAAGGTCTAAAGGATGGCTGTTTTACAGCAGTTGTATTATTTTGGAAAGTGCAAATTGGGGAGATATGCTTCAAACATAGTGTGAATTGAATGTCTTCTCCATCCCTTCTGCAGTCAATCCTGCAGTGGTACATGTGGATATCAATGAAGGTGCAACCAGTGTGGGCTTACTCAGCTCTGCCCTGCTACTTCTCCTCATGCAGTTCAGCACAGGATCTTGTGTGTCTTGTTCAGGATGTGGGTAAGGTTAAACAGGTGTGCCAGTTTTAGTTTCTGTCTGTTTCTCATCCCCCCCCCCATCTTTAATTCAGCTCTCCACATCTGCACATCATTGGTTTTTTTTTAAAAAAAATATTTATGTAGATTCATCAGCATTTTAGTGTGAATTTATCCCAATATACAGTGGTCCGTACTTAACCTGAAACTGTTCTTAACCTGAAGCACCACTTTAGCTAATGGGGCCTCCTGCTGCTGCCGCACCGCCGGAGCATGATTTCTGTTCTCATCCTGAAGCAAAGTTCTTAACCTGAAGCACTATTTCTGGGTTAGCGGAGTCTGTAACCTGAAGCGTATGTAACCTGAGGTACCACTGTAAGCATGTTTTTTAAAAGCAATTTTCCCCAATACAATGCATTTTTACACTAATCTATGAATTTGTATGAACAATAGTTTTGGGATTTTTTTATATACGTTACCTGAGGACAGCATTGCAAAATTCAGAGAAATGTGAGTTTCAAAGGTTGGCTGTGTTTCAGCTCATGAATTGTTTTTAGAAAGTGTGAGTAGGCCTGGTTTTCATTTTGAACTGAATTGAACTTCTCTCCCATCCTCAGTCTTGGTTAAACAATAGGCAAACCGGGGGGGGGGGAATGCTGGGTGGTGGCTGGAGTGATGGAGTGACATCAGGCAGAGGCATAAGACTATAGCAGGCAGAGGCATAAGACTATAGACTTATAGAGGTGTAAGAAAAATCTAACCCAGGGAAGCTGCTCAGGGAGATCTTTGGCACTGATGTGTGTCTCTGTCTCTCTCTGTGCTGTGACATTTAGGTGTAATAAAACCTGTGACCTGACTATCCTAGTGATTGTGACCATTTATGCAAAAGAGAAGAGAGCTAGGAAAATGGACATGGGGCCATTAGATGCACCAAGCCCATGCATGCAAAGTAAAACAACATGGAGGATGTCCAGCTAGTGCTCAGTATTGTCCCTTGTTCATGTCTGTTATGTTCAGTTAAAACAAGTCTGTGAAAGGACTGGGTAACTTGCTATTGTTGAATTGCCATCTTTTGATATTGCTTAATGCTTCCGATCCTTGAATTTACATTTGTATGTTAGCAAATACTCATTGTCGGTTCCTCATTTGGAAACACTGACTTTGGGGTGGGGCGGGGAATGTGTGCCTGAGAATATTGAACATCTTTTTCTTAACTAGAAGCTCTAGGCAGCATTTTCCTGGGGCAGGAATCCGGTTTAAAATTTAGTGTAGCATTCCAGAACATGGTGCTGGTCAGGTTAAATGGGATTCCCTTGCAATTTCCCAGTGTGGTGTAGTGGTTAGGAGTGGTAGTCTTGTAATCTGGTGAACTGGGTTCGCGTCTCCACTCCTCCACATGCAGCTGCTGGGCGACCTTGGGCTAGTCACACTTTTCTGAAGTCTCTCAGCACCACTCACCTCACAGAGTGTTTGTTGTGGGGGAGGAAGGGAAAGGAGAATGTTAGCCGCTTTGAGACTCCTTAGGGTACTGTTAAAATGGGATATCAAATCCAAACTCTTCTTCTTTCCCTGTCCTCATTTTGTGGCTTCTAAAATTCTGGATTTCATATCATTCTGCACTGAACAGCTCTAAGGAAAAGTGTTTGTTTTGGGGAATGAAATTTGTGGTGACATCTGGATTTGAGTGCCTTGTGTGTTGTGAACAGCAGTGCTAGACACAGCGAGAGTTAGACACAGCACCCCACTGTTCCTGGGACTCTCATCCTAGGAGTGCCTCCTCATCATGAGAATTGTGCTCTGAGAACTGGTGCTGGAAGGACTGATGGGATGAGAAGGACAGAATCATGACAAGAAATATATGCATAAGAGATTATTAGGATTACATTGTATTGAAGCCTATCTTGGAAATAATGGATGAGAGTTGATCACTGAGGGATTGGAGAGGAGGTAATGATTCCAGAGAGCTGTCCATCAATCACAGAAGGCACAGTTGGGAATGACAGTTGCTGGCTTAGAGTTTTTTCTTGCAGATGTAGCTGTTGAGTTGGTTGCAGTTTCTATCATTCCATTTCACAAAACTGTAAACGGTTTCTTTAAAAGAGAACAAATGACAGAATTAGGTCCAGAAGTTAGGAGGCACATGAAGAATAAATAGTCCAGATTAATTTTGGTTTCTGATCTTAGATTTTCTACATCCCTTACTCAACCCTTTCCCTATGGTGAGGAGAATACACAACTCAGACTTTAGCCTGGCAACCAGTTTTCAGAATACAACATGAATGTGATGGTGGTGGTGATTGCTACAAATTGCATACCACCCTTCATCCAAATATCCCAGGGCAGTTGTCACGTACAATTTACTATGCAGATAGGCTGTAACTTAACCCTTCTACATTGTGGTATGTTGGAAGTGACCCTAAATGCTGAACACATAAGTCACTGCTGTTCCACTCTACAAAGTAATTATCTTTGCTGTAAAGAAACAAATACCTGACCAACAGTTGTATCCAACTAACTCATACTCAGAGTAGACTCCTTAAAATCAATGGACTTTCAAAAAATACTAACCTGGGTCTGTTGATTTTGATGGAACTATTTTGAGTATGACTTACAATCCTGAGAGAAGTAGGACATTGATGGAGAAGTGTGTGGCAATGTGGAACTTAACATCTAATTGTTATTTTGTCAGACCTTGCAAATAGTTTCCTTACCTGGAAAATATAGGAGCTCCACACAATGCTCATAAGGGGCCCAGTCGTCTGGTGTGGTTGGGTACCAGGATTTGTAACCTTCGTCGAACTTGTAGACTGATCCATCAGGCCACCTCCAACGCCCATTCTGCAAGATTGAGACATTATAGATCATGTAAGTAAGGAAATGAGGAGCCTGGTGTCAATATTATCTGGATATGTTGGTCAGTGGGAAGGTAGTGCCAGCTATGAATGAGTCAGAGGAGGAACTGCACTGAAAATAATATTGATGTAGCATGTGGGGTTCATTCTTGGATATTATTATATACGGAAGGAGTGGTGATGCTAAGAAGCCACTACTCTATGACAATGACTTGGAATAGAGCAAGTGAAGGCAACTCACGTAATGAAGCCCAATCCATACGTTGCTTTGTTCTTGCTGGGATGTGGAGATGTGCTTGGCAATCAGGGCTGTCTCATCCACATTAAGGATAGAGGCAAGGTGGGCCCTATGGCCATAGCTATGGCATGCAGTCTAAGAATGAAGAAAGAATGAAAGACATTTTGCCACAACTGCCATCAGAACATGTTTCTTTATATACCACTTTTACAAAAAGTCATTCCCAAAGTGTCTCACAACACATCAGATAACAACAGTTCAAAAACCATATCTCACTAAAAGGAATGATGCAGAGTTTGTGGAATATCAACATTTTTATTTATTTCTCTGTAATTTGACCTTCAACAGGCAAGTCTTACTGGTAGACTGTAAGAAATTAGTGTCACATACCATGTTGCCGGGCTTAAACTTTTGTGCACTAATGACACCTCCAGATCGACAGCATTTCACATGAGGAATTCAAGCACATAACAGGAAGTGTAGGTTTGCACAATTAATCCACTTAAATAAATAAATAAATGAACAAATGTAGGAGCATGTTCTTGCCCGCTCATCTAGGATGAATGCAGGATGACTGGTCAGTTAAAAGGTCATCTGGAGAAACCCTAAGCCCGTCTTCCAACAAACCCATTTTTTTTTATGTAGAAATTTTAGGTGGAAGCATTTTTATGTGGAATGTTGAAAAAGCTGCAAAAGGTTACAGAAAGGGAGTATTACATTT
Organism: Podarcis liolepis; assembly: GCF_965112155.1. Taxonomy (NCBI): domain Eukaryota; kingdom Metazoa; phylum Chordata; class Lepidosauria; order Squamata; family Lacertidae; genus Podarcis; species Podarcis liolepis. The sequence continues at coordinate 14,712,764 of NC_139573.1, forward strand.
AAATAGAGGCAAGGAAATTTGAACTTGGGAGATTTGCTTTGCGATGCCTAATTTATTTTAACTTGAGCTCGGGAACCCAAATGATCAGCACTGCATCCTTTCACAACACTGCAGACCACACAGCACGCACTGTTATGTCACCCCTGCACCGAAAAGTTGCAGGGGTGCAGTACATATGTAATGTTTGGTAAATTCCCTTTGGAATTAGGTCACTGGGTGCTTTTTGACATTGTAAAAATACTATTCTGTAAATATATAGGCTGAGCATAGGCAGAGGATCAAACACTCCCATAGACTGCCAATATCTACAGTTCATACATGAGTTCTCTAGGGAGACAGCCAGAGCCATGAAATGTTTTGCGAACGCAGTCTCAGATCTGTTTCAGAACTGCAGTCTATTCTACTTTTCCACACAAAGATTACTTCCCTCTTCTCCTGGTGGGAGGGGAGGATTTGGCATAATTGTCACATTCTCAGCTCCCACGGAGATGCTTCACTGGAACATAAAGTGACCAACTCTCTTTTGTTAAGTCTGAGATGCTGGACAAGTATTGTTCCAGGGCAAGGATAGCCCTGCTCACAGAATCTGATAGGAACCCAAAAGATGTAAATTATAAACATTAGGGAGAACTTTCTGTCAGCAAGATCTGTTTGACAGTGGAAAGCTGTGGCCTCTCTTTCCTTGGAGGTTTTTAAGCCAAGGTAGGATGGCCATCTGTCATGGATGCTGTGGCGATCACACAGGGTCCCCGGACGTTTGACGGTCTATTGACCCTGTGCCACCACTGAGATTGCCTCTTCACTGCCACCACCCCGTTTCTCTTTGGGGACACACGGAGTCCAGACAGTTGTTAACATTAACAAATAATCAAGTTTATTTGTATAAGCATGAACAAATAACAACTTCAAACTGATTATTCCAATTATCTATCTGACTCCACCTAACAATTCATCTCACTATCTCACCACACAACTTGACCAACCCACAGGCGATTCCTCCCTCTTACTTCTCCAACTCCCAACACTCAACTCTCAACTAACTTACACACACCTCCGACTCTAACTTTTACTCCTCCCCTTGCATTCTCTCTGGCCAATCACATCACACTCATTTAACCCTTTCCTTATGACCCACCTAGGAGGCAAATGCCACAGATGCTTTAGTTGAGATTTCTACATTGCAAGGGTTTGGACTAAATGACCCTTGAAATACCTTCCAATTCTATGATTCCATGATTCTATTACATTTTGCTTGAGGAGAAATATTTCTTACCTCAGCATCTCTCCATGACAACTTGGTATCAAAATATCCATAGCAATTGCCCTGGTTTTCCAGCCAGCCATCAGGACAGGACAGGGCCTTGGCTATGAGGAGAAAGGAACAAAGTAATAAGATGGTTGTTCTTTATGTGAAATCTTATTTTAGCTACACTGCTAAAAGGGGTGACTGCTTTGAGCAATCACAGATAATTTTGAAACCAATGGATATAGGCCTAACCTAAACCATTGCTCTAATAGCCTTAGCTGGGTAACCATCGCTTGAAAATATAACAAACACTATTGATATAATGCCACTTAACCCAGATAAAGATTTCTACAGCTCCTCTCATGCTTTTTTGGTCTCATGGCCTGCCTCAAATATGAGCTATGTAGACTGAAAGGGGCAAGGCAATGTAAAACTGCAGAAAGAGGATGCAGGCAGAGGATAAAAGTGTGTCTGGCAGAGTGTGAAAGAAGGAATGTCCCCAAGGAGGGAATAGAGAACTGGCTGGAGACACCGAGGAGAAACAACAGCTGAGGATAAGAAGAGCAGCACAGGTTAAAAGCGTGAAACAGAAAGATAAGGAGGCGGAGGAGGTTATATGTGAGGGAGGTTATATGCAGAGGGAAGGGGAAAAGTGAAGAAAGGAGAGAAATAGATTGAGAAAATAAGAGAAACCTTTTTACTAGGAATTCTAGGTGCAGAAATACCAAAGGAGCAGAAAAGACTATTCATGTATGTGACGACAGCTGCACAAATACTATTGCCCCTGAGATGGAAGGAAGATAAAGTTCCGACCAGAGAAGAATGGTTGATAAAGATGATGGACTACGCTGAAATGGCGAAAATGACTGGGAAGATCAGGAATCAAGAAGATAATACATTTAATAAAGAATGGGGGGGGGGATTTATAAGTTGCCTTGAAGAATACTGCAAACAATTAAAAACATTGGCAGAATTATAACAACACTTGTAACGTAACAAGTGCTATGGTATGAACTGAATTTTAAGAATAAATGGAGAACATTATATGATGCAGGTGTGTAAAGATTAACAATGGAAGCCATGGAGGAGTAGAGGGAAGTCTAAGGATTCAGGGAATCCTATATTTTTATGATTTTGATTTATATTTGAGTGAAAATGTTAAATTTAAAACTGAATTATTATTATTATTATTATTATTATTATTATTATTATTATTATTATATTATTATTATTATTATTATTATTATTATTATTATTATTATTTTAAAAGAGAAAACAAGAGAAGCAGAAAGATGGTAAGGGCAAGAATAAGCAGTAGCAAAGGAGGATTCTTATTCCAGCAGAGCCCAGATGTGATGGATGGCCAAGATGGCTCTTCAGTAGTCACTGAATGGAGAACCAAAATATTCAAAGAGTGCAATAGGATTGTCATTTGGTGTACAGTGCTCTTTCCTTGAGGATATGTTTGAAAGACAATATTATCTTGGAAGCTTTCTCAGGGTAACATTATCTCAAACTTGACATTGCTAAGCAAGCTTGAATTCCTGAATTGTGATAGTAACTAGGATTACAAGCCCAAGAAGGGTTGATATAAAGACTAAGATAGTAATATTAATCATAATTCTCTTGTGTCTGCATTCTTGATTGCCTGCCTTAATATTATGACTTAGACTTAAAAAGGGGGAATAAATGAATTAATTATATTTATATGGACACCTGAAGGACTAGGGGTAAATAGTTTGCATTGGGTAATTCTCAAAAATTGGTTAAAATGCTCACCTCCTGGAAAAGAACTGGAGACCAGGACTCCAAGAAGACAACAGGCGAAGGAGGTGACAAATCCCATCTTGTGGTAGACCTTTTGTGGAAGAGGAATGTACAGTGAATTCAACAAATACCTCCACTGATTGCCATTCATCCCAAGTGGTGATGGAAGGAAGGAGGACTTAAACATTGTCTACTCTTAAAATCACAATTCTACTTTATTTGAACTTCTAAGAACTATGAAGATTAGAGAAAGACGAAAGAAACAAAAGCTTGATGTTTATCAGTGTTGACGATTCATTGAGCTATAGAATGTTGAGATTAGAAGGGACCTTGGAGATCATATGCTCATTTGAGGAATCTCCAAGAATATGCATTTCTATTAACACCTTCCCCAAGTACATCATTTTTGTATGCGTTACACAGCTGAAGAAATTCCATGAGAAATTCAACTGTGTTGAAAAATTCAAAGAGATACAAATTTCAAAGGGTGGCTATGTTTCAGCTCTCATATTGTTTCAGATAGTGCAAATTCAATAAGTATGTCTTTAAATGGAATCTGAACTGAATTTCTACCCCATCCTCAACCCCACCTCCAACTTACCCAGGTTCAGTCCTTTTGAGGTGATGGATAACTCTTTCCACAGGCAAGCCTGACTCCCAAGTTGGCTGCCTTAATTATTATATGAAGCTTTGTCAGGTCAGAGGCAGGGGAAAGGAGGAAGGAATTTCAACCTTTTAGGCATAAATAAAGCACAGATGACAAAGGAAAGGCTGTACTTCAAATACTCATAAAAACACATGATTGGTTGCATGAATGTCCCTAGGTATTTATGTGAAAGGTGATGGAAAAGTAAATATTCTAAATACAATAATAAAAGACTTAACTAGAATCAAAGAACAGGTCTACCATCTGGAGATAAACCCAAATTCAGGAGGGGCACTTCCTTCACCACTTTCTATTTTGAAACTGAAAGGTGTCAGTGAAGGGGAGTGCTGAATCTGCTCAAAGAGCACACCCTCACTTCAGGTAGTGCAAAGTTGTCCTGTAACAAGACTGGCCCGCATCCTTCATAAAGGGAGAGACTGCCTTGGAATATTTCCCAGAATCCTCTGCCACATGCAAGACGTTCCCTAGTAGATGAGTCAACGTGGCAAGAATTCCATAAAACCCAAACTGTGGAAACCGCTCATGTTATTCATGTTTAAAATTGGGGCTTGGCGAGGTCTAGTTTTTACATGAAAATGGGAAACATCTGAGGGGAGCTAAACTCCTCCCTCCTCTTTGCTTCCTCATGCTATTTAACTCCCCCCTCCTTGGCTCATTTCTGAGATTGGGATATAAGTACCTGTGGTGATGGAGGGTGGGGAGCTTAGACTGGGGACTCTTCTTCTTCTTCTTCTTCTTCTTCTTCTTCTTCTTCTTCTTCTTCTACACACACACCCTTGTTTTCTTCTTCTTTAGATGCTATTTTTCCTACCTGGCTTATTTGAGGGCAGCTCCAGCAGAGTGGAAGGCAATGTTCCATCCAAATGGAAGCTGGAGACACAAACTGGGTTTCTGGAATGCTTTCTTTGGTTGTGCACCTGGTAGCTCTCAGTGGCAGCCATGTTGTCTCCATAATACACTAGGACAGGCATGTCCAACTCTCTACAGACTGCGATCTACTCCCAGTATATAAAGAAAACTGGCAGTGATCTACCGATTGTTGTTGAGCTTTTTTTTAGGGGGGAGTTAGCAGAGTTCCTGAGCTTTTTTGGAGGGGGGCACCACAGTTGTTCAGCTTTCTTTTTAGGGGGGGTAACAGTTGTTCAGCTTTTATGGAGATGGATTACATAACATTGATTGCACAACAGTCCGCTGACCTTCCTCCTTTCCCCACTCTGATGCCAATGCTGGAAATACAACCTTTCAAAGCTGTACTGGCAGCAAAAATGGGACACAGTGCTGGGGGCGGGGCGTGTTATGATCTCTCAGGAACAAACGGGTGATCACTTCTTTTACTCCCACGATTGACCGGGAGCACACCGACAATCTACCTGTTGATCATGGTCATCTGGTTGGACGTTGCTGCACTAGGAGTTTCATGAACAGACACGGTCTTCTGTAGAACACCACAAAAACATTGACGTTTCCATGATATATATTTTTTGGGGGGAGTTGTAATCCCTACCCCCACCCCAAGTGTCCCTTATCCTCGCCCGAGTTATGCACAGTGAAATACGCCACCTTCGATCAGGCAGTTAAGTTGATCCGCAGTTTCGGCCCCGGGGCGTTGTTGGCAAAGTGTGATATCGAATCGGCCTTCCGCCTCTTGCCAGTACATCCCGCTGATTTCCGGTTGCTGGGTTTTAAATTTCAGGGAAAATACTATGTTGACAGGGCCATGCCAATGGGCTGCGCTGTTGCTTGTTCGGCATTCGAAGCCTTCAGCACGTTCTTGGACTGGGCCCTGCGTTTCAGGGCAAATACCATTGGGGTCACGCATTACCTGGACGATTTCCTTTTCGTGGGCGGAGCCAACACGGGGGAGTGCGCCTCCTTGCTGGAGGCCTTCTCAGCCCTGGCCGAGGACCTTGGGGTCCCTCTTGCGGCGGAGAAAACGGAGGGACCAGCCACACGCTTAACTTACCTTGGCATTGAGCTGGATACAGTGGCCCAGTCATCCCGCTTACCTGTTGAAAAGACTGAAGCCCTTAAACAACTAATTCAGGACACTCTTAAGCTTAGGAAGATCACCCTTAGGCAAATTCAATCTTTATTGGGCCACTTTAACTTCGCGTGCAGGGTGGTGTCCCCCAGACGCCCCTTCTGTGCTCGCCTTGCCAGATTGTCAGTCGGTCTGAAACACCCCCTCCACAGGGTTCGCCTCCCCAGGTCGGTCAAAGCAGATCTCGAGGTCTGGACAGCCTTTTTGGAAAAATATAACGAGGTCTCTCTTTGGCAGGATGTTTTGAATCTATCATCCGACTTTCAGGTTCAATCGGACGCAGCAGGGTCTTTAGGTTTCGGTTTGTATTTCAAAGGGCGCTGGTGCGCGCAACGCTGGCCCTCAGCATGGCAGGGTCAGGCCATCACGCGGGATCTCACCTTTCTCGAGTTCTTTCCAATAGTAGTGGCCGTGCACATCTGGACAGAGGAGTTCCGAGATCACCGAGTGTGCTTCAGGACCGACAACCTGGCGGTGGTGAACATTCTTGCCAGGCAGTCATCGCGGTCTGCGAGGGTCTCCTCTCTCCTGCGGGCGTTCGTCCTCCGTTGCCTTGAGTACAATATCTTATTTTCAGCCAAATTCGTACCAAGTGCCAATAATGATATAGCCGACGCCTTGTCTCGATTCCAGATTCCTCGTTTCCGGTCGCTCGCACCTGGAGCACAACTGTTGCCCGAACCCTTTCCGGAGTACCTGTGGAACGTTGGAGACGCAAAGTGATACAGGGAGTATTAGCGTCCGTGGCACCTTCCACGCTCAGGTCCTATAAGAAGGCCTGGTGTGATTTCCTGGGTTTCAGGTTTGGGTTGTCTGGGCTGTCACATAACACCCCCCCACACCACTGATGACGTCCTGCATTACCTGTCCCATCTGGATGACCTCGGACGTGCTACGAAAACCTTAAAGATCCACGTAGCAGCCATCAGCTTCTTTTCAAAGGCGACGTTTGCGCAAGACCCATGTAGCGATTTTCTGATCCGTAGAGCCATTGAAGGTTGGGGCAGGTTGCAACCGCCCAGGACCGTTGGTCGTAAGCCTATTTCTTATGGATTGCTATCTCAGATACGCGTAAAGCTCAGGACAATTTGTTGGTCTAAGTTTGAGGCACGGCTCTTCTCTGCGGCTTACGCTATAGCCTTTTTTGGTGCGCTCAGAGTTGGTGAGGTTGTGTGTGAAGCTAGTGCGCGGGGTTTAACTCGCGGCCTCCTGTGTGAGGATGTACAGCTATCCGAATCTGCTGTGTCAGTACTGGTGCGTCAGTCCAAGACCGATCAGACTGGCAAGGGTGTCCTGCTCAAGCTCACGGCGTCGGCCCAGCAGGGCCCATGTCCGGTGAAGGACACGAGGCGGTTTCTCCGCCTTAGACCAGCCGTCCCGGGACCGTTCCTGATACACGAGGATGGGTCGCCCCTGTTGAGGTACCAATTCACTAGAGTAATGCGCAAGGCTATTGAGGCAACCCCCCCATGAGTACGCTGCACATTCGTTCAGGATCGGGGCCGCCACCACGGCCGCGCACCTGGGGTTGCCGGCAGAAAGGATAAAAGAGTTGGGCCGGTGGAAATCCAATGTTTATAAGTCGTATATTCGCAACCTTGCGCCTACCCCTTAGTCTGCTTACCCTTCCTTTTGTTCTATCTTTATTCCCAGCTATGCCCGGAAGAAACGTGTGGATTTGCGGTCACAGCATTGTTCATTGGGCCCGCGTGCGAGCGGTGAGCTGTGGCCTGGCACCCAACCTTGGTCTGCCACGTGATGTTCGAGTTTCCTGGTTTTCGAGAAGAGGCATGCGTTGGGAAGAACTGATGCCTTTGCTGCGGGAGAAAATAGCCAAGCTCGGCTCTCCCGACATCCTGGTGATTCATTTAGGGGAGAATGACCTTGGCAACAAAAGGAGTGTGGACTTGCTGTCGAGCATAAAAAGAGACTTGAATGCATTTGCAGCCCTGTGTCCCAGAACGACAGTGTGCTGGTCCTCCTTCTTGAAAAGAACTGTGTGGCGCGGTGCGCAAGACTGTATGGCCATTGAAAGAACCAGGAAACTCGTAAATCGGGCGGTAGCCCGTTGGGTGCGCTTTATGGATGGCCGAGTGATTTACCATGACCGTATTCGGATTAGCGACAAAGCTTTATACCGGGATGACGGTGTCCACCTATCAGATCTGGGGAATGACTTCTGGTTAGCTAGTGTCATTAAAAACATCTGGGATTGGTTGCAGCTTTGAGGGTATTGGCGGCGAGCCTTTAGCTCGGGTGGCGGTTAGGCATTGGAATAATGTGTTGCGCTGTGTGGAAGTGCTAGGTGTGGCCATCGCCTATGCCTTCAATTTTTAGGGGTATTCCGTTAAAGGAATCTGGGGGTCGTGTATTCCGTCCGATGCCTGCTTGGCGGGAGGCCTTGGCACGACCCTCGGTGACAGCAGGGGTGAGCCTATAGTCGGATTAGCATCGACAGGCTCCACCTACTGGTGAAGAACCCACTTGTTTCGATCCAATGCCTAAGCCAATACCTTTTAAATACTGTAACCAATAAAGTTGTGGCCTTTCCCTAGCCCATTAACCTTATATCACGTGTCCTTGTGTCTTCATTTCACTTCACCGGGGTCGGGTCCTCGAACCACAACATTGATTGCACAACAGTCCGCTGACCTTCCTCCTTTCCCCACTCTGATGCCAATGCTGGAAATACAACCTTTCAAAGCTGTACTGGCAGCAAAAATGGGACACAGTGCTGGGGGCGGGGCGTGTTATGATCTCTCAGGAACAAACGGGTGATCACTTCTTTTACTCCCACGATTGACCAGGAGCACACCGACAATCTACCTGTTGATCATGGTCATCTGGTTGGACATTGCTGCACTAGGAGTTTCATGAACAGACACGGTCTTCTGTAGAACACCACAAAAACATTGACGTTTCCATGATATATATTTTTTGGGGGGAGTTGTAATCCCTACCCCCACCCCAAGTGTCCCTTATCCTCTGGGGCATTGTAGAAAAAAGAAGAAGGCTGGTGGCCACTTGGGCCAAAAGACTTTTTAAAATTGGGTATCCTTAAGGATATTAAATGTGGGTACAGGGTTGACAATCTGTTTTACAGAGATGTCAACTGTATTCTAAAATCTGGGTTTACACAGCAATGCACACCCCACAGATGACTTAAACACTGTTTGATGTCTTGCATGTCTTAATGACCCATCAAGGATAAAAAGAATATAGCCGATGTTTCAAATTGCCTCAAAAGCAGTATTTTTTAATGGATTCCATATTTAGGCAGTACCAGAGGTCCTGCAGCAGGGTACATTCCCCAAATAGAGTTTACCCTTTGGGTCATCGCTTGGGGGAGTTGCAGGGGCAAGACTGTGTCACCCACCGTCAGTTTGAAATGGAATTGTTATTTAGGTCATGGGAGAAAAACAGGTCTGATTCAAGGTGCACCTGGGTGAAGGAAGTTTGGTTTTACAGGGTCTCCCTGGGTGGGAGGTAGGGGGAAGGAGAGTATTTATAGAGCTAATATATTTCGATGGTTTCAAGGAAGCATGCTGGGAAGAAAGCAAATAGCCTGGACTAATACATTTAAGAAGGATTGAAACCAGTGCATTTGATCACAATGTGTTCTTTCCCCCTCTTTGTTTAAAGGACTTGGCACCACTTTTATGAGTTACTTAGCACTTTTATGGACTTTATATCAACTTTGCAGATGTAGATAGTTAATGTTTTAACTGCTGTTTATGGCTTAGGGCGTTCATCAAATATGGGCTAGACTTATGAATACTGAGGCACACATGGAGGCTATGCCGTCAGAGCACCTATAATGCTTCCTTGTTGAAATAGTCAGAGTCTAAAGGTTAAGACCTTTTGGCAGGCTAAAAGCCTGACTGGTAAAGGAAGTAGTGTTAGAACCTTTTGAGATCTCACTCTACCTGCATGAGGCTTGGGGTCACATCAACCCTGAAAACAATGGATAATTGTTTCTGAAAGGGTGTATCTTGTTTCATTTTACCAGTACGGAACCGAATTCTGAGTGAGGGGGGCAAGCTGTGAGAGAAAAGGACAAATCAAAATGCAGAAAATTTGGCATGTTGGGGGGTGGGGTGGTCAAAAAGAGATTGGAACTCAGCAATAGTTCTCACTTCTTCTTTACTTAATTTTCAGATGGCATAGCAAACCATTCCCAAACAGCACTGCTTTGGACAGCTCTGGAGATACTACTTGCCAGATTAGGCATGATAGTTTCTGAGATCAAGGAATGGGTTCTGGTCCATGTTTGGATACCATTGGACACCAACTTGAATCCAAAAGGTGGACTGGGACCTTCAAAATTGCACGTATTTTGACACCTCTTGAGATAACCCAACTGTCATGCTGTCACTGAAGGAATCTTCTCCAGAGAGGGATGTGGCACTAGCCCAAGTAAAGATTCTAGAGGAGCAGGCTCTGTCAATGAACGGTGAGATGGACCAGGGAAGCTAGGACCTTCAGGGATCATAGCACCTCCCTATCTCTTTAGATTAGAAGTAGAGTGTGCCACCCTCAACCAAACCCCTCAAAACTGCACTGATTTTAACCAGTACTGAAGGGTTTGTATATTATAGTTTACTGAACAAGATTAAATAAATATATATATTATTTTTGCTAAGAATTAAGAAACACCTATCCATTTATCGATCTTTTTATCTTTTGTTTTTTAAGACTTGCTGGGCAATTCTAGGTATTGTCTGCTAGTGTCTGCTATATATTTTGGAAAGTTGTTCCTCTAGCCACCTGTCCACCATTCAAACAGCTCTTGAAATGTCATCACCAAAACTGGCACAATGGTTTCTGAGATGGAGGAACTATTTCTCATCTATGTTTGGAAACTGCCAGATGCCATTTTGAATCAAGATGGCATACCAATCCATTACAAACTGCCTCAGTCTGGACCCCTGGAGATGTTGTTGTCATCCAGTTTTGTGTGATGGTTCCTGAGATGGTAGTGTGAGTGCTGGTCTACTTTGGAAACCATCATATGCAATTTTGAATCAAGATGTTGGACAGAGGTATTCCAAACTGCACTGATTTGAACTCATTTGAATATATTATCTCCAGGATGAACAGGTTAAATCCGCTATGATACACTGGAGGAGGGACTTGGGGCATAATATCTAACTCTCATCCTGGGACAGGTTATGGAAAACTGATCTGAATTTTTGGGCATGCTGTACGTTGAAATAAAATTATATGAAAATGATGTACCGTTGATATTTAACTCCTAGTAAGTTAGCAAAAATGTATGAGACAGGTACAAATATCTGCTGGAACTGTAAAGAAAAAGAAGGCACCTTTTATCATATGTGGTGGATGTTTAAGGTAAGAAAAGCATTCTGGGAAATGGTATATAATGAATTGGAAAAAAAGTTGGAAATAATTTTATATAAAAAAACCAGAGGCTTTTTTATTAGAAATTGTAGATGCTGAAATTCCAAGGGAGCAGAAAAGACTTTTTATGTATGCGACGACAGCTGCATGGATGCTGTTAGCCCAGAGATGGAAAGAAGATAAAGTCCCTACCAGAGAAGAATGGCAAATTAAACTGTTGGACTATGCCGAAATGGCAAAACTGACTGGGAAAGCTCAGAAACCAGGAAGACCAAACCTTTAATAAGGAATGGGAAAAATATATGTTTTACCTAGAAGACCACTGTAAGCAGCTGAAAACACTAGCAGGACCACAATAACACTTGTAATGTAACGAGAACTATGGATATAATGAAGTTATAAAAAACTTGGTTTATGGGGAAAAGATGCAGTAGAGAAGGGTAACAACAATACCCACGGAGGGGAAGGTGGGAAGTCCAGAGATTCAGAGGAAGTGGTATGATTATAATGTTAAATTTGTAAAACCAAATAAAAATCATTTTGGAAAAAGAAAAGAATATATTATCTCCCATTTTGATTTGATGGTTCCTGGAAAATGCAGAGGTTTTGGCCTATATTTGGATATAAAGCCACTCCTGACATAAGGAGGGGGGGTTGCGGGCTCACACCCCATCTACATCCTCGCGGGGCTGGCTGCAGCCCCGCGGGACTTGGGAATCCCGGGATTCATTAGCATTTATCATTCACTGCACCAGCCAATCGGCGGACGGTGGGGGCGGGCTTAGTAGGGGGCATTTAAGGTCGGGACAGCCCGTGCTCACCCCTTTCTTTCGCAATCCATCTATGGGCCGAGCAATTTAGAGACCACAGGGTCTGCTTTTGGATGGACAGCCAAGCAGTGGTGTCTGTTTTAAATAAACAATCTTCCTGTTCGCCTAGAGTAGTGTCGCTTTTACGGAATTTTGTCCTTTCCAGCCTTTGGCTAAACTTGTATGTCTCAGCCAAATTTGTACCGGGTATTGATAACAACATTGCGGATGCTCTGTCTCGTTTCCAGATGGATCGCTTTCGCTCATTGGCGCCAGATGCACAGCAGCTGCCTCAGCTGTTTCCGGAGCACCTCTGGAGTATTGGGAATGAGAAGTGATAAAGGGAGTATTGTCAGCAGTTGCTCCCTCAACCCTAAGATCCTATAATAAGGCGTGGTCAGATTTCACATCATTCCGTCGGAAAAAAGCGCTATTTAAGCTGGGCAGGCCCCCGGCTAAGTCGGAGGTTTTAGAATATCTAGTGCACCTCCACGACTTAGGGCGGGCTCCCAAAACACTCAATATTCATTCCGCAGCAATATCGTTCTTCTGCAAAGCTCTCTTCTCAGTCGACCCCTGCGCACACTTTGTGGTGCGGAAGCTTTTGGAAGGCTGGCGTAGGTCGCAACCTCCTAGCCCCGATAGCAGAAGACCCATAACTTATGACATACTCATGCAAATACGTAAGAAGTTCAGGGTCATCTGCTGGTCTAGGTATGAGGCCAGGCTATTTTCCACAGCTTTTTCATTCACCTTCTTTGGTGCCTTGCGCATAGGCGAAGTGGTCTGTGAGGACCAACCGGATAGAAATAACAGGGGGCTCCTGTTAGAGGACGTGACCTTGTCAAGCTCAGAGGTAATCCTGAAAATTCGCAGCTGAAAGACCGATCAGCTTGGTAGAGGGGCCCTAATCCGCCTGCAGGCTACTCAGAAGGCTGGCCCTTGCCCAGTAAAGGACGCAAGAAAGTTCTTGTGCTGAAGACCAAAAGCCAGTGGCCCTTTCTTCATACACGCAGATGGCTCTTGCCTGTCAAAGCACCAGTTCACGAGGGTTATGCGCAAGGCAATCGCTGCCATTGGGCTCCCATCTGAGGAGTACGCCGCACATTCTTTCCGCATCGGGGCTGCGACCAACACCGTGCACATGGGTTTACTGGCGGAGAGGATAATGGATATGGGACGGTGGGAGTCGAACGCTTATAAGGGATACATCCGGAAACCATGGTAACGTTCCTTTCCCCATCAGCCCCCCTGACCCGGCTCTCTTACTCTTTTATTTTCAGGTGTTGGGGCGGTGCGTCTGTGGATCATCGGCCACAGCATTGTCCACTGGGCAAGACTGTGTGTGGGCTGGTGTGATGATCTGCAGCTCCCAAACAATGTTGAAGTTTCCTGGATCACGCGTCGGGGAATGCGTTGGGAGGAATTCTTCCCAGCAGTTACAAAAAGAATTGCTTCTGAAGGCCCACTGGAGGCGGTGGTCATCCAACTGGGCGAGAACAACCTAGCTTACAGAAAGGGGGTGGACTTAATGTGGCATATTTTCAATGACCTGGGGGAGTTGCGGGCCTCCTATCCAAATCTAACAATTATCTGGTCATCTTTGCTTGAGAGGCGCGTGTGGAGGGATTCCAAAAATCCTGTGGCTGTGAATAGAGCCAGGAGGATCCTTGAGCGCTCGGTGGCATGTAGAGTGGCTGCGATGGGTGGCCAGGTCATTGAGCACCCAGGCATCCAGTTTAGCAAGGAGGCCCTCTACCGCAGGGATGGCGTGCATCTCTCCGATGCTGGTAACGATATTTGGCTTGCTGACATTTTCCAGGGGATCAGGGATTGGTTACAGGTCTGAGGGTATTGGCGGCGAGCCTGGCTCATGTGGCGGTTAGGAATTGGCAGGGGTATTATTATGCAAATGAGTTGGGGGGGAGGAACGCCATCCCCTCCCCCAAATGCTGAAGGGTAGTTCGTTAAAGGACTCCGGGGGGCGTCGCCTCGTCCGAAACCTATGGAGGCTAGGGCCTAAAGCGCACTCCCGAGCGGTAACCCCTCGGGGAACGCCTAGGGATGTGCATCTTGGGGGCTCCCCCTGTTGGTGCTTAACCCTTCCCGGTTATACCGGATAGTCTGATAGGGCCAATGCCTAAAGCCAATACCACTCTTACCTGTAATCAATAAAGTTGTGGCCATTTTCGCCCATTAACCTAAATTCTGGTGTCCTGTGTCTTTATTTATTCCATTGGTGGGAGGGGGCGGGAATCACCACGCAATTGGATGTCTTTTTGAATCAAAGTGGTGGACTGAATCTTGAAAAAACTGCACTGATGTTGATGTCTTGCTTGATGCCTTGCATGATATAAGCAGCAGTGCAGGGATGATGCTCCTTAGGTACAATGTTCCTGCTTCCCTGGGACTTCCATGAAAGGAGTGCAACTCACCCACCCCCGTCGTGTTGAGATTTGCAATACTGGAAGTGGAGTTGTAAGTACGGCTGGATGGAGGAGGATAGCAGTGCACTAGGAAGTATATGCCTATGAGAGAATTTATTAGGATTACACAGAGCTGAAGCCACAAGAAAATGTCAAAGATGTAGACTGAAGAAGACAACGCTATAGACATGAATGTTTATTTTAGAGTCATTGGAGACAGCTGGTCTTTCTCTTTGAGGGATGTCGGAGGAGAAAATGATACCAGAGGCATCTGACTTCAGTCAAAGCTCCCAGCTGGCACTGTTGGGAACTGTAGGACTGCTTTACAGCTCTTGCTTGCAAATGAAGGTATTCATTTGATCACAGCTTTTATCATTCCACTTCCGTAAATCTGAAATTTGAGATAATAGACTCATACATCAGTTTGGCAACCACTGTTTTCTGGATAAAGTATATAAATGAAGATAATTACATGCAACCAACCTATGCAGATTGGTCAACAAATGGACCCCTGCTGATTTGGTGTACAGAGTAATTAATTTGTGAACCTTGGTACAGATAAGCACATGGCTGAGTGTCGTATCCAACCAGCTCATCCTCAGAGTAAACTCTTTAAATTTAATGGATTGTAGGAAGTGATGAGGTATGAGTGATGATTGTAGGTAGTGATAAGAGGGACATGGGTGGCGCTGTGGGTTAAATCACAGAGCCTAGGACTTGCTGATCAGAAGGTCGGTGGTTCGAATCCCCGCAATGGGGTGAGCTCCCGTTGCTCGGTCCCTGCTCCTGCCAACCTAGTGGTTCGAAAGCACATCAAAGTGCAAGTGGATAAATAGGTACCGCTCCGGCGGGAAGGTAAACGGCGTTTCCGTGTGCTGCTCTGATTCGCCAGAAGCCGCTTAGTCATGTTGGCCACATGACCCGGAAGCTGTACGCTGGCTCCCTTGGCCAATAAAGCGAGATGAGCGCCGCAACCCCAGAGTCGGCCATGACTGGACCTAATGGTCAGGCGTCCCTTTACCTTTACCTAGGTAGTGATGACTAAGTACAACTTTGTTAGATACAATCTGGAGAAATATTGGCAATGGATGGAGAAGCAGATGGCAATGTAAAATCCATGTTGCAAATGTCTTTTTCTCAACCCTGGAAATGTTTTCCTTACCAAAGACGTGCAGCAACTCCACACAATACTCCACGCCACCCGAGTTGTTTGGTTCCCCTGTTTTCCAGCTTCGGTAATTGAATGTTGATTCGTCAGCCCACCTCCATCGCCCATTCTGCAGGAATGATATGGAAGAGATCATGCAGTCATTTGAAATGAGGAGCTCCGTTAAAAGATCATGTGGAGCATTGAAACAAAATAAAGAAATTCCTTCCAGTTGCACCTTAGAGACCAACTAAGTTTGTTATTGGTTTGTTATGTGGAGCATTGGTCAGAGTGAAGCTATTGGCATTTAGGATGGAGATAGTAGAGGACCCCCATAAACATAATGGAGAAGTTGCATATTGGATTAATCCTGGGAGATGATTGAGAGAAGGACAGAATGGTGGTGTTAAGAAGCCACTATTCAATGATTAGGGGTGCCAACTTGAATAAAATATTGGGAAGTGAGCAGGTAAGCCATGCCCCATATAATCTATCACGCACACAGCATTTGAATGACAGTGCCCAATAATGGGGGGAGGGGGCTGGCCCCCTCAAATATTTTATGGGGGGGGGGAGGGACCTCAGCCCCTAGGAGTTGGCTCCTACATCACTGACAATGGGCTGAAATAGACTATGAGAAGACAACTCACCTGACGGGGATCTTGGAGCCCAATCCAAACATTACTTGGATTTTTCTGGTATGTGGCAATGTGCTTGGCTACCAAGGCTGCCTCTTTCTCAGTGAGGATAGAGGCAAGGTGGGTCCCACGGCCATAGCTCTGGCACTCAATCTAAAAATGGAAGAAATGAATTTGGATACCTTGTCACAATTTAATACCCCACTAGCATGGGCGGGGGATGAATTCAATTCAGTTCTCATTTAAAAGCCAATCCCTCACGTTCAAACTGTCCAACAAGAAAAAAAAAAAAGATAAGGAAGGAAGGAGACTGAAACACAAGCATATATTGAAATTCACACTTAAAGAGCATGCATTAGGGGAAAGTATGCATTAAAAGGAATCCATGGGTGAAGACAACATGTACAATGAATCATATGAGGGAAAGGTACAAAACTGCATAGAAAACTGTGTTTGCTAGGATAAATTTGAACTAAAATGCTGAAGAATTTTCATGAGAAACAAACAGACAGACAGACAGACAAACAAACAAACAAATGACAGATTGCTGCAGAAATGTGAGGAACTGAATGAGATATTGCAAGAAAAACACACACCACGTATTCGTACCTCCCAATACCAAAGTGAAATTCTCAAAATGTGAGGTCAGATGCAATGTTACTAGTCTGACAGCACCTCCAGGCTCTGAGTATTTTGCATGAGGAATGAAGGACACACCAACGTACAATTAGAGGGAATAAAAGTGATCTGCGATTCTAGGGCAATAAATCTACTACAGAAACAATAATTTTTGAGGTTAGGAAAGTGATGGAGAAATGCTTCGAAAAGTGTGGGATGGATGGACGATTAATAGGAAGTTATATAAACACTCATGCAAATTAAGATGAATGTTCATTGTTGTATAATCTCTCTACATTCTAATAGCTACTTCTGGAGACCCACAGGTTGAGAACCGCTGAAACCAACCCCTTCTCTAAAGCTATGAAGATTTGCAGGAGTGTAGCATTTACCTTGGGTTGGTAAACCTCTTTGGCAGTCACAGGAAGCTAACTGGCCTATTGTAATATCTGAGTCTATTCACAAATATGCATGTTGAGCACAGGTGGAGGGTCAAAACAAACACTTCAGTAAGCCCAAGTTTGCATATTCCAAATGATCTCTACAGAGGCAAACAATGTCTGACCCCCCCTTTTTTAGCCCACATGCCTTTTCCTAAAACTGCACACTATTGTTCTTTTCATGCACAGATGACTTGCTTCTTCTCCTGGGTTGGTAAACTACTTCACCTTATCATAACAAATCAAATCTCTTTTGTTGAGTCTAAAATGCTTCTCATGTACTTTCACATAACATTTCGTAGGAGAGGGATGTGCCTTACCTCAGCATCTTCCCATGACATCTTAAAATCAAAATAAGCGTAGCAGTTGCCCTGATTTTGCATCCAGTCCCTGGGACATGAGCTGGTCTTTGCTGTGTGGAGAAAGAAGGAAGAAAAGAAAGAATACAAAAAGAACTAAGAGGTTTGCTCTTTAGCTATATCATTGGTGATTCCATGAGGAAAACACAGAATATTTTAAAACCCTGCCCTTTTGTCCCAATAGGATTAGCTGGGCTGCTGTCCATTCAAAATCTAAGGAGTACCTTTTAGTGACTGCTTAGCCCTATGTAAGACTTCTGGGTGATTTGGTATAATGCTCACCTCCTGGGATAGAACTGGAGACCAGAATTCCAAGAAGATAAAGGCTGAACTTGGTGACGAATCCCATCTTCCCTTGTTTACCTTTGGAAAAGAGTAATGTACCATGAATTCAAGAGGTGAATTCATTGAATGTCATTGATCCAGAGTGGTGATTAAAGGGAGGGGAAAGTAAGTATTTTTCTGTATTTAAAATAACAATTGTCTTTTATTTGAACTTTTATTTGAAGATTAGAGGAAGAAGAAAGAATTTAAAGTTTCAAATTGTCAGGGTTGATGAATCATACACACTAATGGGACTTCCACACTAGGAATTTAAATGTGGAATTGCCATTCTTTGCCTGGTAAAAGTGGAGTCAACTGTAAAAGTGGAGCTGTTGAAATGTAGAAAGCTTTATAGAGAAAAGTTGGAGACCATTGAGCAGGTGACTGTAAAACCCTCCAGCTGGAAGCACCTTAAGTATTGATGAAAAACAACAGTGCTTGCTTTCTGGTATCTGTTTTCTGTATGGCAGGGGTGGCCAACTCTCAAGAGACTGCAATCTACTCACAGAATTAAAAACTGGCCGTGATCTACCCCCCCTTTGGGGGGTTTAGATCAAAGTTGTTGAGCTTCTTTGGAAGGAGCCACTGATCTACCGGTGATCTACCACAGATCTACCACAGACAATCTACCTGTTGGACATGCCTGCTATATGGAAAATGATTTACTCCCAAGCAAATGTGATGATTCAAAATCAGGGTTGTTTCAATCTACTTTCTGCATTGTCCAGGCAGCTACACGTAAACAAACAGTTTTGCATATTCCTTATGTCAGAGGTATGTCATGTGCAGCGGCGTAGCGTGAGTTGTCAGCACCCGGGGCAACGCAAGTAATTTGCGCCCCCTAACCCGGGGCAAGGCAAGTAATTTGCGCCCCCCAACCCCTAACCTGCGAGTTGCCGCGCAAACAACGCTGCTTGCCCGGAGGAGGATGGAGGCAGAAGCAGCCGCCGCCTGTGGCTGGGCTGAGGGGATGGCGGCGGCAGCAGGGTGCAGAGGCTGCCCGTGCCCGGCCAGGCGTCGGTGGCGGCATCGGCGCTGCTGCAGCGGCTGCTCCTCCTGCGAGCAGTGAGCGGAGCGCAGCCACAGCGACGGCGGGGGGCGCGCGCGCTAGGGCGCAAGGCTGGCGGTGGCGGCGGGGAGCCCGGCGGAGGAAGGAACTTGTCCCTTCCCTCTGGATTCGCGCCCCCCCCAGATGTTGCGCCCGGTGCGGTCGGCACCCCTGGCACCCCCCACGCTATGCCACTGGTCATGTGGCCCTTTTAGAGGGTGTTGGACTGGAACTATCATCATTCTCAATCATTAGACATACTTTCTGGGGCTGATGGGAGTTGGAGTCCAGCAATATTTTGAGGTCTCTGGATTTCCCACGCCCTCCTAATGTAAACTCCAGGATGTCAGCAAGAGTTGTAATTTGAACACACACACCTCTCTTTCTCAAACAATCTTCATCTATTTGGCAGTAATCTAAGCAATCTGGATGTAGTGGGGATCTCCCCTGGATTTGAGTGCATTGGTCTCTTTCTTTTTTTTAAAAATGCTTCTCCCTCTCAAAGTCTCCTAGTCATTCCTATCTTCTGAGCATCTATCCTCCTCCTCCCTTTCCAAACCAGCCTCAGAAACAGTGTCTAGTTTAATGTAAAATGCAGGGGGCTTTAGTCCAATTGCTTCCTTAACTGTAGTAACTGTGTAAATTAAGATTTTATATAGTGCAAACAAAATAGGAATCCCCATTAATACTTCATCCCTTAGTGCAGCCATAAGTTATGAGAGAGAAGAGCACACCTCCTCTGTAAGAGTATCCTGTAAGAATAGTAATGTACAGTATTGCTCTCAATCACACCATCAACTCATCTTTTTTTGCATATCTAGCAAAGCAAATAATCATGTTTGAGAAAGTTTGATGTCGTGTGTGTTTATTTCCTGTGGCTTCAACCTGTGATTGGTTGCCTCCTAAATTTGATGGATAGGACATTGGAAAATTCTGCGCCTGTATTGGTTGAGGCACTATTTGGTGATGGTGCCTCTCCTCTGGCAGAGGAGGGTTTGACTGGAAAATGGCATGGCTAGTTTGGCTTGTATGGGGTAGCCCATTAGCATTATCCATCCAAACAAGGAGATATGGAGGGGCAGAGGCAGGACAGAGGTGGCCTTGCATGTGCTGAATAAAAATCACTGGAATTATCAGGGTGTTTCCCTCCCTCCTCTTTACTGATCTTACACAGCTGGAGAAATTCAATGGGAAATTCAAGTGTGTTGAAAAATTCAAAGAGGAACAAATTTCAAAGGGTGGCTGAGTTTCAGCTCTCATATTGTTTCAGATAGTGCAAATTCGATAAGTTTGTCTTTGAATGGAAACTGAACTGAATTTCTCTCCATCCGCAACCTCAGTTCCAACTTACCCAGGTTCAGTCCTGTTGAGGTGATGGATTCCTCTTTCTACAGGCAAGTCTGTCTCCCAAGTTGGCTGCCTTAATACTTATATGGAGCTTAGTCAGGTCAGAGGCAGGGGAAAGGAGGAAGGAATATTTAAAATTGGGGCTTGGCGAGGTCTAGATTTTAGAAGAACATGGGAAGTGACTGAGGGGAGCTAAACTCCTCTCCCCTCTTTGCCTCCTCATGCTATTTAACTTCCCCCTCCTTGGCTCAACTGGAATATAAGTAACTATGGTGATGGAGGGTGGGGAGCTTAAATGGGGAGTGTTCTACTTCTTCTACTACACCCATGCCCTTGCTTTCTTCTCCTCAACTTCTCAACCCACAAACCCACATAGTATATGTATACTCACTTACCTGCGAGAACTGAATGGGACTTTGCTGGAAGAAGGATGTGGACAGATATGTGGGTATAGAGTATATTGCTAGTGAGAGCCCCCAATACAAAATATAAATCAGTAGCCATAGCATCAGAAGTGAGGTTGTCATTGCCTCCAACTTACCCAAGTTTCGTCCTGTGAGGTGATGGATATCGCGTTATGCAGGAGCGAGCTGCTGCCTCAGTTCTTATATAGATTTTGGTGAAGTTGGGGGTTGGGGCAGGGAAGGGGGAAGGATGAAAGTTCAATCACTTGCCATATGTTGAGTAGATATCGATAGGAGAAATATGTTTCAGTTTCCTGAAATTACCACAATTAATCCATTCGCTATACAGTTAGGTTTCTGGTAATGGGTTGGGAAGCAAATACCCTAAATAAAATAAGCACACATAACTGACATCAGATAATGCATCTACCATCTGGGGTTTAGTCCATATCTAGGCGGAGTACTTTTTTCAATATGTTTGATTTTAAAATGAAAGGGGAACAGAGTGCACGTTTTGCTCAAGGGCACAGACTTTGTATTGTTGATACCCAACAAGAATGGCCAGCTTCCTTCAAAATGGAGTGTTTACATTGGAAAATTTCCCAGTATCCTCTGCTACATGAAGGGATTCCACGACAGGCAAATCCACGTGGCAAAGATTTAATGAAGCCACAACTGTGAACATAGCTTCTATAAATTAAAACTAGTTTCCTTTTTTAATCTACATTTAAAAATGGAGCTTGGTGAACTCCATTTTTTCCATGAAAATGAAAGATGATTTCTTTCATTCTTTCAGGGAGAACTGAGATCTCAATCTCTTTGCTGTCCATGCTCTTTTGCTTTAGGTTTTCCTCCTCCCTGCTTCAATTCCAGGATTTCCAGGATTGTTTTTTGATAGAGAATAACTTAGATAGAGCTAAGCTGCCCAGAGTGGCTGGGTTGTTGTTGTTGTTATGGTTGGGAGAAAATCTAGACAGGCATAAGGGTGGGTTTCAGCTCTCATCATCCCTCCCCCTACTAGCATCTAGTTGGCTCAATTATTTATTATTTATTGAAATTATATACAGCCTAATACCCAGAGGTCTCAGGGTGGTTCACATAAAAAGATCACAGTATGTATGTGTGTGTGTATGTGTGTGTGTGTGTATATATATATATATATATATATATATATATATATATATGCATGCCATAGCTCAATAGTACCTCCCCCCAAAGAGCCACATACCCAAGGGTATGGTATGGGATGTTGATCAGGGCAACCAAAGGCCTGGTTAAAAGCAAATGTTTTTGCCTGGCACTTAAAGGTTTTTGATGAATGCGCCAGGTAAACTTCCCTGGGGAGAGCATTCCATAGACGGGGAGCCACTGCAGAGAAGGCCTGTTCTCATGTTGCCACCCTCCAGTCCTCTCGAGGAGGTGAAACACGAAGGAGGGCCTCAGAAGATGATCTCATGTTCATATGGAAAGAGGCTGTTCTATCACTAGAATATTATGGAAAGAGGTGGAACCTACTACTAGAGTATTGTGTAGATAGCCCCTGGTATCTGCTACTAAACCTCTGTGGCTGCTGCATTTTTCTGGTGACAGCAGTTTCCTCACACACAACCCCTCACAGCACTTGGGTGCTTATGGAAAAAAGACATCCACCAGGGCACAGATAGGAGTATTATTTGTTTGTTTTGAAAAGCATCTAGCGTGGGTGTAAGTAGGGATGCTGGTCTGAATATCTCTTTTACAGGAACAGAGAAAATATTCTCACAGCATCCAGAAGTCTTGGTTTAAACATGTATGTATACTGTCAGATTATTTATATTACGCTTGATGCTTTGCATGTTTGTATGGTCCACTGCGGATTTCTTTCCTTAACACACACACACACACCACACGTCTTTTGCGTATAAAGTTTAATTCAGACTTTTCACAATACAATAAAAAGAAATTATTCAAAACAGAAAAGGATAAAAAGAAAAGAATGAAACAAAAGAAAAAGAGCCAGATGAATATAAAGTTCTCTCTCACATATATCCTAACTTTGAGCAATGAAATTTGTTTAAAAGATACATTTATTATGTAGGAACTGTATAATTATGGGCTTCCTGGGATAAAGGTCATGTCCCACCAACTTCTAATTTATTTTGGTAAGCAGAATGGTAAGCTAGCATGAATTAACAAGAGCTCATATGATTTTGATGTCCTATTTTTCAATCACTCAGCAGCTACTCCATTTTCAATCCTGCTGCAAATTGCTTCCACATAACATTCCATTTGGACAACACCCTGGTGAAGCAGACCCCTGTAAGTAACAGTATTATAGCCTCAGTCTAATGTGTAGTGATTAGCATGTTGTTTTAGGCGCTGGGAAACTAGGGTTCAGATCTCCATTCAGCCATGGGTCAGATGCCATCTCTCAATCTAAGCTTCTTCACAGAGTTGTTAAGAAAACAATAGCAAGAGAGGGAGAATTATGTGCTCCTTGGATGGCATAGAAGACGGAATATAAAAACAAAAGAAATAACATCTCCTTGCCACAAATTAAGGTCCCTGACTAATGGCATCTCTTTCACCTTCTCAACTATGGTCATCCTTCTTTCTTACTAACCTCTCTCTACTGTTCATCTCAGGTCTAAGTATAATGATGAAGATTTTAGGGAGGAAGATGCAACCCAATAAACCAGCAGTAGAGGCCAAGATGGAGAAGATCTCCACAGCCACCATGTATTTCCCTTTGGTGCTCAGATAAGTGGGGACAAAGCACAGCCAAACACTGCAGAAGACCAGCATGCTGAAGGTAATCAACTTGGCTTCATTGTAAGTATCAGGCAACTTCCTGGCAAAGAAAGCCACAGAGAAGCTCACAATGGCCAAAAGACCCATGTAGCCGAGAATAAGGTGGAACATGATGTCGGAGCCTTCATTGCACTGCACTATGATCTGCCCATCCTGGGAGTGCAGGTCAAACTCTGGGAATGGGGGAGAGGATGCCAGCCACCCAAGGCAGATGCCAGCTTGAATGAGAGAACAGAAGCTGATAAGGGATCCTGCCAGCCTCTTCCCAAGCCATTTCCTCAGGCTGTTCCCAGGCTTGGTCACCATGAATGCCAGAACCACAGTGAGGGTTTTGGCTAACACACAAGCAACAGCAATGGAGAAGATGATGCCAAAGATGGTTTGCCTCAAGACACAGGTCACCTTTGTAGGCCTGCCAATGAATAAGAAGGAGCAGAGAAAGCAGAGAAGCAGAGAAGAGAGCAAGGTGCAGGTGATGCCCCAGTTGTTGGCTTTGACAATGGGAGTGTTCCAGTGCAGACCAAAGGTCCCCATCACAACAACTGTGATCAGAGAAAGCAGGAGAGCCAAGGAGGCCAGAATTGCCCCCAAGGGCTCCTCATAGGATAGGTAGCTTATTTTTTTGGGAATACATTGGTCCTGAAAGGCATTTGGGTAGTGATCATCGGGACATTTCTCACAGTGATCTGCATCTGAAAGTGAGAAGCATGCTTTTAGCATTTCTTGAAGCGATAATTATTAATATTATTGATACCGTCTATTATGCAGTACACAAAACATATTACTGAACTGATGAACCAAAGTCTACTTTCACAACTAAGTGATGGTTCCTCCATGAGCATCTCAGCTGTACTAATCAATCCATTCATATTTATATGTCATGGTTGCAGTACACTGATTGATTTCAGTATTTCCACCTTAAACATGTCTATCTCTCCATCCAACCCCATGTCTTTGCATTTCAAGGCTTGCAGCCCAAGTGTTTCTACACTTTCCGTAGTTGAGTTTGGGAGTGGATGAAACAGCCAGGTTGCCTGTCATTTGCTCACTGGGAAGATCTATATTTGACAAGAAATAACTTTTCCTAAGGACTGAAACTGTGTGGATACAATAGAGAAAATTGTTCACTAGTTGTTAATCACAGAACTTGAAAATCTGTTGGTTGCTGGTTCAATGCTGACAAAAAGGGAATCTATGGAGTGCAATCCTAATTATTTCTTCCCAGATGTATGTCATCCTGATTTCAATGGTGGTTACTCCCATGTGGACATTATTTCACACAATATACTCTTGAATGGCTATCCAAAGGGGAGGAGAAAGGAAAGGGCAATATGTATCAGTAACATATAAACACATGTGCTTGGGATCTATGACAGAAAAAAAGCAGATACAGTAAGACTGAAACATGAATGTCTGTGTTGGAGAGGAAGATGGGAATTCCAGTTGACTTGGGTTTCTTCACTTACCCTTCTGGACTGAAATCCTCCCTTTAGGGCACTGAACACAGTCATAGCAACAGATTTGCTTTCCCTGCTGGGCAAACATACTCTGTCCAGGGTGGCAGCTTTCAACACAGGTGGAAATGGGCAGCATCTAATGGTAATGACAAGCAAGGGATTTTGAATGGAATAAGCTTGTTTCTCTACATAAATCTTATTGTCGTCTATGTCCGCTTTGTGGTAGAAAGGTCACAGGACTGAAATTAGAGGATGGCTGTCAAGCATTTGCTCCCTGGGCAAGCATCAGGCCCCCGAATAAAGATGCTTTGTGCTGTCACTTAACCATTTGGCCAGCACAGCACATGTCTGAATGGTAAAGAGAAGCTAGTGCCAACCTTCTCCATAACCCATAACACAATGCTGATTCTCTCCTGGAGGGAGAGGAGAGCTGAAATAAGGAGCCAGTTGCTTCTCTTTCTTACCAACTTTCAGATTAAACTATACAATGCATATAGGTGTTACTTACATTGCTAATACATCTTATATAGATTTTTATTTAAGATAAATATTGTTACAGACTGACAGCAGCACAACATAACATTCCTGCTGCTCTGTTTAGATTGCTCATAACTGCCAAAGCTGTAGAAATTTATATAACTATTCCCTCTTATGTGTGTTTTTTGTGGTGGGCCATTGGTTTTTTTTTATTTTCATTATGTTTTATGTATGTATTATGTATTTTGTGGTTTTATATGTTGATTTTACTCTGAACTGCCCTGAGACCTCCAGTTATATAGCAGTGTATAAACTCATTCATTCATTCATTCATTCCTTCCATCCATCAATCCATCAATTTCTTCAGGCATATGACAGCACAGCATTCTATAGCCTTCTGAGCACTAGCCCTTTCGTTAGCCTTTTGGATGCTTTCATCCCACAAATTATGGCCAAGCCTGCATGGAGTTTGGCCTCACCAACAGCCTGATGGAGACCAGCCTCCTGGGACAGGATATCACCGGCACTCCATCCATCAACATTAGTGACCACACACTTCAGGTGGTAGATGATTTTCTTTCTACCTGGCTCCACATGGTGGGACAGAGTCTGAAACAAATATTGTTGCCAACAACACATTTTGGAACACAACAATCCCTTTTCAAGAGCTTTAAACACTTGCCAATTCCTCACTCAGAAAGACCTTGTTCTTAACCCTAAGCTCCCAATTAGCTTCAAACTAGCTCTGGATCAACACATTTGAACAAAGTAACAAAGATAGTATTTGATCACGGAGTACTAGAGCTTTCCTCCCCACACTTCTCCTTTGTAGCCCTCTGTGTTTTCCTGGATCCCCTGATCTTCTCATTAAAGATGATGATGGATGATAATTAAAACAAAAAAATGGTCACACCCACCTTCTTGAACTTGGGATTCCATGCGATGGCACTTCCATCCACTGTGAACTCTTTTCCTGGGGGGGCCTGAGCGTCCACCCTCCCCACTCGGACTTTCTGGAAGGACTCATTGGGAAATGTGACCAAGTTGAGGAGATCATAGCCACCTGCCTGCTGCCCCTTCTCATCCAAAGAGATTTCTTCCCCAGCACTGTTGTTGAAGTGGATGTTTTTCAGGAAGGAGTGGAGCTAGATTGCAGGAGAAAGAAAGACACAGACCTTTGAGGCTAATACACTCTCTCTTTTTGATTTCCCAGTTGGACCTTTGGCTTTTTACTACCATTCATCACTATGTTCTAGGAAGCTGAAAGCTGCCAGACAGTGAGTGAAATCATTGCTCTATATAGCCCAGTCATTTCTACACTGGTTGCTATTGGCTCTCTAGGGTTTCAGAGTCTTTCCCATCATGATCTTGAGATGCTGGGGGTTGAACATGGGACCTTCTGAATGAAATGTTCTGCCATTGAGCTGTAAGCCTTTCCAGTTCCAATACTAAGAGTATTGGTATGCTTTTCGACTTGCCATGGATTCTGGGTAATTCAAAAACCTCCTCCATTAACACCTGAAACTGCCTTGTGCTGAATTACACCATTGTTCTCTGTAGCCGAGAACTGTCTACTCTGAATTGCCACAGTTCTATCCGGCATACATCCAAGGTTTCAACCCAGTTCTTATAACAGAGGACACTCCTGGTCCTTGCACAGTCCCAAGTAGGAGAATCCTGGGATGGATTAATTTCAAGAGCTTTGAATGTGTAGCTTCCAAAGCATGTGGCCTTTCACTGAGGTCAAGTCCCTCCCAATGATAGAGCTCACCAGGGAAAATCCCCAAGGCCTCTCCTCCACGCCAAGGCTCAGCTGTGAAACATATGAACCACTAATAATAACTCCTGTGCTTCTAACACTGAGGAGAGTAGTTGACAGTACCTGCCAGGGCTGAACTTTTTGCTGTCTCCGTTTCTCACCCAGTACTTTCTGTTTGGCTCTTGAGGAATACATGCTATGGAGAGCATGAGCTACTGCATGGACGGCATTGTAGATGGTGTAGCTCTGGCTGGACATTTCCATTTCAAACACGGGTCCAGTGAGTTTCTCCAGCTTCTCCCTCCCAGTGCAGTGTTTCTGATTTGTGTGAATTAGATTGTGATCTGGGAATGAACAGAGGAATGCATTGGCCCAGAACTGCTGGATGAAATACAGATTTGGTTGCCATGGATTTATGGTCTGTAGAAAGTCCTGAAACCCAGGAACTGGATTTGAATGGAGTGTAAATGACAAAGTGCCATTGAAGGATTTTGAAGGAAAGTTGCCTCCAGCCAGCACTGCAGTGAAATCCCATTGAGCTGTTGTAATCCACACCCTCTCCAGAGGGTACATAGAGAAAACCTCAAGGGAGACTAAAACCAGTCTCAAAGCCTCTAGAGACTGACTGTCTCCATAGACAAGAATCACATTCATTTGCTGCTGTTTGAGAACAAACATGATTGGTCTCAATTTTTGTTGAAGTAGCTCATTAGGTAAAAAATTTGTCACTAGTGGGATCACCAATGTCCAAGAAATGCAGAGATTTTTCTGGGAAAGCCTTGGTCTGAGAGTACGAAGGAAGGTTTCTCCACTGTCATTATCTGAAACAAGGAGGTCAATCCAGTTCCACCCAAACTTCCTGAGCAGCCAGACAATGCCATCACACTGAGCTTCTTCATTGGGGACCATTTGGAAGAAGGAAGGGAAGCGCCTTTGGTCACTCAGCCCTGGATCCAAGGAGCCATAGCTGAACTAAAGGGAAAGGCATTCTATTTTTAAGATAGACCATCTATTTGTTCAAAGAAAGAATACTTCTCTATTGTTGTGGTTAACCACCTGCTCTTACTTTTGTAAGTATACACCCCTGGCATTAGTAAGTCTCAAACTAGGAGAAGTTTCTAAGCAGGAAGCTGGATGCTCCTATGATTACATGATTTGTGGCATGGCCAGGTTTGGAAGAACCAGAGATTGAATGATTAGTATTATGGGTTTATTTGCCCCCCCGCCCCCGCTGAAATCCCAATTGTAATTGAGATGGCAGTGTAGGCAACACATTGCTAGGAGGCTTTAACACAGTGAAAGTACCCATACCAAGTCTAATGTAGGACACAAGTGTAGAAAACATAATCTAATGGGATTGAAAGCTAACCTGGATGCTTTTGGGGGGTTTTCTGTGTATGTCTGCCCTTGTGGTTGTATCTATGTGTCTAACACATACCTGTGGAATCTTGTAGGTGTTTAATATATTGGCCATCTGAAGGGAGTTTTGGGAGGTGAGCCCTCCAACGACGGCAATTAATTTATCTTCCCCATTACAGTGGTAATTGGGGGGATTTCGTTGTCCCATAAAAAGAAGAGCAAGAGTGTTCCAACAAGTTTGCGAAGGATTAAAAGCATTTTCATAAAATGTTGATCCCAGTGTGATGTTGGATAAGAATTTGGCATTCTTGTTTATCTCTTGCATAGCAAAGATGAAAGCAAGAACATGCTGGTAGTTTTTTGGGAGGACTCTGCAATGAGACAAAGAATGACTGCAAACATGGCAGAAAAGAAACAACTGTGTTGAAGTTTTCATTTTGATTCATGCATGTATTTAACTTGGATGTTTCAGCCTACAGGACAAGAACATTCCATCTCCTTGATCCCAAATATTTGAGAGGAAGCATCCCATTGGGCTCTGTGGAACTGCCTTTCACACAAATCTGATTTAAGCTGCAATATGGCTGCAGCCACTTACCTGGGAGTAAGCACCACTAAGCTCAGTGGTGATTACTTTGAATAGGTATGCATAGATTTGCCCCGTCAGGCTAAAAGCTGAAGCATGTTTGGAGTGTGGAGCGAAGCCCATGGAACTGAACAAGGCTTACTTGCAAGAAAATTTTGGCACAGGGATGGGTTGCAACATCTGTGGGTTGAAGTAGTTTGAAAACTTCAGCTGGGTTGTGGATGGGGCTCATATGGGCAAAAAGCCGGGGCAATCTAGTAGCCACACTTAAGCACTTTGGAATCCCCATGTATTTCAACAGGATTCAGGCCCTGTACCCACTGAACACAATTACGGAACTTGTTTTCAAGTTAATGTGTCCCTACTGCTGGGCTTTGCTCTTTGCGGGAAAAGGAGGGAACTGCAGTTTATCAGGCTCAAAATGAAAAGGTGATTTTTTTGGTATCATCTTAAAGAATATCAAGTTGTAGGTAGTTCCACTTCAGTGTAGCAATACAGTGTAGCAATTGTAGAAACACCACAATTAACTGGGGTGGGGACAGTAGAATAGCATTTCAAACAAGTCCAAATTTGTATTGAAGTACTTCTTAATTCTTTCCACAAGAATGAATATCTTACTTGAAAGGCAACTATGAAAAACATTTTTAACACTGTGGTATAGAGGGATTTGATTAGGTCACATATGGTGCCTTAGACTGATGATGTCGAGTTTATTTCTGCTAACTCAAGTGGTGGGACAAAAATCTGAATGTTCCCTGTGAAAGCTGACAGAAGAACCGAAGACAGAAGCCACTGCAGTTGTTTATTTCATCAAGTCATGAGTAATCTGTGGACCCAACAGAAAATTCCCTGTAAATAAATAACTACTTACTGAGCAGATAATGAAGAGATTTGTGGGTTCTCCATAAATTTCTGCATTCTGAAGTTTGCTAGCGTAACGGATATAAATTCACCGATGATCATGGCTGCTGGAGGACCATATGAATTGGTTTGAATTGTGTCTCTCAATCTGCAAGAGCTCAAATGCTTGGTAGAAGAACAATGCATCAGCAACAGCAGGAAAAGCAGGTGGTACACTAACCATTCTTGGGCTGAACTGGAAGCCATCATGTTTACCTATAGTCACTAACAGCATTTCAGTCTTGGCTGAAGTTATAAGGAAACTTGGATAGATGGAGGCATGTACCTGCCTGAAATCTACCTCCCTAACTGAATTTATGTAAGTTGATAGAACAGGTGCATATATAGACTATAACACAGGAACATCACATTTGGAAAGGGCTGTTTCTGTGGCTTATATTGTGCCTGGCATCTGATTTGCCATGGGACATTTAAAAGTAGTGATGCTGATCAATAATTATAAAAATTACAGGGTGAAGTATTTGTTTTGCTAAGGTCCTCAGGTCTCAGAACAAGCAAAGTTATTACCCTTTAAAATATGGCTCTTTTGGGGGTGGGTGGGGGTGTTATTGCAGTATTGTTTTTATTTTGATTTTATATATTGTGATCTTTTTTGTGAACCACCCTGAAACCTCTGGGTATATGGTGGTATATAAATTCAATAAATGAACTGAAATGGCTTCTTAGAAGGGGGTCCAGGAAGGCACAATGACTACTCCCCACATTAACTGGGGGGTGGCTTTTGCGTGGTCACGTGCAGCCTCCCCCAGGACTATGAGTCTCCTGGCAAGGTAGCTTGGCTTCGCTGCTCCCCCCCCCAACTGAGCTGGATACCTTGAGGTTCCCGCCTAGCCTCAACAATTAGCCAATTACGGTCAGGGGGTGGTGCCAAAAGGGGGTCTCAAAAAATGGTCAGGGGGATACCTCCTGCAGAGACACACCTGACCTTTGGGTTGATGTTCTATTGATAACAATACCACCTGAAGATTTCTCTCTCTCTGTTTCCAACAAACTTCCAAGCCGACTTGGAAGCTTGATTCCCATGTGGGTCTGAATATCCCCATAAACATTCAAGGGGTATATTTGTCCCCCAAAGAAGGGAGTGTACATTCTCCATTATATTTACTCCCAGCCTCAAAGCACCCACAGAGCCACAAACGGCAAGACAACTATTTATTAGGCATCCTGTGGAATGTGCTCAGAAGCAGCCCTGGGGCTGTGGTGCCTGATCACATGATGACAACTGGCTGTGTCCATAAACATGAACTCTGCACACTGGGACAGAACTGAGTGGGGAACCAGAGTTGCGAAAGTGTTGGGGGAAGCATTCCAAGCTGCCAGACATTAATGCTGAACCATATGCGCTCTATATTGTGAATACCCTATGGGTGGGGGTTAAATGGAAGGAGAAAATCTAGACATTTGGGGGATGGGGAAATGTAAAAAAGGAGAAAGGCAGTGGTGACAGCTCCCCACCCTAATATTTGACTGCTATACCTTTCTTGCTGAAACCTGGTTTTGCTGCAGTCATGAGCATCAAAAAACCTCCTATCCATCTCCCAGCAGACACCATGTCCCCCCCAACAATGATTCACTTGGAATAACCATATGCCACCGTGTAGTATAATTCCTGGCAGGAAATGGTTGTAGCCTACCTGCTCTCATAAAACGTGTTGCAGACACTGAGCACTAATTGGATCTAGCCAGGACCTCAACTTTTATCGCCAATGAATCATCCAGGTACTCTGCCTCCCCTATGGTATGTCTAGCTAAACTTGAAGTGGCCCTTTACCTTGGCCCTTCAGCTATCCTTGAAGGCCGATACAGGAAGATTGCTTAGCTGGAGAGACAATGCGCCTGTGAATCTGGACAAATAGAAACAACAGAGCATGTGCTTCTCCATTATCTTTATTATAGAGACATTTGTACCAGCCTCATCTTACGATTACTGCATAAGTACCCAGGGCACAGGACATTTCTATACCTTCCTGCCACTTTCAGATACCAATCCTGCTACAACATACGTTGCCAGATTCTGCACAGCAGCGCTCAAAATTTGTCAGATGACGACCTGTGTCACAAACTAGATATAATGAACACTCGTATTAGAGTGCTCTATAGACTGACAGCTGTAGTCTTATATATACTAACCTTTTACGCTCTTTGACTCTTGTTCCTAACCCTTCTTTTAGACTCTCTTATGTTCTTTTGGATTCTGATAGACTTTTATATATACTTTCTGTTTTAACTCCTTTTTAAAAATGTTTTTTCATTTTAAATGATTGTACCCTTCCCTCCTTATGCTGGTCTATGACCGTAATAAAGACTTGATTTGATTTGGTTGTAGCCTACCACCCATGTGGGCAGAAACACGAAAGAAAATCTCAGACAGTGCAGTACTGCATTCCACATTCCCTCCCTTGGATGCAATAAGAAAAAGAAAAAAAAAAATGAAATTAAACACACATCAAATGCTATGCAACTTTCTCCTCAGTTTAATAGTGACAGACATTGCTGGTTTAACAGAATCAAAGCAGGTTTGTTTGCCACTATGGTTTAAGGGTGCTTTGTTTCTTTCTTTCTTTGTTTGTTTGTTTTAATTGCAGTAAAGCAGAGCTGGACAGAATGGCAGCAAAGGGGGGTTTTCAGTGGAGTTGCAAGGGATGGCATAATTGTTAAAAAGCTGAATATTTGGATCTGGGTGTTGGAAATTTTACGCTGTGACGATGATGCTTTCGTCAAAGTGCACAGGCTCATTATTCTCATTACAGGCAATGACAATGTATCTGGACTATCTGTTATCGGAGTATTCACAAGGTGGGCGAGTTGAGCCGCCTTTGTGCTTGCAGCTGGTGACAGTGAAGGGGTGGAGAGCGATTCTCAGCCCGTTCCTTGCATGGTCTGTCCAGTCCGCGTCTTCTCATCATGTCGTCACAATACTTCTTTCCATGGCTGCTCTTGGGATTATCGTAGTGCTGCCTTAGGAACTTCTCTTAGGGGGTTTCACAATAGGCTCCCAGTGCCAGAACAGACACCAGAAAGGAATTTACCAAACATCATGTATGTACTGCACCCCCACAACTTTTCAGTGCAAGGGTGACATAACAGTGTATGCTGTGTGGTCTGCAGTGCTGCTAAAGGAATGCAGCAGGTCGGATGCAGTGCTGGTCATTTGGGTTCCAGAGCTCAAGTTAAAATAAATTAGGCATTGCAAAGCAAATCTCCCAAGTTGAAAATTCCTTGCCTCTATTTAAATGTAATACTCCCTTTCTGTAACTTTTTGCAGCTTTTTCAACATTCCACATAAAAATGCTTCCAACTAAAAGTTCTACATTTAAAAAAATGGGTTTCTTCGAAGACCATCTTAGGGTTTCTCCAGATGACCTTTTAATTGACCACTCACCCTGCATTCATCCTGGATGAGGGGGCAAGAACATGCTCCTAGATTTGTTCATTTATTTATTTAAGTGGATTAATTATGCAAACCTACACTTCCTGTTATGTGCTTGAATTCCTCGTGTGAAATGCTGTCAACCTGGAGGTGCCATTAGTGCACAGAAGTTTAAGTCTGGCAACTTGGTATGTAACACTAATTCCTTACAATCTACCAGTGGCAGGATGTACGTGAATATGTAAGAGGGTGTGACCGCTGCCAGAGGGCCAAAGGGGAACGCACGATGCCAGCAGGTTTGCTGGAACCCTTAGCCACGCCATACAAACCCTGGGAGGTGGTGTCAATTGATTTCATGACGGATTTGCCCAAATCGAGGGGAAAAACAGCAGTGATGGTAGTAGTCGACTTGCTAACCAAAATGTGCCACTTCATCGCCTGCTCCCATGCGGTGACGGCAGAAGAAATGGCACGGTTGTTTGTAGAACACATTTTCAGGCTGCATGGCGCCCCCTTGAGGGTTTTATCTGACTGCGGAAAACAATTTACTTCCCGGTTCTGGAGGAAGCTCATGAGCCTACTGCAAGTCGAAGTCAGCTTCTCGACAGCGAGACACCCAGAAACCAATGGGCAGACGGAAAGGGCAAACAGTGTACTCCAGCAATACTTACGCTGCTACGTTAGCGAAAGGCAGAATGATTGGGTAGAGAAACTAGCGCTAGCAGAATTTGCGTACAATAATGCTGAACATGTGTCCACCGGGATGAGCCCCTTCTTGGCCAATTATGGGTGTCATCCCAGGGCATTCCCGGGCAATGAGGAACAGAGCTGGAGTGTGCCTGCAGCTGAACAGTTTGTGGAAGAAATGGAAGCGTTACATCAACAGCTCAAGATGAACCTAGAAAGGGCCAAGGCCAGTTACAAGAAGCAAGCAGATAAACACCGGAGGGAAGGGGAAACCATTAGGGTGGGGGATCGCGTGTGGTTGTCCACTCAAGGGTTACCCTTTAAGGGAGGGTGCAAGAAGTTGCAGCCCAGAAGACTGGGTCCGTTTGAAGTTATACAACAGATAAACCCTGTGGCGTTCTAGCTCAGGTTGCCCAACAACATGAAAATACATCCCGTATTCCACAGGTCCTTGCTCTCACCACACAGAGAGGGGCGGGAATTCGAGGGGCGGGAGGTAGAAGTCTTGCCACAACCACAGGTAGAAGAGAGGGAACACCAGAGCTCGGCCGCAGAGATAGTGGATTCAAGGTGGCGAGGGCGGCAGGTGCAGTACTTGGTGGCGTGGGAAGGAGAGCCCGGGTCGGAAAACACGTGGGTGCCAGCAGAGGCAGTTGACGACGAGCATATGGTGGAAGTGTTCCACCGACGGTTCCCAGATAAACCCAAGCCTTTAGGGCGATTCTGGAAAGAACAGTTCGGCACCACAGAGGAGGAAGAGAGTTTCGAAGGGTTTTCAGAATCCGAAGAAGAATCGGATTGGGAGAGTCATTTCTTGGGTGGGAACCTTAGCAGGTGGGAAGAGGTGTTCACACCCACAGATGAGGAGGACAGCTCCTTCAGGGGTTTCCTTGGCTCGCCGACCAGAGAAGAGGCTGCAATAGAGCCCCCTGGTCGGAGGGGGAGTGAAGGGGGCCCTGGGAGGGAGGTGGATGTCAGGGAACTGCCATCAGAGGCACGGGAGAAGGAGAGGGTCTCTGATTCTGCAGGGGAAGGTCCAAGCGCTAGAGGGAGACTCAGCCAGGAGGAAGGGGAAGAGAATGAGTGTAACACCAGGGATCCAGAAGAGCAACGGGACAGGGAGGTGCAGGGGCTCCAGGACTCTTCGTTGGAAGTTAGCGAGGAGAGCCCAAGCACCCCGCTGCCCACGCCCACCCTGAGCAGGAGACTCCTGCGCAGTGAGAGGCGGAAACGATTGGGCGTCAAACAACTCTTATGTTGGCAACGCTTTAAGAAACGCCCACAGACAGATTCTACAAGTGACTAAGGGCAGCCACGCTAATATGGGCTGCGTAGTCCGGAGGGTTTAACCAGGCAATCCGATGCTCAAACGGAGCAGGATTACGCACGAGTAACTCCCAACCACTACACTGGCATAAGGAGAAAAAGGTAAAAGCAAAGGAAATATCATCTCCACATTGCTTCCACATAACATTCCATTTGGACAACACCCTGGTGAAGCAGACCCCTGTAAGTAACAGTATTATAGCCTCAGCCTAATGTGTAGCAATTAGAGTGTTGTCCTAGGCGCTGGGAAACTAGGGTTCAAATCCCCATTCAGCCATGGGTCAGATGCCATTTCTCAATCTAAGTTTCTTCACAGAGTTGTTGAGAAAACAATAGCAAGAGAGGGAGCATTATGTGCTCCTTGGATGGCATAGAAGACAAGATATAATATAAAAACAAAGGAAA
Organism: Podarcis liolepis; assembly: GCF_965112155.1. NCBI lineage: Eukaryota > Metazoa > Chordata > Lepidosauria > Squamata > Lacertidae > Podarcis > Podarcis liolepis. The sequence goes on from NC_139573.1 coordinate 14,748,543, forward strand.
TAGCATCTCCTTGTCAGAACATAAGGTCCCTGGCTAACGGCATCTCTTTCACCCTCTCAACTATGGTCATCCTTCTTCCTTACTAACCTCTCTCTACTGTTCAACTCAGGTCTAAATATAATGATGTAGATTTTGGGGAGGAACATGCAACCCAGTAAGCCAGCAGTAGAGGCCAAGATGGAGAAGATCTCCACAGCCACCATGTATTTCCCTTTGGTGCTCAGATAAGTGGGGACAAAAGATAGCCAAACACTGCAGAAGACCAGCATGCTGAAGGTAATCAACTTGGCTTCATTGTAAGTATCAGGCAACTTCCTGGCAAAGAAAGCCACAGAGAAGCTCACAATGGCCAAAAGACCCATGTAGCCGAGAATAAGGTGGAACATGATATCGGAGCCTTCATTGCACTGCACTATGATCTGCCCATCCTGGGAGTGCAGGTCAAACTCTGGGAATGGGGGAGAGGATGCCAGCCACCCAAGGCAGATGCCAACTTGAATGAGAGAACAGAAGGTGATAAGGGATCCTGCCAGCCTCTTGCCAAGCCATTTCCTCAGGCTGTTCCCAGGCTTGGTTACCATGAATGCCAGAACCACAGTGAGGGTTTTGGCTAACACACAAGCAACAGCAATGGAGAAGACAATGCCAAAGACGGTTTGCCTCAAGACACAGGTCACCTTTGTAGGCCTGCCAATGAATAAGAAGGAGCAGAGAAAGCAGAGAAGCAGAGAAGAGAGCAAGGTGCAGGTGATGCCCCAGTTGTTGGCTTTGACAATGGGAGTATTCCAGTGCAGACTGAAGGTCCCCATCACAACAACTGTGACCAGAGAAAGCAGGAGAGTCAAGGAGGCCAGAATTGCCCCCAAGGGCTCCTCATAGGATAGGTAGCTTATTTTTTTCGGAATACATTGGTCCTGAAAGGCATTTGGGTAGTGATCATCTGGGCATTTCTCACACTGATCTGCATCTGAAAGTGAGAAGCATGCTTTTAGCATTTCTTGAAGCGATAATTATTAATATTATTTATACCGTCTATTATGCGGTACACGAAACATATTACTGAACTGATGAACCAAAGTCTACTTTCACAACTATGTGATGGTTCCTCCATGAGCATCTCAGCTGTACTAATCAATCCATTCATATTTATATGTACACTGATTGATTTCAGTGTTTCCCCCTTAAACATGTCTATCTCTCCATCCAGCCCCATGTCTTTGCATTTCAAGCGTTGCAGCCCAAGTGTTTCTACACTTTCCGTAATTGAGTTTGGGAGTGGATGAAACAGCCAGGTCGCCTGTCATTTGCTCACTGGGAAGATCTATATTTGACAAGAAATAACTTTTCCTAAGGACTGAAACTGTGTGGATACAATAGAGAAAATTGTTCACTAGTTGTTAATCACAGAAGTTGAAAATCTGTTGGCTGCTGGTTCAATGCTGGCAAAAAGGGAATCTATGGAGTGCAATCCTAATTATTTCTTCCCAGATGTATGTCATCCTGATTTCAATGGTGGTTTCTCCCATGTAGACGTTATTTCACACAATATACTCTTGAATGGCTATCCAAAGGGGAGGAGAGAGGAAAGGGCAATATGTATCGGTAACATATAAACACATGTGCTTGGGATCTATGACAGAAAATAAGCAGACACAGTAAGACTGAAACATGAATGTCTGTGTTGGAGAGGAAGATGGGAATTCCAGTTGACTTGGGTTCCTTCACTTACCCTTCTGGACTGAAATCCTCCCTTTAGGGCACTGAACACAGTCATAGCAACAGATTTGCTTTCCCTGCTGGGCAAACATACTCTGTCCAGGGTGGCAGCTCTCAACACAGGTGGAAATGGGCAGCATCTAATGGTAATGACAAACAAGGGATTTTGAATGGAATAAGCTTGTTTCTCTACATAAATCTTATTGTCGTCTATGTCCGCTTTGCGGTAGAAAGGTCACAGGACTGAAATTAGAGGATGGCTGTCAAGCATTTACTCCCTGGGCAATCATCAGGCCCCCCGAATAAAGATGCTTTGTGCTGTCACTTAACCATTTGGCCAGCACAGCACATGTCTGAATGGTAAAGAGAAACTAGTGCCAACCTTCTCCATAACCCATAACCCAATGCTGATTCCCTCTTGGAGGGAGAGGAGAGCTGAAATAAGGAGACAGTTGCTTCTCTTTCTTACCAACTTTCAGATTAAACTATACAATGCATGTAGGTGTTACTTACATTGCTAATACATCTTATATAGATTTTTATCTAAGATAAATATTGTTACAGACTGACAGCAGCACAACATAACATTCCTGCTGCTCTGTTTAGATTGCTCATAACTGCCAAAGCTGTAGAAATTTATATAACTATTCCCTCTTATGTGTGTTTTTTGTGGGGGGCCATTGGGTTTTTTATTTTCATTATGTTTTATGTTATTGTTTTATGCTATATTATTTATTTTGTGGTTTTATATGTTGATTTTACTCTGAACTGCCCTGAGACCTCCAGTTATATAGCAGTGTATAAACTCATTCATTCATTCATTCATTCATTCATTCCATCCATCAATTTCTTCAGGCATATGACAGCACAGCATTCTATAGCCTTCTGAGCATTAGCCCTTTCATTAGCCTTTTGGATGCTTTCATCCCACAAATTATGGCCAAGCCTGCATGGAGTTTGGCCTCACCAACAGCCTGATGGAGACCAACCTCCTGGGACAGGATATCACCGGCACTCCATCCATCAACATTAGTGACCACACACTTCAAGTGGTAGATGATTTTCTTTCTACCTGGCTCCACATGGTGGGACAGAGTCTGAAACAAATATTGTTGCCAACAACGCATTTTGGAACACAACAATCCCTTTTCAAGAGCTTTAAACACTTGCCAATTCCTCACTCAGAAAGACCTTGTTCTTAACCCTAAGCTCCCAATTAGCTTCAAACTAGCTCTGGATCAACAAATTTGAACAAAGTAACAAAGATAGTATTTGATCCCTGAGTACTAGAGCTTTCCTCCCCACACTTCTCCTTTGTAGCCCTCTGTGTTTTCCTGGATCCCCTGATCTTCTCATTAAAGATGATGATGGATGATAATTAAAACAAAAAAATGGCCAAACCCACCTTCTTGAACTTGGGATTCCATGCGATGGCACTTCCATCCACTGTGAACACTTTTCCTGGGGGGGCCTGAGGGTCCACCCTCCCCACTCGGACTCTCTGGAAGGACTCATTGGGAAATGTGACCAAGTTGAGGAGATCATAGCCACCTGCCTGCTGCCCCTTCTCATCCAAAGAGATTTCTTCCCCAGCACTGTTGTTGAAGTGGATGTTTTTCAGGAAGGAGTGGAGCTAGATTGCAGGAGAAAAAAAGACACAGACCTTGGAGGCTAATACACTCTCTCTTTTCGATTTCCCAGTTGGACCTTTGGCTTTTTACTACCATTCATCAGTAAGTTCTAGGATGCTGAAAGCTGCCTTACTGTGAGTGAAATCATTGCTCTATATAGCCCAGTCATTTCTACACTGGTTGCTATTGGCTCTCTAGGGTTTCAGAGTCTTTCCCATCATGATCTTGAGATGCTGGGGGTTGAACATGGGACCTTCTGAATGAAAGCAGATGTTCTGCCATTGAGCTGTAAGCCTTTCCAGTTCCAATACTAAGAGTATTGGTATGCTTTTCGACTTGCCATGGATTCTGGGTAATTCAAAAACCTCCTCCATTAACACCTGAAACTGCCTTGGGCTGAGTTACACCATTGTTCTCTGTAGCCCAGAACTGTCTACTCTGAATTGCCACAGTGCTATATGGCATACATTTGAGGTTTCAACCCAGTTCTTATAACAGAGGACACTCCTGGCCCTTGTGCAGCTCCAAGTAAGAGAATCCTGGGATAGATTAATTTAACAAACTTTGAATGTGCAGCTTGCAAAGCATTTAGTCTTTCACTGAGATCAAGTCGCTCCCAATGATAGAGCTCACCAGGGGAAATCTCCAAGGCCTCTCCTCCATACCAGGGCTCAGCTGTGAAACATAGGAACCAGTAATAATAACTCCAGTGCTTCTAACATTGAGGAGAGTAGTTGACAGTACCTGCCAGGGCTGAACTTTTTGCTGTCTCCGTTTCTCACCCAGTACTTTCTGTTTGGCTCTTGAGGAATACATGCTATGGAGAGCATGAGCTACTGCATGGACGGCATTGTAGATGGTGTAGCTCTGGCTGGACATTTCCATTTCAAACACAGGTCCAGTGAGTTTCTCCAGCTTCTCCCTCCCAGTGCAGTGTTTCTGATTTCTGTGAATTAGATTGTGATCTGGGAATGAACAGAGGAATGCATTGGCCCAGAACTGCTGGATGAAATACAGATTTGGTTGCCATGGATTTATGGTCTGTAGAAAGTCCTGAAACCCTGGAACTGGATTTGAATGGAGTGTAAATGACAAAGTGCCATTGAAGGATTTTGAAGGAAAGTTGCCTCCAGCCAGCACTGCAGTGAAATCCCATTGAGATGTTGTAATCCACAGCCTCTCCAGAGGGTACATATACAAAACCTCAAGGGAGACTAAAACCAGTCTCAAACCCTCTAGAGACTGACTGTCTCCATAGACAAGAATCACATTCATTTCCCTCCTTTTGAGAACAAACATGATTGGTCTCAATTTTTCTTGAAGTAGCTCATTAGGTAAAAAATTTGTCACTAGTGGGATCACCAATGTCCAAGAAATGCAGAGATTATTCTGGGAAAGCCTTGGTCTGAGAGTACGAAGGAAGGTTTCTCCACTGTCATCATCTGAAACAAGGAGGCCAATCCAGTTCCACCCAAACTTCCTGAGTAGCCAGACAATGCCATCATACTGAGCTTCTTCATTGGGGACCATTTGGAAGAAGGAAGGGAAGCGCCTTTGGTCACCCAGCCCTGGATCCAAGGAGCCATAGCTGAGCTAAAGGGAAAAGATTTATATTTTTAAGAATCCAAAGACCATCTATTTCTTCAAAGAAAGAATACTTCATTATTGTGGTGGTTAACCACCTGGTCTTACTTTGCTAAGTATACACCCCTGGCATTTTTAAGTCTCCAACTAGGAGAAGTTTCTAAGCAGGAAGCTGGATGCTCCTATGATTACATGAATTGTGGCATGGCCACGTTTGGAAGAACCAGAGCTTGGATAATTAGTATTATGGGTTTATCCCCACCCCCCAAATCCCAATGCAAATTGAGACGGCAGTGTTGGCAACACATAGCTAGGAGGCTTTAACATAATCATGTACCCATACCAAGTCTAATGTAGGACACAAGTGTAGAAAACATAATGTAATGGGATTGAAAGCTAACCTGGATGTTCAAGGAATACTTGCAAAAGCATTGCAAACTGTATGAATGTTAAGACGATGCAGGATAGAAAATAATCTGGCATTAGTAACTTAGTGGATAGAGGTTTGAAAATAAGCGAACTATAAGAATAAGGTTGAAATTTTGTTTAATATTATGTCAAACTTTAATAGCTAAATATTTGATAATAAAGTCTAGAATTTGAGACATAATATTTGAAAACCATAAAATAAGATTTGAAAGAAGGCGAAGCACTGCTGAATATAACTTTATAAATGGGAACGCAGGAAAGGGAGATGTGAGGAAGTCCGAAATGAAGATTATGGAAATTTGGTTTATTGAAATCTAATTATGCTGTATGTTATTTGTTTTGTGTTTACTTTTCTTTTTCTTTTCTACGTTGGGGATGATGTCTTTTTGTGTGTGGTGATGTATTGTTTAAAACCTTTAATAAACAGTTTTTTTAAAAAAAGAAAGCTAACCTGGATGCTCTTTTGGGGTTTTCTGTGTATGTCTGCCCTTGTGGTTGTATCTATGTGTCTAGACACATACCTGTGGAATCTTGTAGGTGCTTAATATATTGGCCATCTGAATGGAGTTTTGGGAGGTGAGCCCTCCAATGACGGCAATTAATCTATCTTCCCCATTACAGTGGTAATTGGGGATAATTCGTTGTCCCATGGAAAGAAGAGTAAGAGTGTTCCGACAAGTTAGCAAAGGATTAAAAGCATTCTCATAAAATGTTGATCCCAGTGTGATGTTGGATAAGAATTTGGCATTCTTGTTGAACTCTTGCATAGCAAAGATGAAAGCAAGAACATGCTGGTAGTTTTTTGGGAGGACTCTGCAATGAGACAAAGAATGACTGCAAACATGGCAGAAAAGAAACTACTGTGTTGAAGTTTTCATTTTGATTCATGCATGTATTTAACTTGGATGTTTCAGCCTACAGGACAAGAACATTCCATCTCCTTGATCCCAAATATTTGAGAGGAAGCATCCCATTGGGCTCTGTGGAACTGCCTTTCACGCAAATCTGATTTAAGCTGCAATATGGCTGCAGCCACTTACCTGGGAGTAAGCACCACTAAGCTCAGTGGTGATTACTTCGAATAGGTATGCATAGATTTGCCCCGTCAGGCTAAAAGCTGAAGCATGTTTGGAGTGTGGAGCGAAGCCCATGGAACTGAACAAGGCTTACTTGCAAGAAAATTTTGGCACAGGGATGGGTTGCAACATCTGTGGGTTGAAGTAGTTTGAAAACTTCAGCTGGGTTGTGGGTGGGGCTCATATGGGCAAAAAGCCGGGGCAATCTAGTAGCCACACTTAAGCACTTTGGAATCCCCATGTATTTCTACAGGATTATGGCCCTGTTCCCACTGAACACAACAAAGGAACTTGTTTTCAAGTTAATGTGTCCCTACTGCTGGGCTTTGCTCTTTGCGGGAAAAGGAGGGAACTGCAGTTTATCAGGCTCAAAATGAAAAGGTGATTCTTTTGGTATCATCTTAAAGAATATCAAGTTGTAGGTAGTTCCACTTCAGTGTAGCAATATAGAAACGCCACAATTAACTGGGGTGGGGGCAATAGAATAGCATTTCAAACAAGTCCAAATTTGTATTGAAGTACTTCTTAATTCTTTCCACAAGAATGAATATCTTACTTGAAAGGCAACTATGAAAAACATTTTTAACACTGTGGTATAGAGGGATTTGATTAGGTCACATATGGTGCCTTAGACTGATGATATCGAGTTTATTTCTGCTAACTCAAGTGGTGGGACAAAAATCTGAATGTTCCCTGTGAAGGCTGACAGAAGAACCGAAGACAGAAGCCAATGCAGTTGTTTATTTCATCAAGTCATGAGTAATCTGTGGACCCAACAGAAAATTCCCTGTAAATAAATAACTACTTACTGAGCAGATAATGAAGAGATTTGTGGGTTCTCCATAAATTTCTGCATTCTGAAGTTTGCTAGCGTAACGGATATAAATTCACCAATAATCATGGCTGCTGGAGGACCATATGAATTGGTTTGAATTGTTTTTCTCAATCTGCAAGAGCTCAAATGCTTGCTAGAAGAACAATGCATCAGCAACAGCAGGAAAAGCAGGTGGTACACTAACCATTCTTGGGCTGAACTGGAAGCCATCATGTTTACCTATAGTCACTAACAGCATTTCAGTCTTGGCTGAAGTTATAAGGAAACTTGGATAGATGGAGGTATGTACCTGCCTGAAATCTACCTCCCTTACTGAATTTATGTAATGTGATAGGACAGGTGCATATATAGACTACAACACAGGACCATCACATTTGGAAAGGGCTGTTTCTGTGGCTTATATTGTGCCTGGCATCTGATTTGCCATGGGACATTTAAAAGTAGTGATGCTGATCAATAATTATAAAAATTACAGGGTGAAGTATTTGTTTTGCTAAGGTCCTCAGGTCTCAGAACAAGCAAAGTTATTACCCTTTAAAATATGGCTCTTTTGGGGGTGGGTGGGGGTGTTATTGCAGTATTGTTTTTATTTTGATTTTATATATTGTGATCTTTTTTGTGAACCACCCTGAAACCTCTGGGTATATGGTGGTATATAAATTCAATAAATGAACTGAAATGGCTTCTTAGAAGGGGGTCCAGGAGGGCACAATGACTGCTCCCCACATTAACTGGGGGGTGGCTTTTGCGTGGTCGCGCGCAGCCTCCCCCAGGACTATGAGTCTCCTGGCAAGGTAGCTTGGCTTCGCTGCTCCCCCCCCCAACTGAGCTGGATACCTTGAGGTTCCCGCCTAGCCTCAACAATTAGCCAATTACGGTCAGGGGCTGGTGCCAAAAGGGGGTCTCAAAAAATGGTCAGGGGGATACCTCCTGCAGAGACACACCTGACCTTTGGGTTGATGTTCTATTGATAACAATACCACTTGAAGATTTCTCTCTCTCTCGGTTTCCAACAAACTTCCAAGCTGACTTGGAAGCTAGATTTCTATGTGAGTCTGAATATCCCCATACACATTCAAGGGGAACATTTGTCTCCCAAACAAGGGAGTTTACCTTCTCCATTATATTTACTCTCAGCCTCAAAGCACCCACAGAGCCACAAACGGCAAGATGACTATTTATTAGGCATCCTGTGGAATGTGCTCTAAAGCAGCCCTGGGGTTGCTGTGCCTGACCACATCATGACATCTGGCTGTGTCTATAAACATGAACTCTGCACACTGGGACAGAACTGAGTGGGGAACCAGAGATGCGAAAGTGTTGGGGGAAGCATTCCAAGCTGCTAGACATTAATGCTAAACCATATATTGTGAATACCATATGGGTAGGGGTTAAATGGAAGGAGAAAATCTAGACATTTGGGGGATGGCCAAATGGAAAAAAGGAGAAAGGCAGTGGTGACAGCTCCCCACCCTAATATTTGACTGCTATACCTTTCTTGCTGAAACCTGGTTTTGCTGCAGTCATGAGCATCAAGAAACCTCCTATCAATCTCCCAGCAGACACTATCCTCCCCAACAATGATTCACTTGGAATAACCAAATGCCACCGTGTAGTATAATTCCTGGCAGGAAATGGTTGTAGCCTACCTGCTCTCATAAAACGTATTGCTGACACTGAGTGCCAGTTGGATCTAGCCAGGACCTCAACTTTTATTGCCAATGAATCTTCGAGGTACTCTGCCTCCCCTATGGTATGTCTAGCTAAACTTGAAGTGGCCCTTTACCTTGGCCATTCAGCTGTCCTTTAAGGCCGATACAGGAAGATTGCTTACCTGGAGAGACAATGCACCTGTGACTCTGGACAAATAGAAGCAACAGAGCATGTGCTTCTCCAATGTCTTTATTACAGGGACATTTGTACCAGCCTCATCTTACCATTACTGCATAAGTACTCAGGGTGCACAGGACAATTCTATACCTCCCTGCCACTTTCAAATACCAATCCTGCTACAACATACGTTCCAGATTCTGCACGGCAGTGCTCAAAATTAGTTGGATGATGACCTGTGTCACAAACTAGATATAATGAACACTCATATTAGAGTGCTCTGTAGACTGACAGCTATAGTCTTATATATACTAACCTTTTACTCTCTTTCACTCTTGGTTCCTAAACCTTCTTTTTGACTCTCTTATTTTCTTTTGGATTCTGAAAGACTTTTATATATACTTTCTGTTTTAACTCCTTTTAAAAAACGTTTTTTGATTTTAAATGATTGTACCCTGCCCTCCTTACGCTGGTTTATGACTGTAATAAAGATTTGATTTGGTTGTAGCCTACTACCCACGTGGACGGAAACATGAAAGAAAATCTCGGACAGTGCAGTACTGCATTCCACATTCCCTCCCTTGGATGCAATAAGAAAAAGAAAAGGAAATGAAATTATTGCACATCAAATGTTATGCAACTTTCTCCTCAGTTTAATAGTGACAGACATTGCTGGTTTAACAGAATCAAAGCAGGTTCGTTTGCCACTATGGTTTAAGGGTGCTTTGTTTGTTTGTTTGTTTTAATTGCAGTAAAGCAGAGCTGGACAGAATGGCAGCAAAGGGGTTTTTTCAGTGGAGTTGCAAGGGATGGCATAATTGTTAAAAAGCTGAATATTTGGATCTGGGCGTTGGAAATCTTACGCTGTGACGATGATGCTTTCGTCAAAGTGCACAGGCTCATTATTCTGATTACAGGCAATGACAATGTATCTGGACAATCTGTTATCGGAGTACTCGCAAGGTGGGCGAGTTGAGCCGCCTTTGTGCTTGCAGGTGGTGACAGTGATGGGGCGGAGAGCAATCCTCAGCCCGTTCCCATAATCCTCCCCTCCAGATTCAGTGCACACAGATTTGATGTTATTCTTGGTGCCGTGGATGAAGGTGTTCACTTCCTTGCATGCTGGTTTGTCCAGCCCACGTCTTCAAATCATGACGTCACAATACTGCTTTCCAACAGTGCTCTTGGGATTATCGTAGTGCTGGGTTAGGAATTTCTTATAGTTGGGTACACAATAGGCTCCCAGTGCCAGAACAGATACCAGAAAGGTGAGGAGCACAAGGCCAGATCCCTTGAAAGGCATCATCGTGGGCGACCGTTGCCTGAAAGAGATACCTGGGGGGAAAGTAAAGTGGGTGTGTAAATGCTTTCTTTCTGTTTGCCACCAGAGGGTGCTTTGTGAAACAGCTTGGAGTTCAAATGAATGCTGTACTGTATATCCTTGCAAATTCTTATCTGCAAATGTTGTGGTGGATGTTATCTTGTCATGATCACATAACCATGTGAATATTGATACAAACCAGTCACCATGCATCATTCTTGTTTGTAAAACCCAATAAAAAAGCCAATATAAAAGAAGAAGCTTGGACCATTGTTGAGGGTCAGGGAGAGGAGGCAAAGAAGATAGGATATTTGTACAAGCTCAGTTAAGTTTCTGGCTGAAGTGAGATCTGAGCAAGGGACTCACTGGTCTGAATCTGAGCTCCAGACTAGCACTGAGAGACCAGGGTTCAAATCCCCACTTAGCCGTGAAGCTCATTGGGAAACCCTGGGTCAGTCTCAGTCTCTGCCTCACAGGATTGATGAGAGGACTGACTGAAGGAGGAGAACGATGGATGATGCCTTCAGCTCCTTGGTGAAAAGGTGGGGTATCAACCAACCAACCAACCAATCAACCAACCAATCAATCAATCAATCAATCAATCAATCAATCAATATATCCATCCATCCATCCATCCATCCATCCATCCATCCATCCATCCATCCATCTCCCTTTTGTATAAACGCCCTTAAAATCCTTCTGAAAGTCTTCACCAAGTGCCACCAGTAGCTCAACAAGGGAACGGGATATAAGATTTATTTCTTAACCTTTAGGTTAAAGTGCTGTACACCTGGGAACACCATGAACTTTAAGTAGCTGGGTTGGTGTTGCAGGGTCGGTAGATTTAAACAATTGTTCCAATTGTTATTTTGCCTGCTATAATCTTTTGCCTGCTATAATCTTTTCGCATAGACTTTTACATAAATGCATCTTAAGCTCCCCCCCCCCTTTTCTAGTAGGATTTAGTAAGAGCTAAACTGGAGTCACTTTTACATGTGCAATTTGTGCACACAACAGCTCCCTCATCTTGTGGTTTAACGTTGTATGTTCACCCATCTTAAAAATATATATTCCCCTAATAATAACTGCTTGCTTTATATTCTGCTTATGCTTCCAGGCATGTAATGTTTTCTGACATTTCCCTTTTTCTAAGATTCCTCTGTGTGGAATGTGCTTTGAATTTCCTTGGTGTAGATTATTACTCCCATCCAGGCCCATGAGAGGGTGGGGGGCAGCCAAGTACTGCAACTATGAGTTGGGCCATAGGGAAAGCCCCATGGAGGCCATGCTTTCCACAAAGTCCCAAGTGCCCCTTGTAAGGTCGTGTCAGCATGGATGTTAAAATCCCCTAGAACAACCAAACTAGGTGTCTCCAGGAGAACATCTGCCATGACCTGAAGCAGCTCAGGCAGGGAATTCTTGGTACAGTAGGGAGGTTGGTACACTAAAAGGAATCCTGTACTGCCTCTATTGCTCAGCTTCCAGAACATGCACTCTTCCTCTGTAGTGTTTCCTTAGGACACTGTAGAGACAAAATAATGGACTATGGCTAGCTGAGTCATCTCTATGAAGACAACTGCTGCATGATTTTGAGGAAATATTCATGGAACAAATCGCCATGACTTCTAGCATCTAAGAAGTGCCGATAGGCTCCTATTTTCTCAAAGGCTGAGCTTCCTTATATGTGAAAAATCTGATTTCAGTTCCTCTAAGTATGAAACAGCAGCCACAATGTCAGAACAGAGGTGGTGGTCACCTTCAACTAGGAACGTGGGGAAAATACGTTCCACTTTGCATACATAGGGAAGTCCACCTGATTTGCATGTATTTCTCCAGATTGGCAGTGCAGTTCACCAGCCAAGTAATGTGAAGGGAAATGCAAGGACTAGGATACAGTGTGTAGAAATGCATATGAATATTCATTGGTTTTAAAATTATCTTTGATTGCTCAAAGCAGTCAACCCTTTTAGCAGTATAGCTAAAATGAAATTTCACATGAAGAACAACCTTCTTACTGCTTTGTTCCTTTCTCCTCAGAGCCAAGGCCCTGTCCTGTCCTGGTGGTTGGCTGCAAAACCAGGGCAACTGCTATGGATATTTTGATACCAAGTTGTCATGGAAAGATGCTGAGGCAAGAAATATTTCTCCTCAACCAAGATGTAATAGAATTATGGAATCATGGAATTGGAGGGTATTCCAAGGGTCATTTAGTCCAAACCCTTGCAATGTAGAAATCTCAACTAAAGCATCCAGGACAGATGGCCATCCTACCTTGGCTTAAAAACCTCCAAGGAAAGAGAGGCCACAACTTTCCACTGTCAAACAGATCTTGCTGACAGAAAGTTGTCTCTAATGTTTCTAATTTATATCTTTTTGGGCTCCTATCAGATTTCTGTGAGTAGGGCTATCCTTGCCCTGGAGCAATACTTGTCCAGCACCTCAGACTTAACAAAAGAGAGTTGGTCACTTTATGTTCCAGTGAAGCGTCTCAGTGGGAGCTGAGAATGTGAGAATTATGCCAAATCCTCCCCTCCCACCAGGAGAAGAGGGAAGTAATCTTTGTGTGGAAAAGTAGAATAGACTGCAGTTCTGAAACAGATCTGAGTCTGGGTTCGCAAAACATTTCATGGCTCTGGCTGTCTCCCTAGAGAACTCATGTATGAACTGTAGATATTGGCAGTCTCTGGGAGTGTTTGATCCTCTGCTTATGCTCAGCCAATATATTTGCAGAGAGACTATAGTATTTTTAAAATTCCAAAAAGCACCCAGTGACCTAATTCCAAAGGGAATTTACCAAACATTATGTATGTACTGCACCCCTGCACCTTTTCAGTGCAAGGGTGACATAACAGTGTATGCTGTGTGGTCTGCAGTGCTGTGAAAGGAATGCAGCAGGTCGGGTGCAGTGCTGATAATTTGGGTTCCAGAGCTCAAGTTAAAATAAATTAGGCATTGCAAGCAAATCTCCCAAGTTCAAATTTCCTTGTCTCTATTTAAATGTAATACAGTGGTACCTCAGGTTAAGAACTTAATTTGTTCCGGGGGTCTGTTCTTAACCTGAAACTGTTCTTAACCTGAAGCACCACTTTAGCTAATGGGGCCTCCCACTGCCACCGCACTGCTGGAGCACGATTTCTGTTCTCATCCTGAAGCAAAGTTCTTAAACCGAGGTTGTGATAAAACGTCTTTCATTCTTTCTCCATTCTTAGACTGCATGCCATAGCTATGGCCATAGGGCCCACTTTGCCTCTATCCTTAATGTGGATGAGACAGCCCTGATTGCCAAGCACATCTCCGCGTCCTAGCAAGAACAAAGTAACGTATGGATTGGGCTTCATTACGTGAGTTGCTTTCACTTGCACTATTCCAAGTCATTGTCATAGAGTAGTGGCTTCTTAGCATCACCACTCCTTCCATATATAATCATATCCGAGAATGAACCCCACATGCTACATCAATATTATTTTCAATGCAGGTCCTCTTCTGTCTCATTCATAGCTGGCACTACCTTCCCACAGACCAAGATATCCAGATAATATTGACACCAGGCTCCTCATTTCCTTACTTACATGATCTATAATTTCTCTGTCTTGCAGAATGGGCGTTGGAGGTGGCCTGATGGATCAGTCTACAGGTTTAAGAGTGGTTACAAATCCTGGTACCCAACCACACCAGACGACTGGGCCCCTTATGAGCATTGTGTGGAGCTCCTATATTTCCCAGGTAAGGAAACCATTTGCAAGGTCTGACAAAATAACAATTAGATGTTGAGTTCCACATTGCCACACACTTCTCCATCAATGTCCTACTTCTCTCAGGATTGTAAGTCATACTCAAAATAGTTCCATCAAAATCAACAGACCCAGGTTAGTATTTTATGAAAGTCCATTGATTTTAAGGAGTTTACTCTGAGTATGAGTTAGTTGGATACAACTGTCAGTCAGGTATTTGTATTTCAATATGAGTAGGGAAATGAGAGTACTCCTAAACATTTTAAAGAAAAAAAAGCACTGCCCATTGGCAATGTGCATTAACCAATTTTCTCCCAGGAAAGACGCGTGGCTCGGGCATGCTGCAGGCCCTGTGGTGAGTGCTGCCTGGCATTTGGTCACCCCCCTCAGTGGTGACACCTGGGGCGCACCGCCTCCACCGCACCCCCTTGTTCTGTCCCTGGGTAGCCCACTAGCAATAATAATAAAAAAGGAGATATGGAGATGGCAGAGGCAGGACAGAGGTGGCCTTGCATGTGCTGAATGAAAATCACTGGAATTATCAGGGTGTGTCCTGTCCCCCCCCCCCCCGTGATCTTAACCCATCTTACACAGCTGGAGAAATTCAATGGGAAATTCAACTGTGTTGAAAAATTCAAAGAGAGACAAATTTCAAAGGGTGGCTGTGTTTCAGCTCTCATATTGTTTCAGATACTGCAAATTCAGTAAGTTTGCCTTTAAATGGAAACTGAACTGAATTTCTCCCCATCCCCAACTCCAGCTTACCCAGGTGCTGTCCTGTTGAAGTGATGGATTCCTCTTTCTACAACTCTGTCTCCCAAGTTGGCTGCCTTAATTCTTATATGGAGCTTAGTCAGGTCAGAGACAGGGGAAAGGAGGAAGGAATTTCAGCCTTTTAGACATATATAGAGTACAGATGAAGAAAGAAAGGAAGGAAGGAAGAAAGAAAGAAATACTCATAAAAACACATGATTTGGTTGCATGAATGTATTTGTGTGGAAGGTGATGGGAAAATAAGTATTCTAAATACAATAAAAAGACTTAACTCAAAGAACAAGTCTAGAATCAAAGAACAGGTCTACCATCTGGAGATACTGTAAAACCAAATCCAGGAGGGGCACTTCCTTCACTGCTTTCTATTTTGAAACTGAAAGGTCCCAGCAAAGTGGGGTGCTGAGTCTGCTCCAAGGGCACACCCTCACTTCAGGTAGTGCATAGTTAGCCTGCAACAAGACTGGCCTGCATCCTTCAGAAATGGAGAGACAGCCTTGGAATATTTCCCAGAATCCTCTACCACATGCAAGACTGAGTCATAGCAGAAGAGTCAATGTGGCAAGAATTCCATAAAACCGAAACTGTGGAAATCACTTGCGTTATTCCTTTTTTTAAAATTGGGGGTTGATGAGGTCTAGATTTTAGAAGAAAGTGGGAAATGACTGAGGGGAGCTAAACTCCTCTCCCCTCTTTGCCTCCTCATGCTATTTAACTTCCCCCTCCTTGGCTCAACTGGAATATAAGTAACTGTGGTGATGGAGGGTGGGGAGCTTAAATGGGGAGTGTTCTACTTCTTCTACTACACCCATGCCCTTGCTTTCTAATTCGTAACTTCTCAACCCACAAATCCACATAATATATGTATACTCACTTACCTGCAAGAACTGAATGGGACTTTGCTGGAAGAAGGATGTGGACAGATATGTGGGTATAGAGTATATTGCTAGTGAGAGCCCCCAATACAAAATATAAATCAGTAGCCATAGAATCATAAGTAAGTTTGTGATTGTCTCCAACTTACCCAAGTTTTGTCCTGTGAGGTGATGGATATTGCTTTATGCAGGGGCAGGTTTGTCTCTGAAGCTGCTGCCTCAATTCTTATATAGATCTTGGTGAGGTTGGGGGTTGGGGCAGGGAAGGGAGAAGGATGAAAGTTCAATCATATGTTGAGTAGATATGGATAGGATAAATATGTTTCAATTTCCCTGGAATTCCCTCCAGTGTGGACTTAATTTACATGTTGAGTAGATATTGATAGGATAAATATGTTTCAATTTCCCTGGAATTCCCTCCAGTGTGGACTTAATTTATGGTTGTGACCACTATACAGTTATGTTTCTGACAATGGGTTGGAAAGCAAATACCCTAAATAAAAAATAAGCACACATAACTAACATCAGATAATGCATCTGCCTTCTGGAGCTTAGTCCATATCTAGGCGGAGTACTTTGTTTGATATGTTTGATATTAAAATGAAAGGGGAACAGAGTGCACCTTTTGCTCAAGGGCACAGACTCACTTTGCATTGTTGATACCCAACAAGAATGGCCAGCTTCCTTCAAAATGGAGTCTTTACACTAGAACATTTCCCAGAATCCTCTGCTACACGAAGGAATTCCGTGACAGGCAAATCCACATGGCAAAGAAGCCACAACTGTGAAAATAGCTTCTGTAAATTCAAGCTAGGTATACACACACACACACACACACACACACACACACACACACTTAAAAATGGAGCTTGGTGAGGTCCATTTTTTTCCATGAAAATAAAAAAGGCTGAAGGGGGAACTGAGATTTCAATCTCTTTGCTGTCCATGCTGTTTTGCTTTAGGTTTCCCCCCTCCCTGGTTCAATTCCAGGATTTCCAGGTTTGTTTTTAGATGTGCTATAAGCCACCCAGATTGGCTGGGATGTTGTTATGATTGTGATTGTGATTATTATTATTATGGCTGGGAGAAAAACTAGACAGGGGTCAGGGTGGGTTTCAGCTCCCATCACCCCCCATTAGCACCCAGTTGACTCAACTACTAGAGGATGGTGTAGCTAGTCCCTGATATTGGCTACTAAAACTTTGTAGCCGCTGTATTTTTCTGGTGACAGCAATTTCCTCACACACAACCCCCCACAACACTTGGGTTCTTATGGAAGGATGACACTCACTTGTGCAGAGATGGTTTATATATATGTATAAAGAGTATCTAGTGTGTGTGTAAGTAGGGCTGCTGGTCTGAATATCTTTTACAGGAACACAGAAAATATTCTCACAGTCTGAGTTTAAACATGTATGTCCACTGCCAGAAGATTTATATTACGCTTGATGCTTTGCATGTTTGTATGGTCCACTGGGGATTCTTTTCTTAAAACACACACACACACACACGTGTCACATGTATTTTTTTGTATAAGGTTTTATTCAGATTTTTCACAATACAATAAAAAGAAACTATTCTAAACAGAAAATAATAAAAATAAAAGAACAAAACAAAAGAAGAAAAAGAGGTAGATGAATACAAATCTCTCTCATACATATATCCTAATTTTGAGCAATGAAATTCGTTTAAAAGATACCTCTGTTATTTAAGAACTGTGTGGTTATGGTCTTCCTGGGATCAAGGTCATGTCCCACCAACTTCTAATTTATTTTGGAAAGCAGAATGGTAAACTAGCACGAATTAACAAGAGCTCAAATGATTTTGATGTCCTATTTTTCAATCACTCAGCAGCTACTCCATTTTCAATCCTGCTGCAAATTGCTTCCACATAACATTCCATTTGGACAACACCCTGGTGAAGCAGACCCCTGTAAGTAACAGTATTTCACATTCTGCTCTCCTTAGTTTGTGTTCTGGGGGTATAGAAAGGTAGGCCAAAAAACAAAGATTAAGTCAACAAAACAACATACATAAAAATCTCTCAGTCTAACCTACCTCACAGAGTTGTTGTGAAGGCAATACAGAGAGAGGAGAGCCATGGATACCACCATGAACACTTGGATGGCATAGAATAGGGGTTTCCAAACTTGGGTCTCCGGCTGTTGTTGGATTACAATTCCAAACATCCATAGCTGGCAAGGCTAGTTGTCAAGGATGGTGGGAATTGTAGTCCCAAAACAGCTGGAGACTTGGGAAATGCTGGCATAAGGAGAAAAAGATAAAAGCAAAGGAAATAGCACCTCCTTGCCACAACATAAGGTCCCTGGCTAATAGCATCTCTTTCACCTTCTCAACTATGGTCACCCTTCTTCCTTACTAACCTCTCTTTACTGTTCATCTCAGGCCTAAATATAATGATGTAGATTTTGGTGAGGAAGATGCAACCCAATAAGCCAGCAGTAGAGGCCAAGATGGAGAAGATCTCCACAGCCACCATGTATTTCCCTTTGGTGCTCAGATAAGTGGGGACAAAGGACAGCCAAACACTGCAGAAGACCAGCATGCTAAAAGTAATCAACTTGGCTTCATTGAAAGTATCAGGCAACTTCCTGGCAAAGAAAGCCACAGAGAAGCTCACAATGGCGAAAAGACCCATGTAGCTGAGAATAAGGTGGAACATGATGTCGGAGCCTTCATTGCACTGCACTATGATTTGCCCATCCTGGGAGTGCAGGTCAAACTCTGGGAATGGGGGAGAGGATGCCAGCCACCCAAGACAGATGCCAGCTTGAATGAGAGAGCAGAAGCTGATAAGGGATCCTGCCAGCCTCTTCCCAAGCCATTTCCTCAGGCTGTTCCCAGGCTTGGTCACCATGAATGCCAAAACCACAGTGAGGGTTTTAGCTAACACACAAGCAACAGCAATGGAGAAGACGATGCCAAAGACGGTTTGCCTCAAGACACAGGTCACCTTTGTAGGCCTGCCAATGAATAAGAAGGAGCAGAGAAAGCAGAGAAGCAGAGAAGAGAGCAAGGTGCAGGTGATGCCCCAGTTGTTGGCTTTGACAATGGGAGTGTTCCAGTGCAGACCGAAGGTCCCCATCACAACAACTGTGACCAGAGAAAGCAGAAGAGTCAAGGAGGCCAGAATTGCCCCCAAGGGCTCCTCATAGGATAGGTAGCTTATTTTTTTCGGAATACATTGGTCCTGAAAGGCATTTGGGTAGTGATCATCTGGGCATTTCTCACATTGATCTGCATCTGAAAGTGAGAAGCATGCTTTTAGCATTTCTTGAAGCAATAATTATTAATAATATTGGTACTGTCTATTATGTTGTACGCGGAACATATTACTGAGTTGATGGACCAAAGCCTAATTTTTCAACTAAGTGGTGGTTCATCTCTGAACATCTCAGCTGTACTAATCAATCTATTCATATTTATTTGTCATGGTTGCAGTATACAGATTGATTTCAGTGGTTCCCCCTTAAACATGTCTATCTCTGCATCCAGCCCCATGTTTTTGCATTTCTAAGCTTGTGGCTCAGTGTTTCTTTTTTACACTTTCCGTAATGGAACTTGGGAGTGCATGAAACAACCAGGTAGCCTGTCATCAGGAAAATCTATATTTGACAAGAAATAACTGTTCCTAATGATTGAAACTGTGTGGATACAATAGAGGAGATAATTTACTATTTGTTAATAACAGAAGATGAAAATGTGTTGGCTGCAGTTTCAATGGTGAGAAAAGGGAATCTATGGCATGCAATCTTAACCATTTTTACCCAGATGTATGCCATGCTGATTTCAATGGTACTTACTCCCATGTGGATGTAATTTCACACAAGATATGCCTGAATAGGTGTGCAAAAGGTAGGGGAGAGGAAAGGAGAATATGTGTCAATAATATAAACACATGTGCTTGGGATCCATGTCAGAAAATAAGCAGACACAGTAAGACTGAAACATGAATGTCTATGTTGGAGAGGAAGATGGGAATTCCAGTTGACTTGGGTTCCTTCACTTACCCTTCTGGACTGAAATCCTCCCTTTAGGGCACTGAACACAATCATAGCAACAGATTTGCTTTCCCTGCTGGGCAAACATACTCTGTCCAGGGTGGCAGCTCTCAACACAGGTGGAAATGGGCAGCATCTAGTGGTAATAATAAGCAAGGGATTTTGAATCGAATAAGCTTGCTTCTCTACATAACTCTTATTGTCATCTATGTCCGCTTTGCAGCAGAAAAGTCACAGGACTGAAATTAGAGAATGGCTGTCAAGCATTTGCTCCCTGGGCAAGCATCAGGCCCCCCAATAAAGATGCTTTGTGCTGTCACTTAACATTTGGCCAGCCCAGCATATGTCTGAATGGCAAAGAGAAGCTAGTGCCAACCTTCTACTTCTTGATAGATTGATTCCTCATAACCCAATGCTGATTCCCTCCTAGAGACACTCTTTTGAAGTTTAAATAAGAATAATTTTTTATTTAGTGTACATGACATTGCAGATTAAAATATATAATGCATGTAGGTGTTGCTTACATTGCTAATATATCTAACATAGATTTTTATCTAAGATAAATACTGTTACAGACTGACAGCAGCACAAGAGAACATTCCTGTTGCTCTAACTGTTTAGACTGCTCATAATTGCCATAACTGTACAAACTGACATAACTATGCCCTTTTAAAATGTGTTTTTTATATGTCGGTTTTAATCTCTGAATATCCCTGAGACTTCCGGGTATTGGGTGGTATATAAATTCAATCAATCCATCAGTTAATTGCCTCAGACATGTGACAGCACAGGGTTTTATAACCTTCTGAGCACCAGGACTTTCCTTAGCATTTTGGATGCTTTCATCCCACACATTATGGCTCAGCATGCATGGAGTTCGGCGTCACCATCAGCCTGATGTAGACCAACATCCTGGGACAGGATATCACCAGCACTCCATCCATCAACATTAATGACCACACACTTCAGGTGGTGGATAATTTTCTTTCTACCTGGGCTCCGCATGGCAGAGATTGTTGGCAACAATGCATTTTAGAGCACAACAGTCCCTTTTCAAGAGCTTTAAACACTTGTCAATTCCCCACTCAGAAAGACCTTGTTCTTTATTCCTGATCTCTGAATTAGCTTCAAACTAGCTCTGGATCAATAACGTAAGAAAAACAGTGTTTCATCAGTGAGTTACAGAGCTTCTCTCCTCACACTTCTCCTTTGTAGCCATTTCTGCTTTTCTGGATCCCCTTATCTTCTCATAAAAGATGATGATGATGATTAAAACAAAAAAAATGGTCACACCCACCTGCTTGAACTTGGGATTCCATGCGATGGCACTTCCATCCACTGTGAACTCTTCTCCTGGGAGGGCCTGAGGGTCCATTCTCCCCACTCGGACTCTCTGGAAGGACTCATTGGGAAATGTGACCAAGTTGAGGAGATCATAGCCACCTGCCTGCTGCCCCTTCTCATCAAAAGAGATTTCTTCCCCAGCACTGTTGTTGAAGTGGATGTTCTTCAGGAAGGAGTGAAGCTAGATTGCAAGAGAAAAAACACAACAAACCTTGGAGGCTACTATGCTCTCTCTCTTGTGTTTGCCAAGTGAATCTTTGGATTTTTACTATTACTCATCAGTATGTTATAGGACAGTAAAAGCTGCCATACAGTGAATGAAATCATTGCTCTATATAGCTCAGTCAATGATTGTTATTGGCTCTCTAGGGTTTCAGAGTCTTTCCCATCATGATCTTGAGATGCTGGGGGTTGAACATGGGACTTTTTGAATGAAAGCAGATTGATCTGTAAGCCTTTCCAGATTTGCAATTGATCTGTAAGCCTTTCCAGTTTCAATATTATGAAACATGGCTTGGTATGTTTTTAACTTGGCATAGATACCAGGTACTTCAAAAAACTCCTCATTAACATATGCAACTGCCTTGTGCTGAGTTAAACCATTGTTCTCTGTAGCCCAGAACTGTCTACTCTGAATTGCCACAGTTCTATCTGGCATACATCCAAGGTTTCAACCCAGTTCTTATAACAGAGGACACTCCTGGTCCTTGCACAGTCCCAAGTAGGAGAATCCTGGGATGGATTAATTTAAAGAGCTTTGAATGTGCAGCATGCAAAGCATGTGGCCTTTTACTGAGATAAAGTCCCTCCCAATGATAGAGCTCACCAATGAAAATCCCCAAGGCCTCTCCTCCATGCCAGGGCTCATCTGTGAAACATATGAACAGTAATAATAATTCCTGTGCTTCTAATACTGAGGAGAGTAGTTGACAGTACCTGCCAGGGTTTAACTTTCTGCTGCATCCATTTCTCAGCCAGTACTTTCTGTTTGGCTCTTGAGGAATACATGCTATGGAGAGCATGTGCTACTGCATGGACGGCATTGTAGATGGTGTAGCTCTGGCTGGACATTTCCATTTCAAACACAGGTCCAGTGAGTTTCTCCAGCTTCTCCCTTCCAGTGCAGTGTTCGAAATTTGTTTCAAGTAGATCTGGGAATAAACAGAGGAATGCACTGGCCCAGAACTGCTGGATGAAATAAAGATTTGGCTGCCATGGATTTATGGTCTGTAGAAAGTCCTGAAACCCTGGAACTGGATTTGAATGGAGTGTAAATGACAAAGTGCCATTGAAGGATTTTGAAGGAAATTTGCCTCTAACCAGCACTGCAGTGAAATCCCATTGAGCTGTTGTAATCCACACCCTCTCCAGAGGGTACATAAAGGAAACCTCACAGGAGACTAAAACCAGTCTCAAAGCCTCTAGAGATTGACTGTCTCCGTAGACAAGAATCACATTCATTTGCCTCTGTGTGAGAGCAAACATGATTGGTCTCAATTTTTGTTGAAGTAGCTCATTAGGTAAAAAATTTGTCACTAGTGGGATCACCAGTGTCCAAGAAATACAAAGATTATTCTGGGAAAGCCTTGGTCTGAGAGTACGAAGGAAGGTTTCTCCACTGTCATCATCTGAAACAAGGAGGCCAATCCAGTTCCACCCAAACTTCCTGAGTAGCCAAACAATGCCATCATACTGAGCTTCTTCATTGGGGACCATTTGGAAGAAGGAAGGGAAGCGTCTTTGGTCACTCAGCCCTGGATCCAAGGAGCCATAGCTGAGCTAAAGGGAAAGGCAATATATTTTTAGGAATCCGAAAACCATCCATTTGTTCATAGAAAGAATACTTCATTATTGTGGTGGTTGACCACCTGGTCTTACTTTTCTAAGTATACACCCGTGGCATTATTAAGTCTCCAACTAGGAGAAGTTTCTAAGCAGGAAGCTGGATGCTCCTATGATTACATGATTTGTGGCATGGCCAGGTTTGGAAGAACCAGAGCTTGGATTATTAGTACTTTGGGTTTATCCCCCCCCTCTCCAAATCCCAATGCAAATTGAGACGGCAGTGTTGGCAACACATAGCTAGGAGGCTTGAACATAATCATGTACCTATACCAAGTCTAACGTAGGACATATGTGTAGAAAACATAATGTAATGGGATTGAAAGCTAACCTGGATGCTTTTTGAGGTTTTCTGTGTATGTCTGCCCTTGTGGTTGTATCTATGTGTCTACACACATACCTGTGGAATCTTGTAGGTGTTTAATATATTGGCCATCTGAAGGGAGTTTTGGGAGGTGAGCCCTCCAACAACGGCAATTAATCTATCTTCCCCATTACAGTGGTAATTGGGGGGATTTCGTTGTCCCATGAAAAGAAGAGCAAGAGTGTTCCTACAAGTTTGCAAAGGATTAAAAGCATTCTCATAAAATGTTGATCCCAGTGTGATGTTGGATAAGACTTTGGCATTCTTGTTGATCTCTTGCATGGCAAAGATGAAGGCAAGAACATGCTGGTAGTTTTTCGGGATCATTCTGCAATGAGACAAAGAATGACTGCAAACATGACAGAAGAGAAACAACTGTGTTGAAGTTTTCATTTTGATTCATGCATGTCTTTCACTTGGATGTTTCAGCCTACACGACAAGAACATTTCATTCAAACTAATGATACTACAGCAGTCTCCTAAGATATTATGATTAGATGTTCAGTATGGAAATAGTAGATTCAAGGAGATCCATTGCTGTGCTGTGGATGAATTGGTGGGGTTGGATATTGGAAACTCAGAAACAAAAAGCAGTTAACCTGCCAAGTTCAGTCAGGCTCTATTTCTTTCCCCACTTAACTAGTGTCAAAATCACCAACACAGTGGGATTTAATACTGAGTAAATCATTGCATGTTCCCAACATTCCCTTTACCTAAAAACAACTTGGGAAGCAAAATCTTCATCTTCTTTTTTTATTCAATGGGATTCACTTCCCATATAATCGTGCGTGGGATTATAGGGTGTGATCACACAACCTTCCATTGGAAATTGCTTATTCCCATGTAAACATGTGTTAAGGAAAGCTCTTCTGGATCCCAAATATTTGAGAGGAAGCATCCCATTGGGCTCTGTGGAACTGCCTTTCACGCAAATCTGATTTAAGCTGCAATATGGCTGCAGCCACTTACCTGGGAATAAACACTACTAAGTTCAGTGGTGATTACTTCGAGTAGGTAAGCCTAGATTTGCCCTGTCAGACTAAAAGCTGATGCATGTTTGGGGTGTGGAGCGAAGCCCATGGAACTGAACAAGGCTTATTTGCAAGAAAATTTTGGCACAGGGATGGGTTGCAACATCTATGGCTTGCAACATCTATGGGTTGAAGTAGTTTGAAAACTTCAGCTGGGTTGTGGATGGGGCTCATATGGGCAAAAAGCAGGGGCAATCTAGTAGCCACACTTAAGCACTTTGGAATACCCATAGATTTCAACAGGATTCTGGCCCTGTACCCACTGAACACAATGAAGGGACTTGTTTTCAAGTTAATGTGTCCCTACTGCTGGGCTTTGCACTTTGAGGGAAAAGGAGGGAACTGCAGCTTATCAGACTCAAAATGAAAAGGTGATTTTTTTTGGTAAAAAAAGAATATCAAGTTGTAGGTATCATCTAAAAGAATATCAAATTGTAGGTAGTTCCACTTCAGTGTAGCAATACAGAAACACAACAATGAACTGTGGTGGTGGTGGTGGGGGGGGGGAGTAGAATAGCATTTCAAGCAAGTCCAAATTTGTATTGAAGTACTTCTTAATTCTTTCCACAAGAATGAATATCCTACCTGAAAGACAACTCTGAAAAATATTGTTAACCTTGTGGTGTAGAGGGATTTGATTAGGTTGCATATGGTGCCTTAGACTGATGATGTTTATTTCTGCTAACTCAAGTGGTGGGACAAAAATCTGAATGTTCCCTGTGAAGGCTGACAGGAGAACCGAAGACAGAAGCCGATGCAGTCGTGTATTTCATCAAGTCATGAATAATCAGTGGACAGAACAGAAAATTTCCCAATCAAAAAGTAACTACTTAAAAGGTAAAGATAAAGGACCCCTGACAGTTAAGTACAGTCGTGAACGACTCTGGGGTTGCAGCGCTCATCTCGCTTTACTGGCCAAGGGAGCTGGCGTTTGTCCGCAGACAGTTTTTGCGGGTCATGTGGCCAGCATGACTAAGCTGCTTCTGGCGAAACCAGAGCAGCGCACGGAAACGCTGTTTACCTTCCCGCTGGAGTGGTACCTATTTATCTACCTGCACTTTGACATGCTTTCGAACGGCTAGGTTGGCAGGAGCAGGGACCGAGCAACGGGATTAACCTTCCGATTGCCAAGCCCTAGGCTCAGTGGTTTAGACCACAGCGCCACCCACATCCCTAACTACTTACTGAGAACTACTTACTAAGTAACTACTTACTGAGCAGATAATGAAGAGGATTGTGGGCGCTCCATAAATTTCTGCATTTTGAAGTTTGCTAGCGTAATGGATATAAATTCACCGATGATCATGTCTGCTGGAGGACCATACGAATTGGTTTGAATTGTTTTTTCCAATCTGCAATAGCTCAAACTCTTGCTAGAAGAATAATGCATCAGCAACAGCAGGAAAAGCAGGTGGCGTGCTAACCATTCTTGGGCTGAACTGGAAGCCATCATGTTTACCTATAGTCACTAACAGCATTTCAGTCTTGGCTGAAGTTATAAGGAAACTTGGCTCCATGGAGGCATGTACCTGCCTCAAATCTACCTCCCTAACTGGATTCATGTAAGGTGATAGGACGGGCGCCTATATAGACAACAACACAGGACCATCACATTTGGAAAGGGCTGTTTCTGTGGCTTATATTGTGCCTGGCATCTGATTTACCATGGGACATTTAAAAGTAGTGATGCTGATCAATAATTATAAAAATTACAGGGTGAGATATTTGTTTTGCTAAGGTCCTCAAGTCTCAGAACAAGCAAAGTTATCATGCTAATGAGATTTCTGCTATAGCCCAAGATCTTCTCCCTTGTGAAGCAGTGACTTGGACAGTGGGCATAACTTTCTGAATGGAGACAATTTGACACAAGTGCAGGGTAAAAAAGAGGCTTGTTTTCTGTGAACCGCCCTGAGACCTCTGGGTATAGGGTGGTATATAAACTCAATAAATAAAAATAATAAAATAATGTACATATCCCTTCTTCTGATTCAGACCATTCACCCTTCTATCCAATTACTGTCTACTCTGAATAGCAATTATGCTCCATGGCACATCAAAGAGGTCTTTCTCCCATGCAACTTGAGCTTTATTAACTTCAGATGTTAGTACAGTCGTACTTCGAGTTACAAATGCCTCAGGTTACAAATGCTTCAGGTTACAAACTCTGCTATCCTGGAACTCTGCTACCTCAAGTTGAGAACTTTTCCCTATTATGAGAACAGAAATAATGTGCCAGCAGCACAGAAGCAGCAAGAGGCCCCATTAGCAAAAGCACGCCTCTAGTTAAGAACAGTTTCAGGTTATAACTAGAGGTGCCACTGTAATTAAACTTTGTCCTTATGTATCTGAAGCTGAGACTGGTTGGGGCGGTCCAGTCAGATGGGCGTCATATAAATAATAAATTATTATTATTGTGCGCTCTGCTACTGAGCAATATCCCTTCACTGTAACCTGGATGGTTAAACACTCCATCATAACAGCAGACCAGATATCTCTTCTCTTCTTCTGCCTCCCTCAGACGCCATCCCACATGCGATTTTTGTCTGTCCCCACAGAAGCCTAAGGATCTTTTGCATTAGGTCTCCTGATATTATTGGACGGCAACGCCCATCATCTCTGGCTGCTGCCAATGCTTGCTGGGGATGAAGGGCATTGTATTCCAACAACTTCTGGGGATGAAGCGGTGAAGAACAATGATCTGTTCCATGGACACTACTGTCCTGGGACCTTCTACTTGTTTTCATTTCAGAATACCAAACCTGAGCCAAAGGTATGATGTACAATGTCATCAGAGCTATTGGGACAGAACATGGTCACTGCAGATGGTGGATTTGAATGTCACTTGGGATGGGTGAACAGAAGACACACAGATTTAATATACTAGATTTGATTTTTAAGCAAATTCTTAAATTTGTTGCAAGCAGATTTTTAGAATTACCAGGTTAGGTAATGGTCCATTAAGGAAACAAAAGGAGAGGCTCTGAACTCTTGGGTAGTTAGAAAGACAAATATAGTGATGAGTGTTGAGAAATTGGACCGGGATTCTTTCTTCAAAAAGCTGAACTGTATTCTTTTATTTTCCTGCATACAAATCAGTATTCCACTTTTTAAAATCCAAACTTAGTTCACAGAGCTCTTGGAGAGCATGACATATAAGACCCAAATCAAGAATAAAGTCACATGCTGTTATTTTCTTTAAAAGACACCCATAAAGACAGTGATCCATTTTGCTGCTTCTGCTGGGAGGGCATTCCACAGGGCAGACACCACTACAAAGAATACTTTCTGCCTGGTTCCCTGTAACTTCACTTTGCAGTGAGGGAACTGCCAGAAGGCCTTCAGAGATGGACCTCAGTGTCCACGGTGAATGATGCAGGTGGAGACACTCCTTCTGGTATGCAGGTCTTGAAACCCTCCAATAGTGTTGAATTGTCTTCTACTAAAATTGCCTAAAGCTGTTGATCTTTGAATTTGCATTCCCCTGTTCCCAAAGGCTCATTGTTTGTTGTGAATTTGGAAACATTTGATTTTGTGGAGAGATATGTGCCTGAGAATGTTCAATAGTTTTATATTAACTTTGTAGGCAGGGAATAGCCGCAATAAGCACTGTATCTTCCCTTCCCACATATTATTCTGAGACCTACACAGGTTGCACTGGAAGTTATAGACAGCTTTTTCTAGGGGAAGGGTTCTGGTCTAAAACTTATGTTCCCCCCTCTTTTGGAGTAGCACATTTACCACACTAAGCTCCCCTTGAAAAAGAGGAGAGATGGTCTCTCCCATTATGGAGGTGTGTGGGCAACCATGTGAGGGCATTTGGCCCTATAGGGGGAAGTGGAGACCAAGATATTTAAGCTTCTTCCAACCCACACTCTCCCCTCTTTTCTTTGAGACACCCATCCTCCCACCCTTTGTAGTGTGAGCCTTTATAGGGGGACTGAGTAAGAACCTATTTTTGGAGGGGTGACACTAATTGGACCATGCATTCTCCTTTTTGTCTCTTTCACACTCTTGGGTGTTATCTGTGTTCAGGTAGCATATTGCAAGCCTTGTGCATTACTCCCAACAGGAACATGAGCCAATTTCCTGATGAAAACCACCCCCAACCCCCAACCCAAGCTGTGTTTTACAGAACAAAAAACTATTTAAAAAAAGAATATCTGATCAGAGACAGTGTCTATTATGTTCATAATTTTGAATATTCCGGTTCTTGTGGGGAAAAAAGTGTTTTGTTATGCAGGAGTTCGTTAAAGATTTACCTAATTCACTCTGAAAAGAACAAGCTTCTCTGATGTCTTGCTTTCACTCGTAAAGAGCTTCTGAGCTCTTCATAGGCAGAACGTAGGCACAGAGACACACATTTTGCTTTTGATAGAATGAACTTTATTGAGAGAATAGCCATTGAGAGAAAGCAACAGAATGCATAGTTAGAAGCCTGGCGTCATTGTCCTTAGAGCCACAGCTCCCAGGGTCACCTGAAAAGGGCAAATGACTGTTAAACTGGGGAAATTCAATGATGTGGTTGCGTTGCAGGGAGAAATGGCCAAAGAAGTGTTCCCGCTTCAATGGGCAGAGTGTGGCTTGAGTGGTTTTCTGCCTATCACAGCACCTTCTCCAGGTGAACGGGCTTCTTGTTTTCGCAGGTCACACAAACGCGTTTGGAGGTCTCTGTGCCTTTGTATTTGCAGTCCTTAGGAGGTTTACCATCAGTGAAGCTGCAGTCAATCATGGGGAAGTTCTCGTTGCTGTCATAGAATTTACCTTGCCAATGCTTCCCACCATTGCCGCAGACCTGTAGGACAGACTCCTTGTCATGGTTGATGAAAGTATTCCTCGGTTTGCATCTACTTGGGTTCAGATTCCTCTTCACCATCATGAGGTTGCAGTAGGCACTGGGGTTGGAGGCTCGGGTCTGAGGATAATCAATGTGCTTGTTTTGAAAAGCTTCCCAAGACTGCCCTTCGCAGGACTGCACCAGGACGACACTGAGAAGGATGGCCAGACGAACCAGCAGGCAACTAGAGACCAGCATGGTGGCGTCCAAGAATTTTCTGGGGGAAAAAGAGGAGAAAGAAAAGGGGAAAACATTAAGGAGATGCCTATTTATTAAGGCATCTTATATACCTTACAGGAAATACACCTATATAGGATATTTCCTTATAGGAAATGTGGTGATGGAATATGGAGCATTTGTGGGAAGCCTCTATTGAAACAAAGTTACCGCATTTTTCGCTCTATAGGACGCACTTTTCCCCCTCCAAAATTGAAGGGAAAATGTGTGTGCGTCCTATGGAGCGAATGCAGGCCTTCGCTGAAGTCTGGAGAGTGCACTGACCCCTCTCGCTTTCCAGGCTTCAGGAAGCTCTCCGCAAGCCTTCGGAGCGTGGCGGGAGTGCCCGCCGGGCTCCCCAGGCTTGCGGACAGCAGCCTGCAGCCCGAAGCCCGAAGCAACTGTGTTGAAAAATTCAAAGAGAGACAAATTTCAAAGGGTGGCTGTCATATTGTTTCAGATACTGCAAATTCAGTAAGTTTGCCTTTAAATGGAAACTGAACTGAATTTCTCCCCAACCCCAACCCTAACTCCAGCTTACCCAGGTGCAGTTCTGTTGAAGTGATGGATTCCTCTTTCTACAACTCTGTCTCCCAAGTTGGCTGCCTTAATTCTTATACGGAGCTTAGTCAGGTCAGAGACAGGGGAAAGGAGGAAGGAATTTCAGCCTTTTAGACATATATAGAGAACAGATGAAGAAAGAAAGGATGTACTTGGAAGCCTGGAGAGTGAGAGGGGTCGGTGCACACTGACCCCTCTCGCTCTCCAGGCTTCAGTGAAGGCAACCCAAAGCCTCTGGAGCGTGGGGGGAGTTTCCTCTGGGCTCCGGAGGCTTCAGGTTCCTTTCGACCTGATCTTTCCTTTCCCACCACCACCAGCCTCAAAGATCCCTGAAGCCTTTGGAGTGCAGCGCGAGGTCCCGCTGTGCTCCAAAGGCTTCAGGGATAGCTTTGCGCAGCCACCCCCAAGCTAGAAGAGCGAGACGGAGCCCTACATCTCGCTGTTCTGGCTTGGGAACACCCTTTCTAGCCTCTGCAGGGCAGCGGGGTGAAGGCACCCCGCTGCCTTGCAGAGGCTTTGCACAGCTAACCCCAAGCTAGAAGAGCGAAACGGAGCACTCTACAGCGCTCCATCTCCCTGTTCTGGCTTTGGGCTTAGCCGCACGGCCTGCATTCACTCTATAGGACGCACACACATTTCCCCTTAATTTTTGGAGGGGAAAAAGTGTGTCCTATAGAGCGAAAAATACAGTATATATCTACATTTAAAAATGGAGCTTAGTGAGGTCCATTTTTTTCCATGAAAATAAAAGATGCTGAAGGGGGAACTGAGATTTCAATCTCTTTGCTGTCCAATCTCTTTGCTGTCCTTTTGCTTTAGGTTTTTCCTCTCCCTGGTTCAGTTCCAGGATTTCCAGGCTTGCTTTTAGATATGCCAAGTACCGTGACTATGAGTTGGGCCAAACTTATTCAGGGAAAGCCCCATGGAGGCCATGTTTTCCACAAAGTCCCAAGCAGCCCCTTGTAAGGTCGTGTCAGCATGGATGTTAAAATCCCCTAGAACAACCAAACTAGGTGTCTCCAGGAGAACATCTGCCATGACCTGAAGCAGGTCAGGCAGGGAATCCTTGGTACAGTGGGAAGGTTGGTACACCAAAAGGAATCCTGTACTGCCTCTATTGCTCAGCTTCCAGAACATGCACTCATCCTCTGTAGTGTTTCCTTAGGACACTCTAGAGACAAAATGATGGACTATGGCTGGCTGAGTCATCTCTATGAAGACAACTGCTTCATGATTTTGAGGAAATATTCATGGAACAAATCACCATGACTTTTAGCATCTAAGGAGTGCCGATAGGCACTTATTTTCTCAAAGGCTGAGCTTCCTTATATGTGAAAAATCTGATTTCAGTTCCTCTAAATATGAAACAGCAGCCACAATGTCAGAAGAGAGGTGGTGACCACCTTCAACTAGGAACGTGGGGAAAATATGTTCCACTTTGCATTGTAGAAATGCATATGAATATTCATTGGTTTCAAAATTATCTTTTATTGCTCAAAGCAGTCAACCCTTTTAGCAGTATAGCTAAAATGAGATTTCTCATAAAGAACAACCTTCTTACTGCTTCGTTCCTTTCTCCTTAGAGCCAAGGCCCTGTCCTGTCCTGATGGTTGGCTGCAAAACCAGGGCAACTGCTATGGATATTTTGATACCAAGTTGTCATGGAAAGATGCTGAGGTAAGAAATATTTCTCCTCAACCAAGATGTAATAGAATCATGGAATCATGGAATTGGAGGGTATTCCAAGGGTCATCTAGTCCAAACTCTTGCAATGTAGAAATCTCAACTAAAGCATCCATGACAGATGGTCATCCAACCTTGGCTTAAAAACCTCCAAGGAAAGAGAGGCCACAACTTTCCACTGTCAAACAGATCTTGCTGACTCTCTAATGTTTATAATTTACATCTTTTGGGCTCCTATCAGATTTCTTTGAGTAGGGCTATCCTTGCCCTGGAACAATACCTGTCCAGCATCTCAGACTTAACAAAAGAGAGTTGGTCACTTTATGTTCCAGTGAAGCGTCTCCGTGGGAGCTGAGAATGTGACAATTATACCAAATCCTCCCCTCCCACTAGGAGAAGAGGGAAGTAGAATAGACTGCAGTTCTGAAACAGATCTGAGTCTGGGTTCACAAAACATTTCATGGCTCTGGCTGTCTCCCTAGAGAACTCATGTATGAACTGCAGATTTTGGCAGTTTTTGATCCTTTGCCGGCTTGGCAGTATTTGATCCTTTGCCTGCTTAGGGTTTCCGGCTTAGGGTTGATCCTTTGCTGGCTTAGGTTTGATCCTTTGGCAGTGTTTGATCCTTTGCCAGCTTAGGGTTTCTCCAAATGACCTTTTAATTGACCACTTATCCTGCATTCACCCTAGATGAGGGGGCAAGAACATGCTCCTACATTTGTTCATTTATTTATTTAAGTGAATTATTTGTGAAAACCTACACTTCCCGTTATGTGCTTGAATTCCTCGTGTGAAATGCTGTCGATCTGGATAGTAAATTGTACATGACAACTGCCCTGGGATATTTGGGTGAAGGGTGGTATGCAATTTGTAACAACAACAACCATCACATTCATGTTGTATTTTGAAAACAGTGGTTGCCAGGCTAAAATCTGAGTTGTGTATACTCCTCGCCATAGCATTTTTATAAGAAATGGTTAATCTGTGATCAGATCAGAAAGCAAAATTAATCTGGACTATTTATTCTTCATGTGCCTCCTAACTTCAGGACCTAATGCTGTCATTTGTTCTCTTTTAAAGAAACCGTTTACAGTTTTGTAAAATGGAATGATAGAAACTGCAACCAACTCAACAGCTACATCTGCAAGAAAAAACTCTAAGACAGCAACTGTCATTCCCAACTGTGCCTTCTGTGATTGATGGACAGCTCTCTGGAATCATTACCTCCTCTCCAATCCCTCAAGGATCAACTCTCATCCATTATTGAGAGGCAATATTTCAATATGAGTAGGGAAATGAGAGTACTCCTAAACATTTTTAAGAAAAAAAGCACTGCCCATTGCAATGTACCATTAATCAATTGTCCTGAACATGACCATCTGGGTAGAACATTCCATTGGTTGCTGGGGTCAGAAGGGAAAGAGGATGGAATAGTTCTACGTGGACTACTGCAGTGCACTCTACATGGGGCTACATGGGCCTTTGAAGGTGACCTGGAAACTACAACTCATCCAGAATGTGACAGCTAGACTAGTGACTGGGAGTGGCCACCGAGACCATATAACACCAGTCCTGAAAGACCTACATTGGCTTCCAGTGCATTTCCGAGCACAATTCAAAGTGTCGGTGCTGACCTTTAAAGCCCAAACGGCCTTGGCTTAGTATACCTGAAGAAGCGGCACCACCCCCATCATCCAACCCAGACACTGAGGTCCAGCACCGAGGGCCTTCTGCTGGTTCCCTCACTGTGAGAAGCAAAGTTACAGGGAACCAGGCAGAGGGGCTTCTCTGCAGAACGGCCTCCCATCAGATGTCAAGGAAATAAACAACTCCCTGACTTTTAGAAGACACCTGAAGGCAGCACTGTTTAGGGAAGTTTTTAATGTTTGATGTTTTATCTTGTTTTTAATATACTGTTGGGAGTGGAGCCTCTCAGAGTGGCTGGGGAAACCCAGCCAGATGGACGGGGTATAAATAATAATTGATGATGGTGGTGGTGATGATGATGATGATGGGGACTCTTGCCTTTGCACAGTAGACTGCCTTCAAGCCAAGCAAAGATCAGAGGCTGCTTTACTTCTATCTCTCTGTCCACCATCCAGACAATCATGGTCAGTGCTCAAGTACAGATTCCAGGCAGACAAAATCACTCATGTCTGGCACAGAGAAGGGCCTACAGGTGAGCAATTGGTGCAGAGGTGTCTGGTTTAGCATCCCAGGATTTGGCACTGCTCAGGTAGTCTGGGATCCCCTTACATTTTCCCCTGTCCCCAGCTCTCAAAATCCCAGCTTTAGTATCAGCTCTGCTGAGCACCTCTGAGAAAAGAATTTAGGTTTGGGATAAAAAGTTTCACCTACAGGTTTCACCTACAAGGCACTCCTGAGTGCCTTGTCAGGTATCGGCGACAGTGCTGGACTGGAGCCCCAGAGGTACAATGTGCTTCTTTTCCCTGGGAACTCCAGTGCAGGAATTGCCCCTTCCCCCATCTTCAAATATATGGTATTGGAACTGGAGCAATAAGGATGGATTCAGTGAAAAGAGAATACACATAAGCGAGTTTATTAGGATTATATTTTGCAGAAGTAACAAGGAAACTTCCAAGCGAATGGGAAGACCAAAGAGGTAGCTCTATAGAGGAGGTTATATTAAAAATGAAGAAGAGCTGTATTTTCCCCTTTGAGGGATGGGAGAGGAAGGAATGAGATCAGAGACACATCCACTAAACAGGCAGAGTTGGGAACTCCAGTCTCCTTTAAATCTCTTGTTTGCAGATATAGGTATTCAAATGGTGACAAGGTTCATCATTCCACTCTCGAAAACCTAAAATTCAAGACATGACAAAAGTTACTATTTCTTGCCCATTCTTACATAACCAAATGGATGTGGTTTGGAGTACGGGTTAGGAATTGGATTTGACTAGGGTATTTTTCAGGTACTAAAAATCTGGACAAACTTGTTGAGCTCTTTTCTTTTCTTTTTGCTTGGGCCTTGCACCGCCTCCCTCCCCGAACCCTGTTCAGGCCCCTATTCAAGGTAAGTGGCTTTGGGATACTCACCATCTGGGCTTCCTCTTGACTTGCACTGAGCCCGGGGCGCTTGGCTCTGTGCACATGCCATCCATCTGGGCAAATGCACACACAGGTCATGCCCAGTTAACTTTCAGCCTCGCCTCAAATTGAAATTGCAAGGTGCACCAGGAACAAGTGAGGGCCGGCCTGAGCTTTTTTCTTTTTTTGAGCTGTTTTTTTTTTTTTGCAAACATCTCCCTTCCACCCCCCACCCCAAAATTCCAGCTTTTAAAGGATGTTTGAAACTTTTTCCTTTGAAAATAGTCCTGGTTGCCATATGTCCAGGTTTTCCCAGACATTTTGCTGCCCAGACACCATTTTCAGGCCCTGATTCCCTAACATGTCTGGGAAAATCCAGATGTATGGCAACCCTAGATTGGGCAGGATAGACTGATCTAGAAATGACCGACCCCATGTGGGTTGCCCATCTGACAGTTGCCTGACATCAACCTCATAAGTGTGCTCCTGATTCAAAATTTGCAGCTGAAATCAGGTCTTTTTTTAAAGTGACGCCTTATTTTGTTTCTTTATCTGACTTTAACCACTTCTTAGAGAAATACTGTAGAAAATAATATGACATGGCCCACTTGGAAAACCACTGTTTCCAGAATATAATATGCAAATGAGTATGCATGCAATAAAACACATGCAACTAAACTATGTAGACGAGCTACAGCTGAAGCCTCCTGGTGTGTTGGGCAGTGACGCTAAATGCTGAATGAATGGACCACTGCTAGCCAGAGTAATTGATCTGTAAACATTTCTACAAGCGAACACCTGGTTGAGGGTTAAATATGACTCATAACTGGATCCCTTAAAATCAATAGACTTTAATTAGTGATGGTTGACAGATGTCCTGTATTTTCAGTGCAATTTAGTGAGATGCAACCCTGAGAAAAGTTGGAAATTTATAGGGAATTGGAGGGTAATGTAGAATTCAAGATGAAAACGCCTTTTTTCTCAGGCATGCAAATAGTTTCCCTACCTGTCCTATGCAGCAGCTCCACACAATACTCCTTGTCGCCATTATAGTTGTTTGGCTCCCATCTGTTCCAGTTGTTGTAATTAAAGACTGAATCATCAAGCCACTTCCAATCTCGGTTCTGCAGGAAAGAGAAGGAACAGCTCATTTGACCAAGGAGGTTTGTAGCTCAGTGCAAGGATCTTCAGAGGAGGTTGCTCAGCAGGAAGCTCTTGCAAGCTATGATGGAGACATTAGAGAAGAAGCCCCTACTATAAGCACCATCTGTGCAGGGCCATGGGTGCTGAGGCACCCACAAAATGTTCACTGTGGGGGGTTGGCAGGGAGCGGCAACGTTTTCCATGTGTGGGCACCCCTAATGTGGTGTGGAACCCAGCATGCCTGGCCCCTATGCAAAATAGTGGAGAAATAATTATGGGATACAGCCTAGGAGATGATTGAGATAAGGATGGGATGGCATTGCTAAGGTGCCACTGTGCTGTGATGATGACCTGGAATAGAGTAATTGAAGGGAACTCACCTGCTCGCGATCATGGAGCCCAATCCAGACATTATGTTCTTTCTTCTGCTTTGAGGAGATATGATTGGCCACCAAGGCTGACTCTTGCTCTGTGAGTATAGAAGCCAGATGGGTCCCACGGCCATGGCTCTGGCATGCAATCTGAGAATAGAGAAGGCACTAAAGTAATTCTGCTACCATTATCACCATCCGCTTAACTGTAAGTCACTTTCCCACAAAATGGTGCCCAAAGTGGTTCACAATGTAATAATAATAATAATAATAATAATAATAATAATAATAATAATAAAATTTATTTATATCCCGCCCATCTGGCCGGGCCTCCCAAGCCACTCTGGGGGGCTTCCAACAAAATATTAAATATTAAATATTAAAAATATTAAAAATATTAAAAAGACAATAAAACATCAGACATTAGAAATTTCCCTGAACAGGGCTGCCTTCAGATATGTTCTAAAAGTCAGGTAGTTGTTTATTTCCTTGACATCTGAAGGGAGGGTGTTCCATAGGACGGGCGCCACCACTGAGAAGGCCCTCTGCCTGGTTCCCTGTAACCTCACTTCTCACAGTGAGGGAATTGCCAGAAGACCCTCGGGGCTGAATGATGGGGGTGGAGATGCTTCTTCAGGTATACTGGACTGAGGCTGTTTGGGGAACTTTGAATTGTGCTCAGTAACATACTAAAATAAAAATTCAAAAGTGATATCCCACCCAGTTGGAGTTATCCAACTGTGAACAATCATGTGTAATGTCAAAGTTCTTAATTTATTCTATATTTTGGAATGTTGTTTGTTACTGACAGTGTTTTTGTACTGTTATTTTTTGTAAATCACTTTGGGTTTTAATAAAACCAAACGGTGTATAAATCTTGTAAAATTTATGAATGAAAGAATGAATACTGATTTCTCCTCAGGCAAATCAGACTGAGTGTTCAATGAAGAATGGATATCACATAACTTCTGTGTAAGCTTTGTGCAAACAAATCAGGCTGAGGGTTCACGAAATAAGTCCTTTGGGGGAGACCAAAGTTGGTTTTCTCACAACTCCAAATTCAGAAGCCTTTGCATACAGAATGTTTAGATTGTTTCAGAAAAGGAAAATAGGCATTTAAATGTATGCAAAGAGTTTTGAGCTGAAGGGATTTCCTTTGGAATGTTGAATTCATATTAGCTTGACCTCTGCTGCAACACAGATAATCACCAAACAAACAAACCTACCACATTCCATTTTGGCACTGCAGACCATTATTCTTTTCAGTAAGAGAGATGACTTGCTTCTTCATAATGGTGAGTGAATACATTCTGGCCAGGCCACCCCTCCTGACCACAGGATCCAACTCTTTTGGGCCGAGGTCCCTTTAGCCCCCCAATAAAATATTTGAGGGGGGCCACCAGGGGGCGCATTGGAAGATGGCCGACAATAACATCTCTCTGACCCATATGAGGTAATTAAGAGGCTGCTATGGGAAGTATGCAGTCTTCCTACCCCCCCAGGAGATGGGGGGGCTGCCTTGCCAACGGTGTCCACAATGCACCCCCGGATTCGAGAGAAGGGGGTGCAGGTCACTTGGCACGAGCCCTCTATGAGGTCGGCTCTTCCTGACACCGGTTCCAATCAGTGTGTGCTGGTTTGCTTTAGCTCGGAATCCACCATTGGAATCCATGAGTTGCTTTAGCTCGGAACCACCATTAAGAGACTGTATGTTTGGAATGAGGGGGGGTGGAGGAAAAAACTTTTCTTTTCTTTGCATTATGTGATATTAATAACCCTCCACCCCAGAAAGAAATAAGATCGTTGCGTTTTACTAACCACAAGCAGGAATTCAAGAACTGTGTGGAGTGGATTATAATTAAAGAGATGATCGGTAAACAACGAGAACGTGGAAAATTTTATGACGCAGCTTAAAATGGCGTCTTGCTAAGACAGGCTTGCCTGAGAAAGAAAGACAGGGGGAGGAGAATCAGGACCATTGGAATGAGAAGTATGGTTGCAGTGTGATTTTAACCTGACAGTGCCCTCTTGATATACTCGGCAAGCCTGAGAAAATTAAAGGACAGACCAAAGATTAATTTTTTATGGAAGCATGGAATGGCGGCTGTCCCTGAGCGATATGATCTTTGGAGAGTACAAAACCCACACAGAGGATGCCTGTCTCTAATCTGCTTGTGAAGATTATCAGAGATTGCAAAGAAAGGAATATATGATAACAACAAGAAGATGAAGAAAGTAATAAAGGACTATCTGGATTGAACTGGATAGAACTGTTTAATTAAAGCAGCAATACAAGTGATGTTTGGACTCGTTCGGAGCTGGATGTATGGGTACCCCCAACAAAATTTAAAATTTGGCTGTATAATTTGGAATTAATGTGATTTGGATAATGTGATGTGATTGGCCTGTTAATAAAAATTATTTAAAAATAAAAAATAAAATATTTTTTTTTTGGGGGGGGGGGTTTCCCAAAGGCGATGGGCATTTCCATTCCAGTGGGGGGGGGTTGCCATGTCTTGTGATTGATTGTGCAGAGCAGGGCTTATCTGGCCACTGCTCCACCCCTTATTTTATTTAAGTTGGCACCCTTGAGGAGTCTTGACTGTTAATTAAGCCTTCTTGGCTCCCATGGAAACACATCCCTTGAACATGTTGGGTGACCAACTCAATCTGAAATGTTGGCCAGGTATTGTCTCAGGACAACTCACATACATAGCCCTCCTGAAAAAGATCTCATGTGCAACCCACAACAATATCTTATGCTACAGCTTGGTTGGTGAGAACCAACTTCTTACCTCAGCTTCAGACCATGGCTTTGGGCTATCAAAATATGCATAGCAGTTGCCCAGCGCTCTCAGCCAACCCCTGGGACAGGATCTGGCCCTTGCTGTATGGAAAGAAGAGTAAAGGAAGAAAAAGAGGGTGGGACAAAAGTTGTAAGAAGACTGTTTTTAATGTGAAATCTCACTTTACTTGTACTTTTGCTTATTCCAGTGAGGAAGCACAGGTAATTTAAACCTTTGTGCTTTCAGAGGTGGTTAGTGTCCAGTTGATTTGGTGAGACAGAAGGCAGGGAGACCAACAGAAGGTGGATCCAGAGGCAATGACAGGCAGTGCCACTCCCTGACTGGTTGTCAATATGAATCTGAGGAGTGGTTCAGGGCAGACTGAGGTTGGTAGGGCAATTCCCTATTCACTCTAATGAACCAGCTTCAATTGCCTGATTATTTATTCCAACAGCCTTAGCTGGGTTACCATCACTTGGAAATCTAACAAGTACTTTTGTTTACATCAATGCTGAGCCCCTATTAAGATTTCTGGGAAATTCCCAGATAATTGTTAAAACACTCACCTCCGGGGAAAGAATAGGAGACCAGGAGACCAAGAAGGCAAAGGTAGGTGACAACCCCCATCTTCTGGATGACCTTTTGTGGAAGGAAAAGTGCAACAAATTAAAAACATCCTTACTTATTGCCAATGTGGTGATAGCAGGAAGAAGAAAACCAGCATTTTCTGTTCTTGAAATCATAAATGGGAAGATTAGAGAAAGAAGAGAGAACCCAAAACTTAAAAGTTGGCGATTGTTGAAGTATCATGGAGTCAAGTAAGGTTAGTGTGCAGATGCACCTAGTGCTGACCACTGACTCTTCTGGACCAGTGGAGACTGCTGTCCATTGGGGCTGGTAGGGCAGAAGGCAGGAAGACCAGTGATAGGTGGAGCCAGAGTCAAGGACAGGCAGAGCCAACCAATCCTAACTTTGTTCCCATCCTCTTACCTGCAGAGTTCCCTTCCTCTGTAGTGTTTCCTTGGGACACACTAGAGACTAAATGATGGACTATGGCTGGCTGAGTCATCTCTATGAAGACAACTGCTGCATGATTTTGAGGAAATATTCATAGAACAAATCGCCATGAGTTCTAGCATCTAAGGAGTGCCGCTAGACTCCTGTTTTCTCAAAGGCTGAGCTTCCTTATATGTGAAAAATCTGGTTTCCGTTACTCTAAGTGTGAAACAGCAGCCACGATGTCAGAACAGAGTTGGGGGCCACCTTCACTAAGAATGTGGGGAAAATACGTTCCACTTTGCATACAAAGGGAAATCCACCTGATTTGCACGTATTTCTTCAGATTGGCAGTGCAGTTCACCAGCCAAGTATTGTGAAGGGAAATGCAAGGACTAGGATACAGTGTGTAGAAATGCATATGTATATGAAAATAGCATATAAAATGCATTATACAAAGGAGAAATGTTTTAGTAGAAATGTGTCAATTAGTAGAAATTTACTAAAATGCTAATTTTTAAAAATTTTAAAAATGCCAACTGATGTGGAAGACTGCAAGAGACCAAAGCTGTCAGATTCACCCATCCCGACCTCCAACTTACCCAAGCTCCGTCCCGTTGAGGTGATGGATGCTGCTTTCTGCCGTGGCAAGTTGGGTTCTCAGGCTGTGGTGCCCATTCTTATATAGAACTTGGCCAGGGAAGGGCATGGAAAAGAGGGAAGAAAGATAAACCACTTTTCCATATATGGAGTACAGATCAAGAGAGAAAAGGCAGGTTTCAAATTCCACTGAAAACTACAGACATCTTCAAAGAGTGGCAAAGAATGATATCAAGATATATCTGGCAGGGCAAGAAGCCAAGAATACAATTTAAGCTTTTAATTGATGCGAAGGAAAGAGGTGGCTTCGCCCTGCCAGATTTGAAATTATATTATGAAGCGTCTTGTCTCTGTTGGTTAAAGGATTGGATAACACTGAAAAATAATAAGTTGTTAGATCTTGAGGGTTTTGATAAGAGATTTGGATGGCACGCCTATTTATGGTTGGGGAAGAAGAAAGTCCACAAAGGCTTTGGGAATCATATTTTCAGAAGTTCTTTAATAGAAATATGGGATAGGTACCAATATATTTTGGAACCTAAAGTACCACATTGGTTGTCCCCACTAGAGGTTATGAGTGTAAAGAAAACAAACATGAGAGGGTACTGGATTACTTATGGAGATGTAGTTATTAGAGAAGGGGGGAAATGGAAAATGAAGCCATATGAACAAGTTAAAGAGCATGTATATGATTGGTTGCATTATCTTCAAATGAATGAAATGTTTAAAAAAGACCTCAAAGAGAGGGGATATACTGAAAGAGAGTCCAGATTTCAAATGGATATAATAAATAATGATTGTAAGATAATGTCAAAAATGTACAAAATGCTATTGGAGTGGCAAACAAAGGACGAAGAGGTTAAATCGGTCATGATACATTGGGCCAGGGATTTTGGTTACAATATACAATTAGCTGATTGGGAAAAAGTATGGAAAGAGAATATGAAATTCACTGCATGTATGTCGATAAAATAAAATATCATGAAAATGGTATACAGATGGTACATTACCCCGGTTAAGCTGGCTTAAATGTTTAAAACATGTAATAAGTGTTGGAAATGTAAAGAAAACGAAGGATCTTTTTTCCATATGTGGTGGGAATGTAAGAAGGTTAAGGGTTTCTGGGAAATGATATATAACGAGTTGAAAAAGATGTTTAAATATACATTTGCAAAGAAACCAGAAGCCTTTTTGTTAGGAATTACAGGAAGAGAGATTAACAGAAGTGACTACAAACTCTTTCAATATGCAGTGACTGCGGCAATAATTTTAATGGCCCAAAAATGGAAGCAAGAGGAATTACGGACAGTAGAGGAGTGGAGAATGAAACTTATGGATTTCGCAGAATTAGATAAAACGACTGGCAAAATTAGATACCAGAAAGACCACAAGTTCACTGAGGACTGGAGAAAGTTTACAATTTATCTGGAAACTATTTGTGATGAACAGACAACGCTAGTTGGTTTTAAAGAGGCTTTGTCATGTTAAAGGGTATTGTAAAAAGAAAAAGAGAAGAAAGGATATTATTAACCGGCAATATATGACAAAGGAAATGCGTATTAAATATATAAATATTAGGATTGTGGGAGGAGCTGGGGGAAGTCAAAAATTTGTAAATTGGAAAATATGGTCATGTTGGAGTAATTTGTAAAAGAAAAATTTGTAAAAATTTAATTAAAAAAAAGAAAGTCAAAAAAGGAAAAGAAAACCACAGACATTTTGATTGCATGAATATTCAGAGCAATTGCTAATATTCTTGTCCTAATGCCAAGTCCCCTCTGCTGCTGCATTCAGATAGCCACAAACATGCCATGACCCTGACCCACCCACATTAGCTGTGTTGTACAACACCAGCATGGCAGGCCCCTGTAGTAACTGGAACCAAAGTTTTGTCCCTTGGTCTAACCCTGATTAAGCTTTGCTCCCACTGCCCCACATCACCCCACCAAACAACTATTACCCCAGAGGGAAATCTATCATTGCTCCCCACTCTCATTGGCTACCATTCTAGGAGTCACAGCAGCTCTGGCAGAACAACTTCTGTTGAGACTGCAGTGGACAAGGGAAGGTGTCTCCTCTGTGCATGCAATGAAGTCCAGAGGAAAAT
This sequence comes from Podarcis liolepis, assembly GCF_965112155.1. Taxonomy (NCBI): domain Eukaryota; kingdom Metazoa; phylum Chordata; class Lepidosauria; order Squamata; family Lacertidae; genus Podarcis; species Podarcis liolepis. Next base: position 14,791,290 of record NC_139573.1, read on the forward strand.
TGGGACCCTCTATGCCTGCTACTATGCCTGCAATAGTTGGTGTGTGTGTATTTGTGACATCACTTGGCCAAGTGTCCTGAACCCTGGCTTCTTCTCCTCCTCTTCCTGTGGCTGTCAGGGAAAGAGGTCCCAACTGACCCCGACACCATACAAGTGATATCACGGGCATCATGTCTTGAGTGTCTCACATGTTGCATGATGCTTGGCATTGTGCCAAGAGGAGGAGCCAGGGGCTGGAAAACGAGCAAAATCCCAACTAAAGAAGAATGGCAACTTAAACTGATGGAATATGTGCAGCTTGCAGACCTAACCTATCAAATAAGAGAACAAGAAGATTGGTAAATGTTTCTTGAATGTATGGTGGAGAATTCTGTGCACTTGAAAGCGTTGGCAGCATTCAGATAAATTCAACAGTGTAAACAAGTTTTGATGGATGTCATACTAGAATACAGAATGGTTTAGTTTATGTAAAATATGCAGTGATTTGTAATATGAAAAATGAACCATGGAAAGAGAAGGGAAGTCATTGACATTTTCAGGTTAATAATAATAATAATAATAATAATAATAATAATAATAATAATTTATTATTTATACCCCGCCCATCTGCCTGAGTTTCCCCAGCCACTCTGGGCTGCTTCCAATGAAGTGTTAAAAACAATACAGCATTAAATATTAAAAACTTCCCTAAACAGGGCTGCCTTCAGATGTCTTTTAAAAATATGATAGCTGCTTATTTCCTTCACAGGTGAAGGGAGGACATTCCACAGGGCGGGCACCACTACCGAAAAGGCCCTCTGTCTGGTTGCCTATCTGGTTGTGCAAGTTGCCAAGGATGTTGTATTTGTTTCAAACATTGCAAATTTTGGACAAGGTGGACTGTTTCAAGAAGTGGCAGAGAGATATTTCTAGATTTGTCTGGCAGGGCAAGAAGCCTCGAATAAAATTTAAGATTTTAACTGATGCTAAAGAAAGAGGGGGATTTGCCCGGCCAGCCCTGAAGCTTTACTATGAATCAGCCGCCTTTTGCTGGCTGAGAGAATGGCTGCTTCTTGAAAACACGGACATTTTGGACTTAGAAGGTTTTAATAATGTATTTGGGTGGCATGCATATCTGTGGTACGATAAGGTCAAAGCACATAAAGCGTTTAAAAACCATATTGTCAGGAAAGCACTGTTTAATGTCTGGATAAGATATAAGGACTTGCTTGAAAATAAAACTCCAAGGTGGTTGTCACCAATGGAAGCTAAGGCTCTGGAAAAACTAAATATGGAGGCAAATTGGCCAAAATATTGGGAAATTTTGGAACAAGAAGGAGATAGATTAAAACTGCAGAGTTTTGAGAAACTAAAAAACAAAGTACGAGATTGGCTTCATTATTATCAAATAAGGGAGGCTTATAATTTGGATAAGAAAATTGGCTTTCAGGTGGAAAAATCAAAATTGGAAACAGAATTGTTAGATCCTAAAACTAAGAATTTGTCAAGAATGTATAACTTGCTGTTGAAATGGAATACACAGGATGAAATGGTTAAATCTGTTATTATTAAATGGGCACAAGATGTTGGACATAACATTATGATGGCTGACTGGGAAAAGTTATGGACCACAGGTATGAAGTTTACGGCATGTAATGCCTTAAGAGAGAATATAATGAAAATGATTTACAGGTGGTACTTGACACCAGTCAAGCTTGCAAAAATTTATCATTCGCCCGATAATAAATGTTGGAAATGTAAAGAGATTGAAGGTACATTTTTTCACCTTTGGTGGACATGCCCAAAGATTAAGACCTTTTGGGAGATGATCTATAATGAAATGAAAAAGGTATTTAAATATACCTTCCAGAAGAAACCAGAGGCCTTTCTCTTGGGCATGGTCGGCCAATTGGTGCAAAAGGAGGATAGAACTTTTTTTATGTATGCCACAACAGCAGCATGAATACTCATTGCAAAGTATTGGAAAACACAAGATCTACCCACCCGAGAAGAATGGCCCCCTCCCTCAACAGACGTTACCACTTTACAGCCGGAGCCTGAGGGTTCTCGTTGGGGGGAGAGGTTAGCAATGGATTATTGCTCTTTGGCTTAACCCTGTCTTTTCCCCCACCTCCCCTTTCAGAGTGGTGGGATTATCAGGGGTGCTCACAATTCGGTGCTGCCAAAGTCCTGCACCCAAAACTCCCTTTTGAGCTTTCTTTAGGTCACAGCACCCTTGTGTTTCCCCCTAGCCCCTCTCAACAATTGAGCCTCCAAGGCTCGCTCTCCGCAGCCATTTGCGGCAACCCGTGACTATGACCTTCTCAGTCCATCCATCTCTGCAACTCAAGGTCCAAGAGCACCAACTCAAGTTTTGGTGGTGGTCATAGGGAATGAGGAGCACAGCACCTAAGGGACTCTGCCCCCAGCGGTGCTGCTCACTGCAGTCAAACCTAAAAATAGTTACAAATTGCTGGCATGCTAGTTGTCTGTCTGAGAAACTGCTAGATTTCCTTCTAGGCAGGTAGAGATTTACTTTAAGGGGGGGGGGGGAGAAAAGCTCAGAATCTGGAATGCTTGCAGGCATGAGTCCTGGTACAACGTCACCACTATAAGACAGCAATCCGTACCATTCTGGTTGAGTTACAGCTCTTAATACATTTAAAGACAATTAAATAGTACAAACAGGGTTACCTGGTGTGAGGGGATAAAAGGTACATAGAGGCAACCATCTGAGCCTTTGACATGCAGCATCATTGCTAAGGATCCTTAATCACATAATTGCTGCTGCTAAGCAATCAGAGGAAGGAACCTGGGACTCTGGAGAGGAGCCTCCCAGAGCAGCAGAAAAGGAACAGGGGAAGCTGGTGATATATGCTGCTAGCCCTGACATCAGGCAAAGGACGAAAGTCTGCTTCAGTACTGAGATATGTTTGTTAAAGCACTTTCCTCTGCTTCAACGTTATTTCAATCACTCCCCAAGTACAGTATACAGTACTGCCTTTACAGTATAAAAGGCAATTGGGTGGCTACTCAGAATTACCTTGCTTGAAAGATCGAGGCTTTCTTCCTACTGAGAAAACATTTGTGAAACGCCTATGCCTCACCCCATTTGCCATGTCTACTTGTCACCACGGGGCTGTTGCTTATTGATATGCCGTAGCCATTGCACAAAACAAAAAAATATAAAATGACTCAGAAATACAACCATAAAGCCATCAAACATCTCACAGGTGCAGCAAGTTAAAATTCTTACTTAAACACATGGGTTGTAATTTTCTGTTTATCGTGATTGGCAAAATGTTTTGTGAATGCTTAAGAGTATTTCTCCTTCTATCCCAGGCTGCACTGGAAGATCTAGGCAGCTGTTGCTGGGGCTGGTGGAATGAACAATGCAGCATCCCAGGCCTTGTCAGAGGTCACTGCTAGGATATAGTTTCGTTCCACCTTTAGAACAGGCATGTAGAGTTGTTGTATGTCACATATCTGTTTACTTCCAGCACAGTCAGCTGGGAACTTCCGTTGTATATAGCATTTGCCTGTGCCATTTGCTTGGACACAAAGGGAAGCAGACATGTTTTTTTCCTTTCTCCTGATGCTGAATAAATGCTTGTAAATATTCTTACATATGCCTCTGTCCGCTACTTCTGTTGCAAAGAGTTCTTATCTCTGCTAGCTTGCGTACTCAGTTTCTAAAGGTCTCTGAGGCTTGGGTCACAGTTTTGATGCTGTTCCAAGAACCGGAGTTTGCCCAGCTGCTGGCCAGAGGGCTAGAGCCAGCTGGGGGCCCACCAATCGTCCCCGTGTCCCCAGACATATCCCAACAGTCACATGCTGTGGGGTCCTCTTGTAATTTTCCCTATCCTCACTTTATGGCTTCCACAATTCTGGTTATAGTATCAACCGTGCTGAGGAGCTCTGAGAAAATGAGTGTGCTTTAGGATGGGATTTGTAGCTACTTTGAGGTATGAATGCTCTGTGTGTTGTGAGCAGCGGTGATGGTAGAAGAAGTGTCCCTAAGACAGGCCAGCCCAAGGCATCCTGGCAACTGAAGCAAATGAGAAAATTGCACCCCCAAGAATCATAGTTAAGAAGTCTAAAAGACAATGGGCCTCCTTTACATGGTAGGGGATACTGTTCTTTCCTGCTTCACCTGCCTGCCCAAGAACTACACACCTTGCAAAGGAGGAACCAATCCTCTACAGCCTTTCTTGTCAGCTATGCTGAAAGTCAGGCTTATCCTAACTAACAGCAACATGCCAATGTTCCTGACTCCAGTACCTAGTAAATGGCTTCAGGAAGGGATTGAGCACTTGGGTGTGTGGAAGAAGTAAAGGCAGAGCCAGGATAACCTTCTCTCCTCCTGTGACTTCAGCTCCTGCCACCCCATGCGATTCCAGCTCACATGACTGTTGGGATTCGCAGGATACTGAATAAGTCCGCAGGCTTCAACAGGCTGATGCAATACTCTGTGAAGTGCTGAGTCAGAGTGACTCAGCAGGAGTGTGGTTAATGTGATTGGCTATCACCTGTTTTAAAAAGGTGATTCTGTGTGGAGAGTATTCGTTTGCCTTAAGGAGCAGGTACTCTGTATGGACTGTTTTTGTAAATGCCTGTATATTGCTCACATTAAAAAGACTGCACTGGGAAAAACCTGGGACTCTGGGCATTTCTGCTGAAAGCGCCCCTGTCACTCACCCCAGGTCCCCACTTGTGGGCAGCTGGCACTCACCCAGAAAAGGCCTTCCAGTGCCAATACCCTCATCATCATTCTCTTCGCCATTCCCTCAGGGCACATACATAATGCACCCATGTAACAGGGGCATGTCTCTCCTATCATCTATGATGTCCTTGCATTATAGGAGGGAATGTGGATGCAAGCAGGGCAGGCTGGTGGAGACGGAGGAGACAGTCAACAAGAGCAGGAGGCCAATCTGCTATCCATCCCAGCTTGCCGTCTGAGGCAAGAACTTCACCTTGCCTCATGGGTGGGGTGGCCGTGCTTGTAAGTATGGATGGACAAAGCAGAACAGCAATGCAATAAGGAAAATATGCATGGAAGAGAATTTATTAAGATGATGCTCTGCTGCAGGTCCAAGAAAATTTCAAAGGGAAGGGGGAAATTGAAGAGGCATCTCTATAGCAATGGCTATTTTGAAAGTGATGAGAGAGAGCAGAAATACATATAATGTCAAGGCAGCTTCCCAGTCAACACAGTGGAGAAGGGAAGTCTCCTTTAGAGTTATTGCTTGCAGATGAAGGCATACTTGTTGTTGCATTGTACATCATTCCACTTCTTAAAACCTGAAATTCAAAACAAAAATTATAATTCAAGAAATAAGGAAAGTTACTTCTTATTGCCTATTATTCCTTTCCCCAATGTGTAGGGGGAATAAAATGGATTCAGACTTTAATAATAGTGAGGGAACCACCAGAAGGCCCTCAGAGCTGGACCTCTGTGCCCAGGTTGAACAATGGGGGTGGAGACACTCCTTCAGGTATACTGGGCTGAGTCCATTGAGGGCTTTCAAGATCAGCACCAACACGTAGTGGGAGCCAATGTAGGTCTTTCAGGACCAGTGTTATATGGTCTCTGCAGCCACTCCCAGTCACCAGTCTAACTGCCGCATTCTGGATTAGTTGTAGTTTCTGGCTCACCTTCAAAGGTAGCCCCACACAGAGCGCATTGCAGTAGTCCAAGCGGGAGATAACTAGAGCATGCACCACTCTGGCGAGACAGTCTGCAGGCAGGTAAGGTGTCAGCCTGCATACCAGATGGAGCTGGTAGGCAGCTGCCCTGAACACAGAATTGGCCTGTGCCTCCACGGACAGCTGTGAGTCTAGAATGAGTCCCAGGCTGCACATCTGGTCCTTCAGGTGCACAGTTACCCCATTCAGAACCAGAGAGTCCTCCACACCTGCCATCCCCCTGTCCCCCCAAAACAGTACTTCTGTCTTGTCAGGATTCAGCCTCAATCTGTTAGCTGTCATCCATCCTCCAACTGCCTCCAGACACTCAAAAAGGACCTTCACCGGTTCTGATTTGAAAGAGAGGTAGAACTGGGTATCATCCGCATACTGATGAACACCCAGTCCAAACCCGCTGATGATCTCTCCCAGCGGTTGCATGTAGATGTTGAAAAGCATGGGGGAGAGGACAGAACCCTGAGGCACCCAACAAGTGAGAGCCCAGGGGTCTGAACACTCACCCCCCCCCACTTTCTGAACATGGCCCAGGAGGAAGGAGCAGAACCACTATATAACAGTGCCCCCAGCTCCTAGCGCCTCTAGACAGTCCAGAAGGATGTCATGGTTGATGGTATCAAAAGCCGCTGAGAGATCCAGCAGAACTAGGAAACAGCTTTCACCTTTGTCCCTAGTCCACCAGAGATCCTTGACCGGCGTGACCAAGACAGTTTCAGTCCTATGATGAGGCCTGAATCCCAATTGGAAGGGATCCAAATCGTCTGCATCCCTTTGCCCAAGAATGGAAGATTTGAGACTGGGTGATAGTTGTCCATATTGGCCATGTCCAAAGATGTTTTTTAAAGACACGGTTTAATAACTGTCTCTTTCAGCGGTTCCAGGAAAGCTTGCTCACAGAGGGAAGCATTCCCAAACAATATAGTCCGGCCCCCCACAAGGTCTGAGGGACAGTGGACCGGCGCCCTGCTGAAAAAGTTTGCTGACCCCTGACCTAAGGCTTCAGCTTCAGCTGACTCAGCATTCACTATCCCCCGGAGCCCATCACCCTGCCCTTCCCGGCTCACTTTTCTGAGCCAGGATGGGCAAGGATCGGGGAGACAGGTGGTCAGTTTCACTCATCCAAGCAGCCTGTCCACATCCTCGGAGGTAACAGATTGGAACTGATCCCATGCAGCTGGAATAGACAGGACTCTAGCACTCTCCTGCCCCAGCCCTGCTCCCATGATGGCGTCTACCTCTTTCCGAATCTGAGTGGCTTTGCCTGCAAAAAAGTTGCAAAATCATTGCAGGAGATTTTGGGGTCCTTACCAGGCCCCAATGGTGAAGGTGGTTCTGTTAGATTGTGAACCACCTGAAAGAGTCTCCTGCTGCTGTTTTCTGCAGATGCAATAGAGGCATCTTCACCGTCGCTATTGCCACTTGGTAGGCTCGACGTTGAGCTCTAACCCGTTTCTGGTCCGATTTCCACCACTGGCGCTATTGCCACCTCAGTGATTGTTTCATCACCATCAGCTCTGGGGAAAACCATGAGGCTGCCAGGCTCCATGCAGTTGGAGAGAGCGCTTTGGAGCCAGACAGTTGATAGCTCTGGTTAACTCCGCATTCCAGCGGGCCAGAGGGGAATCAGCTGAAAGGCCATCAACATGGGATAAAACATCCCCTACTACACTCTGGAAACCATTTGAATCCATTAAGTGGGGGGGGGTCCAAATCCGTCCCACCTCCCTGCAGAGGGAAAGGGTTGCAGCACCAGGAAGTGATCTGACCATGGCACTTCTTTTGCTTCGCTTTTACTTAGTGTCAGATCACCCACATCCATAGAGGTGAACTCCAGGTCTAAGGCATGTCCGCAACAATGACTTGGGCGAAATTCATTCAGGGACATCCCCATGGAGGTCATGCTTTCCCATGAAGTCCCAAGCAGCGCCTTGTAAGGTCGTGTCAGCATGGATGTTAAATCCCCTAGGACAACCAAACTAGGTGTCTCCAGGAGAACATCCGCCACGACCTGAAGCAGCTCAGGCAGGGAATCCTTGGTACAGCGGGGAGGTCAGTACACCAAAAGGAATCCTGTACTGCCCCTGTTGTCCAACTTCCAGAACACACGCTCAGAAAACTGGGTCTTCCCAATAGGATGCCTGGTTCAAGCTATTGACTTCCTAAAACTCACTGCAACCTTGCCTCCCTGCCCATATGAGCTGGGTTGCTGTGTGTAAGAGAAACCTGGTAGACAAGCAGTGGCAAGGACAGGCCCATCTTCTTCATCCAGCCAAGTCTCTGTTACACATGCCAGGTCAAGTCCTCCATCCTGTTGTGGATCTGTCGTGGGATAGTCTTCAAACAACAACTAAACCTGCCTCCTCGTTAATGACATGGTCTGGTCTTCGCGTAACTCCTCCTCCTACCCATGATCACTGAGATCAGGTGTCCAAGTGCACCCCAGCCATTCTATTGACTGGGGCCCACTCCCAGACAGCCCTGACCCTCTCCCCTTCAGAACAGAATACAAACTATACAATGAACCAATAAAGCAGTAGAAAGCAACAACAACAAACAATTTATAATTATACTAAAGTTAAACTAACCCCTGGGCCCAACTAAACATTTATTCCCCCCCCCCCCCCGGACAGAGCAACAACAAAACAAAAAACCCAAATTTTAAACACTACAGATTAAAAATTAAAAAATTAAAAGCATTTAAAAGCATTTTCAACATTTGCCCCAACCCCAGAGTTTGTTCCAGTGAGTCTCGACTTTTCACTCACTGATCACCTGACTTCAAAGTCTTATATGTTATATTGTGCTTTTAATATTCTGTTGGGAGCCACCTAGAGTTGCTGGGGAAACCCAGTCAGAGGAGTGGGGTATAAAATAATAATAATAATAATAATAATAATAATAATAATAATAATAATAATAATAATGCTGTTTGAGCCTAATCGTTTTGTTAAGAAACATGATAGAATATAAGATGGCATAACCCAGACCTTAGTTTGGCAACCGCTGTTTTCTGAACAAAATATGTGATCACATGCAACCGAAGAATGAAGGTTGACTGCAGAAAAAGATTCTGCTTCATGGCATGATTGGAAGTGTCCTTAAAGGATCAATAAGTTGGACCACTTCTGGTCAGATCTCCAGAGATATTGACTTGTGAACCTTAGTACAGAGAAACACCAGGCTGAGAGTGTATCCACTCACTGGCAGAGGAAGAGGAGTGAGAGGGGAGTGTTCTGCCCCTGGCAGGGCGATCCGGGCAGGGTGCCATCGTGGCTTCCCCCCACCAGTGCTGGGTGCCCCAGCCCCGCAAGCGGCGCCCCTGCCCCCAGGATGTGCACCAGCCCCTCCCCCACCTGCTCTCTGCCCCCCCCCCCCGGTGCCAGAGCATGAAGCTCTGCCACTGTATTCACTCAACTAATACCCAGAGTAAACCTTTCAAATGAATGGACTATCAATAGCAATGACTATCCAAAGTATATTGAGTTTGATCATTTTGATTTTTAAAGTTAGATATTACCCTTTGAAATACTTGAAACTGATGGAGTGATAGGCATGAAACCTTTTTTTTATCAGTCCCTACAAATTGCTTGCTTACCTGCGTCCTTTAGCAGATGCACACAATATTCTTCATTCTTGTGGTTGTCTGGGCGATTAAAATCCCAGCGTTTGTAATTGTAGATCTCGTCATCCAACCACCTCCAATGTCCTTTCTGCAGCAATGTGATAGAACAGATCATACATTCATTTGAAATGAGGAGGCCAATGCAAAGATCACGTGGAGAGTTGGCCAGTTATGAAGCTATTGCCAGTTATGATGGAGATACAGTTGTACCTTGGTACTCTAATGGAATCCTTTCCAGAAGCCCGTTCGACTTCCAAAAACGTTCAAAAACCAAAGTGTGGCTTCCAATAGGCTGCAGGAGCTTCCTGCACTCAATCAGAAGCTACGGAAGTCACATCAGACGTTAGGGTTTCAAAGAACGTTTACAAACTGGAAAACTCACTTCCGGGTTTACGGTGTTTAGAAGCCAAAACATTTGAGTCACAAGGTGTTCGAGAACCAAGGTACGATTGTATTTGTAGGAAAAACACTGGGACCTAATTTGAATAGTAGAGTGCTTGGTATCTGGTGGGCGGGACTTGTGTGTTTTGCTCCGGACACAAGTCTGGAGCCCCTCCCTTCAGTGTCTGTGTTCTGTTAAGAATATCAGTTAAGAGGGACCAACTGCCTCTTCTCGCTTCTTGCCTCAGACTAGCCTCATGTTGTTGTATTTAGTTTCTCTTATTTTGCTATTTTGTTACAGTTTTCTTTATTATTCAAAGCTTAGTTTACATTTACGTGAGCCACTTATTTTCCTCAAAGAACAAGAAACTCTGCTGGAGAATGGTGGAACATCCTAAACTTGGGTGAGTGAGGGGATATTATTCCCAGTTTGCCAGGAGGATTGAATATGTTAATCATCTCCCCACTTCCACAACAATATTAGAGGAGGATTCTATTAGAAAATTGTGGAAAAGTCACATATTGGAGTAATCTGGGGAGACGATTCGGGTAAGGTTGGAATGGTGATGCTAAGAAGCCATTACTCAGTGACAATGGCCTGAAATAGAGAAAGTAAAGGCAACTCACCTCAGTGGGATCATGCAGCCCAATCCAAACTTGACTTTCCCTTTTCTGGTTTGCAGAGATGTAATTGGCCACCACATCTGACTCTTTCTCATTGAGGATGGAGGCAAGATGGGTCCCACAGCCATAGCTCAGGCACTCATTCTGAGAATAGCCAAGCAAGTAAATAAGCTCCACCACTATTACTAACACACACACACAGACTCTTTCCCACAAAGCTTTCCCAGAGGGGTTCACAGCTTGTCAAATAAGTAATAACAATTATTTAAAAATCATAAAACACCAGTGGTGGAGAGTTGGAAGTTTTTCAAATGGGAACTAATGCAGCTGATGAAGGAAGAGAGAAAAAGGGGTGAAGAAAATGCTGTGAGTGAAGCCAAGCTCCTTTCTCCATCCTGTGGACCTGCTGGGAAACTAAAGAAACCTGCTGGACCTGCTGCACACGAGTGCAATTAAAGGTGCTTAAAGCACTCAATCTTGGTGCAAGCTCACACACAAAAACTAGGATGAATGCAGGAAGAATGCTCATAGTCATGATTTGGCTGCACTCTTTTCAGAAGCGGGTGGCGCTGTGGGTTAAACCACAGAGCCTAGGACTTGCCGATCAGAAGGTTGGCGGTTCGAATCCCCGCAACGGGGTGAGCTCCCGTTGCTTGGTCCCTGCTCCTGCCAACCTAGCAGTTCGAAAGCCCGTCAAAGTGCAAGTAGATAAATAGGGACCGCTTCGGCGGGAAGGAAAACGGCGTTTCCGTGCGCTGCTCTGGTTCGCCAGAAGTGCTTAGTCATGCTGGCCACATGACCCGGAGGCTGTCTGCAGACAAACGCCGGCTCCCTCGGCCTATAGAGTGAGATGAGCACGCAACCCCAGAGCCCGTCATGACTGGACCTAATGTTGACCTGTGTTTTAATCTGGTTTTGTAGCTTATCCTTGAATTTAACTATTATCTTAATGTTTGAAATAGTTGTTCTTAACTGTATATAGCTGGGTGATGTCAGGTTTTCAACACCATGATGTGTCACCAGCCAAACATCACAATCTGGCGATACACCATGATGTTGAAAGAACAATCTGTATTGGCCCCAGCCCTCAAGGCATGGGGTGAAACGGCCACAGCTCTCATTGCAAGAGATGAGGCACTTTCATCCCAACACCCTGCAGAGCTGAGGATGACACAGCTTGTTTGGGGTTCTTGGCTTGGGGGTGGGAAGGCTCCACTCCCCCCCCAGCTGATGCACCCCCCACCCTCCCCTCACATGCAAGCTGGAGGGACACAGGGGCAGAGATAGCTTGTATCTTTTCACTTGTGAGATGGTACCTTCTTGCCAGGCCATCTCTCCTGACTGTTAATTAAGCTTTCTTGGCTCCAGTGGAAACAGGTTACTTGAACACAATGGGTGAGCAACTCTCTTTTGATTATACCAAGATTCTGGCCAGGTATTGTCTCCCAACAGCTCACACTGATAGCCCTCCTCACAAAAATGTCATCTGAAACCCATGACAGCACCTGATGTGACAGCTTGGTTGGTGAGAAACAGCTTCTTACCTCAGCTTCAGACCAAGTTTTCTGAGAGTCAAAATATGCATAGCAGCTGCCCTGGGATTTCATCCAATTCCTGGGACAGGATCTGGCCTTTACTGTATGGAGAGAGGAGTAAAAGAAGAAAAAGATGGGGGAGGGGGACAAAAGCTGTTAGAATGCAATTTTCAATGTGGAATCCTACTTCACCTACAAATGTGCCCAGATAATTTTAAGATTAATGAATGCAGACCTAATTTAAACATTCCTGCTTCCATTGGTGACTGGTACCCCATGGCACCGATAGGAAATTGGGACAGAAAGCAGGGAGGCAAACAGTAGGTGGATCCAGAGTCAATGACAGGCACCACCACTCCCTGACTGGTTGTAAATATGAATCAGAGGAGTGGTTCAGGGCAGACTGAGCTTGGTAGGGCAGTTCCCTATTCACCCTAATGGACCTGCTTTCATTGCCTGGTTATTTATTCCAACAGCCTTGGGTAGATTACCATCACCTGGAAATCTGACAAGTAGTTTTGTTTTTATAAATATTTGTTGTTTAGTCATTTAGTCATGTTCGACTCTTCGTGACCCCATGGACCAGAGCACACCAGGCACTCCTGTCTTCCACTGCCTCCCACAGTTTGGTCAAACTCATGTTAGCAGCTTCTAGAACACTGCCCAACCATCTCGTCCTCTGTCATCCCCTTCTCCCTGTGCCCTCAATCTTTCCCCAGGGTCTTTTCCAGGGAGTCTTCTCTTCTCATGAGCTTAACCCCAATTAAAATTTCTGGGGAATTTCCAGATAATTGTTAAAGCACTCACCTCCTGGGAAAGAATAGGAGACCAGGAAACCAAGAAGGCAAAGGTAGGTGACAACCCCCATCTTCTGGTTGACCTTCAGTGGAAGGAAATGTGCAGCAAATTAAAAACTTATCCTTACTTATTGGCATTGTCAATGTGGTGATAGCAGGAAGAAGTAAATCAGTATTTTCTGTTCTTAAAATCATAAATGGGAAGATTAGAGAAAGAAGAGAGAACCCAAAACTTAAAGATGGCGATTGTTGAAGTATCATGGAGTCAAATAAGGTTGGTGTGCAGAGGCACCTAGTGCTGACCATGTTCCATCTTCTGCTTGACCTTTTATGGAAGGTCAAAACCTATCCCCACTGGTTGCCATTTCGTCCATGTGGTGATGGCAGGAAGAAATAAAATAGTATTTTATACTCTTAACATCACAATTCTCCTTCATGTGAATTTCTAAAAAATGAGAAGGAAAAGAATGGAGAAAAATGAGGAGGTTAGGGAAAGAAGGGAGAACCTAAAGAGTTTGCTGTTGTTGAGGAATCACAGATCCTGGATTCTGGACCAGTGGAGGCTGGTGTCCATTGGGACTGGTAGGATTTGTAGGGCAGAAGGCAGTAAAACCAATGGTAAGTGGCGGCAGAGTCAATGACAGGCAGAGCCAAGCAATTCTGGTTTTGTTCTCTTTCCCCTCCAGGGACAACAGGTAGTAGAAGAAAGGGACAGCCTGTGCCACCCAGATGTAAGAAAGAACACACAACACTGGGACTTTCTGAGGGAAGGTAGAGCTTTGTGGGGCTGTGCCCCATTCCTCCTAACATACCAGTCTCCACTGTTTCTAGACCAAGGATGCTAACTTGAATATAATATTGAGGCAAGTAAGCCCCTTTCCCATAATTGATCACAAGATGCAGCACACAGACACCATTTGAATGGCAGGGCCCATCAACTGGGGGAGAGCTGGCCCCTTCAAATATTTTATGGGGAGTGAAGGGGCCTCAGCTCCTAGCAGTTGGCTCCGATATTCTAGACTAAAGCAGTATTAACATTTATGAAAGCCTTTTAGTTGTTAATCTGTTGCTCTTGTCCTTCTTTTGTTTTATGGGAAGAACAATACAGTGGTACCTCGGGTTAAGTACTTAATTCATTCCGGAGGTCTGTTCTTAAAATGAAACCATTCTTAACCTGAAGCACCACTTTAGCTAATGGGGCCTCCTACTGCCGCTGCACCACCAGAGCATGATTTCTGTTCTCAACCTGAAGCAAAGTTCTTAACCTGAAGCACAATTTCTGGGTTAGCGGAGTCTGTAACCTGAAGCGTATGTAACTTGAAGCGTATGTAACCTGAGGTACCACTGTAATAACCCTCAGGTTGGTGGGCTGCCTTAAGAAAGTTAAGAAGGAGTGGAGGTGCCTCTATGTCAGGCTGCTGTCAGTGGCTCCCAGCTAGTTGCCTCTTGGATAATGGCGTTGTCCTGAGTGAATCTCCACCTCCTTCTCTCCCACTTCCTCATTCATCATCATCATCATCTTCTTCTCTACAGGTGCCACTAAGTGTCCTCTGTCCTTCGAGCTCTTTGTTCTCCCACTTTTAAGGCCTGCCTGGGTCTGGGAGATGGTGGATCTGGACTGCTGTCTAATGACAACGTGTCAGCCAGCTTCTGCTCTGGCTCTGCCTGCTCCTCTTCTCCCATTATTTCCCAACTTTCCCCCTCTGGCTCAGAGCTCTGACCTCCCACAAACCACTATTGGAAATCTATATTGTCTCCCTCCTCCTCCCCCTCCTCCCTGGAAGGGACAGGATGGGAAGGTGGCCTCCACCCCTCCTCCTCCTTTGCCCAGTCCCTGACACTCTGTTCTGGAAGAGAAGATCTTTGTTGTTAGAAGGGAACAAGGAGCTCAGGGAGCAAAAGGTAATTCCCTGGTGGTAGCCCCAGAAACAGGCAAAGGAAGGACAGAGATTGCTTTGGATCTTTGGTTTTATGGAATTCTTGCCACATTGACTCATCTGCTATGACTCAGTCTTGCATGTGGTAGAGGAATCTGGGAAATATTCCAAGGTAGTCTCTCCATTTCTGAAGGATGCAGGACAGTCTTGCTTTCTTCTCCACAACTTCTCAACCCACAAACCCACATAGTATATGTATACTCACTTACCTGTGAAAACTGAATGGGACTTTGCTGGAAGAAGGATGTGGACAGATATTTGGGTATAGGGTATAATGCTAATGAGAGTCTCCAATACAAAATATAAATCAGTAGCCATAGCATCAGAAGTGAGTTTGTGATTGCCTCCAACTTACCCAAGTTTTGTCCTGTGAGGTGATGGATATCGCGTTATGCAGGGGCAAGTTTGTCTCTGAAGCTGCTGCCTCGATTCTTATATAGATCTTGGTGAAGTTGGGGGTTGGGGCAGGGAAGGGGGAAGGATGAAAGTTCAGTCACTTGCCATATGTTGAGTAGATAGTGATAGGATAAATATGTTTCAATTTCCCTGGAATTCTCTCCAGTGTGGACTTAATTTACATGTTGAGTAGATATCGATAGGATAAATATGTTTCAATTTCCCTGGAATTCCCTCCAGTGTGGACTTAATTTATGGTTATGACCACTATACAGTTATGTTTCTGACCATGGGTTGGAAAGCAAATACCCTAAATAAAAAATAAGCACACATAACTAACATCAGATAATGCATCTACCTTCTGGAGCTTAGTCCATATCTAGGCGGAGTACTTTGTTTGATATGTTTGATATTAAAATGAAAGGGGAACAGAGTGCACCTTTTGCTCAAGGGCACAGACTCACTTTGCATTGTTGATACTCAACGAGAATGGCCAGCTTCCTTCAAAACGGAATGTTTACACTGGAACATTTCCCAGAATCCTCTGCAACATGAAGGGATTCCGTGACAGGCAAATCCACATAGCAAAGAAGCCACAACTGTGAAAATAGCTTCTGTAAATTCAAGCTAGGTATATATATATATACACACACACATTTCCCCCCATGAAAATAAAAGATGCTGAAGGGGAAACTGAGATTTCAATCTCTTTGCTGTCCATGCTCTTTTGCTTTAGGTTTTCCCCCTCACTGGTTCAATTCCAGGATTTCCAGGCTTGTTTTTAGATATGCTATAAGGCACCCACTCTGGCTGGGATGTTGTTATGATTGTGATTGTGATTATTATGGCTGGGAGAAAAGCTAGACAGGGGTGAGGGTGGGTTTCAGCTCCCATCTCCCCCCACTAGCATCCAGTTGACTCAGGTATTAGATGATTGTGTAGATAGTCCCTGATATCAGCTACTAAAACTTTGTGGCCGCTGTATTTTTCTGGTGACAGCAATTTCCTCACACACAACCCCCCCACAACATCTAGGTCCTTATGGAAGGATGGCACGCACTTGTGCAGAGATAGTTTTTTTATATATATAAAGAGTATGCTTTTGAATTATGGTGCTGGAGGAGACTCTTGAGAGTCCCATGGACTGCAAGAAGATCAAACCTATCCATTCTTAAGGAAATCAGCCCTGAGTGCTCACTGGATCGTGAAGCTGAGGCTCCAATACTTTGGCCACCTCATGTGAAGAGAAGACTCCCTGGAAAAGACCCTGATGTTGGGAAAGATGGAGGGCACAAGGATAAGGTGACGACAGAGGACGAGATGGTTGGACAGTGGTACCAGCATGAGTCTGACCAAACTGCGGGAAGCAGTGTAAGACAGAAGTGCCTGGCGTGCTCTGGTCCATGGGATCATGAAAAGTCGGACATGACTAAATGATTAAACAACAACAACAAAATAGTATCTAGTGTGTGTGTAAGTAGGGTTGCTGGTCTGAATATCTATTTTACAGGAACACAAAAATCTTCTCACATTATCCAGAAGTCTGAGTTTAAACATGTATGTCCACTGCCAGATGATTTATATTACGCTTGATGCTTTGCATGTTTGTATGGTCCATTAGGGATTTTTTTCTTGAAATATATACACACACAAACATATGCACACACGTGTCACACGTCTTTTTTGTATAAGGTTTTATTCAGATTTTTCACAATACAATAAAAAGAAACTATTCTAAACAGAAAATAATAAAAATAAAAGAACAAAACGAAAGAAGAAAAAGAGCCAGATGAATATAAAGTTCTCTCTCACATATGTCCTAACTTTGAGCAATGAAATTCATTTAAAAGATATCTCTATTATTAAAGAAATGTGTGGTTATGGTCTTCCTGTGATCAAGGTCATGTCCCACCAACTTCTAATTTATTTTGGAAAGCAGAATGGTTAACTAGCATGAATTATAGAAAGGTATGCCAAAAAACAAAGATTAAGTCAACAAAACAACATACATAAAAATCTCTCAGTCTAACCTACCTCACAGAGTTGTTGTGAAGGCAATACAGAGAGAGGAGAGACATGTATACCACCATGAACACTTGGATGGCATAGAATAGGGGTTTCCAAACTTGGGTCTCCGGCTGTTTTTGGACTACAATTCCAAACATCCATAGCTGGCAAGGCTAGTTGTCAAGGATGGTGGGAATTGTAGTCCAAAAACAGTTGGAGACCAAAGTTTGGGAATTGCTGGCATAAGGAGAAAAAGGTAAAAGCAAAGGAAATAGCATCTCCACATTGCTTCCACATAGCATTCCATTTGGACAACACCCTGGTGAAGCAGACCCCTGTAAGTAACAGTATTATAGCCTCAGCCTAATGTGTAGCAATTAGAGTGTTGTTCTAGGCGCTGGGAAACTAGGGTTCAAATCCCCATTCAGCCATGGGTCAGATGCCATTTCTCAATCTAAGCTTCTTCACAGAGTTGTTGAGAAAACAATAGCAAGAGAGGGAGAATTATGTGCTCCTTGGATGGCATAGAAGATGGAATATAATATAAAAACAAAGGAAATAGCATCTTCTTGCCACAACATAAGGTCCCTGGCTAATGGCATCTCTTTCACCTTCTCAGCTATGGTCACCCTTCTTCTTTACTAGCTTCTCTTTACTGTTCATCTCAGGCCTAAATATAATGATGTAGATTTTGGGGAGGAAGATGCAACCCAGTAAGCCAGCAGTAGAGGCCAAGATGGAGAAGATCTCCACAGCCACCATGTATTTCCCTTTGGTGCTCAGATAAGTGGGGACAAAGGACAGCCAAACACTGCAGAAGACCAGCATGCTGAAGGTAATCAACTTGGCTTCATTGAAAGTATCAGGCAACTTCCTGGCAAAGAAAGCCACAGAGAAGCTCACAATGGCCAAAAGACCCATGTAGCCGAGAATAAGGTGGAACATGATGTCGGAGCCTTCATTGCACTGCACTATGATCTGCCCATCCTGGGAGTGCAGGTCAAACTCTGGGAATGGGGGAGAGGATGCCAGCCACCCAAGACAGATGCCAGCTTGAATGAGAGAACAGAAGCTGATAAGGGATCCTGCCAGCCTCTTCCCAAGCCATTTCCTCAGGCTGTTCCCAGGCTTGGTCACCATGAATGCCAGAACCACAGTGAGGGTTTTGGCTAACACACAAGCAACAGCAATGGAGAAGACGATGCCAAAGACGGTTTGCCTCAAGACACAGGTCACCTTTGTAGGCCTGCCAATGAATAAGAAGGAGCAGACAAAGCAGAGAAGCAGAGAAGAGAGCAAGGTGCAGGTGATGCCCCAGTTGTTGGCTTTGACAATGGGAGTGTTCCAGTGCAGACCGAAGGTCCCCATCACAACAACTGTGATCAGAGAAAGCAGGAGAGCCAAGGAGGCCAGAATTGCCCCCAAGGGCTCCTCATAGGATAGGTAGCTTATTGTTTTTGGAATACATTGGTCCTGAAAGGCATTTGGATAGTGATCATCGGGGCATTTCTCACATTGATCTGCATCTAAAAGTGAGAAGCATGCTTTTAGCATTTCTTGAAGCAATAATTATTAATATTATTGGTACTGTCTATTATGCTGTACGTGGAACATATTACTCAGCTGATGAACCAAAGCCTAATTTTTCAACTAAGTGGTGGTTCATCTCTGAACATCTCAGCTGTACTAATCAATCTATTCATATTTATTTGTCATGGTTGCAGTATACAGATTGATTTCAGTGTTTCCCCCTTAAACATGTCTATCTCTGCATCCAGCCCCATGTTTTTGCATTTCTAAGCTTGTGGCTCAGTGTTTCTTTTTTACACTTTCCATAATGAAACTTGGGAGTGCATGAAACAGCCAGGTAGCCTGTCATCAGGAAAATCTATATTTGACAAGAAAGAACTGTTCCAAATGATTGAAACTGTGTGGATACAATAGAGGAGATAATTTACTATTCGTTAATAACAGAAGATGAAAATGTGTTGGCTGCAGTTTCAATGGTGAGAAAAGGGAATCTATGGCATGCAATCTTAACCATTTCCACCCAGATGTATGCCATGCTGATTTCAATGGTGCTTACTCCCATGTGGATGTAATTGCACACAAGATATGCCTGAATAGGTGTGCAAAAGGTAGGGGAGAGGAAAGGAGAATATGTGTCAATAACATAAACACATATGCTTGGCAACCGTGACAGAAAATAAGCAGACACAATAAGACTAAGACATGGATGTCTATGTTGGAGAGGAAGATGGGAATTCCAGTTGACTCGGGTTCCTTCACTTACCCTTCTGGACTGAAATCCTCCCTTTAGGGCACTGAACACAGTCATAGCAACAGATTTGCTTTCCCTGCTGGGCAAACATACTCTGTCCAGGGTGGCAGCTCTCAACACAGGTGGAAATGAGCAGCGTCTAGTGGTAATGACAAGCAAGGGATTTTGAATGGAATAAGCTTGCTTCTCTACATAAATCTTATTGTCATCTACGTCCGCTTTGAAGCAGAAAGGTCACAGGACTGAAATTAGAGGATGGCTGTCAAGCATTTGCTCCCTGGGCAAGCATCAGCCCCCCCCCCCAAAATGCTTTGTGCTGTCACTTAACCATTTGTCCAGCCCAGCACATGTCTGAATGGCAAAGAGAAGCTAGTGCCAACCTTCTCCCTCTTGATAGATTGATTCCTCATGACATAACCCAATGCTGATTTTTTTATTTAGTGTACATGACATTGCAGATTAAAATATATAATGCATGTAGGTGTTACTTACATTGCTAATATATCTAACATAGATTTTTATCTAAGATAAATACTGTTACAGACTGACAGCAGCACAAGAGAACATTCCTGCTGCTCTAACTGTTTAGACTGCTCATAATTGCCATAACTGTACAAACTGACATAACTATGCCCTTTTAAAATGTGTTTTTTATATGTCGGTTTTAATCTCTGAATATCCCTGAGACTTCTGGGTATTGGGCGGTATATAAATTCAATCAATCCATCAGTTAATTGCCTCAGACATGTGACAGCACAGGGTTTTATAACCTTCTGAGCACCAGGACTTTCCTTAGCATTTTGGATGCTTTCATCCCACACATTATGGCTCAGCATGCATGGAGTTTGGTGTCACCATCAGCCTGATGTAGACCAACATCCTGGGACAGGATATCACCAGCACTCCATCCATCAACATTAGTGACCACACACTTCAGGTGGTGGATAATTTTCTTTCTACCTAGGCTCTGCATGGCAGAGATTGTTGGCAACAACGCATTTTAGAGCACAACAGTCCCTTTTCAAGAGCTTTAAACACTTGCCAATTCCTCACTCAGAAAGACCTTGTTCTTTAATCCTGATCTCTGAATTAGCTTCAAACTAGCTCTGGATCAACAACGTAACAAAAACAGTGTTTCATCAGTGAGTACCAGAGCTTCTCTCCTCACACTTCTCCTTTGTAGCCATTTCTGTTTTTCTGGATCCCCTGATCTTCTCATTAAAGATTATGATGATGATTAAAACAAAAAAATGATCACACCCACCTGCTTGAACTTGGGATTCCATGCGATGGCACTTCCATCCACTGTGAACTCTTTTCCTGGGGGGGCCTGAGGGTCCACCCTCCCCACTCGGACTCTCTGGAAGGACTCATTGGGATATGTGACCAAGTTGAGGAGATCATAGCCACCTGCCTGCTGCCCCTTCTCATCCAAAGAGATTTCTTCCCCAGCACTGTTGTTGAAGTGGATGTTCTTCAGGAAGGAGTGAAGCTAGATTGCAAGAGAAAAAACATAACAAACCTTGGAGGCTAATATGCTCTCTCTCTTGTGTTTGCCAAGTGAACCTTTGGATTTTTACTATTACTCATCAGTATGTTATAGGACAGTAAAAGCTGCCTTACAGTGAATGAAATCATTGCTCTATATAGCTCAGTTACTGATTGTTATTGGCTCTCTAGGGTTTTAGAGTCTTTCCCATCATGATCTTGAGATGCTGGGGGTTTAACATGGGACTTTTTGAATGAAAGCAGATGCTCTGCAATTGAGCTGTAAGCCTTTCCAGTTTCAATATTATGAAACATGGCTTGGTGTGTTTTTAACTTGGCATAGATACCAGGTACTTCAAAAAAACCTCCCCTTTAACATATGCAACTCTCTTGTGCTGAGTTAAACCATTGTTCTCTGTAGCCCAGAAATGTCTACTCTGAATTGCCATAGTTCTATTCGGCATACATCTGTGGTTTCAACCCATTTTTAATACCAGAGGACATTCCTGGTCCTTGCACAGTCCCAAGTAGGAGAATCCTGGGATGGATTAATTTCAAGAGCTTTGAATGTGCAGCATGCAAAGCATGTGGCCTTTAACTGAGATCAAGTCCCTCCCGATCATAGAGCTCACCAGTGAAAATCCCCAAGGCCTCTCCTCCATGCCAGGGCTCATCTGTGAAACATATGAACAGTAATAATAACTCCTGTGCTTCTAACATTGAGGAGAGTAGTTGACAGTACCTGCCAGGGCTTAACTTTTGGCTGCATCCATTTCTCACCCAGTACTTTCTGTTTGGCTCTTGATGAATACATGCTATGGAGAGCATGAGCTACTGCATGGACGGCATTGTAGATGGTGTAACTCTGGCTGGACATTTCCATTTCAAACATGGGTCCAGAGAGTTTCTCCAGCTTCTCCCTCCCAGTGCAGGGTTCGTAAGTTGTTTCAAGAAAATCTGGGAATGAACAGAGGAATGCACCGGCCCAGAACTGCTGGATGAAATACAGATTTGGTTGCCATGGATTTATGGTCTGTAGAAAGTCCTGAAACCCTGGAACTGGATTTGAATGGTGTGTAAATGACAAAGTGCCATTGAAGGATTTTGAAGGAAATTTGCCTCTAACCAGCACTGCAGTGAAATCCCATTGAGCTGTTGTAATCCACACCTTCTCCACAGGGTATATATGGTAAACCTCGGAGGAGATTAAAACCAGTCTCAAAGCCTCTAGAGACTGATTGTCTCCGTAGACAAGAATCACATTCATTTGCCTCTGTGTGAGAGCAAACATGATTGGTCTCAATTTTTGTTGAAGTAGCTCATTAGGTAAAAAATATGTCACTTGTGGGATCACCAGTGTCCAAGAAATGCAGAGATTTTTCTGGGAAAGCCTTGGTCTGAGAGTACGAAGGAAGGTTTCTCCACTGTCATCATCTGAAACAAGGAGGCCAATCCAGTTCCACCCAAACTTCCTGAGTAGCCAGACAATGCCATCACACTGAGCTTCTTCATTGGGGACCATTTGGAAGAAGGAAGGGAAGCGCCTTTGGTCACTCAGCCCTGGATCCAAGGAGCCATAGCTGAGCTAAAGGGAAAAGATTTATATTTTTAGGAATATGAAAACCATCCATTTCTTCATAGAAAGAATACTTCATTATTGTTGTGGTTAACCACCTGGTCTTACTTTTCAGAGTATACACCCCTGGCATTATTAAGTCTCCAACTAGGAGAAGTTTCTAAGCAGGAAGCTGGATGCTCCTATGATTACATGATTTGTGGCATGGCCAGGTTTGGAAGAACCAGAGCTTGGATTATTAGTATTATGGGTTTATCCCCACCCCTGAAATCCCAATGCAAATTGAGATGGCAGTGTTGGCAACACATAGCTAGGAGGCTTTAACATAATCATGTACCCGTACCAAGTCTAACGTAGGACATATGTGTAGAAAACATAATGTAATGGGATTGAAAGCTAACCTGGATGCTTTTTGAGGTTTTCTGTGTATGTCTGTCCTTGTGGTTGTATCTATGTGTCTACATACATACCTGTGGAATCTTGTAGGTGTTTAATATATTGGCCATCTGAATGGAGTTTTGGGAGGTGAGCCCTCCAATGACGGCAATTAATCTATCTTCCCCATTACAGTGGTAATTGGGGGGATTTCGTTGTCCCATGGAAAGAAGAGCAAGAGTGTTCCAACAAGTTAGCGAAGGATTAAAAGCATTCTCATAAAATGTTGATCCCAGTGTGATGTTGGATAAGACTTTGGCATTCTTGTTGATCTCTTGCATGGCAAAGACGAAGGCAAGAACATGCTGGTAGTTTTTCGGGATCACACTGCAATGAGACAAAGAATGACTGCAAACACGACAGAAGAGAAACAACTGTGTTGAAGTTTTCATTTTGATTCATGCATGTCTTTCACTTGGATGTTTCAGCCTACAGGACAAGAACATTTCATTCAAACTAATGATACTACAGCAGTCTCCTAAGATATTATGATTAGATGTTCAGTATGTGAATGGTAGATTCAAGGAGATCCATTGTTGTGCTCTGGATAATAATAATAATAATAATAATAATAATAATAATAATAATAATTTATTATTTATACCCTGCCCATCTGGCTGAGTCTCCCCAGCCACTCTGGGTGGCTCCCAATCAAGTATTAAAAACAATACAGCGTTAAATATTAAAAACTTCCCTGAACAGGGCTGCCTTCAGATGTCTTTTAAAGATAGGATAGCTACTTATTTCCTTCACATCTGAAGGGAGGATGTTCCACAGGGTGGGCGCCACCACCGAGAAGGCCCTCTGTCTGGTTCCCTGTAACCCTACTTCTTGCAATGAGGGAACCGCCAGAAGTTCCTTGGCGCTGGATCTCAGTGTCCTGGCTGAACGATGGGGGTGGAGACGCTCCATCAGGTATACAGGACCGAGGCCGTTTAGGGCTTTAAAGGTCAGCACCAACACTTTGAATTGTGCTCGGAAACGAACTGAATGAATTGGTGACGTTGGATATTGGAAACCCAGAAACAAAAAGCAGTTAACCTGCCAAGTTCAGTCAGGCTCTATTTCTTTCCCCACTTAACTAGGTTCAACATCACCAACACAGTGGGATTTAATACTGAGTAAATCATTGCATGTTCCCAACATTCCCTTTGCCTCTTTCTTATACGCAATGTTCATGGCTTCCTCTTGTTCTGCTGCTTTGTCCATCACCTCCCTTCCATTTATGAACCATGAAGTATTCATGGGAATGTGTTCTCAATTCAACCTGGGAAACAACTCTTTAGTATACCAGTGTGCTTTAACACACAATGTCTTTTTAGCAGCCCTTGAATCTAAGCCTTATAGATATGCTTTCCTTTTTTAAAAAAACCCAAAACAACTTGGGAAGCAAAACCTTCCTCCTCTTCTTTTATTCAATGGGATTCGCTTCCCATATAATCGTCCGTGGGATTATAGGGTGTGATCACACAACCTTCCATTGGAAATTCCTTATTCCCATGTAAACATGTGTTAAGGAAAGCTCTTCTTGATCCCAAATATTTGAGAGGAAGCATCCCATTGGGCTCTGTGGAACTGCCTTTCACGCAAATACGATTTAAGCTGTAATATGGCTGCAGCCACTTACCTGGGAATAAACACCACTAACCTCAGTGGTGATTACTTCGAGTAGGTAAGCCTAGATTTGCCCTGTCAGGCTAAAAGCTGATGCATGTTTGGGGTGTGGAGCGAAGCCCATGGAACTGAACAAAGCTTACTTGCAAGAAACTTTTGGCACAGGGATGGGTTGCAACATCTATGGGTTGAAGTAGCTTGAAAACTTCAGCTGGGTTGTGGATGGGGCTCATATGGGCAAAAAGCAGAGGCAATCTAGTAGCCACACTTAAGCACTTTGGAATCCCCATGGATTTCTACAGGATTATGGCCCTGTTCCCACTGAACACAACAAAGGAACTTGTTTTCAAGTTCATGTGTCCCTACTGCTGGGCTTTGCACTTTGAGGGAAAAGGAGGGAACTGCAATTTATCAGACTCAAAATGAAAAGGTGAAATTTTGGTATCATCTAAAAGAATATCAAGTTCTAAGTAGTTCCACTTCAGTGTAGCAATACAGAAACACAACAATGAACTGCAGGGGGAGTAGAATAGCATTTCAAGCAAGTCCAAATTTTTATTGTAGGACTATGAATATGTACTTCTTAATTCTTTTCACAAGAATGAATATCCTACCTGAAAGACAACTCTGAAAAATATTGTTAACCTTGTGGTGTAGAGGGATTTGATTAGGTTGCATATGGTGCCTTAGACTGATGATGTTTATTCCTGCTAACTCAAGTGGTGGGACAAAAATCTGAATGTTCCCTGTGAAGGCTGACAGGAGAACCGAAGACAGAAGCCGATGCAGTCGTGTATTTCATCAAGTCATGAATAATCAGTGGACAGAACAGAAAAGTTCCCAATCAAAAAGTAACTACCTAAAAAGGTAAAGATAAAGGACCCCTGACAGTTAAGTACAGTCGTGAACGACTCTGGGGTTGCAGCGCTCATCTCGCTTTACTGGCCGAGGGAGCTGGCGTTTGTCCGCAGACAGTTTTTGCGGGTCATGTGGCCAGCATGACTAAGCTGCTTCTGGCGAAACCAGAGCAGCGCACGGAAACGCTGTTTACCTTTCCGCTGGAGTGGTACCTATTTATCTACCTGCACTTTGTCATGCTTTCGAACAGCTAGGTTGGCAGGAGCAGGGACCGAGCAACGGGACTGACCTTCTGATTGACAAGCCCTAGGCTCAGTGGTTTAGACCACAGCACCACCCACATCCCCAACTACTTACTGAGAACTACTTACTAAGTAACTACTTACTGAGCAGATAATGAAGAGGATTGTGGGCGCTCCATAAATTTCTGCATTTTGAAGTTTGCTAGCGTAATGGATATAAATTCACCGATGATCATGTCTGCTGGAGGACCATACAAATTGGTTTGAATTGTTTTTTCCAATCTGCAATAGCTCAAACTCTTGCTAGAAGAATAATGCATCAGCAACAGCAGGAAAAGCAGGTGGCGTGCTAACCATTCTTGGGCTGAACTGGAAGCCATCATGTTTACCTATAGTCACCAGCAGCATTTCAGTCTTGGCTGAAGTTATAAGGAAGCTTGGCTGCATGGAGGCATGTACCTGCCTCAAATCTACCTCCCTAACTGGATTCATGTAAGTTGATAGGACAGGCACCTATATAGACCACAACACAGGACCATCACATTTGGAAAGGGCTGTTTCTGTGGCTTATATTGTGCCTGGCATCTGATTTGCCATGGGACATTTAAAAGTAGTGATGCTGATCAATAATTATAAAAATTACAGGGTGAGATATTTGTTTTGCTAAGGTCCTCAAGTCTCAGAACAAGCAAAGTTATTATGCTAATGAGATTTCTGCTATAGCCCAAGATCTTCTCCCTTGTGAAGCAGTGCCTTGGACAGTGGGCATAACTTTCTGAATGGAGACAATTTGACACAAGTGCAGGGTAAAAAAGAGGCTTGTTTTCTGTGAACTGCCCTGAGACTTCTGGGTATAGGGTGGTATATACACTCAATAAATAAAAATAATAAAATAATGTACATATCCCTTCTTCTGATTCAGACCATTAGCCTTTCTATCCAATTACTGTCTACTCTGAATAGCAATTATGCTCCATGGCACATCAAAGAGGTCTTTCTCCCATGCAACTTGAGCTTTATTAACTTCAGATGTTAGTACATAATTAACTTTGTCCTTATGTAGCCAAAGCTGAGAGTGGTTGGGACAACCCAGTCAGATGGGCATCATATAAATAATAAATTATTATGATGATGATAAGCTCTGCTACTGAGCAATATCCTTTCACTGTAACCTGGGTGGTTAAACACTCCGTCATAACAGCAGACCAGATATCTCTTCTCTTCTTCTGCCTCCCTCAGATGCCATCCCACATGTGATTTTTGTCTATCCCCACAGAAGCCTAAGGATCTCTTGATATTATGGGATGGCAACTCCCATCATCTCTGGCTGCTGCCAGTGCTTGCTGGGGATGAAGGGCATTGTATTCCAACAACTTCTGGGGATGAAGCTGTGAAGAACAATGATCTGTTCCATGGACACTACTGTCCTGCTCTCTGCCTGGTTCCCTGTAATTTCACAGTGAGGGAACTGCCAGAAGGCCTTCAGAGATGGACCTCAGTGTCCACGGTGAATGATGCAGGTGAAGGCGCTGTACAAGGTCTTGAAACCCTCCAATAGTGCTGAATTGTCTTCTTCTAAAATTGCCTAAAGCTGTTGATCTTTGAATTTGCATTCCCCTGCTACCGATGGCTCATTGCTTGTTGTGAATTTGGAAACATTTGATTTTGAGGGGAAATATGTGCCTGAGAATGTTCAAAAGTTTTATATTAACTTTGTAGGCAGGGAATAGCCGCAATAAGCACTGTATCTTCCCTTCCCACATATTATTCTGAGACCTACACAGGTTGCACTGGAAGTTATAGACAGCTTTTTCTAGGGGAAGGGTTCTGGTCTAAAACTTATGTTCCCCCCTCTTTTGGAGTAGCACATTTACCACACTAAGTTCCCCTTGAAAAAGAGGAGAGATGGTGTCAGAGCTGCTTGAAGATCCTAGCTCACAGAGGATCACGCTAGCCAGCGATCATTAAGTAAAAGTCTTTATTGAATTACAGTTTCCATTCTCACGCTGCTGCGCGCAACTCTACGTCTAGTAGCTAGATCGGCGAAGCTCCGTCTGAGTCTCCGCCCCGTGTGCACCAACTTAATATCCTAGCCTTGCTCCACCTTTTCCGCCTGACTGTCCTCCTCTGGGTCCCTCTACCCCCCGGGGCTTCTTCCTTCCGGGATTCTTCTGACGCTGACCCGGACCCTCCTGCCTCCTTGCGCCGGGCTTTAGGACCTGGTTCCCTTTCGGGGCTGCTTACTGCGCCGCCTTCCTCTGCATTTGAACTTGGCGCGCGCGCCCAACCTTCCACTTTCCTCTTAACCGTTTCTTCGCTCCCCGATGGAGGTGTGGCCACTCCTGACTCATGCCCTCCCTCCTGTGGTGAGCTGCCAGCGCTTCCCCCCTGGCTCCTTTCCTCTTCCCTGCTTCCTGGCGGTGACGCTGGTCCCGATTTCCAGCTGCTCCCCCCTGAGTCCCCTCTGGCTCTATCTTCCTGGGGTGCCCCCCTAGACTCCCCCCTTGCCCTGGCCACTGGTGCTCCTTTCTGTGAATCCTCTGATTCACTGGAAAGACTAGGAGATCTCGGGTCGTCGTCATCACTCATCTTTTCTTCTGCCTCCTCCCCTTCGCTCTCTGTTTCCTCCCTTGCCCGTGCCTCTGCTCCTAAACCCCTGACATCCATCCCCCCCTCGAAGCCCCCCATTCCCCCCTCCCCTCCTTCCGGTGCTGGAGCTGGGGGCTGCTGTTGCAAAGGGACGAACGTCGGATATCGGTCGCTTCCCGTGGCGGGTCTCCATCTGAAGTCTCGCGGGTCTTCCTCCCTGCTCTCGTCGACAACGGTCACCTCCGCTTCCATCTCTGTGCCGCCGTGCTCGAAACCAGGGTCGTCCCCGAAAACGTCCATGTCCGTCTCTCCCTCACTTCCTCCTGGCGGTGTTGCTCGTCCTGGGCCTTCCAGCCACCGTCTGCGGAACTGCTCCTCTGGTCTATCGTCCCACCAATACGAGGGTTCTGATGCAGATCCCGAGGGTGACCCCTCCGGGGAACGGACGTCTTGTGTCGGGTCCTCGTCCGAGTCGAACCCCCGGAAAGTGCTGGCCGAAAGCGTGGGCGTGAAAAGCCAGTCGTCGAAAAAGTCTGCTGGCATAGGTCTATGGGGGAAGAGGGCATGAAACTCGTCTTTGAGGAGAGGTTCGTCCAAGGCGTAGCCCGGCACCCAGCTGTTCGCACTGGCCGGGGTGCCCTCCTTGGCGAGAAAGTATTCTACCCCCTCTTCCCCCCATCTGGAGTCCAAAATCTCCGTGACTTCGTTGATGCGCTCCTTCTGTGCCACTCCCGCGTGCCCTGTTCTGTCTCTGACCGGACTCGGCGCCGTTCCGGGTTCCTGGAACCTGTGCGGTGCCTTGTAGGGAGTGAGCACCGATCTGTGGAATACCGGATGCATTCTGGAACCCTCCGGAAGTGCCAGTCTGAACGCTACCGGGTTGACCTGCTCTTCGACTTGGTAGGGCCCCAGTTGTTTATGCCCTAGTTTCTTCTTGGCCAACGACCTGGCCGGCACTGTGTGGGCTGCTAACCAAACCCAGTCTCCCACGTGGAGCTCTTCGCCAACCCTTCTGTGCTTGTCCGCTTGTACCTTGTATGCGTGCTTGGCCAGCTCCAGGTGGCGCCTCAGCTGATCGTGGACTTCCTGCAGCTCCGACGCGAACGCATCTGCTGTCTGCGGCTCCCCCTCTCCCATTCTTTCCAGTCCCGGGAAGGTTCTGGGGTGCCTCCCGTTGTTGGCGAAGAACGGCGTGACCCCCGTGGACACGTGCTTCGTGTTGTTGTAGGCGAACTCGGCAAGCGGCAGGTAATCCACCCACGTCGCAGGCTGTTGATTTGCATAACATCTCAGGTACTGCTGCATGATGGCATTGACCCGCTCCGCTTGCCCGTTGGTCTGCGGGTGTCTCGCCGACGCCAGGTTGATCTTGACGTTCAGGAAGCCCATCAGCTTCTGCCAGAAATTCGAGATGAACTGCCGCCCCCGGTCGGACAGAATAGACCGTGGCAGACCGTGAACCTTGAACACGTGGTCTATGAACAGTTTGGCGGTTTGCTCCGCCGTGGCCACCTTAGCACACGGAATGAAATGCGCCATCTTGGAAAACAGGTCTACCACCACCAGCACTGCCGTCTTGCCCCTCGAGCTGGGCAGATCCGTGACAAAGCCCAGGGCCACCCTTTCCCAAGGTTCGACCGGAGTTTGCAGCGGTTCCAACAGTCCGGCCGGCGGTTTGTGCACTGGTTTGGCCCTCTGGCAGGTGTCACACCTCGCCACGTAGTCTGCGACCTCCCCTCTCATTCCAGGCCACCAGAAATCCCTGGCTACTAATTCCACCGTCTTCTCCTTGCCAAAGTGCCCGGCCGTGGGCGCGTCGTGCAGCTGCTGCAGCACCTTGGCGCGAAGGTCGTCTCCCGGCACGTAGATGGCCCCTTTACGGATGAGCAATCCATCTCGTAGCTGGAAACCGTCGGCCGCAGCCGTGCCCCTTTGCACCTCTGCCATCTTTGCTTGCGCGAAGGAGTCATCCTGCAACGCTCGTCGCACCGCCTCCAGGTCCACGGTGGCCGCGGCGCACGCCCATACTGTTGGTGCGAAGATGTGCATGGCGGCCGCTGGCGTTGCGTCCTCCAGATACTGTGGCTTACGGGAGAGGGCGTCCGCCATGATGTTAGTGTCCCCCGGGACATACTCTATGCGGAAGTCGAAGTTCGCAAAAAACTCAGCCCAATGTATCTGCCTCTGGTTTAGGAACTGTGCCGTGCGCCAGTGCTCCAGATTCTTGTGGTCCGTGCAAACCTGCACCGTGTGCTTGGCGCCGATCAGGAAGTGCCTCCACGCTTTGAACGCTGCATGAATGGCCAGCAACTCCCTGTCCCAGATGGTGTAGTTCTGCTCGGACTTGCTGAGCTTCCTGGAGTAAAACGCTGCCGGTCGCCACACCCCCTGCTGGTCCTTTTGCAGCAGGACCGCCCCCACGGCTCTGTCCGAGGCGTCTGTCTCCACCCTCATCGGCCTGCTGGGGTTGACGTGAAGCAGCTGCTCTTCCGACGCGAAGAGACGCTTGAGTGCCTGAAAGGACTGCTCCGCCTCCTCTGTCCAAACGAACTTCTTTTTCTTGGAGCTAAGCGTGTCTGTGATGGCCGCTGTCTGCATAGCGAAGCCCTTGATAAACTTGCGATAGAAGTTCGCAAAGCCGACAAACCTCTGGACCTCCTTCCGGTTGCGTGGACTCTTCCAATCCAATACCGCGCGAACCTTGGCGCTGTCCATGGCGAGCCCCTTGTCAGACAGCTTGTAGCCCAGAAAATCCACCTCCGTCACGTCAAATTGGCACTTCTCCAGCTTGGCGTAGAGCCTATGTTGCTTTAGTCTGGTCAGCACTTCCTTGACGTGTCTGTCATGCTCCTGCTGCGATTCCGAAAAGATCAGGATGTCATCTAAGAAACAGATGCACGTCTTGTAGAGAAGTCCCGCCAACACGTGATGCATGAAAGCTTGAAAAACGTGGGAGCCATTTTGCAATCCAAAGGGCATAACTCTGTATTCGTAGGTACCCAGTGGCGTGAACATGGCCGTCTTCCACTCATCTCCCTCCCGCATACGAATGAGGTTGTACGCCCCTCGCAGGTCTAACTTGGTGAACACTTTCCCCTTCCGCACCTTCGCCAGGAGGTCGTCGATTCGGGGCATGGGGAAGTCCGACGGCTTGGTCCCATTGTTTAAAATGCGATAGTCCACGACCAGTCTTTTTTGGGGCGTGTCTCGCTTTTTAACAAAGAATACTGGACTGCCCCCCGCTGCCTTGGACTCTCGGATGAAACCGCGCTCCAAATTATGATCTATGAACTGTTTGAGTTCCTGCAGCTCGTCCTCTGACATGGAATACAGTTTCCCCTTAGGCAGCGCCACCCCCGGCAGCAGGTCAATCTTGCAGTCATATGGTCTGTGAGGGGGTAGCCTGTCTGCCTCCTTCTCGCAGAAAACTTCCAAAAATTCTGCGTACTTGTGGGGAATCGCTTGCAGCGTGCCTAGCAGCAGCTGTGACTCCTCTTCCTCTCCTTCCTGCCGGGGCACGATGCAGTGTTCAGCACAAAAGGAAGAGCCGAAGATCAGCTGCCTCTGGTACCAAGCCAGCGTTGGGCTGTGCTTGTCTAGCCAACTCATTCCCAATACAATGGGCGTATCCGATAGTTGAGTGACATTGAAGCTGATGATTTCTTTGTGATTTCCAAGTCGCATCGCCGTGGGCGGCGTCTGCTTCACCACTTGCCCCCCTAGCAACTCCCTGCCATCCACCGTGACAACCTGCAGGGGCAGTGTGGCCGGCAGCAACTGTATAGCGTGTTTGTCGACAAAGTCCTGCCCTATAAAGTCCGCGTTGCTGCCCGAGTCAACTGTGATGGGCACGTCAGTGGTGATTCCATTGGGCAGCTGGAGAGATGCGGTGAGCCTCACCACTGGTTTGGGCGGGAGGGGGTTCACGGGCTGTAAAACCTCTGGGGACTGCGTCACTAACACGTCTGGCTGGGCCCCAGGGCCTCTTCCTCCAGCCAGACTGCGTCGTTTCCCTGCTGTGGTCCCCCTTGCTGCGTTGCTGCAGTCACCATTGCCGAGGCTGCAGTAAGCTTGTGGAGCCTCTGGGGACACTCTTTTGCCATATGCCCTGGCTCCTCACAGACGTAACACTTCCTGTTCCCTCTAGGAGGCTTCGCTTTCACTGCTGCCGGTGCTAGGGCTCTGGTTGCTGACTGAGCCCTTGCACCTCCAACCTCCATAGGTTCGGCTCCTCCTCCTGGCGGAGGCGTGGATTGCGCCCGCGCTGCTTCTCTGGGAAGGAAGGAGGGGCCCCTGGCTGGTTCGCGCCCTCCACGCCCTTCGTCCCTGCTCCACGGACGTCCTTCCAGCCTCACCCCCACTGCCAGTGCCCTCTGAACGACCTCCTGGGTGGTTCGGGGTCTCTCCCCCCTCGCGATCTCATCTTTAATCGAGTTGTGCAGCCCCTCCCAAAAGAGGTCTCTTACAGGAGCCGAATCTCTGTCCCATTCCAGGGCACTGACCAAGGCGAAAAAGCGGGCATGATACTGCCTGACGCTGCCCCCCCCTTGTCTCAGCCCATGCACCTCCTTCCGTGCAAGATCCACGTCAATACTTGATAAAAAACACCCATCCATCGCTTTAATAAAGGCATCTGCATTCTGGAGCGCCGGATCCTTATCTCTCCATAAATTGCGTAGCCATGCTCTAGCATCCCCATGCAAATGGGACATGATGAATCCCACTCTCTCTTGCTCATCTCTAAAGTCTTTATGCAGCAGTTGCAGTGCGCACAGTACGTCGGCTCTAAAGTTGGGATACTGTTGCAGGTTCCCATCGAAGTGAGAGACCAGCCCGCCTGTCCGTCTCGCCAACCCAATTCCCTCCTGCCGGGGTGTCTGCTTTGTCAGCACGTCTAACCTGACCTGGAGATCCCTGCAGGCGGCAGCTGCCTCCTCCTCTCTCTTCCTGGATGCGAGAGCCTCGGCATTCAGTTGTGCCACTGCTTTTCTGAGTTCCTCTATCTGCTGCTCAGCCGTCATGTCGTCTGCCGTTCGTGAGCTCGCTAGTAGCCACCTGTTTCTCTCCCCTCCTCGAGGCTGTAGATGCCCACAATCGGGAGACGGAGCTTACTGTCAGAGCTGCTTGAAGATCCTAGCTCACAGAGGATCACGCTAGCCAGCGATCATTAAGTAAAAGTCTTTATTGAATTACAGTTTCCATTCTCACGCTGCTGCGCGCAACTCTACGTCTAGTAGCTAGATCGGCGAAGCTCCGTCTGAGTCTCCGCCCCGTGTGCACCAACTTAATATCCTAGCCTTGCTCCACCTTTTCCGCCTGACTGTCCTCCTCTGGGTCCCTCTACCCCCCGGGGCTTCTTCCTTCCGGGATTCTTCTGACGCTGACCCGGACCCTCCTGCCTCCTTGCGCCGGGCTTTAGGACCTGGTTCCCTTTCGGGGCTGCTTACTGCGCCGCCTTCCTCTGCATTTGAACTTGGCGCGCGCGCCCAACCTTCCACTTTCCTCTTAACCGTTTCTTCGCTCCCCGATGGAGGTGTGGCCACTCCTGACTCATGCCCTCCCTCCTGTGGTGAGCTGCCAGCACTTCCCCCCTGGCTCCTTTCCTCTTCCCTGCTTCCTGGCGGTGACGCTGGTCCCGATTTCCAGCTGCTCCCCCCTGAGTCCCCTCTGGCTCTATCTTCCTGGGGTGCCCCCCTAGACTCCCCCCTTGCCCTGGCCACTGGTGCTCCTTTCTGTGAATCCTCTGATTCACTGGAAAGACTAGGAGATCTCGGGTCGTCGTCATCACTCATCTTTTCTTCTGCCTCCTCCCCTTCGCTCTCTGTTTCCTCCCTTGCCCGTGCCTCTGCTCCTAAACCCCTGACAGATGGTCTCTCCCATATGGAGGCATGTGGGCAACCATGTGAGGGCATTTTGCCCTATAGAGGGAAGTGGAGACCAGGATATTTAAGCTTTTTCCACCCTACACTCTCCCCTCTTTTCTTTGAGACACCCATCCTCCCACCCTTTGTAGTGTGAGCCTTTATAGGGGAAAAGAGTAAGAACCTATTTTTGGAGGGGTGACACTAATTGGACCATGTATTCTCCTTTTTGTCTGTTTCAAACTCTTGGATGTTATCTGTGTGACTGTATAGTGGTGTTTTTGTTTGAATTGGGTTCATTGGCATTTGGTCCAGGTGGGTGAGTAGATTTAGGAAACAATCAATTTAATATCAGAGCCAGTGTGGGGTTTGGCTTGCAAGGCACATTGGGATGAATGTCAGCCAGCTGAGCCACAGTATGAATGCTGGGTCCATACACTGGGAGCACACAGTGGCACGTGGGGGACAGAAGAGTTTCCTTGAACTTTGCTGCATGACCAAAGCATGACTCTGGAAGTTGGCTCAAGAAATGGGAGTGTTTAGATCCATTAATCCAGCTCATCTGGCCAGAACTAATTGGTTCTGTTAATTTGTTCTAATTACATTGATTAGCCTTCTTTTGGCGTGCTGGAAATTGGTCAAGCACCCCACAACATTGCAGGGGTTAGGTAGCGTGTGGTCTTGCAGTTTTTAGTGATAGGATGCCCCTGTTTGGGTATAGTTTTCTCCCTTCCCTGGGGAGGGAATTTCAAGGATTGCCCCTGCTTGAGATTAGTGGTCTTAGAAGGGGAGCTGTTAGCCTGGATGGACAGAGAAGGACAGCAGTGCACCAGGAAATACATGCATGGAAGCAAGTTTATTGAGGTTAAGGGGAAAACTGAAGATAATCTCCATAGGGATGTTTATTTTGAAAGTGATGATTGACAACTGGGCATTTATGTTGAGGGATGGGGGAGGAGGGAATGATATCAGAAAGGCATCTGATGTCAAAGCAACTTTCTAGCAGACATAGTTCTGAAGTACCATCTCCTTCAGAGTTCTTGTTTGCAGATGAAGTTGTTCTGAGCCTTGCAGGCTCTATCATTCCACTCCTGAAAACCTAAAATTCAAGACAAAAGTTATAATTGAAGACATAACAAAAATTACTTGCCCCATTGTTTATTGCCCCAATGCATGTAGCTTAGGGTAGGAATAAGGAATTGGTACCAAATTGCAGGCTTGACCCCTAGCTGACCAATAATTTATAGGCCATTCACCTACAACACTTCAAAGTGTTACCTGCTCTTTAAGCCTAACCATTTCTTAAAGAAACATAGCAGAAAAACGATGGGATGATCCAATCCATAGTGTGTGTGGCAACCACTGTTTTCTGGATAAAATAGGCAAGTGATGATAATCACATGCAGTCAAAGTATGAAGACTGACTGTAGAAAAACCATTTACCTTGTGGTGTGATTGAAAGTGACCCTAAATGACTGGCAATGGGATCACTGCTGGCCTGGTCTACAGATATATTGAATTGTGAACCTTGAAACAGAGAAGCACCAAGCTGAGGGTTGCATCCACCCAACTCATACTTGGAGTCAAAAGGTAAAAGGTAAAGGTAAAGGACTCCTGGATGGTTAAGCCCAGTCAAAGGTGACTATGGGGTGTGGCGCTTATCTCTCTTCAGGCCGAGGGAGCCGACGTTTGTCCACAGACAGCTTTCCGGGTCATGTAGGCAGCATGTCTAAACTGCTTCTGGCACAACGGGACACTGTGATGGAAGCCAGAGTGCATAGAAATGCCATTTAGCTTCCCATCACAGTGGTACCTGTTTATCTACTTGCACTGGTATGCTTTTGAGCTGCTAGAGTCTACCCAGATTGCATTGATTTTGATGGTTCTAGTTTTAAAGTGAGATCATAGAACTGTAGAGTTGGAAAGGTCTCTGTGGATCATCTAGTCCAACCCCCTGCAATACAAGAAGATGCAGCTGTCCCATACGGGGATTGAATCTGCAACTTTGGGGTTATCAGCACCATGCTCTAACCCACTGAGCAATTCCCCCCCATAAAAATCCTGGAAATTGATGAAGAGAACAGAATATACTCAATTCTTTATATTAATCCCTGCAAATGGCTTCCTTACCTGTGCTAGATAGCAGTTCCACACAATACTCTGTGCGGCCTCCGTTGTCTGGCTGATGTGGATACCAGTTTTGGTAATTGTAGGTTGATTCATCAGCCCACCTCCAACGCCCATTCTGCGTGAAAGAGATGGAATAGATCATGCAATCATTTGTAATGAGGAGCGCCAAGATCATGGGTATTGCCAGTTATGGTTGAGATATTAGAGGAGGAACCCCATAGAAAAGAATCAAAAAGTAGTGTATGAGATTCATCCTGGGTGATTTTCAAGATAAGGGTGGAATGATGATTCTAAGAGTTCACTTCTCTGTGACAATGACCTGAGTAAGTGAAGGCAACTCACCTCACGGGGATCATGGAGCCCAATCCAGACCTGACCTGGGTTTTTCTGGTATGTGGCAATGTGCTTGGCCACCAAGGCTGTCTCTTTCTCAGTGAGAATGGAGGCAAGATGGGTCCCACGGCCATAGCTCTGGCACTCAATCTAAGAATGGAGAAGAGATTAAAGATGATTTGCCAGCATTATCATATTCCACCAGTACAGATCAGGGAGAAATTCAATACAGAAATCCCATAACAGAAACTACAATAGAGATATCAAATTTTTCAAAAGCAGGGTGTCCATGACTTGACTTTTGAAAAACAGGGGGTCCACAGTACTTAGCTAATTGGAAACCGCAGCTCCAAGGGAACCAGAAATCTGATAGGAATTTCACAAACATACATACAATTATTGTTTGGTAGGTGAGGCATGCTTCTTACCTCAGCTTCATACCATGACATCTTATAATCGAAATATGCATAGCAGTTGCCCTGGTTTTGCATCCAGTCCCTGGGGCAGGAGCTGGCCTTGGCTGTAAGGTGAAAGGAGAAAGAAGTAGAAAGGGAGGACCAAAGCAGTAAGAAGCTTGCTCTTTGTGAATACAATTGGGGATTCCATTGAATATTTTAAACTCAAAGATACTGTTTTAAAAATCCTGCTCCTTTGTCTTAATAGCATGAGCTGGGCTACTCCATTGAAAATCTAAGAAGTACTTTTTAATGACTGCTTAACTCCAAGCAGACTTCTGGGTAATTTGGTATTATGCTCACCTCCTGTGAAACAACTGGAGACCAGAATTCCAAGGTAAAAGCTGAACTTGATGGTGAATCCCATCATCCTGTTAACCTTTGGGAAAAAGGAACATACCATAAGTGCAGCTGGTCTATTTGTTGATGGTCATTCATTCAAAGTGATGATGGAAGGAAGGGGTTTTAAATATTTTCTATATTTAAAATCACAATTCTTCTTTATTTGAGCTTCCAAAAAGTGGAAAGATTAGAGGAAGAAGAGGGAAAGAGAAAGAAAAGTGGGTGGCACTGTGGGTTAAACCACACACTTGCCAATCAGAAGGTTGGCGGTTACAATCCCTGCAATGGGGTGAGCTCCCATTGCTCGGTCACTGCTCCTGCCAACCTAGCAGTTCGAAAGCACGTCAAAGTGCAAGTAGATAAATAGGTACCGCTCTGGCGGGAAGGTAAACGTTTCCGTGCGCTGCTCTGGTTCGCCAGAAGTGGCTTAGTCATGCTGGCCACATGATCCGGAAGCTGTACGCCGGCTCCCTCAGCCCATAAAGCGAGATGAGAGCTGCAACCCCAGAGTCGGCCATGACTGGACCTAATGGTCAGGGGTCTCTTTACCTTTACCTTATGTGTGCATAATATTACCTCAATACCCACCTTTCTAGAGTTGCTTGAAGTGAATGGTATCTGTGGGGACTTATATTGATCCACTTTTATATTATGAGCAGAATAATACTAACAGAGTTGCCTATCTTCTGGCAAATTAGAACTTTAATGGCAGAAGGGCTTGGATAGTTTGGTGAGCTGAGGTAGACCTCCACTGTTCATTCCCCAAAGTGAATGTCCTCAGGATGAAGGTGGCTTTCAATCCACTGGATCAAATGTTTCACTGTTTGTCAAAGAGGTGACAGGATTTGGTCCTCTTCAACACCTGCCTAGAGATGGTGTATTGAATACCCCCATCCCAATGGAGCCAATGACTACTAAGTCATCTCAACCACAAATAACTTCTGCCATGGCTAGAGCCATGTTTGGAGGTGGAAGACAACTCACTAATTTGCACCACCCCATCCCATTTAGGATTGAACTAGAAGAGGGAAATCCCCTGGGGGGACTCGGGGGGACTTTGCTGGCAAAAGGTGTAGATGGGTGGGTGTACTGCTAGTGATAGCCCCCAAACAAAATATAAATCAGTGACCACAGTGCCAAAAGTGAATTTGTGGTCACATCCAACTTACCCAAGTTCTGTTCCCTTCAAGTGATGGATATTTTTGCACAAGCAAGGCTGTCTCCCCAGCTGCTGCCTACATTCTTATATAGCCTTTGAGGGGTGGGGCAGTTGTCCTTCTATGGAATACGGATAAATAGAGAAAAGGGTTATTACCAATTCCCCTGAAAACCACAAAATTTGCGTATTAGCATCCAAAGGATTTCTTTCTGTCAGGTGCTAGGAAAGTAAATACTCTAGATATGATCAACATACATAAACAGCATGAGAAAATAGGTATTTATATAAGGTATATAAAGGAAATGCCAATGGAATGGGTGTGCTTGTGGTAAGCATGCTCAGGGAAAGCATATTGCAGTGCCTCGTTGCTGTGTTGTAGTTCCTCATGCTAAGAAAGGCTGTTGCTATGTGCCTTATCACTATGTGCCTTAAGAAGATACCGGTACATAATAGCTGTAGTTACAGGTAGGTAGCTATGTTGGTCTGCCATAGCTGAAACAAAATAAGATAAATAAAATTTAAAAATTTAAAAAATCCTTCCAGTAGCACCTTAGAGACCAACTAAGTTAGTTACCGTAAATTTCGCTCCAAAACACGCACTTTTTTGCTCCGAGAAAGTAAGGGAAAATGCCTGTGCGTGTTAAGGAGCGAATGCACGGATCAGAGCCATGGCTGCCGTCAGTCAGGCAAAGCGGGAGCCACTTACACGCTCTACGAGGCTCTCACTTTGCTTTCTTTAAAGCGACCTGGAGCCAGGAAGGAGGGAGCCGCTTACACGGAAGGGAGAGACGCTTGCAAAGGTCTGCGCGCTCT
Organism: Podarcis liolepis; assembly: GCF_965112155.1. Classification (NCBI taxonomy): domain Eukaryota; kingdom Metazoa; phylum Chordata; class Lepidosauria; order Squamata; family Lacertidae; genus Podarcis; species Podarcis liolepis. Next base: position 14,830,450 of record NC_139573.1, read on the forward strand.
CTAAACAGAGCAATGAGGCTGCAGAGAGACGGCAGGAAAGATAAAATTTAAGCAACCAGCAGCAAAATAAAACCAACCTCGAGCTCTGAGCCACGCAGTGAAAACCAGGAAGTAAAAAAAAAAAGGCTGGGGAGGGCATGAGGGAGAGGGGAAAACTTCGCAAATCCCCCGCGTCTCAGCTGATCGGCTGGGATGGAGCAGCTTGTTTTCAGGCAGGATAGATTTGAGCATTGTCTGGGTCCTAGTGCCCCTACCGCTTTTTTGTGCTCCATTCTATTGCTGCTGCTGGTGGCTGCTTACCATTCAGGCTGCAAGGAGGAGCACTTTTACACAGCTAATGGCAAATCCCCTGCAATCCCAAGTCCTCCTCACTTGCTCAAATCTATTCCGCCTCAAAACAAGGAGCGGAAGGAAAAGGCTGCAAACTGTTAAATGGAAAAAAAACCCAGGCACAGGGCAAATACCTTAAGTATACCTTTAAAGCAACAGTGCTCTTTCCCTCCCTCCTCCCCACGGAAAAGCTCCTTGTCCCTTGAGTTCTTTTCCTTCCCTCCCCACTTAAAATGTGGTTACAAAGCACGGATCCACATGGATCCTCAGGATTTTTGCATTGGGCTACCCCAAACTCACTGTCAGATCACATGTCTGTGGCCACAGCATGAACCATAAAAATCATACATCCACTGTTTCATTTAGAATATTTTTTCCTCGTTTTCCTCCTCTAAAAACTACATGCGTGTTATGGTCAGATGCGTGTTATAGAGCGAAAAATACGGTATTAGTATGAGCTTTTTGTGAATGCACGTTCAGATATACTGAAACAGAAGTCACCAGCTTTGTCACCCAGGATGTTTTGCAAAAGGTTTTTTTGCTTGCCTATAGCATATTGCCTAGGAAATGCCTAATATGGAAAGGTAACAGAAATGCTGAGCTTTAGCAAGAAAAAGCAGAAGTAACCATTAATGGGCTGTCCAGGCTAATCGGCTGATTTCTGGCACAATATATGAATATGTAATGCTTAAGGAAAAAGGTATAAAAGCCCTGGGCTCCATAGCTCAGGGTCCAGCCTTTGTGAGAATACTCCGCCATGCCTGTTGCTGTCAGTAATAAATCTTACTTTCTATTTCTCCAACTAATGTGTTTGTGAGCCTTGAAAAGGCATCACACTACAGTTCCCGGGTGCAGTGCTACATCCTCAGAGTTGCACCCTTATTTCATGAGCTGCAAGGATGACACTCGACAAGACTTACCTGAGTATAGTGTGTGTGCCTTGGAATGCTTTTGAGAACCCTCAGCCATATTTGAGGGATCTGTGGCAGGTGACTCCATGTGGCACAAATTCTGGGAAGCTACCTTTGTGAAGATCACTTCTGTAAAGCTGAACACATTTGTTATTCAGATGTTTGGTGATGTGTCATATTTACATGAAAATGGGAAGAGCTGAGTACTTCACCTTCTTTACCTACCAATGTTCTTCAGGTACTCCCAGTGCAGGATTTACGTATAAGCTAAACAAGCTATAGCTTAGGGCCCCACTCTCTTGGGGGGCCCAAAAAAAATTAAAGGAAAAACAACAACTGGATGTACATTTCCAAAATATAAGATTAAAAACCAATAAAATAAAACCTACATACAGCAACAGTGTTTTGTGTTGTGTAGGCTCCTATGATGTAAGTAATGCTAGTCTGCTCCCTAATATATCACTGGTTTGCTGATTATTATATATATTTACACCTATTATTATTTCATGTTATAGCAAGTTTCTAGAGACTAGATTATAAGTCTTTGTAAACTGTGTTTCTAAAGGAACTTTTGTTATTGCCAAATGCCCATGTGTTTGCATTACAGTTGTACCTCTACTTATGTAACCCCTTCTGGATATGGAATCTTCGGGTTACGGCCACGGCAAACGTTTCGGTGTGTGTGCATGCTCAGAAGCACTCAATCAAGCCGTGTGCGGGCGCAGAAGCACACCTCCATTTGCATTATTTTCGGGGTGCAAACGGACCCCCTGAACAAATTAAGTTCGTAACCGGAGGGTCCACTGTTTTAAGTTTGTTATGAATAAAAAATCATTTTAAGTTAGAGCTTAATAATTATTTCACAATTAATATACTTCATCTTAATTGTATTTCACTATTGATATACTTCTTCTTAATTGTATTTCAGTTCAACAATTACTTTGATAAAATAAATATTTTGTTATGTGCAAATGGCTTTAGACAGCGGCATAGCGTGGGTTATCAGCACCCGGGGCAAGGCAAGTAATTTGCGCCCCCTAACCCGGGGCAAGGCAATTAATTTGCGCCCCCTAATCCGGGGCAAGGTAAGTACAGTAATTTACTCTCCCAAGCAGCAGCAGCGAGGCTTCTCTTTCCCCCGCGCTCTCCTGGAGCTGCCTCTTTTCTTTCCTTTTTTCCCTTTCTCCAAGGCTTTTCGCTTTCTCTCCTTAATTGATTCCTCCTCCACACCGCAGCGTTTCCTGGCTGCTTCCCCCCCCCCCTTCCCCTCTCTCTCCTCCTCGCTCTGCTTGCCTTGCCCTGCCCTGCCTGAGGGCGCCCTGAGGAGACTCCGCTCTCCTTTTTGACCAGGCGAGGTGGAAAAGTCTCTTCCGGTCCCCTCGCCAGACTCCCTGCTCGGCTCGGCTCACTACCCAGGCGGCCAGTGGAGAGAGAGCCGCAATTACCATAAAGCTCCTCTCCCTCCACTTCGCCAAGCTGTCAATGCCCGGCAGCAGCGGCAACGGCAGCAGCAGGCGCAGCCAGACCCCCGCCAGCCAGCCAGCCCCCCCGCCCGCCTGCCCGCCCGGCTTCCTCTCCTTTTTTTGCCCGCGGCAGAAGGCTTCGCTCTCCCCCTTCCGCGACCTCCTCGCCAAGCCGAGCGAGCGCGGGCTCCCTAACCCGTGGATTTTAGTAGGGGCAGAGAGCCCAAAATCAGCTTATAATCCTCACTGGATTTGGGCCAAAAGTATCAAATATGGAGTATAAAAATACCAAAGTAAAATATTTACCTCTGCAAGGTTAATATTTGCAGGAGGCTAACTACCATCTGATATCAGATACTGGATGTCAAATATTGCGTATTTACAGTTCTGTGTATGCCCACTTGACCAACTATGTTTTTATTTTTTAAACAAAATAACCATAAAAGTTAATTAAAGCTACAAAACTATATAGTATATATGTAGATGGATAAACTTTTTGTTTTCCTAAAGTCTGTGTTAACCCATGTGTCACCATGGTTTTGACAAATACATTCCAAATATCATTCAATTTCTCCATGCATAATCTTTGTCTGAGGACGATCCCTTCATGGGTTTCAAGAGTTCTCATGTCATCTATCAATTGATCAAAGGGAGGCATGTTTTTGTCCTTCCAATATATCAGTCTTTTTGCAGATGTGAGAGCATGGAGAATCCATTTATGCTGACCGATTGTCAAGCCCCACATATTAGGTATATAGTTTAAGATTATGTTATCTTCTGAAAATTTTAGCTCTTTCCCCACCATGGTATTTAAACATGCTAATATTATTTTTCCCAAAAAAAATTGCCAATATCAGATTGCTGATGCAATAATGGTGTCCTAGAATCCAATTGACTCACTTCATTAGGACTCGGGCAGCCACATTCTACAGCAAATGAAGTTTTCTAGCTACCATGTAGGAATATTTTAGACCCATAAATGTATTTCAGTTGTATAATATTAGGGATTCGTATTAGTCTTATTTCAACAACACGTTGGCTGCTTAACATTCAATAGATTTTAAAATGTTTTTTTGTGGGAGGGGGATTATTGGTTTGCCTTTGTGGAACGCCTTCCCGTCAGATGTCAAGGAAATAAACAACTATCTGACTTTTAGAAGACATCTGAAGGCAGCCCTGTTTAGGGAAGTTTTTAACATTTGATGTTTTATCATGCTTTTAATATTCTGTTGGGAGTCTCCCTTGCTAAGAAAGGCTGTTGCTATGTTCCTTATCACTATGTGCCTTAAGAAGATACATAATAGCTGTAGTTACAGGTAGGTAGCTCTGTCGGTCTGCCGTAGTCGAAACAAAATAAATAAAATAAAATAAAATAAAAAACAAAAATCCTTCCAGTAGCACCTTAAAGACCAACTAAGTTAGTTATTGGTATGAGCTTTCGTGTGCATGCACGTTCTTCAGATACACTGAAACAGAAGTCACCAGACCCATATATATATATATATATATATATATATATATATATATATATATATGCTGTGTTTGCATTCTGTGGTTGGAAGCCGTTGGCTCAAGGAACCAGACTCACCTTTGCTTTTTAATATTTGTTTAGAGCCCCTGACTCACGCCTTTAGACAACATTGTGAGATTCTAAATATTCTAAATATTTGAATCCCACTGTTGGCCCTAATTTTCCAATGTGGGCAACCCTAGAATATATGTACATAGCACCTTGGGCTGGTTGGACAATACAGTATTAGGACCAAAATATCTGAAATCTCAGGTGACTCTGGAAACAATTAAATCACTTACAATAAGGTTACCAGATTTTTTCCAATGAATCCAGGGACACTTTTCAACGTCAATGGATTTTGTATGGGGACTGATTTGTAAATCCGGGGACTGTCCCCAGGAAATGGGGACATCTGGTAACCTTAACTTAAAAGAATATGGAATATATTGGCTAATAAAAACAAATTTCATCCATTTTCACATTCTAAACTTACTCTGTGGGGAAACCCCACATTAAGAATTGCAAAACATATGGTGATATGGTAAAAATTGGATGGAAGTAGGTGTATTGACATTGGACCAACTGATAGATGGGGAAGGTGACTTTTATACTTTTGCTATTTTATGACAAAAATATCTTCTATCAGATGCAGCCCAATGGCAATATCTTAAATTACAACATCTCCTAACAAGTGTGTTAGGATCGTCAGCCTTTTCAGCTTCCAAGATACCTGAGATATTGGAGCAATTGGACAGCTCATTCAAAAATAAAAAGCCAGCAATTACCGTAAATTTCGCTCCAAAACACGCACTTTTTTGCTCTGAGAAAGTAAGGGAAAATGCCTGTGCGTGTTAAGGAGCGAATGCACGGATCAGAGCCATGGCTGCCGTCAGTCAGGCAAAGCGGGAGCCACTTACACGCTCTACGAGGCTCTCACTTTGCTTTCTTTAAAGCGACCTGGAGCCAGGAAGGAGGGAGGGAAGGAGAGCCATAGCAGCAAAGCCGGCAGCAGCCGCTTACACGGGAGGAGGGACAGACGCTAGCAAAGGTCTGGGCGCTCTCTAAACAGAGCAATGAGGCTGCAGAGAGACGGCAGGAAAGATAAAATTTAAGCAACCAGCAGCAAAATAAAACCAACCTCGAGCTCTGAGCCACGCAGTGAAAACCAGGAAGTAAAAAAAAAGGCTGGGGAGGGAATGAGGGAGAGGGGAAAACTTCGCAAATCCCCCACGTCTCAGCTGATCGGCTGGGAGGGAGCAGCTTGTTTTCAGGCAGGATAGATTTGAACATTGTCTGGGTCCTAGTGCCCCTATCGCTTTTTTGTGCTCCATTCTATTGCTGCTGCTGGCTGCTTATCATTCAGGCTGCAAGGAGGAGCACTTTTACACAGCTAATGGCGAATCCCCTGGAATCAAAGTCCTCCTCACTTGCTCAAATCTATTCTGCCTCAAAACAAGGAGCGGAAGGAAAAGGCTGCAAACTGTTAAATGGAAAAAAACCCAGGCACAGGGCAAATACCTTAAGTATACCTTTAAAGCAACAGTGCTCTTCCCTCCCTCCTCCCCGCGGAAAAGCTCCTTGTCCCTTGAGTTCTTTTCCTTCCCTCCCCACTTAAAACATGGTTACAAAGCACGGATCCACATGGATCCTCAGGATTTTTGCATTGGGTTACCCCAAACTCACTGTCAGATCACATGTCTGTGGCCACAGCATGAACCATAAAAATCATACACCCACTGTTTCATTTAGAATATTTTTTCCTCGTTTTCCTCCTCTAAAAACTACATGCGTGTTATGGTCAGATGCGTGTTATAGAGCGAAAAATACGGTACTTTTTATAGATATCTGTTAAGCAATACACACGTTTAATATGCAGACTGTAAGAGATGATTGGGATAAAGAATTGGAACTTCCATTATTAACCAGACAGTGGGAAAATGTGCTAGCTCCAATAGCTAAGGTGTCATTAGATTTAAAATTAAGACTAATACAACATAAAATAATATTTAGAGTTTATTGGACCCCTTTACGGTTGTATAAAAAAAAGGGTTAGCTAAGATAGCTCAGTGTTGGAGATGTGGCAAGGACAATGCCTCTCTGAAACACATGTTTGTACAGTATTATTTACTTAACAGGTTTTGGAAGAAAGTGCTGGATTGTGTAACTATGACTGTGCAGAAAAAGTTAAATCGTTCAGCGGAGAATATTTTATTGAACTATATACCTGCAGTGTGGCAATGATCAATGGGACAATGGAAATGGATTTTCCGTGCCCTGATGGTGGCCAAGAGAAGGAATATTGAGGAATTGGAAAAATAAAGATATGATACCCTTCAGTCAATGGACAGATGATATGATATCACTGGCAATGTATGAACTGACTGCTTACAGGCACAGACTCTGTATGGATAAATACGATGACATTTGGGATGAGCTTATACAAAATGTAGTAGGCTATTAGTATTTACATAAGCACTAGGACAATAACACTATACCAAATAATACAAGAATACATGGGAATATCATTTATTGCTCTTTTGGGGGGTATATTTTCATTTGTATATGTATATGAACAACTCCAAGCACGCCTGGAGGAAACGGACCATTTGGATCCCTTCCAGTTGGGATTCAGGCCTCACCATGGGACTGAAACTGCCTTGGTCGCGCTGGTTGATGATCTCCGGCGGGCTAGGGACAAAGGTGAGAGCTGTTTCCTAGTTCTGCTGGATCTCTCAGCGGCCTTTGACACCATCGACCATAACATCCTTCTGGACCGTCTAGAGGGGCTGGGAGCTGGGGGCACTGTCATACAGTGGTTCCGCTCCTTCCTCCTGGGCCGTGTCCAGAAAGTGGTGGTGGGGGGATGAGTGTTCAGACCCCTGGGCTCTCACTTGTGGGGTGCCTCAGGGTTCTGTGCTCTCCCCCATGCTTTTTAATATCTATATGAAGCCACTGGGAAAGATCATCAGGGGGTTTGGACTGGGTGTTCATCAGTATGCAGATGACACCCAACTCTACCTCTCCTTTAAATCAGAAACAGTGAAGGCGGTGAAGGTCCTGTGTGAGTGCCTGGAGGCGATTGGAGGATGCATGGCGGCTAACAGATTGAGGTTGAATCCTGACAAGACAGAAGTACTGTTTTTGGGGGACAGGGAGCGGGTTGGTGTGGGGGATTCCCTGGTCTTGAATGGGGTAACTGTGCCCCTGAAGGACCAGGTGCGCAGCCTGGGAGTCATTCTGGACTCACAGCTGTCCATGGAGGTGCAGGTTAACTCTGTGTCCAGGGCAGCTGTCTACCAGCTCCACCTGGTACGCAGGCTAAGACCCTACCTGCCCGCGAACTGTCTCACCAGAGTGGTGCATGCTCTAGTTATCTCACGCTTGGACTACTGCAACGCGCTCTACGTGGGGCTACCTTTGAAGGTGACCTGGAAACTGCAATTAATCCAGAATGCGGCAGCTAGACTGGTGACTGGGAGTGGCCGCCGGGACCACATAACACTGGTTCTGAGAGATCTGCATTGGCTCCCAGCACGTTTCCAAGCACAATTCAAAGTGTTGGTGCTGACCTTTAAAGTCCTAAACGGCCTCGGTCCTGTATACCTGAAGGAGCATCTCCACCCCCATCGTTCAGCCCGGACACTGAGATCCAGCGCCGAGGGCCTTCTGGCGGTTCCCTCACTGCAAGAGGCCAAGTTACAGGGAACCAGACAGAGGGCCTTCTCGGTAGTGGCGCCCGCCCTGTGGAACGCCCTCCCATCAGATGTCAAAGAGATAAATAATTACCTGACATTCAGAAGACATCTTAAGGCAGCCCTGTTCAGGGAAGTTTTTAATATGTAACGCTGTACTGTTTTTAACACTGATTGGGAGCTGCCCAGAGTGGCTGGGGAAACTCAGCCAGATGGGCGGGGTATAAATAATAAATTATTATTATTATTATTATTATTATTATTATTATTATTATTATTATTATCTTTGTTGTTTTTCTTCCTCTAACTTTTCCTTCTCTCTCTCTCTCTCTCTCTCTCTCTCTCTCCCCCCCCCATATCACTTTATTTCTTTTAACTGAAATCACCTTAATGAAATATAAATATTATGAAGAAGTGAAGAAGTGGAAGCTACCACTGCTACCGCCACCAATTTCCACCAGGGCTGGGGCAACAGGGCACCTGCAGTGGTGCAACCTCCTGGCATTCTGCCACCAGAGGCAGCTTCTTCTTGGGTGGTCTGGTCCTGGAATGGAGATACACACACACACACACACACACACACACACACACACACACACACACACTGGTGGGAACTGCAGCTGTGCAACAGTACAACTGAAATACTTCCTCAGTGTGTCTCAAACGTCCATCAACCAAATGTAGCTTTGAAATGTGCTGGCAAATGTTTGGTCATTGCTGTATTGCGGAATGCCACTGGCTGCCATTATGTAAGAATCTATGCTCTTTTTATTTGTAGGTCTATACTTCTCACTTTTTGGGACGTGGATGGCGCTGTGGGTTAAACCACAGAGTCTAGGGTTTGCTGATCAGAAGGTCAACGGTTTGAATCCCTGCGACGGAGTGAGCTCCCGTTGCTCAGTCCCGGCTCCTGCCAACCTAGAAGTTCGAAAGCATGCCAGTGCGAGTAGATAAATAGGTACCGCTCTGGCAGGAAGGTAAACGGCATTTCTGTGCACTGCTTTGGTTTGCCAGAAGTGGCTTTGTCATGCTGGCCACATGACCCGGAAGCTGTATGCCAGCTCTCTCGGCCAATAAAGCGAGATGAGCGCCGCAACCCCAGAGTCATCCGCAACTGGACCTAATGGTCAGGGGTCCCTTTACCTTACTTCTCACTTTAGAAAATAAACTTAATATAGTTCATTTTAGGGTGGGTGTGCTCCTGCACTGTGGTCTAAATCACTGAGCCTCTTGGGTTTGCCAATCAGAAGGTTGGCAGTTTGAATCCCCCTAATGGAGTGAGCTCCAGTTGCTCCATCCCAGTTCCTGACAACCTAGCAGTTGGAAAGCACACCAGTGCAAGTAGATAAAAATGTACCGCTGCTGCGGGAAGCTAAAGGGCGTTTCCATGCACTCTGGTTTCCAACACAGTGTCCAGTTGCACCAGGAGCAGTTTAGTCATGCTGGCCACATGACCCGGAAAGCTGTCTGTGGACAAACGCTGGCTCCCTCGGTCTGAAAGCAAGATGAGCACCACAACCCCATAGTCGCTTTTGACTGGATTTAACTGTCCAGGGGTCCTTTACCTTTTTACCTTTTACCGTTGAATTTATGTTATGTAACTTTTACTAATGTTTGTTGCATGTCGACAGTCTCATTGATTCCTTTCTTAGATTTGCTGCAAGCATACAACTTCTATAACAGCACTATGAGCAGTTTAGGTATGCAGTTCTGTGTTGTTAATAATTTACTTTTGCATGCAAATCTATTTAATTTTTAGTGCAAACTTCCTTATTTGTTTATTACCTATGTACACACAATTATTCTGCAGACGAGAACTTCCTTTTAAATGGCACAACAAATATGTAACCAATTTGAAAAGTGGTAGGTGTCAGCCATCAAAAATGAGAAAGTGGAAATGTGTATAGTACTCACCGGCACTTGATTTAGCAGTACTAAAAGTGGTTGGCAACTTCACAGCCCTCCAGCACTTGGAAGCCAAAATCTGGGGTGCCATCTTCCCAGACCCCATCTTTCCATTTTTCAATTGCAGAAGCACGATGGCCATTTTGATTGCTGCAATCTCTCACATTTCCATGCCACAGTTGCTGCCCTTTTTTCGCCCATGGCTCCCCAAAAATGTGCATTTTGGGGAGCCACACAAGATTGGGGGAAATTGTGCCACAAAATCTTGTGAGATCATGGTAACTGTGATGGGATGATGAGCTGCTTGTGCGTAAAAACCAAGTCCCTCAGAGTTTGCTCAAGTCCGCAAACCTCTGTCTGTAACGGAGCCCCTTAAGCATGGCTCCGTCAGTCGCTGGCAGATTCCGAAAGTGGTTGCTTTCGAAATCTCTTCCAACATAAAAGCTCCTTAACGGAAACACGTCTTCTGGACTCTCTGCGTGACAGTTTCCGGCGTGGGGTGGGTGTCCCTACAGGTCCTGAAACCTCCCCACTACCCTCGCTGGAAGTGTCCCTGAGCCATCCCTCCTGCTCACTTTCCCTCGGATCACCTCGTCTCCCCCTGCTGGTTCCCTCTTCCGCTGCTGAGTCTCTCCCAACCTGTGTGAGCCCTTCCACCTCCCGTCCTTCCGATGACAGTTCCCTGACAGTAACCAAAATGGCCACCATTCTCTTGTGGTTAAAAAAAACCAGGATGTCCCAGTTTTTCCAGGACACTTGCAGGGTACACAGTCTCCATGTTAAAAACCACTGTCTTCTCTGTGGAAGCACACGTAGCACATGATTTAGCATGCAGCGCATGATTTAACAATTCTGCAAGTGTTTGCCAATCAGCAGTCTCCTTCTTAAAACTACTATTTTCAGTACACTTGTCCCCCCCCCCCCTTCACAGTAGTGTAGATACTTGATCTGTGTATGCCAGGGGTGCCCAAACTTATTTCAAAGAGGGCCAGATTTGATGAAGCTTTTTTGAGGATTGAAGTTTTTACCCCAAAGTTGGTGAGCTTTTTAAAGGATTTTACCCCAGGACATATATTACCACAGGGGCCGGATTAATTTGTGAGCTTTTTAATTTTTTGATTAATTGGTGAGCTTTTTAAATAATTTTACCCCAGGACATATACTGCCACAGGGGCCGGATTAATTCATTGTGACTAGGCCCTTGAAACGGACTTGGGACATGCCTGGTGTCAGTGGCGGAGGAACCCTCTCCGGCACCTGGGGGCACCGAGGGGTGGGGCAAATTGCCTGGCGGTGCACACGCAATGTGCGTACAGACTACGCACGCACTGCAGCCCATACGGTTGCCGTGTGAGCGGCAGCCCGTAAGGATACTGTGTGAGCAGCACCCCGTACGGACTGCGCATGAATGGCAGCCCATACGGACGCTACTCAAGCGGCACCCATATTAACTGTGCATGCGCCCTAGGCCGCTCTACAGCTGGGGGGAGGCAGTGTGCCATCTTGTCACACCCCCCAGAGTGGTGCCTGGGCAACCCGCCTCCTCCACCCCCCTTCATATGCCCCTGCCTGGTGTATGTGATATGACGTTTACTAAGTTTATTGCTTGTTACCTATGAGAACAGAAGAGGAGTATGATGCCACATAGTGAACACTGGAGAGCAGCAGTGGGCCACCTATGTGAGAGGTGTAGCTATTAAAATTAGTGCCAAGGCACAAATAGGGATGGACAAATTTGTTCATATAAATTTCTCCCAGTTTCTCATTCTTCCAGTCTTAAATTCTGCTCCAGTTTATTATTATTTTTTTCCAGTTAATCAGCATTTTAGTACATATTTCCTCAATATGCACATTTTTGCAAGCAGTACCCCCCCGAATACAATACATTTCTGTATATAATTTTCACAAATATGTGCATTTTTATGCTCACATTCCCTTAGTACAGTGGTACCTCGGGTTACATACGCTTCAGGTTACATACGCTTCAGGTTACAGACTCCCCTAACCCAGAAATAGTGCTTCAGGTTAAGAACTTTGCTTCAGGATGAGAACAGAAATCGTGCTCCGACGGTGCAGCAGGAGGCCCCATTAGCTAAAGTGGTAGCTCAGTTAAGAACAGTTTCAGGTTAAGAACGGACCTCCAGAACGAATTAAGTACTTAACCCGAGGTACCACTGTATATACCACATGTGGTGGACATGCAGGAAAATCAGAGAGTTTTGGAATCTTATTTATTATGAGCTGGAAAAGATCTTTAAGTTAACATTCTTAAAAAAGCCAGAGGCCTTCCTACCGGGTATTTTAGGTAAAGCCATTCCAAAAAAATTAAGAGAAATCTTCCTATACGCCACAGCTGCAGCCCAAACACTGGTTGCAATGAACTGGAAGGGGCAGGGGGAGTTCCAACTTTATCAGATTGGCAAGGCAAATTACAGGAATATGCAGAAATGGCGCAATTGACCAACAGACTGAGAGGCAATACAAGACAATCATTTATTCAAAAATGGGATATGTATCAGAGTTATTTACAGAAATAAAATAGTGGTATAATATCTTTGGCAGAATTTGAACGACCCTTGTTTAAAGTAATTATTAAGAAATAAGTTAATGAGTACAAACTGTTGTAAGAAGGTATTAAAAAATACAGAAAGAGTAAGGTAATAACGTTAAGTACATTCAATACTAAAAAGAAAGTTTACATTGGGAAATGATAGGGAGTCTATTTTATGTTAGTAAAAAGATAGGGAAAAAGTGATTGCATAAATTTAAACTAAGTTTAATTTTTGTGAATCCAAAGAAGAGTATTAGTATATGGTTGTTTTCATTTTTGCTGAATTAGGAGTGTGTATAGTATGTATATTATGTACATTACTTATGAATTTCAACAAAGTTATGTTAAAAAAAGAAAAAAGAAAAAAGAGTGAAACTTGTTGCGACAGATTTGCGGGTCTTTTCCTCATTGGAAGGTACTGTTTTTAAAACACCCCAAAAAAGAACCAGGATAGACAGTCAGCAAATAAGATGAACCTCTTCCTGTGCCTTAGTCTCTCCAGGTGCCTGGAGGTGTCAAACCCAAATTTAGACTGGACCTCTCCTTTCAGGCCACATATAGGAAACACTTGAAGACAGGAGCTTTAGAAGTGAAACAAGCAAGCTATTGTTAAGTTGGCTGAAAAACCTTCCTTTTCTCCAAAGTATTCCCACATTAATCTGTTTTATATTTGCAGTTTAAAAAAAAAATGCTGGTGGGAGGGCAGTTTAGTTTTAATAGTATATTATGACCACTTTTATGTTTTATATTTCATTTCTGTACAGTGGTACCTTGGTTCCCAAACTTAATCTGTTCTGGGAAGTCTGTTCCAAAACCAATAATCAATGTACTGAATTATAAAATAAACAAGACAGTATTGTAGATGGTAAAAATTAAAATTATTATTTTTTCCTTACGTGCACTGATGATAGTCATTGTTTGGATGGGGGGCTTTTAGCCATTTCTGAAGTCAAACAATCAATCAATCAGTAGCTGAACTGGGTTCCACGCAGTCACAAAAACAAGTAACAAAAACGAAGTCACAAGCCACAGTCACAAAAATGAAGTCACAAGCCGCAGTCACAAGTCAGTCCATAAAATGAAGAACAAGTCAAAGCCAAAAAATCGAAAAAGCCACACAAACAAAAATGCAAAAAAATAGCAAAAACAAAAGTTCCAAATATCACTGCTGTGTTGCAGTGGGACTCAACAGGAAGCCTGAACAGGAAGCCTCTGATTAGCAGCGGGGGACTCGATTTGCAAATGGAACACACTAAACAGGAATCGGAACATGTTCTGTTTCCAAGGCAAAGTTCACAAACTGGGACACCTACTTCTGGTTTTGCAGCATTCCGTTTCCAAGATGTTCATAAACTAAGCTGTTCTAAAACCAAGGTACCACTGTACACCACTTAAAAGGTAAAGGGACCCCTGACCATGAAGTCCAGTCGTGACTGACTCTGGGGTTGCAGTGCTCATCTCGCTTTACTGGCCAAGGGAGCCGGTGTACAGCTTCCAGGTCATGTGGCCAGCATGAGTAAGCCACTTCTGGCGAAGCAGAGCAGTGCACGGAAACGCCGTTTAACTTCCCGCCGGAGCGGTACATATTTATCTACTTGCACTTTTGACATGCTTTCGAACTGCTAGGTTGGCAGGAGCAGGGACCGTGCAACGGGAGCTCACCCCGTCGCGGGGATTCAAACCGCCGACCTTCTGATCAGAAAGTCCTAGGCTCTGTGGTTTAACCCACAGCGCCACCCGCGTCCCATACACCACTTAGGTACTCCTTAAATGTAGAACAGTTCATGCATTCTTAACTAAGGAAATAAACCCTACTCAATGAGCTTTTTTGGTGTTGGGAACATTCACCATATTGAACCACCAGCACCCCACCTGCAGGCTGCCTTGACACACATCCCCAGCCACTCTGGGTGACTCCCAACAGAATTAAAAGCACAATAAAACATCAAACATTAAAAGCTTCCCTAAACAGGGCTGCCTTCAAATGTCTTCTAAAAGTCAGACAGTTGTTTATTTCCTTGACATCTGATGGGAGGGCGCTCCACGGGGCGGGCGCCACCCCTGAGAAGGCCCTGTGCCTGGTTCCCTGTAACATCACTTCTCACAGTGAGGGAACCGCCAGAAGGCCCTTGGAGCTGGACCTCAGTGTCCGAGCTGAATGATGGGGTGGAGATGCTCCTTCAGGTATACTGGGCCGAGGCTGCTTAGGGCTTTAAAGGTCCCTAAGAACTAGTTGTCACTTTAACATTTCCCTTTTTATTCCTCCTCTCTGTAGTTTGCAAGACCCCAGCATGCTGGTCTCCAAGGTCTCCTGCTCATTACTGGCTATACTTCTTGGGTTTCTGATGGTGCAGTCATGTGAAGGACAGTCCCGAGAAGATTTTGAGTGGAAGCACACTGATTATCCAAAAAGCTACTCAACTTCCCACCCTGACACCTACTGCAAGCAGATGATGCTTCAGAAAAGGTTGACTCGATATGTTTGCAAGGACGTAAATACCTTCATCAATGACCGCCCTGTAAATGCGGTACAAGTGTGCAGAGGCAGAGGGATTCCCCATGGTAGTGACACCGATAGCATAGACTCCTTCGATATGGTCATCTGCAGATACACAGGTGGTCCGGCTCCTTATGACTGCAGGTACAGCGGCACACCTGCACACTTGCGCATTTGTGTGACCTGCACCGGCATTTACCCAACACACTATGTGACTCAAATGCGCTAGGCAATGTGTGGTACAACTCGCTCTCCATTTACAGAAGCCAGAAGTCTGAGGATGAGTTGGCTACAATTTTATTTTCTGTCATGCTTTCTCCTCAATGTATCTCTGCAACATGCCCACAATATAAGCTTTTACTGCTTTAATAGTTACTCACTTTCCCAGGGAATCCTGGCAACGTAGATCTTCAAGGAGCAGCTGCGGGAAATACCGTTGTATGACATTTCTTTACCCCTGTTCCATTATACCATGGATAAGCAAACTAAGGCCTGGGGGCCGGATCCGGCCCAATCGCCTTCGAAATCTGGCCTGCAGACAGTCTGGGAATCAGTGTGTTTTTACATGAGTAGAATGTGTGCTTTTAGTTAAAATGCATCTCTGGGTTATTTGTGGGGCATAGGAATTTGTTGATTTTCCCCCCCTTCAAAATATAGTCCAGCCCCCCACAAGGTCCAAGGGACAGTGAACCGGCCTCCTGCTGAAAAAGTTTGCTGATCCCTGTATTATACCTTCCCAGTTTCTCACCTTCTCAGTTCTCCCTTTCCCAGCCAGAAATAGTGAATACACACACACACACACACACACACACACACACACACAATCTTTTAACCTGGAGAGGCATTGCCCATGACCCCAGCCTCAACTCCAAACCCTGAAAGTGACACAACAATTCAAGAGACTTTGAAAAATGCCGAGCTGTTACTGAACTAATTAAAGCAGCATAAAGATATTTATGGTTGGGTTTATGGTCCACACATTGCGCAAATCTGGTGCTCCCTGGTTGGGACCTGGGACACCAAATCTCCATTCAGCCATGAAGCTCACCTTGAGGCAGTCACTATCTCTCAGTCTAACCCACAGAAACCCACATGTGAAATTACATGCTTGCGTCGTGCCTTCAAGTTGTGTAGCAGGGCATAGAATTATATGTGCTACATTAATATCTGGGGTGGGGGACACACAATATATTGTAGATGGGGTGGGGAGACTGATCGACTAAGATGAGCTTCATACCAGGGACTGGTTTATACATCAGTTTCTAGAGAAGGGAGAGAGGGTGTTGTGTGGTGGTTAGTTTAGAGGTTCAGTTAAGGATTGTGAAGACTTCAAATAATCACAGACATCCCCAGGTGAGCTTTACAAAGCATTGTTCTGAAAATATAAAGGAGGATGGGGGAACAACCAATGTCACCTTGGGCTCCCTGGAGGAAAACAGGCGATATAAATGCAATTAATAAATAAAATAAATATGGGGTGGATATGGATGAAGTCAGCCTCCCACTCCATCTAACTTGATGGTGCAATTTTACTTCCCCTCTCTCTTGTTTTTAATCTGAGGACATTGCAGAAACCCACCTGTGAAATCACAGGCTTGCGCCATGCCTTCAGTTTCCTCACCTCAATAGAACTTACCTTTCCAAACTGGAGTCCAACGTTATTACTCAACCCTCAACCAGAATTATAGGGGGCAGTTGTGGGGAAAGCAGTTGGCAGTTAAAGGGATTGAGACATCATTTCTAAGGGGGCCATTGAAGGGAGGCAGGAGAAGGCTGAGGAAGTATCTCAAAAGTCTTGATTAGAAAGCTGAGCCTTTCCATTATTTCACATTTGGCATATAGCACACTTACCCTTGTACCAGTGTTTGTGCATTGCTGCATAGAACCAGACACTCTGGTTCTATGCAGCAAAAGCCACTTTTCCTGAAGAAAGTCAGCACGATATAGTGTGTGGATATGACTTCATATCCCTGCACAGTTGTGAAGCAGACTATGATAGGGGGAGGCATCTAGATCTGGCATCTACAGGCAGGAAGGGTGTTGCTGTGTCAAAGAGCTAAAGGGAAATGCTGACCTTATATCCCTTCCCAGCTCTTGCCACCAGGTGCAGTGAGTTACCAAGCAGCCTCACCTGTGACGCCACACCTTGCCTCTTCAGAACAAATTTAGGAAGGCCCCAGTCCTGCAAAGTCCTATTGGTCACAGGGCCTGGCTCCTGCGCACACACACCTGACACACTCTCTCCATATGCTTACCCCCTCCCCAGGTTTACTTCACACCCAACTGGCTGCAGTGGTGGATTAGGGGCTCTCAAATTTCAGCAGCACCCTGTGTGATGCTAAAATTGAGGGGACTCTTTGTGGGGGCACCACATTGTTTTGGTGCCCCCCTGCAGCTCAGTGCCCAGTGTGACCCTAAAACCACCTCTACTGGGTGGAATGTGCCCTCAAACTCTGACAATGCTGTTTGCTCACCTGAATAGAGGCAGGAAGGAAGGATTGGTGTATGTGTGCAGAAACTAGGCTAATGTACAAATATAAAATCCACATCTGTTGCTCTTCTGACATTGGCCTCTGGCCTCGCCCACCACTCAGGGCCGGATTTAGGTTCGATGAAGCCCTAAACTACTGAAGGTAATGGGGCCCTTTATATGTTCAGCTGTCCTTTGTCAACAACAAATTGTCGCTGTTTTTTTGTGTTGAATATATGCTATATGGTAATTTATGGACCTATATAAAGCCATTTGCACTTAACAAACTATGTATTTTATTTATTTCTTTTTTTAAAAAAAGCTGAATCGAGACATTCCACCCATGCAAAAAGGACACAAATAATTAAATGCCCAGGGCCTGCTGAAAAAGTCCATTTTTGCCTGTTGCCTAAAGATATGTAAGGATCGCATCTGGTGAGTGCACTCTGTAAATGGGGACCCGCCACTCAAAAAGCCAATTCTCGTGTTGCCACCTTCTGGACTTCCCATGGAGTGGGAACACGAAGAAGGTCCACAGATACTGATTGCAGAGTCCAGGTCAGTTCAGAGAGACAGACCTTGAGGTGTTAAGGCCCTGAAGCACATTAGAATTTATAGGTCAGAACTAGCACTTTGAATTGGGCCCAGAAACTAATTGGTAGCCAGATGGCCAGGATTGGTATGATATACTCAGACCTCCTTGCAAAAGCAGATCTAGGTGAGTGTGACCGATTCAAGGAGCTTCTGGGGTGTCACGGCAGATGCCAAAACTATGAAGTCCAACGAAAGGCAAGAGGCGGGGAACACCAGATTTTGGCATCACACAGGACACCACTGAAATTTGAGATGCCAAGGTCCGCCACTGCCATCTTGTCCCGGTTAGCAACCTGGTAGCCAAATTCTGCACCAGCTGCCATTTCTGAACCATCTTCAAAGGCAGGCCGGGCCTATGTATAGTGAATTGCAGTAATCTAACCTAGAGATTAACGGAGCATAGACAACAGAAGTTAGACCATCCCTGTCCTTGATTCAGACTCTGGAGTCTTCTTCATCAACTGGGTGGCCTTGAGAAAAGTACCCTATCTCAGGTTAGCCCACTTCACTGGGTTGTCATAAACATAAAGTGACACAGCTCCATGTACACTGATGGTTGGGGACCAGGCTATCTGTGGAATAGACTGCACTCATATGATCAGCATATGAGGCCTACCAGTAAAAGTTGCTATCTTCCCTCCCCCGGTAAATATATGTGGCCCTATCAAAACTAGTTTTTTAAAGAAAAAACTGCAGACTGCTTCTTATTGTTGCAGTCTTCAGGTAATCAGTTATTGTCCTATGCTTGAAGAATTATTGCTGCTTCTGATTGTAAATTATTATAATTGCATTGATACCTTACTTGCCATTGTTTTCAGCTTTATATGTGTTTAAAACATTTATTTCAGTGATGTCGCCTATCAGTAATGCCCACACAGTCACCTCAACATTTTGAAGGAGAGAGAAAGAAGGAAGGAAGGAAAGAAAGAATGAGCTCTAACAGTTTATTCCTCATTCCACTGTATTTCTCATTTACGGGAAGCTTTGGAAACATGCAGCCAATGGTGCAATTTTCAGATGAAAGCCCTCTGTCCTCCTTTCACCATCTATATGTTGCAAGTGCTTGATTCCCCCCCCCTCTTTCCCCCTCATCCTGGCCTAACTGAAACCTATATAATAATTCAGACAGCAGCTTGAGATACACTTGCTTCCATAGAAAGTGGCATCCTGTACCTTGAGACTTCTCTGAACTTGGGTAAGTTGGAAGTGGACATTCACAAACTTGTGCCTGTTGTTTTACCCTTTAAGGAAACTGAACTTTGACTGTCCCATGTTAAGGAAGCTTTCTCTTCTTTCTTTAGTGGGTAGAGTTGAAAGGATTTTTCTCTCCCTAACTTATTCTCTCTCTCTCTCTCTCTCTCTCTCTCTCTCTCTCTTTCTCTCTCTCTCTCTCTTTCTCTCTCATTTCTGAATTGCCTTTTTTATGGACCTCAAGCCTACCATAAAAGCAACTAAAAATATTTTTTTTAAAAACAGTCCAGAAAACAAGGAAGCATATTTACTAATGGATATATTCTGTTGGGGCTCCTGACAGTATCGCCAAGTTTATGACATCTGGCATCTTTATTGTGTGGTCTGTTATTTGGAAGGACTGTGGCCCAGTGGCAGACCACATGCTGTCCATGCAAAAGGTCTCAGATTCAATCACTGGTGTTTTCATCTTGGACTAGGAAAAGACTCCTGCCTGAACCTCTGGAGAGCCACTGCCAATCACTGGAAAGAATACTGACCCAAATGGACAAATAGCCTGCCTTGTTATAAAGCTGCTCCCTAATGCACTGTCTTCCAGTGGCTGCCAGCACTGTGCTTGGCTTCTCTGAGAATTACATCTTTAATGTTTTCTCCTCCCCTCCTTTTTTTCTTTTTCTATATAAATATTGCATTATTGCTCAAAAAAAGAGTACAGTTACACAAATAATACAAGTTACCAAATACCAAAAAGCTACTAATAGGAAGAAAAAATACAAAAAATAAGAAAATGATACATATTGAAAAGAAAAAGGAAGAGAAAGAGAGAAATCAAAAGGAAAATAGAAAAAGTTGACTTCCTTCGACCACTGTACAGTTTATATGATTCAATATCTTTAGTTGTTTGTAATCAATTTGCATTAATAGAGAGATTATTTGTTTACCTGTGGAATTTTTAATCTCTAGAGACTAAGCCAATTATAATTTTGGGAAATGACTTTCTTCATAAAATTTGTAAAGACATCCCATTCTCTCCTGATTTTTTGCATCTTTAATATTTTCTAGCAATGCAGTCCACCCATCTTAAATTAGTTGCAGAGCACTCCTACAGTTGTGGCGTATGTCTTGGGGTGAAGCCACCCACCTGGCGCTAGTATCAATGCTGCTTTCCTGGACAGGGCTGGGACAGGGCAGTGGCATGGTTTGATCCACACAAGCAGATCAGCAGGAATACTAGATTGGTCCTGCCAGTGCCACCATGTGGCCAAAAACTCTTGCTGCTACCCTGCCCTGCTCCGAGCCCTTTCAGGTATGTAGCAGGAATGCAGGTGCCAGGAGGACAGCTCCACCCTATCACACGTGCTGTGGCTACTGCACATTGAGCTGATAAATCCTGTCTCTGGGTTATAACAAAGCTTATAAGATAAATGTCCAGGGTATCACATGACAGTCTGTTCCTAAAGATACAGACAGACACACACACACAAAGATAGATAGATAGATAGATAGAGAGAGAGAGAGAGAGAGAGAGAGAGAGAGAGAGAGTGTGTACCAGAGCTGAAAAAATGAAAACAGAAGAATGCCATTTGGATTTGAGGGTGGAAGATAATGTTTGTTTATAGAAAGTGGCTTCATAGGGAATTATATTGAAGTGGCTGAAGTGAATACTGTTTATATACAGTGGTCAGATGAAGAATCAGAAGGTCTTCCATTTCTGAACTTTATTTTTTTCCCTCCCTCTCTCTCTCTTTTACTCTCTTGTCTATTTCTTTTTCTTTATTTCTCTCTCTCTCTATGTCCCCTGCTTTTCTTTCTCTCTTTTTTTCTATGTTCTTATTGTATTTAGATCAATATTTTAGTATTGAACAAAAAATGAGATATTGGATATTGCTCTTTATAAATCCTAATAAAATGTATTAGGAGCAATCTGGGGGAGTCTTAATTTCTTCTGTCAAAACCCCAGGTTGACCATAATTTACCCATGGGGGAAATTTTTCGGTAGTATTCAACTAAGTACCACTCAGAGTTAGTCATACTCATTAGTTTCATTGGGTCTACACTGAGCAGGACAACTGTTGAATACCACCTTTTATTTGGCTAACATATAAAGGCCAATCTGCTTAATTTGCACTTTTTAAAAGAATATGCTAATAGAAACACAGAAAGTTACACTTCTCTGAATTTTGCAATGCATTTCTCCAACCAGAAATGCTTATATTACAGAAATGCTCATATTAGGGTGAAGTGCACATATAAAGGCATATATTTATGAAAATAACATGTAAAAATGCATTATATTAGAGAAAAGTGTTTTGAAAGACATGTGCATTTTAGGCAAAACTGCAGACAAAAATGTGTATGTTAGGAGAAACTGGTGCTAAAATGCTGCTGAATGTTCTTGAGGGCTTTCTAAATAAATAAATAAATTGCAAACAAACGTGGAAATGCGGAGAATGGAACTTAAAGTTGGGGAGGGGTGAGAAACATCCCTATCCTGGCGGAAATGACTGGCAGAATCCGAGACCAGGGAGAAGAGTCGGTGGAAGAAGATTGGAAGAAATTTAAAGACTATTTACAGAAATACTGCAAAATTAATGAATGTTAGAATGATGTCAGAATGAAGTTAAGTGGTTTTAGCAGCTATGTTATAAAGGTGTATGTAAAAATGGATTGTTAACAGGTGAGAATCTAAAGTTATAATATATTAAGTTAAAGGATTAAGATAAAAACAAAGAGGGAAAGGAATTGCTGAATTAACTAACTGAACTGGAATACAAAAAAGGGAGGTGTGAGGAGGTCAGGGAAACAAGTACCGGTAAATGAAATGTAAGGCATGGAAAGATTGATTTGTTTTTAAGTGTTTTTTATTTTTTCTGTATTCTGTATTTTTTTTCTTTTCTCTGTTTTTCTTTTTTTTTATCTATGTAACCTTTTTTTGAAACCTTAATAAATATCATTTTTTTTAAAAAAGAGAGAGAAACATCCCTATCCATGCCTCTTATTTTATTCCTGAAGAAATTCGCTCCTTGATTTAAAATATCCCCCTCTTCTTCCTTCTGCTCTATAGATTCAACAGCCCCACTATGATCACCACCAAAGGTTCTTGCTGGCTGCTGTTGCGTTTGGCTGTTCTCCTCGTGGTTCTGCTGGTGCAGTCCAGCGAAGGAGCAAGCTACCGGGATTTTGCGAACAGACACATTGATTATCCGAAAACTGCAGCAAACAACCACAATGCCTACTGCAACTTGATGATGGCTCGGAGAGGACTGAACAGGCGGGTCTGCAAACCCACCAACACCTTCATCAACGGCAGTCCTCGCTCCGTCCAGGCAATCTGTGGCAGTGGGGGAACTCACTTCCGGGGCAATTTATATACCAGCAGGAGGCGCTTCCGTGTGGTCGTCTGCCGCAGCACAGGAAGATTCCCCAACTGTAATTATCGTGGCAGGGCGCAGTCCAAGCGAGTCCGTGTGGGCTGCAGAAATAGACTGCCTGTTCACCTTGACAAATTAGTGTGATGCAACCCACCATTCATCCACAGGAAGCAGAAGTCTGAGGACATTCTGGCAACCGTTGAATTTCCCTTTGCTTGCTGCTTTCTCTACCGCTTAACTTTGAGGGCATATCCACACTGCAGGCTTAAAGTGGATTAGCAATAGTTCCTTCCTACCCTGGGAAATGTAGACCTGAGAGGAGGGGGCGGGGGTCAGTAATGAATATTTATGGGCGTCACTTCTTTGATCATTCAGTTCTTTTTCTTTGCTTTCTGTTTTTCCTACAATGTAACTCCACAGTGGAGGTTTAAACCCAGTTTAGAAATAGTTCCTTCTCCCCAGGGGCCCCTGGGGAACTGTAGGTCTGAGAAGCGGAACTAGGGGAATTAAACTGTTCCTTAGTCAGATCTTTTTCTGTGTGGTTTTCAGGGTTTTGCCAAAGGTGGAAAGATGCCAAAGAGGATGGCACAACTTTTGCACTTTTAGTGGTTGGGTACTAAAAAGAATAATCACAGAATGTGTAGCTCATCATGAAAGCTAGAACTTCTGAAATTCCCTCTTTTACCCAGTGTGTAGGACACCCTGCTGTTATCTCTTCATCTCCTCCAGCATCCCTTCCTCAGCACCCTCATCTGAGAAACATCATGCATTTCAAATGAGTCAATTTGTTCACTGAGAAACTGAAACAGGGGTGGAGAATCTGTGGCCCTCTAGTGGCCATTTGACCTTAACTCCCATCAGCACAAGCTAGTATGATCGATGGTTATGGATGATGGGAGTTGTGATCCTGCAATACCTTGAGGGCCACAAAGTTCCCCAATGGCATTAACCCTCTGCTTCAACCAGGCATGCATATTGCTTGATTTCTGTATGCATCGTTACTCCCTAGCAGTGACTGGAAGCTGAAAGCATGACCTTCTCCTTCCATACAGATACACTAGGGAATGCTGCCTGAGAGAAGACATTCTCTGTGACAGTCCCTAAGGTGTTAAATTCCCCTTTCCCCACAGGGATGTTTCTGACACCTATATTACAAAGCTTTCACCTTTGCTGAAGACTCATCTCTTTGCCCTGGTTTTCGAGACCTGAGATATTTGTTTTTAGGATTGCAAATTGTTTCAAATGGTTTTAATCCTTTATTGTTACATTGTGGATGGTATATTGGGACGATATGATGAATGGCAGGCAAGAAATCAATGTTAATAAATAACACTTTCTCCTACCTCCTCCAATCTTAGCAAATATGTATCAACTTGTAGAAGCCTTTACTATCATAAGCACCCTTGCTTTAGCATGCAATAAAATGAATTTTTGCAAATGCAAATACTGAAACGGTGTTTCTGTGACTGAGAAGTTCTTAAGTGTGAAGGCTGTGGCAAACTCTGTCATGTGGGTAATGCACTCTGCGCATGCCCAGAGAATTCCTACTTCATTCTATGGAAGTGGTTAGCTGTGGAAGAGAAATGAGCACTTGTGTCTACGAAGTAATTCATAAGTACTGGGGCCCTGCTTTCCTTCTCCTTAAAAATCCCTGGTCCTGAATGGGATAACTGTGCCCCTAAAGGACCAGGTATGTAGCCTTGTGGTCATTTTGGACTCACAGCTGTCCTTTTAAAGGGCCAGGATCATTTGCTCAAATGATGGTGCCTACAGTTGTTCCAGCTGTCAATACATTCTGACACATCATCTCACTGATAAATTATTATCTACAGGCTTCTTTCTTTCCTTTGGAAATTTTCTTTCCTTTGAATTTCCTACCATCTAGCTTCATTGGGTGATCTGGGCTTCCAGTATTATGGAAGCAGTGGTGGTGGTGAGGCTTGTTTATTTGTATTTTAGGGCAAAGAATATTTGAGTTGGCATTTCCCCATCTAAGTCTGATCCTGTATCCAACACATCACACTGAAACTCTAATGCCTCCAAGTTAAGAGCCTTAATGGCAAGAGGCGAGCAAATAACCAGGAGATTGACTTTCTGAGGTGAAAATGGGGTTATGCCTTCCTGGTGGGACAAACACAGCATGTTTATACTTCTGCTTATAAATCTGATGCTGTTTGGTGAAAATGCTGAGGAGAGGGACGCAGCAGGTGATGCTTTCATTATCATGGTGGAAAGAGGGAAATGATACCCATAGAGGCCAAAAGGAAAAGGGATGAAGAAATGTCACCCAAAGGTATTTCCCATAGCTGCTTCTTGAAGAACTACAGTTCCCAGGGTTCCCTGGGAAAGCAAATGACTCTTGGAGAAGCAAAAGTTTGAATTGTGGATATGTTACAGAGATACATCGAGGTGAAAGCATGCAGGATAATAGAACCGAGTTTGGGCCAAAATGTCCAACAGCTTCTGGCTTTTGAGGATGAAGGATGAGTTGCATCACCATTTGCCTATGTCCTTTGAGTCACATAGTGAGTCGGATGGTTGCCGGTGCAGGTCACACGAATGCGTAAGTGTGCGGGTTTGCCACTGTACCTGCAGTTATAAGGAGGCGGGCCACCTGTGTATCTGCAGAGGACCATATCGAAGGAGTCTGTGCTGTCAAAGTAGTTACTTGAAGGAGTCCCTCTCCCTCTGCACACTTGCACCACACTTATGGGGAAGTCGTTGATGAAGGTACTTGTCTCTTTGCAAACATATCGAGTCATCCCTCTCTGCATCATCATCAGCGTGCAGTAGGTGTCAGGGTGGGAAGTTGGGTAGCTTTTGGGGTAATCTATGTGCTTCCAAACAAAAGCTTCTCGGGACTGTCCTTCACCGGACCGCACAAGCAGAAGCCCAAGAAGGATGGCCGGATGTGCCAGCAATGAGCAGGAGACCTTGGAGGACCACATGGTGGGGGCTTGGAATCTACAGAGAGGAGGAGGAGGAATAAATGGGGGAATGTTAAAGTGATGCCTATTTGTGTAAGATGAAAACAAGGCTATATACAAAATGAGGTGGTAGAAGTCTAGAGTGAACCATTTCAGGCTTCAGGTAGTAGTGCTGGTGGGCTGAAATTAGGGATAAGGGAGAAATAAGATTCAGTTCACATTTAAAAGTGAATCCATGAACTCTAGGCTGTCTGAAACAGAATACAAACAAAAACGCTGCTGTCCTTTGAAATTCACATTTTTCCCGAATTTTGCAATGCAGCTGTTGTTGTTGTTAGTAAAAATTTTATACCACCCTCAATCCAAAGATCACAGGGTGGTTTACAATATAAAGACACAAAAATACATACCACAATAACAAACATTAAACATATTTCCATAATCAGGGAAAGAAACAGCAATGAGAGGGGTGTAGATAGAGCCAGTGGTGGAGAAAACTTAGCAGGTACAGTGGTACCTCAGGCTACAGACGCTTCAGGTTACAGACGCTTCAGGTTACAGACTCCGCTAACCCAGAAATAGTACCTTGGGTTAAGAACTTTGCTTCAGGAGGAGAACAGAAATCGCACAATAGCGGCACAATGGCAGCGGGAGGCCTCATTAGCTAAGGTGGTGCTTCAGGTTAAGAACAGTTTCAGGTTAAGAATGGACCTCCGGAATGAATTAAGTACTTAACCCAAGGTATCACTGTAATATTGTTTATCTTCACCTGCTGATTTCTGCAAATCTTATTACTACTGATAGGTACCAAATGACTCTATATGCAAAGAACAGACTCAGAGCAAGACTGCTTAGGATGATTTCCTACTTACCGTATATATAAGAAAGAATGGCAGCAACAAGAGTAACTTTTCAGGTGGGAAATGACTTTATCCTGGTCTCCTCTGATCACTTACGCTTAGTGAGATCCCACTTATATTCCATAAGGTTGAAGAATCTCTCTGCAGTACGCAAGCTTTTGAGTGGCAATGTGACTTCTCTCTCCTTGTAAATAGGGATCTCTTCCAATGTAGTTAGGCACTCTCCCAGCTCTGAATTGGGAAATTCTTACTTTTCAACTTCATTCATTGGTCAAGGGACTCTTGAGTATATATATCCACCTGATGTTTATCTCACTCAGTGCAGATCTCAGAAGCTTATTGGAGAGTTTCCACAACTAACGGTGCAGCAACGGTGGACAAATAGCAGCTGATGCCCCAACCAATTTTAATCTTAATATTTCTGCATGTTGAATGATGAGCCCTGGTGGGTCAGATATGCATCAGGCTGCTTTCTGGAGTGCCTAGAGAGGGAACCAAATGCTCCCAACAACTTCAACACCTCCAACTATCCAGAAGGCACTCCCCAAAATATGATGGGGGGAGACCAAGGCACGGGGATATACCAGGGTGATGATGGGTCAGAAAATATGGAGCAAATGTTTTCTTCTGGGTAGATATGGATAAGCTTTCACTGTTGACTTCTAGAGAGCCTAGAGAGGGAAATTAATGCTGATAACACAACAACTCCAAAGGAAAGAAAGAAACCTGTAGATAATAATTTATCAGTGAGATGATGTGTCAGAATGTATTGACAGCTGGAGCAACTGTAGGCACCATCATTTGAGCAAATGATCCTGGCCCTTTAAAAGGAAAAAAGAAAAAGAAACTCCTATGCTCTGCTTGTTCAGGTTTCACACTTGGCACGCTTTGCTGGGACTGCTCTTATCTACTTTCACAGAATTATCTGCCCAATTTCCAGAGATGTTCAGCCCTGAAAAACAGTGACAACAACCAAGAGTTCAGAGTACAAGCACTTCTCAGCTAAGCCAACAGAATGCCTGGGGTATTTAAATATCATCTGATACTTAGTGATGTAGGATTGTAATTTGATATACTGGTTTTCTGTTGCCATTCCATTCTGCAATTCCCCCCCCTTTTCTTTTCTTTTCTTTTCTGGACAAGGATAGGTGGATTTGACTGACTGAATCCAAAGAATGCTCACTAATGGTTCCTCATCACCCTGGAAGAAAGTGGCAAGTGGGGTGCTGCACAGTTCTTTCCTGGGCCCGTTGTTTATGAATTACTTGGATGCAGGAATTGAGATTATGCTCATCACATCTGGGAGGGGTAGCTAATGCCACAGAATACAGAATTGGGATTCAATATGACTTTAAGAGATTGGATAAATGGGCCAAAATATCATCATCATCATCATGATATATTCTACCTAAGCTACTCTGGGAGGCTTCCAACTGAATATAAATAATAATAATAATAATAATAAAAGATCAAACATTAGAAACTCCCCAATATAGGGCTAACTTCAGATGTCTTTATAAAGTTGTATAATTATTTATCTCTTTAGCATCTGATGGGAGGGCACCACTACAGAGAAGGCCCTCTCCCTGGCCCCCTGTAACTTCATTTCTTGTAGCGAGGGAAGCACCAGAAGGCCTTCAAAACTGGACCAGGTATCT
Source organism: Podarcis liolepis (assembly GCF_965112155.1). Lineage (NCBI taxonomy): Eukaryota > Metazoa > Chordata > Lepidosauria > Squamata > Lacertidae > Podarcis > Podarcis liolepis. The sequence goes on from NC_139573.1 coordinate 14,858,383, forward strand.
GGGCTGAATGATGGGGATGGAGATGCTCTTTCAGGTATACAGGGCCAAAACCATTTAGGGCTTTAAAGGTCAGCACCAACCCTTTGAATTTTGCTTGGAAATATACTGCGAGCCACTGTAAATCTTTTAGAACTGGTGTTATATGTTCCCGGTGTCTGCTCGCAGTCATCAGTCTGGAAGTTGCATTCAAGATTAGTTGTAGTTTCTGAGTCACCCTCAAAGGTAGCCCCACGTAGAGCTCATTGCAGTAGTCTAAGCGGGAGATAACCAGAGCATGCACCACTCTGGCAAGACAGTGGGTGGGTAGGTAGGGTCTCAGTCAGCATACCAGATGGAGCTGGTAGAAAGTGGCCCTGGACACAGAATTGACCTGTGCCTCCATGGACAGCTGTGAGTCCAAAATGACCACAAGGCTACATACCTGGTCCTTTAGGGGCACAGTTATCCCATTCAGGACCAGGGATTTTTAAGGAGAAGGAAAGCAGGGCCCCAGTACTTATGAATTACTTCGTAGACACAAGTGCTCATTTCTCTTCCACAGCTAACCACTTCCATAGAATGAAGTAGGAATTCTCTGGGCATGCGCAGAGTGCATTACCCACATGACAGAGTTTGCCACAGCCTTCACACTTAAGAACTTCTCAGTCACAGAAACACCGTTTCAGTATTTGCATTTGCAAAAATTCATTTTATTGCATGCTAAAGCAAGGGTGCTTATGATAGTAAAGGCTTCTACAAGTTGATACATATTTGCTAAGATTGGAGGAGGTAGGAGAAAGTGTTATTTATTAACATTGATTTCTTGCCTGCCATTCATCATATCGTCCCAATATACCATCCACAATGTAACAATAAAGGATTAAAACCATTTGAAACAATTTGCAATCCTAAAAACAAATATCTCAGGTCTCGAAAACCAGGGCAAAGAGATGAGTCTTCAGCAAAGGTGAAAGCTTTGTAATATAGGTGTCAGAAACATCCCTGTGGGGAAAGGGGAATTTAACACCTTAGGGACTGTCACAGAGAATGTCTTCTCTCAGGCAGCATTCCCTAGTGTATCTGTATGGAAGGAGAAGGTCATGCTTTCAGCTTCCAGTCACTGCTAGGGAGTAACGATGCATACAGAAATCAAGCAATATGCATGCCTGGTTGAAGCAGAGGGTTAATGCCATTGGGGAACTTTGTGGCCCTCAAGGTATTGCAGGATCACAACTCCCATCATCCATAACCATCGATCATACTAGCTTGTGCTGATGGGAGTTAAGGTCAAATGGCCACTAGAGGGCCACAGATTCTCCACCCCTGTTTCAGTTTCTCAGTGAACAAATTGACTCATTTGAAATGCATGATGTTTCTCAGATGAGGGTGCTGAGGAAGGGATGCTGGAGGAGATGAAGAGATAACAGCAGGGTGTCCTACACACTGTGTAAAAGAGGGAATTTCAGAAGTTCTAGCTTTCATGATGAGCTACACATTCTGTGATTATTCTTTTTAGTACCCAACCACTAAAAGTGCAAAAGTTGTGCCGTCCTCTTTGGCATCTTTCCACCTTTGGCAAAACCCTGAAAACCACACAGAAAAAGATCTGACTAAGGAACAGTTTAATTCCCCTAGTTCCGCTTCTCAGACCTACAGTTCCCCAGGGGCCCCTGGGGAGAAGGAACTATTTCTAAACTGGGTTTAAACCTCCACTGTGGAGTTACATTGTAGGAAAAGCAGAAAGCAAAGAAAAAGAACTGAATGATCAAAGAAGTGACGCCCATAAATATTCGTTAGTGACCCCCGCCCCCTCCTCTCAGGTCTACATTTCCCAGGGTAGGAAGGAACTATTGCTAATCCACTTTAAGCCTGCAGTGTGGGTATGCCCTCAAAGTTAAGCGGTAGAGAAAGCAGCAAGCAAAGGGAAATTCAACGGTTGCCAGAATGTCCTCAGACTTCTGCTTCCTGTGGATGAATGGTGGGTTGCATCACACTAATCTGTCAAGGTGAACAGGCAGTCTATTTCTGCAGCCTACACGGACTCGCATGGACTGCACCCTGCCACGATAATTACAGTTGGGGAAACTTCCTGTGCTGCGGCAGACGACCATACGGAAGCGCCTCCTGCTGGTATATAAATTGCCCTGGAAGTGAGTTCCCCCACTGCCACAGATTGCCTGGACGGAGCGAGGAATGCCGTTGATGAAGGTGTTGGTGGGTTTGCAGACCGGCCTGTTCAGTGCTCTGCGAGCCATCATCAAGTTGCAGTAGGCATTGTGGTTGTTTGCTGCAGTTTTCGGATAATCAATGTGTCTGCTCGCAAAATCCCAGTAGCTTGCTCCTTCGCTGGACTGCACCAGCAGAGCCACAAGGAGGACGGCCAAACGCAACAGCAGCCAGCAAGAACCTTTGGTGGTGATCATGGTGGGGCTGTTGAATCTATAGAGCAGAAGGAAGAAGAGGGGGATATTTTAAAGCAAGGAGCGAATTTCTTCAGGAATAAAATAAGAGGCACGGATAGGGATGTTTCTCTCTCTCTTTTTAAAAAATGATATTTATTAAGGTTTCAAAAAAAGGTTACATAGATTAAAAAAAAAGAAAAACAGAGAAAAGAAAAAATACAGAATACAGAAAAAATAAAAAACACTTAAAAACAAATCAATCTTTCCATGCCTTACATTTCATTTACTTGTTTCCCTGACTTCCTCACACCTCCCTTTTTTGTATTCCAGTCCAGTTAGTTAATTCAGCAATTCCTTTCCCTCTTTGTTTTTATCTTAATCCTTTAACTTAATATATTATAACTTTAGATTCTCACCTGTTAACAATCCATTTTTACATACACCTTTATAACATTGCTGCTAAAACCACTTAACTTCATTCTGACATCATTCTAACATTCATTAATTTTGCAGTATTTCTGTAAATAGTCTTTAAATTTCTTCCAATCTTCTTCCACCGACTCTTCTCCCTGGTCTCGGATTCTGCCAGTCATTTCCGCCAGGATAGGGATGTTTCTCACCCCTCCCCAACTTTAAGTTCCATTCTCCGCATTTCCACGTTTGTTTGCAATTTATTTATTTATTTAGAAAGCCCTCAAGAACATTCAGCAGCATTTTAGCACCAGTTTCTCCTAACATACACATTTTTGTCTGCAGTTTTGCCTAAAATGCACATTCTTTCAAAACACTTTTCTCTAATATAATGCATTTTTACATGTTATTTTCATGAATATATGCCTTTATATGTGCACTTCACCCTAATATGAGCATTTCTGTAATATAAGCATTTCTGGTTGGAGAAATGCATTGCAAAATTCAGAGAAGTGTAACTTTCTGTGTTTCTATTCACATATTCTTTTAAAAAGTGCAAATTAAGCAGATTGGCCTTTATATGTTAGCCAAATAAAAGGTGGTATTCAACAGTTGTCCTGCTCAGTGTAGACCCAATGAAACTAATGAGTATGACTAACTCTGAGTGGTACTTAGTTGAATACTACCAAAAAATTTCCCCCATGGGTAAATTATGGTCAACCTGGGGTTTTGACAGAAGAGATTAAGACTCCCCCAGATTGCGCCTAATACATTTTATTAGGATTTATAAAGAGAAATATCCAATATCTCATTTTTTGTCCAAAACTAAAACATTGATCTAAATACAATAAGAACATAGAAAAAAAAGAGAGAAAGAAAAGCAGGGGACATAGAGAGAGAGAGAGAGAGAAATAAAGAAAAAGAAATAGACAAGAGAGTAAAAGAGAGAGAGAGGGAGGGGAAAAAATAAAGTTCAGAAATGGAAGAACTTCTGATTCTTCATCTGACCACTGTATATAAACAGTATTCACTTCAGCCACTTCAATATAATACCCTATGAAGCCACTTTCTATAAACAAACGTTATCTCCCACCCTCAAATCCAAATGGCATTATTCTGTTTTCATTTTTTCAGCTCTGGTACACTCTCTCTCTCTCTCTCTCTCTCTCTCTCTCTATCTTTGTGTGTGTGTGTCTGTCTGTATCTTTAGGAACAGACTGTCATGTGATACCCTGGACATTTATCTTATAAGCTTTGTTATAACCCAGAGTCAGGATTTATCAGCTCAATGTGCAGTAGCCACAGCACGTGTGATAGGGTGGAGCTGTCCTCCTGGCACCTGCATTCCTGCTACGTACCTGAAAGGGCTCGGAGCAGGGCAGGGTAGCAGCAAGAGTTTTTGGCCACATGGTGGCACTGGCAGGACCAATCTAGTATTCCTGCTGATCTGCTTGTGTGGATCAAACCATGCCACTGCCCTGTCCCAGCCCTGTCCAGGAAAGCAGTATTGATACTAGCGCCAGGTGGGTGGCTTCACCCCAAGACATAAGCCACAACTGTAGGAGTGCTCTGCAACTAATTTAAGATGGGTGGACTGCATTGCTAGAAAATATTAAAGATGCAAAAAATCAGGAGAGAATGGGATGTCTTTACAAATTTTATGAAGAAAGTCGTTTCCCAAAATTATAATTGGCTTAGTCTCTAGAGATTAAAAATTCCACAGGTAAAGAAATAGTCTCTCCATTAATGCAAATTGATTACAAACAACTAAAGATATTGAATCATATAAACTGTACAGTGGTCGAAGGAAGTCAACTTTTTCTATTTTCCTTTTGATTTCTCTATTTCTCTTTCTTTTTCTTTTCAATATGTATCATTTTCTTATTTTTTGTATTTTTTCTTCCTATTAGTAGCTTTTTGGTATTTGGTAGCTTGTATTAAAGATGTAATTCTCAGAGAAGCCAAGCACAGTGCTGGCAGCCACTGGAAGACAGTGCATTAGGGAGCAGCTTTATAACAAGGCAGGCTATTTGTCCATTTGGGTCAGTATTCTTTCCAGTGATTGGCAGTGGCTCTCCAGAGGTTCAGGCAGGAGTCTTTTCCTAGTCCAAGATGAAAACACCAGTGATTGAATCTGAGACCTTTTGCATGGACAGCATGTGGTCTGCCACTGGGCCACAGTCCTTCCAAATAACAGACCACACAATAAAGATGCCAGATGTCATAAACTTGGCGATACTGTCAGGAGCCCCAACAGAATATATCCATTAGTAAATATGCTTCCTTGTTTTCTGGACTGTTTTTAAAAAAATATTTTTAGTTGCTTTTATGGTAGGCTTGAGGTCCATACAAAAGGCAATTCAGAAATGAGAGAGAGAGAGAGAGAGAGAGAAAGTTAGGGAGAAAAAAATCCTTTCAACTCTACCCACTAAAGAAAGAAGAGAAAGCTTCCTTAACATGGGACAGTCAAAGTTCAGTTTCCTTAAAGGGTAAAACAGCAGGCACAAGTTTGTGAATGTCCACTTCCAACTTACCCAAGTTCAGAGAAGTCTCAAGGTACAGGATGCCACTTTCTCTGGAAGCAAGTGTATCTCAAGCTGCTGTCTGAATTATTATATAGGTTTCAGTTAGGCCAGGATGAGGGGGAAAGAGGGGGGGGGGAATCAAGCCCTTCAACATATAGATGGTGAAAGGAGGACAGAGGGCTTTCATCTGAAAATTGCACCATTGGCTGCATGTTTCCAAAGCTTCCCGTAAATGAGAAATACAGTGGAATGAGGAATAAACTGTTATTAATTTTTTTAAAAAAAATTTTATTGCATTTTTTCCAGATAGAGATATACAGTATAGAACAAACAAAGAAGAAGAAAAAAAAGAAAAGAAGAGAAAAGAAAAAAGACAAGTTATTTCAACAACTTATTTCAATTTTCTATCGAACTTCCCCACATCTCCCGCACAGTGCAATCTTGATAATAAATTTATCAGCAAGTTATAACCTTGTTTCATGTGTTTCTTTTGTACTTTCAATTGCATTTTAAGTTTAAATCCCTTATTATCCATTTACTCTATAAGCAAACATATTATCATTTTGACCATTTAAACATTGATTCTTTCATTAATATTATCTAATTTCATATGTATTCCACTCTCATTGCTGGAGCTAACATTCCAAATCATGCAAAATCCTATAGTTCATATACCTTATAAAATTTTTGCAAATAGTCCTTAAATTTTTTCCAGTCCTCCTCCAATGCTTCTTCTCCCAAATCTCGGATCCTGGCAGTCATCTCGGCCAACTCCATGTAGTCCATCAATTGCGTTTGCCACTCTTCCAGTGTGGGCAAATCTTGAATCTTCCAATATTTGGCGATAAGGATTCTTGCTGCTGTAGTTGCATACATAAAAAACGTTCTATCCTTCTTTAACACCTTTGGAATGAGGAATAAACTGTTAGAGCTCATTCTTTCTTTCCTTCCTTCCTTCTTTCTCTCTCCTTCAAAATGTTGAGGTGACTGTGTGGGCATTACTGATAGGCGACATCACTGAAATAAATGTTTTAAACACATATAAAGCTGAAAACAATGGCAAGTAAGGTATCAATGCAATTATAATAATTTACAATCAGAAGCAGCAATAATTCTTCAAGCATAGGACAATAACTGATTACCTGAAGACTGCAACAATAAGAAGCAGTCTGCAGTTTTTTCTTTAAAAAACTAGTTTTGATAGGGCCACATATATTTACCGGGGGAGGGAAGATAGCAACTTTTACTGGTAGGCCTCATATGCTGATCATATGAGTGCAGTCTATTCCACAGATAGCCTGGTCCCCAACCATCAGTGTACATGGAGCTGTGTCACTTTATGTTTATGACAACCCAGTGAAGTGGGCTAACCTGAGATAGGGTACTTTTCTCAAGGCCACCCAGTTGATGAAGAAGACTCCAGAGTCTGAATCAAGGACAGGGATGGTCTAACTTCTGTTGTCTATGCTCCGTTAATCTCTAGGTTAGATTACTGCAATTCACTATACATAGGCCTGCCTTTGAAGATGGTTCAGAAATGGCAGCTGGTGCAGAATTTGGCTACCAGGTTGCTAACCGGGACAAGATGGCAGTGGCGGACCTTGGCATCTCAAATTTCAGTGGTGTCCTGTGTGATGCCAAAATCTGGTGTTCCCCGCCTCTTGCCTTTCGTTGGACTTCATAGTTTTGGCATCTGCCGTGACACCCCAGAAGCTCCTTGAATCGGTCACACTCACCTAGATCTGCTTTTGCAAGGAGGTCTGAGTATATCATACCAATCCTGGCCATCTGGCTACCAATTAGTTTCTGGGCCCAATTCAAAGTGCTAGTTCTGACCTATAAATTCTAATGTGCTTCAGGACCTTAATACCTCAAGGTCTGTCTCTCTGAACTGACCTGGACTCTGCAATCAGTATCTGTGGACCTTCTTCGTGTTCCCACTCCATGGGAAGTCCAGAAGGTGGCAACACGAGAATTGGTTTTTTGAGTGGCGGGTCCCCATTTACAGAGCGCACTCACCAGATGTGATCCTTACATATCTTTAGGCAACAGGCAAAAATGGACTTTTTCAGCAGGCCCTGGGCATTTAATTATTTGTGTCCTTTTTGCATGGGTGGAATGTCTCGATTCAGCTTTTTAAAAAATAAAGAAATAAATAAAATACATAGTTTGTTAAGTGCAAATGGCTTTATATAGGTCCATAAATTACCATATAGCATATATTCAACACAAAAAAAACAGCGACAATTTGTTGTTGACAAAGGACAGCTGAACATATAAAGGGCCCCATTACCTTCAGTAGTTTAGGGCCTCATCGAACCTAAATCCGGCCCTGAGTGGTGGGCGAGGCCAGAGGCCAATGTCAGAAGAGCAACAGATGTGGATTTTATATTTGTACATTAGCCTAGTTTCTGCACACATACACCAATCCTTCCTTCCTGCCTCTATTCAGGTGAGCAAACAGCATTGTCAGAGTTTGAGGGCACATTCCACCCAGTAGAGGTGGTTTTAGGGTCTGGTTCTATGCAGCAATGCACACACACTGGTACAAGGGTAAGTGTGCTATATGCCAAATGTGAAATAATGGAAAGGCTCAGCTTTCTAATCAAGACTTTTGAGATACTTCCTCAGCCTTCTCCTGCCTCCCTTCAATGGCCCCCTTAGAAATGATGTCTCAATCCCTTTAACTGCCAACTGCTTTCCCCACAACTGCCCCCTATAATTCTGGCTGAGGGTTGAGTAAATAACGTTGGACTCCAGTTTGGCAAGGTAAGTTTTATTGAGGTGAGGAAACTGAAGGCATGGCGCAAGCCTGGAATTTCACAGGTGGGTTTCTGCAATGTCCTCAGATAAAAACAAGAGAGAGGGGAAGTAAAATTGCACCATCAAGTTAGATGGAATGGGATCATCCATATCCACCCCACATTTATTTAATTTATTTATTGCATTTATATCGCCTGTTTTCCTCCAGGGAGCCCAAGGTGACATTGGTTGTTCCCCCATCCTCCATTATATTTTCAGAACAATTCTGTGTAAAGCTCATCTGGGGATGTCTGTGATTATTTGAAGTCTTCACAATCCTTATCTGACCCTCTAAACTAACCACCACACAACACCCTCTCTCCCTTCTCTAGAAACTGATGTATAAACCAGTCTCTGGTATGAAGCTCATCTTAGTTGATCAATCTTCCCACCCCATCTACAATATATTGTGTGTCCCCCACCCCAGATATAAATGTAGCACATATAATTCTATGCCCAGCTACACAACTTGAAGGCACGACGCAAGCATGTAATTTCACATGTGGGTTTCCGTGGGTTAGACTGAGAGATAGTGACTGCCTCAAGGTGAGCTTCATGGCTGAATGGAGATTTGGTGTCCCAGGTCCCAACCAGGCAGCACCAGATTTGCGCAATGTGTGGACCATAAACCCAACCATAAATATCTTTATGCTGCTTTAATTAGTTCAGTAACAGCTCGGCATTTTTCAAAGTCTCTTGAATTGTTGTGTCACTTTCAGGGTTTGGAGTTGAGGCTGGGGTCATGGGCAATGCCTCTCCAGGTTAAAAGAGGTTCAGATTGTGTGTGTGTTTGTGTGTGTGTTCACTATTTCTGGTTGGGAAAGGGAGAACTGAGAAGGTGAGAAACTGGGAAGGTATAATACAGGGATCAGCAAACTTTTTCAGCAGGAGGCCGGTTCACTGTCCCTCGGACCTTGTGGGGGGCTGGACTATATTTTGAAGGGGGGGAAAATCAACAAATTCCTATGCCCCACAAATAACCCAGAGATGCATTTTAAATAAAAGCACACATTCTACTCATGTAAAAACACACTGATTCCCAGACTGTCTGCAGGCCAGATTTAGAAGGCGATTGGGCCGGATCCGGCCCCCAGGCCTTAGTTTGCTTATCCATGGTATAATGGAACAGGGGTAAAGAAATGTCATACAACAGTATTTCCCGCAGCTGCTCCTTGAAGATCTACATTGCCAGGATTCCCTGGGAAAGTGAGTAACTATTAAAGCAGTAAAAGCTTATATTGTGGGCATGTTGCAGAGATACATTGAGGAGAAAGCATGACAGAAAATAAAATTGTAGCCAACTCATCCTCAGACTTCTGGCTTCTGTAAATGGAGAGCGAGTTGTACCACACATTGCCTAGCGCATTTGAGTCACATAGTGTGTTGGGTAAATGCCGGTGCAGGTCACACGAATGCGCAAGTGTGCAGGTGTGCCGCTGTACCTGCAGTCATAAGGAGCCGGACCACCTGTGTATCTGCAGATGACCATATCGAAGGAGTCTATGCTATCGGTGTCACTACCATGGGGAATCCCTCTGCCTCTGCACACTTGTACCACATTTACAGGGCGGTCATTGATGAAGGTATTTACGTCCTTGCAAACATATCGAGTCAACCTTTTCTGAAGCATCATCCGCTTGCAGTAGGTGTCAGGGTGGGAAGTTGAGTAGCTTTTTGGATAATCAGTGTGCTTCCACTCAAAATCTTCTCGGGACTGTCCTTCACATGACTGCACCATCAGAAACCCAAGAAGTATAGCCAGTAATGAGCAGGAGACCTTGGAGACCAGCATGCTGGGGTCTTGCAAACTACAGAGAGGAGGAATAAAAAGGGAAATGTTAAAGTGACAACTAGTTCTTAGGGACCTTTAAAGCCCTCAACAGCCTCGGCCCAGTATACCTGAAGGAGCATCTCCACCCCATCATTCAGCTCGGACACTGAGGTCCAGCTCCAAGGGCCTTCTGGCAGTTCCCTCACTGTGAGAAGTGACGTTACAGGGAACCAGGCACAGGGCCTTCTCAGGGGTGGAGCCCGCCCCATGGAGCGCCCTCCCATCAGATGTCAAGGAAATAAACAACTGTCTGACTTTTAGAAGACTTTTGAAGGCAGCCCTGTTTAGGGAAGCTTTTAATGTTTGATGTTTTATTGTGCTTTTAATTCTGTTGGGAGTCACCCAGAGTGGCTGGGGATGTGTGTCAAGACAGCCTGCAGGTGGGGTGCTGGTGGTTCAATATGGTGAATGTTCCCAACACCAAAAAAGGTCATTGAGTAGGGTTTATTTCCTTAGTTAAGAATGCATGAACTGTTCTACATTTAAGGAGTACCTAAGTGGTGTTTGCGACGCGGGTGGCGCTGTGGGTTAAACCACAGAGCCTAGGACTTTCTGATGAGAAGGTCGGCGGTTTGAATCCCCGCGACGGGGTGAGCTCCTGTTGCTTGGTCCCTGCTCCTGCCAACCTAGCAGTTCGAAAGCATGTCAAAAGTGCAAGTAGATAAATATGTACCGCTCCGGCGGGAAGTTAAACGGCGTTTCCGTGCACTGCTCTGGTTCACCAGAAGTGGCTTAGTCATGCGGGCCACATGACCCGGAAGCTGTACACCGGCTCCCTTGGCCAGTAAAGCGAGATGAGCGCCGCAACCCCAGAGTCAGTCACGACTGGACTTCATGGTCAGGGGTCCCTTTACCTTTTAAGTGGTGTACAGTGGTACCTTGGTTTTAGAACAGCTTAGTTTATGAACATCTTGGAAATAGAATGCTGCAAAACTGGAAGTAGGTGTCCCAGTTTGTGAACTTTGCCTTGGAAACAGAACATGTTCCGATTCCTGTTTAGTGTGTTCCATTTGCAAATCGAGTCCCCCGCTGCTAATCAGAGGCTTCCTGTTGAGGTTTCCTGTTGAGTCCCACTGCAACACAGCAGTGATATTTGGAACTTTTGTTTTTGCTATTTTTTTGCATTTTTGTTTGTGTGGCTTTTTCGGTTTTTTGGCTGTGACTTGTTCTTCATTTTATGGGACTGACTTGTGACTGCGGCTTGTGACTTCATTTTAGCTAATGGGGCCTCCTGCTGCACCGTTGGAGCACGATTTCTGTTCTCATCCTGAATCAAAGTTCTTAACCTGAAGCACTATTTCTGGGTTAGCGGAGTCTGTAACCTGAAGCATGTGTAACCTGAAGCGTATGTTACCCGAGGTACTACTGTATCTCCATTACCTTCTCTCCACAACAAGTTTCAACTAAAAATGGCACACCTGACTGTATGGTTTCAAAGCCCCCGTTCCACAAGCAGAAAAGCTGTGCTGCCAAGAGAGGTGCAGGTAGAACGAATGGGGGTATTGCTGATTTCTGAAAATTATGTTGCTATAAAAGGGCACAAGAGGAGACAAGGTTTCCATCCTCCACCGGGTTCTCTCCACTAAAGATGAATACATGGAAGCAAATATCACAGCACAAGATAGAATATAATGATTTCCTACTTACCCTCAGAATAAAATATAATAATGCAGGTGTGACGATAAGAAGACCAATCTGCTGGATGGGAATTGCCTTTCTCCTCTGGTCACTTTGGCTTAGATAGATCATTTTTATATTCTAGAGCTTGCCCAATCTCTCTCCAAGTGGCCCCGTGACTCCTTTCTTCCTACAAAAATGGATCTCTTCCAACACAGCTGTGCCCTAGCTCAGTTTGGAATGAGGAAATCCTTACTTTTGAACCTTCATTCCTAGGTCAAGAGACTCTTTGAGTAGCCACTTCATCTCAAACATTCCCCAACCACCCACTACAGGTACCAGAAGCTTGTAACAGCTGACTTGCCACAACTAACTTTAACTCTGAAATGTGGAACTGAAATCAACCATTGTTAGTATCATAAGAAGCACAAAAGACCCATGCTGGGTTGGTTGAAAGGCCAGTGTAGTCCTTTATCCTGTTAACCATAGCGATCAACCAGACCTATTCTCCCTGAATTTGCCCCATCTCCTTTTAAAGATGTCCAAGTTAGTGGCTGCAAATTCCAGAGTTTCAGTGTGTGCTCTGTGAGAGAGTGCTTGCTTTTGCCTGCCCTGAATTTCCTACCATCTAGCTTCATTGGGTGATCTGGGCTTCCAGTATTATGGAAGCAGTGGTGGTGGTGAGGCTTGTTTATTTGTATTTTAGGGCATAGAATATTTGAGTTGGCATTTCCCTGTCTAAGTCTGATCCTGTATCCAACACATCACACTGAAACTCTAATGCCTCCAAGTTAAGAGCCTTAATGGCAAGAGGCGAGCAAATAGCCAGGAGATCGACTTTCTCAGGTGAAAATGGGGTTATGCCTTGCTGAAGGAAGCCTTCTACTTTTTATGCTACAAAATTTTTGGCCAAAGATGTAGTAGAAAAATTGAAATTGTACTATGTTCTAGGTGGCTTTAAATGTATCCTGGAAGCTGCAGTGTGTAAAATATGGCGGTGCCTTTGTGCGCTTGAAGAATATTTCACATGCGTGTGCATTTGAGCAATGATGAGGAACCTGTGGCCCTTCAAGTGTTGCTGGACTAGAAATCCCATCATCTTTGGCTTTGCTTGCTGGGGCTGATGGGAACTGGAGTCCAAAAACAAAACTTGGAGGGCCACAGACTGCCCAACCTTCCCTAGGAAAAAAAGGCGTAGTCAAGAAGCATCCATTAGCCACTGAAAATTAGCCTGCTATCGTGGACAAGGGGTATGTACCATTGAACTTCATGGATCTTTCTTCTGAGTGGATGTACAGAAGGTGATAAAGAGGCTAAAGAAGGAGTTAAATGCTGGCACCTCCAGCTACCAGGAAAGTGCCCCCAATGACAAACAGTAGCAAAGGGAGCAGCATTTTACTAGGGAGATATGTCTGAAAATAGGGGCAGCAACAACAAATGTAGGGGCCATTGGATTGTACTTTCTGAGCCAATGGTTCTAGGCCTTTAAAAACACACACAAAAGTGCTCTCCTGTTTTATTACCTATGATTGGCCGGCTTTATTAAAACGTCTTCTTCTACAGAAATCTCTGCTCCGTTTCCAAAGAAACCCAGCCTTCAACTCAAACACAGTGCAAACACTTCTATGTTCTTCCTTGTATTTGCATAAATGTTTGATGTGGTTTTTGACAAAAGGCGTTTATCACGATCAACCTTTGGGCTTCTGCAGTTTCCTTCTCTCTGCTCTGGCCACAACACTTGACTCCTTGCTCCTCCAAGCCAACTTCCTGAAGGAGCCTTACTCTCACAATTCTTTTCCAGGCCAGCAGCATGCTTAAAACACGTGTCCCTCCAGATTTAGTTGTATACTAACTCCCTCAGCCAACATGGCCAATGGTTAGAGTTATTGTTTATTTATACCCCGCCCATCTGGCTGGGTTTCCCCAGCCACTCTGGCTGGCCCCCAACAGAATATTAAAAGCACAAAAAAATCAAACATTTAAAATTTCTCTAAACAGGACTGCTTTCAGATGTCTTCAAAAAGGCAAATAGTTGTTTATTTCCTTGAAGGTGACCCAGAAACTGCAACTAATCCAGAATGCAGCAGCCAGACTGGTGACTGGGAGCAGCCGCTGAGACGATATAACACCGGTCTTGAAAGACCTACATTGGCTCCCAATATGTTTTCGAGCATAATTCAAAGTGTTGGTGCCGATCTTTAATGCACTAAACAGTCTCAGCCCAGTATACCTGAAGGAGCGTCTCCACCCGCATTGTTCAGCCCAGACACTGAGGTCCAGCGCCAAAGCCTTCTGGCAGTTCCCTCACTGTGAGAAGCGAAGTTCCAGGGAACCAGGCAGAGGGCCTTCTCAGTAGTGGCGCCCGCCCTGTGGAATGCCCTTCCATCAGATGTCAAGGAAATAAACAACTACCTGTCCTTTAGATGACATCTGAAGGCAGCCCTGGTTAGGGAAGTTTTTAATGTTTGAAGTTTTATTCTGTTTTTAATGTGCTGTTGAAAGCCACCCAGAGTGGCTGGGGAAACCCGGCCAAATGGGCAGGGTAGAAATAATAAACTAAACTATAAACTATATATGTTGTAAATCATTTTGTCACAAGTGTGAAACAAGCATTGCACATATTTTTAAACCATTGATTCTTCATTTTATTTGATTTGTATAACAACAGTGGAACACGATTAGAAGTTCAGCAGGTACAAAGCAAAATGAAGGCACAAATTTGGCAAAGGGATTTATGGAGACCAGGAAATAGTAGCTTACCTAGAAGGCATTCAGCTTGGGTCACCTGCATTGTGCACAAACTAGGACATGCATTTCTAGCTGTAGCCTAGTGAGATTAGTATGTCTATATGAGAGTATATAATATGTCTAGAAATCATTAATCTCAGTTTATGCATCTCTATATACTACTCATCTAACTCCCTCTTAACTCATGAAAGAGCTATATTGTCTAAATATTAGCCCATAGTAATCAATCAAATTTTATAATAGAGAGGGTGCCTTTTGGCCTAACACTTTTCTTCTCACTTATTGGAAGATGGCAAAGGAATATCTGTAGGTGGAGTAGAATCACTCGTAAATTTCATATCACGGCAGAACAAGACCGCTTCCTTGCCCAAGCCCATCTCAAACTGCCATATGTACATCTTCTCATTGGGCTGCACGGTTACACTAATAGCTTCTTCGATCTCAGTGGCTTCATTCCAGTTTTCCTGCTCTGTGTTGACCCTCTTCCCACCATACTCAGCAGTGAGAGAGAACTGATACTTGGCAATGGCTTCAGTGAGCGCACCCGACTGATATGTGGCAGTCATGGAAATCTTCCAGTTGTGCTCCACACTGGTCATCTTCTGCTTGTTGTATCCCACTTTCTTGGTGATCTTCTTATTCCATACAATGGGAGTGCTAGAGTCGTTGGAGATGGTCTTGATAGGTTCCCATCTACCATAAGCTGGACCATAGGTAATAGCCATTCCTCCAGGGAGCATATTCACTACATCACTATGGAAGGAAAATGTTTCAGCATTCAGATTTTCGTGGAAGTTGGTGCTTTTATAGTACTGGATGCCCCATTCATCAACAGGTTTTACAAAGTAATAGTATTTTCTGACGCCCCAGTAATAGAGACCATCCTTGCAAGCAGGGTGAAGTGTGTATTCAACTGCATCTTTATCTTCATTCATATTAGTGACCATACGGTAAACACCTCTTTTCTGGAAAATGATATAGAAGTATCTAGAGGCTGAGAGGTAATGGTCCCCTCCGCGGCAGTTGGGATGCAGGCTGTATACTACAGCATCTAGGTCTTTATCCATGTTGCTGACACGGCGATAGTTGTCTCCTTTGATGATGTAGAATAGGCCGTCCTGATGGGCTAAGTAGTGATCTCCTCCCATGCAGGAACTGTGCAGGCTAAACACTTCGAGGTCTTTGCCCCTGTGGAAATTGGTGGACCTCATGTAGCAGCCCAGGTCGGAGCGGACAATGTAGTAATATTCATCTACCCCACAGAAATCAACCCCTGGGGCTTTGTTCTTAGGGACTATCTCTGGCATGGTGCTTGATTCTAGGAAAAGAAAGCAGTGTATTCAGTTAGATCAGAAGATTTCACAAATTGATCATTTATTTACTCTGTTTACTTATTTTATTATTTATGAAAATGAAATAATTAACAGAATTTGCTGACGTCTTGGAAAACTGTCTCAATGCTTTAACACAATATACCTGCCAGTGCCAAATATAATCCCAAAGGTAAATGATTACTAATTAATTGTGAGATGCTTTGAAAGACGAACCAAAAATCTTCTGCTTGTCAAGACATATTTTCTATCTATTTCTCTATTCATTTGATAGGAGACCCACCCACCCCTTCCAAGGAATATAATATTGCCTTTGACAGGCTGATCAGTTTTAAAAGCAGTTTGCCCAGTGACTTTAGGGTATGGCTGTTTGAGAAACAAAGGACCAAGATTTTGCTGAAAATCAATGCTTTTTTGAAGGCTCAGTGTGGCTAAAACACCTGTATCCATCACTGCTGTGCTTGCTCACAAAGAGAAGCTCTTTGCATCGCTCCATTGTTCAGAACATCTGAGAGAGTGGTCATTCAATGCTCAAGCCCCATTAAATGTGGTCAAGCTTAAGGAGAGGCTGAGACAGTGGATTTTGAGGGGATATTTACTGAGATCTTTTGTGGGCACCATACGAGGTCACTCAGGCACCCATAAGTGCTATGTTGGTGACTGCTGTTCTAATTAATTTCCTGTCTCAGCTGTGATGGGAAGAAACTGCCTAATACCTCAGAATA
Source organism: Podarcis liolepis (assembly GCF_965112155.1). Lineage (NCBI taxonomy): Eukaryota > Metazoa > Chordata > Lepidosauria > Squamata > Lacertidae > Podarcis > Podarcis liolepis. Next base: position 14,874,754 of record NC_139573.1, read on the forward strand.
TCTTGGAAAGAGGAACAAAATTCAGATCTGGACCTGTTTTTTTCTCATAGTGTGCATAAACCAACACCATCCTTTCTCCCATTCAGCCTGGAAGGGGCAGATAAACTTACTTGCCTACTCTCAACCTTGGTAGTTAATACAATAGTACTGTAGTGCCAGACTGTTGAGGTTCAGAGCTAGGAGAAGAGGATAGTGCACATCTATTGTGGTTGGCGGAGGAGGGGAGAGAAGAGATTTCCCAGTTCTTTATTCCCCCACGGATTTTCTTGTGGGATCTAATTTGTTCCCTCTAACACCAATGTTGTTCATGGTTCTTCAGGAGATTAATACCAGATGATCATCCCTGCTTGGGATTGCCATGCTGTAAGATCTGTACTCCCTCCATGTGGACTGAAGGTTTAAATATGTGTATAAATCATATTTCTTAAAGCTAAAACAGTCCCTACTATGTATTCAATTCTCCAAGGGAGCACAGCCCCTGGGTGAATATTTGCAACCCCCTGGGATCTTGCCCCAGCTCAGCAGAGAGTGTGTGTGCATGAATGTCATTTTCTTGGGTCTCTTTCTCACTCTGAACTAGGGCTGGTGGTCTGATCAGCCACTCAACTCCACCTTTTGGGTGTTTTTGATTCAGGAATATAAAAAGAGGGGCATAATAGAAGATTGTGCATGGCATTAAAGAAGTGGCTATTTCTCTCTCCCACTTCTTCTGCCATAACTGTTGAGCTCAAGAGGTCCTATTAAAATAGCCTGACAGCAGTCAGTGATAGTCAAAAGAACATACTTTTCATACAATGCAAAACTCCTAATTTATTTTATTTTAAGTGTCCTTTATTTCATCTCCCAATGGTGAAAATAGTTTATTTTTTTAAAAAAAGCACCGTCAAAAAGCTCAGCACATTCTTAAACCCCCTTACCCAAGAAACCAAAGCCGTAAAAGGAAACATAATCAAAAATCTTTTTGAACCATAAAATGTACCCTCCACACATGCAGCAAAAGCGTCACTGTTCAGATATATATAAGCATGGGGTACAGTAATTAGATCACATGATCCCACTAGTTGATTGACAACTTTTAACTCAAACACTGAATATTATACATTCAGATCCTCAGGAGTTACCACATTTATAAACTAACATTTGCACTTGGAGTAGGAAGTGAGGGGAGGGGGGGAATTAACTCAGCTGTCAGACAGTGTGAAAAACTCCTTTATGAAAGTCATGATCACAAAGCATTGAGCTAGCCAGTGTCTGCTGGTGACTTTATGCAGCCCTACTCATTTCTATTCGAGAACTTCGCAACACTCAGTTTGTATAGGATTGCATTCTGAAAGTGATCTGGAGGTCAGGATGGATGTTCGTAATATAAGATAAACTTTATAGACTATTTACAGAATGAATGTTTAAGGAAGCTCAAGCTTCTCTGTTGCTCTACCCAGAAGCCCCTTCCAGTCACATCTGGTTCCTTTGAGCCAACCCACTGAAACGGAGAGCATTCTCCCAGATACCCACGCCCCACTTCCAAACCCAAGATGTTGCAAATGAGTTCAGAATCTGATAGGAATGGGGATTCTTCCTCTGGATCACATCATGATCTCTCCCTGCAAGGTGTTTCAATACATTTAGTGGAGAGTGAGTAAAGAAAGGAATTCTGATTGCTGGAGGGACCAGAGATACCAATCCCTAAAGGCTTTGGAAAGCCCCACATAACATCTATATCACACAGAGAATATCATTGGCACTCAATAATTATAAAGTTAGACTACGTGTCAACAAAGAAGCAACCCTTCCCTTGTGCCCCAAATTCTAAAGTAGTCTCTCTCTGCTCCTGCCCAGTAGCCCTCCAAGACTTACCGGTTTCCGCGGTATTCACACAGAAAGTTTTATAATAGGTGGCAGCTGCTTCTCTTTCTGGAGAATGTGGGAAATGTGTGAACAGTTGCTGTTTATATAGGATAGAAGAGGCCAAGGGTTAATGAGAAACTACACACTGCTCCACTTACATTGGAACCAAAGTACATGCTTTATTGATTTTTTTCAGATAATGAACAGTGACAACAACCACAAGACAACCCTCCCACTTCCCTTCTCACCTGCCATGTGTCTTGAGCTTGAATGTTTGGTTGATAAATAACATGGATGATTTTGTGTAATTCCAAACAATTGCACTGAAGGTTGCCCAACAATAAATTCAGTTCTGGAGCTGTGAGTGGTTTTTTCACTACCACCCTGAACGGGGGAGGGGGTGGCTGGCTCCAGCATGGGGAGGTAGTGCCGGGAGTGCCGGGAGTGCCAGGAGGCAGGCATACAGGGCTCAGTTCCAAATATATGCCACACTTTTCACAGTCTGAATTTGGAAAAAAAGTATGGCTTATATTCGGGCCATTATGGTAGTTTTGATCTAAGCTTTAATTGTCCTAGAAGAGCCCCAACTCTGTAAGTTAGCATTGTCTGAGGCACAAAGGAAAATTTGTTTCCTAAGGTTAATCAGCCCCTTCATGGATCACTGCCTTGTCATGGTGAAGGGGCTTGAATAACTCAGAGAAGCTATGAGCTATGCCGTGCAGGGCCACCCAAGATGGACAGGTCATAGTAGAGAGTTTTGACAAAACATGATCCACCTGGAGGAGGAACCGGCAAGCCACTCCAGTATCCCTGCCAAGAAAACTCCATGGACAAAGACAACAGGCATATAAAAGTTATGATGCTGGAAGATGAGCCCCTCAGGTCAGAAGGCGTCCAACATGCTACTGAGGAAGAGCGGAGGACAAGTACAAGTAGATTCAGAGCTGATGAAGCGGCTGGGCCAAAGACAAAAGATCACTCAGTTGTGGATATGCCTGGAAGCGAAAGGAAAGTCCAATGCTGTAAAGAAAAATATTGCATAGGAACCTGGAATGTAAGAACCATGAACCTGGGTAAGTTGGATGTGGTCAAAAATGAGATGGCAAGAATAAATATTGACATCCTGGGCATCAGTGAACTAAAATGGATGGGAATGGGTGAATTCAGCTCGGATGACTATCATATCTACTACTGTGGGCAAGAATCCCATAAAAGAAATGGAGTGGCCCTCATAGTCAACAAAAGAGTGGCGAAAGCTGTACTGGGATGCAATCTAAAAAATGATAGAATGATCTCGATACGAATCCAAAGCAGACCTTTTAACATCACAGTAACCCAAGTTTATGCACCAACTACTGGTGCTGAAGAAACTGAAATTGACCAATTCTATGAAGACTTGCAACACGTTATAGAAATGACACCAAATAAGGATTTTCTTCTCATTATAGGGGATTGGAATGCTAAAGTAGGGAATCAAGAGATAAAAGGAACAACTGGCAAGTTTGGCCTTGGAGTTCAAAACGAAGCAGGGCAAAGGTTAATAGAGTTCTGCCAAGAGAACAAGCTAGTCATCACAAACATTCTTTTCCAACAACACAAGAGATGACTCTACACATGGACATCCCCAGATGGGTAGCATTGAAATCAGATTGATTATATTCTCTGCAGCCAAAGATGGAGAAGCTCTATACAGTCAGCAAAAACAAGACCTGGAGCTGACTGTGACTCAGAACATCAGCTTCTTATAGCAAAATTCAAGCTTAAACTGAAGAAAGTAGGAAAAACCACTGGGCCGGTAAGATACAATCTAAACCAAATCCCTTATGAATACACAGTGGAAGTGAGCAACAGGTTTAAGGATTTAGATTTGCTGGACAGAGTGCCTGAAGAACTATGGATGGAGGCTCGTAACATTATACAGGAGGCAGCAACAAAAACCATCCCAATGAAAAGGAAATGCAAGAAAGCAAAGTGGCTGTCCAACGAGGCCTTACAAATAGCGGGGGAGAGAAGGCAAGCAAAATGCGAGGGAGATAGTGAAAGATACAGGAAATTGAATGCAGATTTCCAAAAAATAGCAAGGAGAGATGTCAGAGCTGCTTCCAGATCCTAGCTCACAGAGGATCACGCTAGCCAGCGGTCACTTGTAAAAGTCTTTTATTGAGTTACAGTTTCCATTCTCAAGCTGCTGCACGCAGCTCTACATCTTAAGGGTTAGACCGGCGAAGCTCCGTCTGAGTCTCCGCCCCCTGTACACCAACTTAATACCCTAGCCTTACTCCACCTTTTCCACCTGACTGTTCTTCTCTGGGTCTCTTCCTTCCGGGATTCTTCTGACGCTGACCCCCCTGACCCTCCTGTCTCCTTGCGCCGGGCTTTAGGACCTGGCTCCCTTTCCGGGCTGCTTACTGCGCCACCTTCCTGTGCATTTGAACTTGGCGCGCGCGCCCAACCTTCCACTTTCCGTCTGACCGTTTCTTCGCTCCCCGATGGAGGTGTGGCCACTCCTGACTCGTGCCCTCCCTCCTGTTGTGAGCTGCCAGCGCTTGATACCTGGCGCCCTTCCTCTCCCCTGCTCTCTGTTGGTGACGCTGGTCCCGATTTCCAACTGCTCCCCTCTGAGCCCCCTCTGGCCCTTTCTTCCTGGGGTGTCCCCCTAGGCTCCCCACTTGCCCTGGCCACTGGTGCTCCTTTCTTCTGATTCACTGGAAAGACTCGGAGATCTCGGGTCGTCGTCATCACTCATCTTTTCTTCTGCCTCCTCCCCCTCGCTCTCTGTTTCCTCCCTTGCCCTTGCCTCTGCTCCTGAACCCCTGACAAGAGACAAGAAGGCCTTCTTAAACGAGCAATGCAAAGAAATATAGGAAAACAACAGAATGGGAAGAACCAGAGATCTGTTCAAGAAAATTGGAGATATGAAAGGAACATTTCGTACAAAGACTACCATAATGAAGGACAAAAGTGGTAAGGACCTAACAGAAGCAGAAGACATCAAGAAGAGGTGGCAAGAATGCACAGAGGAATTATACCAGAAAGAAATGGATGTCTCTTACACCCCAGGTAGTGTGGTTGCTGACCTTGAGCCAGACATCCTGGAGAGTGAAGTCAAATGGGCCTTAGAAAGCACTGCTAATAACAAGGCCAGTGGAAGTGATAATAGTCCAGCTGAACTATTTAAAATTTTAAAAGATGGTCTGTTAAGGTGCTACACTCAATATGCCAGCAAATTTGGAAAACTCAGCAGTGGCCAGAGGATTGGAGAAGATCAGTCAACATCGCAATCGCAAAGAAGGGCCAAAGAATGCTCCAACTACTGCACAATTGCACTCCTTTCACACGCTAGCAAGGTTATACTTAAAATTCTACAAGGCAGGCTTAAGCAGTATGTGGACCGAGAACTCTCAGAAGTGCAAGCTGGATTTAGAAGAGGCAGAGGAACCAGAGACCAAATTGCAAACATGCGCTGGATTATGGAGAAAGCTAGAGAGTTCCAGAAAGACATTTACTTCTGCTTTATTGACTATGCAAAAGCCTCTGACTGTGTTGACCACAGCAAACTGTGGCAAGTTCTTAAAGAAATGGGAGTGCCTGATCACCTCATCTGTCTCCTGAGAAATCTCTATGTGGGACAAGAAGCTACAGTTAGAACTGGGTATGGAACAACTGATTGATTCAAAATTGGGAAAGGCGTACGACAAGGCTGTATATTGTCTCCCTGTTTATTTAACTTATATGCAGAATTCATCATGCGAAAGGCTGGGCTGGATGAATCCCAAGCCGGAATTAAGATTGCCGGAAGAAATATCAACAACCTCAGATATGCAGATGACACAACCTTGATGGCAGAAAGTGAGGAGGAATTAAAGAACCTTTTAATGAGGGTGAAAGAGGAGAGCACAAAATATGGTCTGAAGCTCAACATCAAAAAAACAAAGATCATGGCCACTAGTCCCATCACCTCCTGGCAAATAGAAGGGGAAGAAATGGAGGCAGTGTGAGATTTTACTTTCTTGGGCTCCATGATCACTGCAGATGGTGACAGCAGTCACGAAATTAAAAGACGCCTACTTCTTGGGAGGAAAGCAATGACAAACCTAGACAGCATCTTAAAAAGCAGAGACCTCACCTTGCCAACAAAGGTCCGTATAGTTAAAGCTATAGTTTTCCCAGTAGTGATGTATGGAAGTGACAGCTGGACCATAAAGAAGGCTGATGGCCGAAGAATTGATGCTTTTGAATTATGGTGTTGGAGGAGATTCTTGAGAGTCCTGTGGACTGCAAGAAGATCAAACCTCTCTATTCTTAAGGAAATCAGCCCTGAGTGGTCACTGGAAGGATAGATCCTGAAGCTGAGGCTCCAATACTTTGGCCATGAGAAGAGAAGACTCCCTGGAAAAGACCCTGATGTCGGGAAAGATTGAGGGCAAAAGGAGAAGGGGATGACAGAGGATGAGATGGTTGGATAGTGTTCTCAAAGCCAGCAGCATGGGTTTGACCAAACTGCGGAGGCAGTGGAAGACAGGAGTGCCTGGCGTGCTCTGGTCCATGGGTTCACGAACAGTCGGACACGACTAAATGACTAGACAACAGCAAACAACAACAACAACAAAGGTTAATCAGGGGCCATGTATGTATGTTGATTTCCATTAACCTCATTATTATTTAATAAGTACAAATCCTGATGTGCTTTCTAATTTTGCATCACATGTTTTTTGGCCCCGGGAGATAGTACCGTATTTTTCGCTCTATAAGACACACTTTTCCCCCTTCAGAAATTAAGGGGAAATGTGTGAGCTTCATATGGAGCGAATACAGGCTCCTTGGTTTCAGCGATAGCAACGTGAAGCCTCCAAAGGGCAGAGGGAGCGCTTCCTTCGTGCTCCGGAGGCTATGTGTTGCTTTCGCTGAAGCCTGGAGAGCAAGAGGGGTCGGTGCGCACGGACCCCTCTCGCTCTCCAGGCTTCAGGGCTAGGCACCTGAAGCCTTTGGAGCGCAGCAGGACCTTGTGCTGCGCTCCAAAGGCTTCGGGTTCCTTTTGGTGAAGCTGGGAGAGCAAGACTCTCCTGGCTTCAGCACAGAGAGAGAGCTGCGCAGCGCCCCATCAGACAAGTGGGAGGAGAAATGGAAGGGGCTCCATTTCTCCTGCCGCTTCGCTGAAGGGGTGCTGAGAAGAGAGGGGGAGATTTTTTTTCCTTGTTCTCCCCCACTAAAACAAGGTGCGTCCTGTGATCGGGTGTGTCCTATAGAGCGAAAAATACGGTAATTGAAAAGCACCTTAAATATCAACCAAATGCAATTTTAAAATACGTAAAAAGTCAAAGTGTTCATCTACTGGCAATGCAATAAGGAAATCTATCCTTCCCCACCTGAAAGAGGAACACAAAGAAGAGAACAGAGCTGGTCCACCCATGAGGCAAGGTGAGGTGGCTGCCTCAGGCGGCAGGATGTACTAAGGCAACAGGGGTCAATATTTCTTCCTCCCTTGTCCCTGATGTACATCTTCCTTCACCCATTCTTCCCTGGTGGAAATGGGGGGGGGGGGCTGCTATTCTGAGGCACACCTCAGATGCCAAAATGTCTCAGGCCGTGAAACATGATGACCAGCACAAACACCATGAACACATGGTATCACTGTTAAAAGACCTCCACCGACTTTGAATCAGCCACGGGCTTGGTTCAGAGTTGTTATACTCAAGGTTCTTGTACTCGTGTACAAATCCCTGAATACTTTACATCCAGAATACCTCAGAGATAGCCTGAGGTATCCCTGAGGTCACTGGGGGAAGCATGGTTAATGCTTCTCTATGGACCACAATCGTGTCTTGTGTCAACAAGGAGTTGTGCCTTCAGTTTTGTGGGCCCAACTCTATGGAACTGCTACAAGAAGTTAGGCAGACACTCACCCTACTGACTTTCAGAGGTGTCATCAAAGCTGTTTTATTTCAGAGGGCCTTTGCTTCCTGAATGCTTCTCAGAAGGTTTGCTTGCAAAGAGAAGCTCTTTGTACCTCTCCCTTGTTCAGGATATACAAGAGAGTGGGCCTTCAGTACTCAAGCCCCATTAAATGGAGAGGCTGCGCCAGTGAATTTCAAGGGGATATTTACTGAGGCCTTTTGTGAGCACCATACGAGGGCACCCAGGCACTCATGAGTGCCATTCTGGTAACTGCTGTTCTAATTAATTTCCTATCTCAGCTGTGATGGGAGGAGACTGCCTAACAGCTCAGAATATCTTGGAAAGGGGAGCAAAATTCAGATCTGAAGCTGCTTATCTCATTGTGTGCATAAACTGACACCATCCTTTCACCCATACAGCACTGGAAGGGGCAGATAAACTTGTGTGCATGAACCGACACCACCCGTTCTCCCATACAGCACTGGAAGGGACAGATAAACTTACTTGCCTACCCTCAACCTCAGTACAGCAACTACAGCAATAGTACTATAGTGCCAGACTGCTGAGCTTCAGAGCTAGGAGAGGATGGAAGGACACATCCATGGGGGCTGTGGGGGAAGAGAAGAGATTCCCCAATTCTTTATTCCTCCTCGTATTTTCTTGTGGCGTCTGATTTGTTCATTCTAACACCAACGTGTCCAGGAGGTGCAGATTGTTAAGACTAGATGAGCATCCCTGCTTGGGATTGCCATGCTGTAAGATCTGCACCCCCTCCATGGAGACTGAAGGTTTAAATATGTGTATAAATCATATTTCTTAAAGCTACAACAGTCTCTACCATGTCTTCAATTCTCCAAAGGAGCACTGGGTGAGTCCCTGGAACACCTTGGGATCTTGCTACAGCTCGGCAGAGGAAAGTGTTATTGAATACGCATGAATGTCATTTTTAAATTCAAACGCAGCTGCTGGAATATGTGGTTTGTTTTAGTAGATTGGTTGTTGTATTATTAAAAGGAACTTCATTTAACTTGTACTGTTATTGCTTAAATAAAAACCTTAGAGTGAGGTATACATCCTGTGTTCTTGGGTCTCTTCCTCACTCTGCACAAGGAGGGCTGGTGGTCTGATCAGCCACTAAACTCCACCATTTGGGTGTTTTTGATTCAGGAATATAAAAAGAGGGGCATAATAGAAGTTTGTAATGCGTGACACTAAAGAAGTGGCTATTCCTCTCTCCCTCTTCTGGTACCATAACTCTAGAGCTCAAGAGGTCCTATTAAAATAGCCTGACAGCAGAGTCAGTGATAGGAAAAGAACATACATTTCCACACAATGCAAAACCACTTTATGAAAGAAATTATCACAAAGCATTGAGATAGCCATTGTCTCCTGGTGACTATATGCAGCCGTATGCCTTGCTATTCAAGAAACATTCAGTTTGTCTAGGACTGTGTTCTGAAAGAGATCTGGAGGTTGGGATGGATGTAACTAATATAAGTTATACTTTATAAACTATTTACAAAAGAAATGTTCCAGGGAGCTCCAGCTTCTCTGTTGCTGAATCTTTCCCCTACCCAGAGGCCCCTTCCAGTCCCATCTGCGTTCTCAAAGATACCCATGGGCCCCTTCCAAACCCAAGATGTTGCATATGAGTTTAGAATCTGGTAGGAATGGGGATTCTGCCTCTGGATCACATCATGATCTCATCCTGCAAGGTGTTTCATGACATTTAGAGGAGACTGAGTTCTGGTTGCTGGAGGGACCAGAGATACCAATCCCTAAAGCCTTAGGGAAGCCAGTGGTGAACGAAGAAGAACAGGCACCCAGGGTAGGGGGGCAGGGCAAACCGCCCATCGGCGCATGCACACGTGTGGCTACATACCACCTGTGCACCGCTATGTACCATGAATGCGTGCACATCGTATGTATGGTGGCAGGATCCTCTGCTCGCAGCTGCTGCGTAGTCAGTGGGATCCTTCGCTCGCAGCAGCAGCAGTTTTGGCGGGTTAGGGTACACTGTATGACGCTTGAGCGGCGCAGCACATGCACCACTGGTCGGTTTGCCGATGGAACTGCTCGAGCACTGTACGGACCGTGGAGGAGGATGCAGCCGCGAGCAGAGGATCCTCCACACGCGTCTGCAGCAGCACAATGACGGTGCACGCCCGGGGTGGCAGGGGAGCCCCCTGAGGTGTGCCTTCTTGTCACACCTCCTCAGAGATGGCACCCGGGGGGCCCGCCCCCTTCCTCTGCCACTGGGGAAGGCCCCATGTCACTTCAATATCACACATGGAATATCATTGGCACTCAATAATTATAAAGAAGTAGTCAGACTACAGGTCCACAAAGAAGCAGCCCCTGGAACCCCCTGGGATTTTGCTTCAGCTGTGCAGAGAGAGATTCTCCTTGAGTATGCATTAATGTCATTTTTAGATTCAAGGTCTGTTGCTGGAACACATGGTCTGTTTTAGTAGACTGGTTGTTGGATTATTAAAAGGAACTTCATTTAACTTGTACTGTTATTGCTGAAATAAAAACCGGCCCCCCATTTAGGAAGCTAGACTAAAGGATTCCGCCCAAGGCCTGAAACCACCAGAGTTGTGACATTTGACTAAAGAAAGGCAAAACCTGCCAATGCAGGAAAATTCCTTTCCGGTCCTTCAACAGCGCCTGCGTACCTGTAGAGAAGAGGTTAACCTGCAAAAGGAGGCTTAACTGAGGGAGGGCAGGGTGGGAGAAGTTCTGGAGCCAACTGACACTGATTCACAGGTAAGATTCACCTTCTGTTCTGTGGGCCGTCCCTCCCCCACCTGGCTGATCCTCTGGCGACGCCCCCCAGGTGGGACTGGACGATTGGCTGAAGTAGGCGGAGACCTCCGGGTATCCAGCTTGGGGAGGGTGAAGCCAGCCCCTACTACTGGGAGACGCACTGGGATGGGGGGCTGTGCGCGACCACGCAAAAGGCGCCTCCCCCCCCAGTTGTGGGGAGCGGTCACTGTATTATCTAAGTGACAGAAACTGATTTGAACATTTTGCCATCTCTTCTGGAAACCTGAATATTTATCTACCTGAAGTGAACCAACTGATGTTTAGTAACTGAAATTTAAGAAGGGTTGTGCCTAAAGTGTTATGTTTAAACCTGAGACATCTTACAGTTAAAGTAAATACGGTAAATTCTTTCTACCTGAAAGAACTCGTTTCCCGACCCACTTTGTGTCATAAACTTCCTTTGTTTAATAAAGCTTTTCTTGTTTGTTTGAGCAACTCCTGCCTGAGACTCTAAATCATTGTTACCTCATACATGTCCCCCACTAGATAATCTGAGGTAAATTGTAGAAATTTGTGTAACTGGTGTACCTTGAGGTGGTCACACTATATTTAATTGAGGGCTGGCCCAATGTGAGCTTGAGAAAGTGCTGTTGCACTGTCGCTCACTGCTGGTGGTTGTTTTTCTTTTCTGAGAGAGATATGTTAAATTCTTGAGGTTTTAGATTTTGGAAGTTAAAGTGATGTTTTAAATTGTGTATATGGTACATTTTATTGTTAAAGACAACCTGAGGCCTATGATGTGGAAAGTGGGATATTATTTCTTAAAATAAATAAATAAAAGGAATGGATAAAGATTGCATTGATTCAAAGAATCAGAAGCCAGGAGAAAAATGTATGTGCCTGGCATTCAAAAGCAAATGACATCCCTGGCGGGCAAGCCTGATGAGGGAGAGCTCTACACAACCAGGGGCTACCACTGGCAAGGCCTCCTCTCTTGCTGCTCCCATCGGGACCTCCGTTGGAGGGGGGGCACAGAGAAGGGCTTCAAGTGATCACTGCAGAGTTCAGGTAGGTTGATATGGGAAGGGGAGGTCCTTGAGGTACTGAGAGTCTGAACCACGTAAGTCGAAACCAGCATTTGAATTGGGGCTAGTAATCAATTGGCAACCAGAGTAAAGAGAATGTTCCTTCCTAGCACCTCTAGGACAGGGAGGGGGCGGGGCTAAAAGGGCTATTGCTTTTTAGCTATAAGGGCACATTCACCCTTAGGAAGCTCTCCAGGACCAGCATGTCATTGGTGAGTGACCCAAAGTGGCTGTGGTCACCTCACACTCTCATGCCTGTGAACACAGGAGACATGCATAAACCTCTCTGACCACCTGAACATTGTGTCTGATCTTTAGATTGGTTTTGCTGCTACCGAATTAGTGGGATTGTGGGTTTGGTTGGGAAGTGGAAATAAAAATGTGCTTGTGGTGCTGGATCAGGCCTCTGGACCCTTCTCTGAACTAAGCCAACCATCAAAATTGGAGATAGCTTAAAACTATGATGTAAAAAAGTGAAGGTTTCTGATGGCACACCAGCATGAAATTGTACATAGAGCTCCCCACTTCCTCAATACCCTCTGGAAAGAGCTTCTGCAAAAGGAAGAAGGTATTTGTGTCTTCTGGAAAATATATGTTGAAAATCATTTTGTACACAAGTGTGAAAAGCGCACAGAACACATTTTTAAACCATTAATTATTCATTTTATTTGATTTGTATAACACTGGGACAGATTCCAGAGTTCAGCAGGTACAAATTAAGATGAAGGCACAAATTTGGCAAAGGGATTCATAGGCACCAGGGAAATAGTAGCTTATCTAAAAGGCATTAAGCTTGGATCACCTGCATCATGCACAAACTAGGATTTCTAACTGTAGCCTAGCAGGATGTGTATGTCCATATGAGAGTATATAATAGTAATCATTAATCTACTTCGTGTTTAGCTTATGCATGTCTATATACTACTCAGCTAACTCCCCATTACAAGAGCTCTAGATTGTCTAAATATTAGCCCATAGTAATCAATTAAATGTAATAAAAGAAAGGAAGCCTTTGAAGATGCCTTTTGGCCTAACACTTTTCTTTTCACTTATTGGAAGGTGGCAAAGGAATATCTGTAGGTGGAGTAGAATCACTCGTAAATTTCATATCACGGCAGAACAAGACCGTTTCCTTGCCCAAACCCAGCTGATATTGCCATATGTATATCTTCTCCTTGGGCTGCAGGGTCAAATTAATAGTTTCTTCGATCTTAGTGGCTTCATTCCAGTCTTCCTGCTCTGTGTTGACACTATTCCCACCATACTCAGCAGTGAGAGAGAACTGGTACTTGGCAATGGCTTCAGTGAGTGCGCCTGACTCATATGAGGCAGTCATGGAAACTTTCCAGTTGTGCTCCACACTGCTCATCTTCTGCTTGTTGTATCCCACTTTCTTGGTGATCTTCTTATTCCATACAATGGGAGTGTTGGAGTCATTGGAGAAGGTCTTGATAGCTTCCCACTTACCATAAGCTGGGCCTTGGGTAATAGCCATTCCTCCAGGGAGCATGTTCACAACATCCCTATGGAAGGAGTATGTTTCAGCATCCACATTTCCGTGGAAGTCGGTGCATCTATAGTACTGGACCCCCCATTCATCATGGGGTTTTACAAAGTAATAGTAATTCTTGATGCCCCAGTAATAGAGACCATCCTTGCAAGTTGGGTGAAGTGTGTATTCAATTGCATCTGTATCTTCATGCATATTACTGACCCGACGGTAAACACCTCTTTTCTGGAAAATGATATAGAAGGATCCAAAGGCTGAGAGGTAATGGTCCCCTCCGCGGCATTTGGGATGCAGGCTGTATACTACAGAACCTAAGTCTGCATTCATGTTGCTGACACGGCGATAGTTGTCTCCTTTGATGATGTAGAATAGGTCATCCTCATGGGCTAAGTAGTGTTCTCCTCCTGTGCAGGAACTGTGCAGGCTAAACACTTCGAGGTCTCTGCCCTCGTGGAAATTGGTGGACCTCATGTAGCAGCCCAGGTCTGAGCGGACAATGTAGTAATATTTATCTACCCCACAGAAATCAACCCCTGGGGCTTTCTTCTTAGGGACTATCTCTGGCATGGTGCTTGATTCTAGGAAAAGAAAGCAATGTATTCAGTTAGATCAGAAGATTTCACAAATTGATCATTTATTTACTCTATTTACTTATTTTATTATTTATGAAAATGAAAAAATTAACAGAATTTGCTGACGTCTTGGAAAACTGTCTCAGTGCTTTAACACAATATACCTGCCAGTGCCAAATATGATGCCAAAGGTAAATGATTACTAATTAATTGTGAGGTGCTTTAAAGACGAAGCAAACACCTTCTCCTTGTGAAGACATATTTCTCTATCTATTTCTCTCTCCATTTGATAGGAGACCCACCCACCCCTTCTAAGGAATATAAATTGCGTTTGACAGGCTGATCACTTTTAAAAGCAGTTTGCCTTGTGATTTTAGGGAATGGCTGTTTGGGAAAGGAAAGATCCAGATTAAAGGGAAGTCTTCTTTCTACACATAACTGTTAGTCTCTTTCTGCATAAAACTGCTCCATTTTGGGGAAGCCTTGCTCCTCTTTTATCTTGCTTTCTGAGAAGTCTTGCTCATAGGTTTTTCCCTGCCTTTGCACACACTGTTACGAACCTGCTCTTCACGCCTAGCTGACCACATCCACAGAACTTGATTGTTACATTGTCTCATGCTATGATCAATCATTAAGTAACAGACATCCCAAGCTCACGGAAAACAAACTGTACTTGCTCTCCATGCCTAGCTGACCATATCTACAGAACCTGATTGTTATATTGTTTGTGCCAATTAATCCCTAGTTACAATTCAATTAGGAGGCTTCATGCCTGTCTAGTTCTGGCTCCGATTCTCAGCCTTCTCTCCATCAATGATAAATGATCACATGTAATCCCCACCTTTCAGATGTAATTCCCGCCTTAGTACTTATGTTAACCAATTACAAGTTTCTGTGTGTATGTATCAACCAATCAACCACAGGCCCACCTGGGGCAATGCTTGTAATATTCAATAAAACAGGCTCCCAGGGTCCGCCCTGGACAGACGCCTAGCTACACCTGCCTCTCTCGTCTCCCATGATTTTTCATTTCTACATCTGGTGACCCGACGTGCCAGATCCCTTGCGCAGCCGAGCAGTCAGCCAGCCTCATACTTCACTCGACTGGAGAAGTCTTAGCCGGCTACACCGTGAGTATGGGGGGGAGCTTACAAAGTCCCAGAAAGTGCATGCTACTGAACTGCTTCATTTAGTCAGACAGAGAGGTGCAGGTGCTCATGTTTCTTTAAAGGAAATTGAACAATTGCTAGGTGAGATCGCATTCCAATGTCCCTGGTACCCCGAGGCAGGCTCCTTGGGGGTAGAGGCTTGGCAAAAGATTGGAAAAACTTTTTTTGCAGAACCCAGGGCTCCTATTCATTGTCTGCTAACTTGGCAGAAATGTGCTGTTGCCGTGGCAAACTTAGGGCCCCTGGCCTCTCAGGCGTCTCCCACGGCTCCTGCACTTCTAACTATTGCAGACAATCCCCCTCCCTACCCCAAGCTTTTGCCTCCTGCACAATCCTGCCAATCCCTCCCTCCTTTGCCTGCTTCCAACCCATCCACCCCCCCTTCCACCCCTCCTGCATCTGCTCATACAGGAGCTATTCCTCAGCCCACACCCATTCCCCCTTCCCTCCCTCCTGCATCTGCTCATACAGGAGCTGTGCCCACCCCCATCCCCCCTTCCCTCCCTCCTGTGTTTCCTTTGCATGCACCTGCTTCTTCAGAAGCTGTGTCTCAGCCCACATCCACTTCCCCCCCTCTTTCTTCCCTCCCTCCTTCCACCCCTCCCTTGCCTGCCTCAGCTCCTGCCTGTTTCACGGGAGCTGTTCGTGTTGCACTTTCTCAAGCCAGGCAAAAAGGTTTCCTTTCCTTAGAGGAAGAATCTGAGTGGGCTGGTGAAATGCCATCAGCTTTCCCTGTCTCCAGCTCAACCCCATCAGCTTTCCCTGTCTCCAGCTCAACCCCATCAGCTTTCCCTGTCTCCAGCTCAACCCCATCTGCTTTCCCCATTTCTTATGCAAACCCAGGCACAGCACAACAACAGGTGCTATATGAAACCCTTTCTTATTCTGTAATGCGAGAATTAAGAAGGGCCATTGTTGATTCTGGTCTCTCAACTGCAATCGCCCAGGTCATTTTGCTAAACAATGCAGAGCCCCTGGCGGGGGTCCAAACAGGAATGGTGATGCCAATAAGGCTAAACCTTCCAAGAAATGCCCAAAGTGCGGTAAAGGCTATCATTGGGCAAATCAGTGCAGGAGTTCGGGAAACTCCTTAGGGGCCCCACTCCCGGGCCAGGACAAATAGGGAGCCCCCCCCCCGCCATTAGTCTCCACTATTAAAACCATCTCAAAGGATACACGCTCTGATTTTACCATCAACTTAATTAATCAAAAAACCAAAGACACTGTTTTACCTGGTGAAATTGTGCTTATGACCACCCAATTACCTCCTAAAGTCGCAGGCTTAATTTTACCCAAATTTTCTGCGGCCAAAGAAGGAATCCAGATTATTCCAGGAGTTCTGGATCCTTTATCCCACTCTTGATATCGCCGCTCTGTGAAATTGACTAACGATTGTGATGCTTTTGTCTCCTTTTTCAGTAGGTCTGAATATATCTCTTTAGTTGTTTCTCTCCTAGGAGTCCCTGGATTGGCTGTACAGAATCGTATGAACATTAATTCTTTAGCTTGTTCTGCAGAAAAAGCCCTGAATTTTACTTCACAAGCTTCTCACCTTTTGAATAAATAACAGAGTGAATTTCACTATGGAAGAAAAAGCCCTGAATTTTACTTCACAAGCTTCTCACCTTTTGAATAAAGAACAGAGTGAATTTCACTATGGACTTTTACAAAATCGTTCTGCTATCACTATTTGCTGATGCTTCATCATTATGGCTGTGAACAAGTGAATGATGTGTTGTTTTAATATTACTGATAATTCCAAAGCCATCCAAAAGCAGATCTCTCATTTGCAAAATCTTACACATCACATTAAACAGGACGTTGGTTTTTCTGGCCTCTGGGATTCTTTCACCCAGTGGCTTACTGCTTGGCTACCTAATCTTACCTGGCTTCGTAATCTCTTTCAATACGCCCTTGTCATTATATGCATCTTAATTTTGTTATGTTGCTTCCTTCAATGCATTCCTGGCCTCATAAGCCTTTTCTCTCGGCTTCTCTCTCCCCCTCAACCACCTAATAAACTTCTCGCCGCCTACTTTGCGAAATGGCAACACCAACAGTAAACCTAAGGTGAGATGTGGACGGGCTTATTTTGGGCATGCGTTGGCAAACCACGTATCCCGAAGTATTCTTGTCCCATCGACCCTGGCGAACTTATTTTGGGCATTTGTTGGCACACCACTAATCCTGAAATATTTTTGCCTTATCTACCCAGAATGCCTCGCAAACAAGAAAAGAAAGGGGGAGATAAAGGGAAGTCTTCTTTCTACACATAACTGTTAGTCTCTTTCTGCATAAAACTGCTCCATTTTGGGGAAGTTTTGCTCCTCTTTTTTTCTTGCTTTTTAAGAAGTCTTGCTCATAGGTTTTTCCCTGCCTTTGCACACACTGTTACGAACCTGCTCTTCACGCCTAGCTGACCACATCCACAGAACTTGATTGTTACATTGTCTCATGCTATGATCAATCATTAAGTAACAGACATCCCAAGCTCACGGAAAACAAACTGTACTTGCTCTCCATGCCTAGCTGACCATATCTACAGAACCTGATTGTTATATTGTTTGTGCCAATTAATCCCTAGTTACAATTCAATTAGGAGGCTTCATGCCTGTCTAGTTCTGGCTCCGATTCTCAGCCTTCTCTCCATCAATGATAAATGATCACATGTAATCCCCACCTTTCAGATGTAATTCCCGCCTTAGTACTTATGTTAACCAATTACAAGTTTCTGTGTGTATGTATCAACCAATCAACCACAGGCCCACCTGGGGCAATGCTTGTAATATTCAATAAAACAGGCTCCCAGGGTCCGCCCTGGACAGACGCCTAGCTACACCTGCCTCTCTCGTCTCCCATGATTTTTCATTTCTACACAGATTTTGCAGAAAATCAATGCTTGTTTGAAGGCTCAGTGTGGCTAAAACACCTATATCCATCACTGCTGTGCTTGCTCACAAAGAGAAGCTCTTTGCACCTCTCCCTTGTTCAGAACATCTGAGAGAGTGGGCCTTCAGTACTGAGGCCCCATTAAATGGAGAGGCTGAGCCAGTGGATTTTGTTTGTTTTTTTGTTTTGTTTTGTTTTAATAATATTTTATTAATTTTACAATACAAAATTATAAGAACATAACACACATTTTTTCACAAGTACATTCTTTTATGGACTTCCCTCAGCTCTTCTGACAATCCTCCGTTTTGATTCTTTTTTACGCATTTCCTAATTTTATATTGTCTTATAATGATAACCTTCCTCCTCCCTACTCCCTTTTTTACAATATTTTTAATATTAATTCTTCACAGAGCCTCTTGCAAACCAACAAACGTTATTTGTTCATCGCATCTACTTTTCAAATAATCTACAAATTTACTCCAGTCCTCGGTGAACCTATGGTTCTGTCGGTTTCAGATCTTTCCTGTTAATTTGTCGAGTTCTGCATAGTCCATTAATTTCATTTTCCATTCTTCCATCATTGGTATCTCTTATTGTTTCCATTTTTGGGCCAATAATGTCCTTGCAGCTGTTACCATGTATAAAAAAAGCTTACGTTCTTTTCTATTTCTTTCACTTCCAACCATGCCTAACACAAATGCCTCTGGTTTCTTTACAAATGTATATTTCAACATTTTTTTCAATTCATTATATATGATTTCCAGAAGCATTTCACCTTTTTACACTCCCACCACATATGATAACATGTTCCCTCTTTTTCTTTACATTTCCAACATTTGTTACACACTTTGTACAGAGCCAGTGGATTTTGAGGGGATATTTACTGAGGGCTTTTGTGGGCACCATACGAGGGCACCCAGGCACTCATGAGTGCCATGCTGGTAACTGCTGTTCTAATTAATTTCCTATCTCAGCTGTGCTGGGAAGAGACTGCCTAGCAGCTCAGAATATCTTGGAAAGTGCAGCAAAATTCAGATCTGAAGCTGCTTATCTCATTGTGTGCATAAACTGACACCACCCTTTCACCCATACAGCACTGGAAGGGACAGATAAACTTACTTGCCTACCCTCAACCTCAGTACAGCAACTACAGCAATAGTACTATAGTGCCAGACTGTTGAGCTTCAGAGCTAGGAGAGGATGGAAGGACACATCCATGGGGGCTGTGGGGGAAGAGAAGAGATTCCCCAATTCTTTATTCCTCCTCATATTTTCTTGTGGCGTCTGATTTGTTCCTTCTAACACCAACGTATCCAGGAGGTGCAGATTGTTAAGACTAGATGAGCATCCCTGCTTGGGATTGCCATGCTGTAAGATCTGCACCCCCTCCATGCAGACTGAAGGTTTAAATATGTGTATAAATCATATTTCTTAAAGCTACAACAGTCTCTACCATGTCTTCAATTTTCCAAAGGAGCACTGGGTGAGTCCCTGGAACACCTTGGGATCTTGCTACAGCTCGGCAGAGGAAAGTGTTCTTGAATATGCATGAATGTCATTTTTAAATTCAAACGCAGCTGCTGGAATATGTGGTTTGTTTTAGTAGAATGGTTGTTGTATTATTAAAAGGAACTTCATTTAACTTGTACTATTATTGCTTAAATAAAAACCTTAGAGTGAGGTATACATCCTGTGTTCTTGGGTCTCTTCCTCACTGTGCACAAGGAGGGCTGGTAGTCTGATCAGCCACTAAACTCCACCTTTTGGGTGTTTTTGATTCAGGAATATAAAAATAGGGGCATAATAGAAGTTTATAAGATAATGCGTGACACTAAAGAAGTGGCTATTCCTCTCTACCTCTTCTGGTGCCATAACTCTAGAGCTCAAGAGGTCCTATTAAAATAACCTGACAGCAGAGTCAGTGATAGACAAAAGAAGATACATTTCCACACAATGCAAAACCACTTTATGAAATAAATTATCACAAAGCATTGAGATAGCCATTGTCTCCTGGTGATTATATGCAGCCCTACTCCTTGCTATTCAGAAACACTCAGTTTGTATAGGATTGTATTCTGAAAGAGATCTGGAGGTCGGGATGGATGTTCCTAATATAAGATAAACTTGATAAGCTATTTACAAAAGAAATGTTCCAGGGAGCTCTAGCTTCTCTGTTGCTGAATCCTTCCCCTACCCAGAGGCCCCTTCCAGTCCCATCTGCGTTCTCAAAGATACCCATGGGCCCCTTCCAAACCCAAGATGTTGCATACGAGTTCAGAATCTGGTAGGAATGGGGATTCTTCCTCTGGATCACATCATGATCTCATCCTGCAAGGTGTTTCATGACGTTTAGAGGAGACTGAGTAAATGAAGGGAGTTCTGGTTGCTGGAGGGACCAGAGATACCAATCCCTAAAGCCTTAGGGAAGCCAGTGGCGAAGGAAGAAGAACAGGCACCCAGGGTAGGGGGGCGGGGCAAACCACTCATCGGCGCATGCGCAGGTGCCGCTACGTACCATCTGTGCGCTGCTATGTACCATGCATGTGTGCACACCGTATGTATGGCAGCGGGATCCTCTGCTCGCAGCTGCAGCGGAGTCAGTGGGATCCTTCGCTCGTAGCTGCAGCAGTGGTGGAGGGTTAGGGTACACTGTATGGCACTTGAGCGGTGCTGCGCATGCGCCACTGGTTGGTTTGCCGATGGAACCGCTCGAGCGGAGGAGAGTGCAGCTGGGAGCACAGGATCCTCCACATGCGTCTGCGGCAGCAGGATGGCGGTGCGTGCCTGGGGGTGGCAGGCGAGACCCCTGAGGTGTGCCTTCTTGTCACACCTCCTCAGAATGGCACCCGGGGGGCCTGCCCCCCTTCCTGTGCCCCTGGGGAAGGCTCCATGTCACTTCAATATCACACAGGGAATTTCATTGGCACTCAATAATTATAAACAAGTAGTTAGACTACAGGTCCACAAAGAAGCAGCCCCTGGAACCCCCTGGGATTTTGCTTCAGCTGTGCAGAGAGAGATTCTGCTTGAGTATGTATTAATGTCATTTTTAGATTCAAGGTCTGTTGCTGGAATACATGGTCTGTTTTAGTAGAGCGGTTATTGGATTATTAAAAGGAACTTCATTTATCTTGTACTGTTATTGCTGAAATAAAAACCTTAGAGTTTATAATTATAACCTTTATAATTATAAAGAGGTAGTTAGACTGCAGGTCCACAAAAAGCATTCCCTCCCTTATGCCCCAAATTCTAAAGTTATCTCTCTCCACTCCTGCCCAGTAGCCCTCCAAGACTTACCAGTATTTGCACAAAAACTTTTGTAATAGGTGGCAGCTGCTTCTCTTGGTGGAGAATGAGGGAAATGTGTGAACACTTGCTGCTTAAATAGGATAGAAGAGGCTATGGGTTCATGAGAAACTACGTACCGCTCCTCCTACATTGGAACTAAAAAAAATTATTGATAAGCAGAGACACAACCACAAGAAAACCCTCCCACTCCCCTTCTCAGCGTGCAGAGTCTTCCAGGAACAAAATATAGCATCAGCGGAACTTAGAATATCTATCATTTTCTAGTGCTGTGAGAGCTTTAAACTTTAAACTTTAGCCAACAATAATCACCCAAATTTAATAAAAGATCCCTAAATGGGGAGGAAGCCTTTGAGCATTCCTGTTGACCTACCATACAGTGGGACCTCAGGTTACAGACGCTTCAGGTTACAGACTCCACTAACCCAGAAATATTACCTCGGGTTAAGAACTTTGCTTCAGGATGAGAGGAGAAATCTGGCTCTGCCGGCGCAGCAGCAGCAGGAGGCCCCATTAGCTGAAGCGGTGCTTCAGGTTAAGAACAGTTTCAGGTTAAGAACAGACCTCAGGAATGAATTAAGTACTTAACCCGAGGTACCACTGTATTTCATTTATTAGAAGGTGGCAAAGGAATATCTGTAGGTGGAGTAGAATCACCTGTAAATTTCATCTCATTGCAGAACAAGACCGTTTCCTTGCCCAAACCCAGCTGGTATTGCCATATGTACAATGCCTCTGGTTTCTTTACAAATGTATATTTCAACATTTTTTTCAATTCATTATATATGATTTCCCAGAAACATTTCACCTCTTTACACTCCCACCACATATGATAAAATGTTCCCTCTTTTTCTTTACATTTCCAACATTTGTTACACACTTTGTACAGAGCCAGTGGATTTTGAGGGGATATTTACTGAGGCCTTTTGTGGGCACCATACGAGGGCACCCAGGCACTCATGAGTGCCATGCTGGTAACAGCTGCTCGAATTAATTTCCTATCTCAGCTGTGCTGGGAAGAGACTGCCTAGCAGCTCAGAATATCTTGGAAAGTGCAGCAAAATTCAGATCTGAAGCTGCTTATCTCATTGTGTGCATAAACTGACACCACCCGTTCTCCCATACAGCACTGGAAGGGACAGATAAACTTACTTGCCTACCCTCAACCTCAGTACAGCAACTACAGCAATAGTACTATAGTGCCAGACTGTTGAGCTTCAGAGCTAGGAGAGGATGGAAGGACACATCCATGGGGGCTGTGGGGGAAGAGAAGAGATTCCCCAATTCTTTATTCCTCCTCATATTTTCTTGTGGCGTCTGATTTGTTCCTTCTAACACCAACGTGTCCAGGAGGTGCAGATTGTTAAGACTAGATGAGCATCCCTGCTTGGGATTGCCATGCTGTAAGATCTGCACCCACTCCATGCAGACTGAAGGTTTAAATATGTGTATAAATCATATTTCTTAAAGCTACAACAGTCTCTACCATGTCTTCAGTTTTCCAAAGGAGCACTGGGTGAGTCCCTGGAACACCTTGGGATCTTGCTACAGCTCGGCAGAGGAAAGTGTTCTTGAATATGCATGAATGTCATTTTTAAATTCAAACTCAGCTGCTGGAATACGTGGTTTGTTTTAGTAGAATGGTTGTTGTATTATTAAAAGGAGCTTCATTTAATTTGTACTGTTATTGCTTAAATAAAAACCTTAGAGTGAGGTATACATCCTGTGTTCTTGGGTCTCTTCCTCACTCTGCACAAGGACGGCTGGTAGTCTGATCAGCCACTAAACTCCACCATTTGGGTGTTTTTGATTCAGGAATATAAAAATAGGGGCATAATAGAAGTTTATAAGATAATGTGTGACACTAAAGAAGTGGCTATTCCTCACTCCCTCTTCTGGTGCCATAACTCTAGAGCTCAAGAGGTCCTATTAAAATAACCTGACAGCGGAGTCAGTGATAGGCAAAAGAAGATACATTTCCACACAATGCAAAACCACTTTATGAAATAAATTATCACAAAGCATTGAGATAGGCATTGTCTCCTGGTGACTATATGCAGCCGTATACCTTGCTATTCAAGAAACATTCAGTTTGTCTAGGACTGTGTTCTGAAAGAGATCTGGAGGTTGGGATGGATGTAACTAATATAAGTTATACTTTATAAACTATTTACAAAAGAAATGTTCCAGGGAGCTCCAGCTTCTCTGTTGCTGAATCCTTCCCCTACCCAGAGGCCCCTTCCAGTCCCATCTGCGTTCTCAAAGATACCCATGGGCCCCTTCCAAACCCAAGATGTTGCATATGAGTTCAGAATCTGGTAGGAATGGGGATTCTGCCTCTGGATCACATCATGATCTCATCCTGCAAGGTGTTTCATGACATTTAGAGGAGACTGAGTTCTGGTTGCTGGAGGGACCAGAGATACCAATCCCTAAAGCCTTTGGGAAGGCAGTGGTGAACGAAGAAGAACAGGCACCCAGGGTAGGGGGGCAGGGCAAACCGCCCATCGGCGCATGCGCACATGTGGCTACGTACCACCTGTGCACCGCTATGTACCATGAATGCGTGCGCATCGTATGTATGGTGGCAGGATCCTCTGCTCGCAGCTGCAGCATAGTCAGTGGGATCCTTCGCTCGCAGCAGCAGCAGTGGTGGAGGGTTAGGGTACACTGTATGGCGCTTGAGCGGCGCCACACATGCACCACTGGTCGGTTTGCCGATGGCACCGCTCGAGCGCTGTACGGACGGCGGAGGAGGGTGCAGCCGCGAGCAGAGGATCCTCCACACGCGTCTGCAGCAGCACAATGACGGTGCACACCCGGGGTGGCAGGGGAGCCCCCTGAGGTGTGCCTTCTTGTCACACCTCCTCAGAGATGGCACCCGGGGGGCCCGCCCCCTTCCTCCGCCACTGGGGAAGGCCCCATGTCACTTCAATATCACACATGGAATATCATTGGCACTCAATAATTATAAAGAAGTAGTCAGACTACAGGTCCACAAAGAAGCAGCCCCTGGAACCCCCTGGGATTTTGCTTCAGCTGTGCAGAGAGAGATTCTCCTTGAGTATGCATTAATGTCATTTTTAGATTCAAGGTCTGTTGCTGGAACACATGGTCTGTTTTAGTAGACTGGTTGTTGGATTATTAAAAGGAACTTCATTTAACTTGTACTGTTATTGCTGAAATAAAAACCGGCCCCCCATTTAGGAAGCTAGACTAAAGGATTCCGCCCAAGGCCTGAAACCACCAGAGTTGTGACATTTGACTAAAGAAAGGCAAAACCTGCAAATGCAGGAAAATTCCTTTCCGGTCCTTCAACAGCGCCTGCGTACCTGTAGAGAAGAGGTTAACCTGCAAAAGGAGGCTTAACTGAGGGAGGGCAGGGTGGGAGAAGTTCTGGAGCCAACTGACACTGATTCACAGGTAAGATTCACCTTCTGTTCTGTGGGCCGTCCCTCCCCCACCTGGCTGATCCTCTGGCGACGCCCCCCAGGTGGGACTGGACGATTGGCTGAAGTAGGCGGAGACCTCCGGGTATCCAGCTTGGGGAGGGTGAAGCCAGCCCCTACTACTGGGAGACGCACTGGGATGGGGGGCTGTGCGTGACCACGCAAAAGGCGCCTCCCCCCCAGTTGTGGGGAGCGGTCACTGTATTATCTAAGTGACAGAAACTGATTTGAACATTTTGCCATCTCTTCTGGAAACCTGAATATTTATCTACCTGAAGTGAACCAACTGATGTTTAGTAACTGAAGTTTAAGAAGGGTTGTGCCTAAAGTGTTATGTTTAAACCTGAGACATCTTATAGTTAAGGTAAATATGGCTGGCCCAATGTGAGGTTGAGAAAGTGCTGTTGCACTGTCGCTCACTGCTGGTGGTTGTTTTTCTTTTCTGAGAGAGATATGTCAAATTCTTGAGGTTTTAAATTTTGGAAGTTAAAGTGATGTTTTAAATTGTGTATATGGTACATTTTATTGTTAAAGACAACCTGAGGCCCATGATGTGGAAAGTGGGATATTATTTCTTAAAATAAATAAATAAAAGGAATGGATAAAGATTGCATTGATTCAAAGAATCAGAAGCCAGGAGAAAAATGTATGTGCCTGGCATTCAAAAGCAAATGACATCACTGGCGGGCAAGCTTGATGAGGGAGAGCTCTACACAACCAGGGGCTACCACTGGCAAGGCCTCCTCTCTTGCTGCTCCCCTCGGGACCTCCGTTGGAGGGGGGGCACAGAGAAGGGCTTCAAGTGATCACTGCAGAGTTCAGGTAGGTTGATATGGGAAGGGGAGGTCCTTGAGGTACTGAGAGTCTGAACCACGTAAGTCGAAACCAGCATTTGAATTGGGGCTAGTAATCAATTGGCAACCAGAGTAAAGAGAATGTTCCTTCCTAGCACCTCTAGGACAGGGAGGGGGCGGGGCTAAAAGGGCTATTGCTTTTTAGCTATAAATCATATTTCTTAAAGCTACGACAGTCTCTACCATGTCTTCAATTTTCCAAAGGAGCACTGGGTGAGTCCCTGGAACACCTTGGGATCTTGCTACAGCTCGGCAGAGGAAAGTGTTCTTGAATATGCATGAATGTCATTTTTAAATTCAAACGCAGCTGCTGGAATATGTGGTTTGTTTTAGTAGAATGGTTGTTGTATTATTAAAAGGAACTTCATTTAACTTGTACTATTATTGCTTAAATAAAAACCTTAGAGTGAGGTATACATCCTGTGTTCTTGGGTCTCTTCCTCACTGTGCACAAGGAGGGCTGGTAGTCTGATCAGCCACTAAACTCCACCTTTTGGGTGTTTTTGATTTAGGAATATAAAAATAGGGGCATAATAGAAGTTTATAAGATAATGCGTGACACTAAAGAAGTGGCTATTCCTCACTCCCTCTTCTGGTGCCATAACTCTAGAGCTCAAGAGGTCCTATTAAAATAACCTGACAGCAGAGTCAGTGATAGGCAAAAGAAGATACATTTCCACACAATGCAAAACCACTTTATGAAATAAATTATCACAAAGCATTGAGATAGCCATTGTCTCCTGGTGATTATATGCAGCCCTACTCCTTGCTATTCAGAAACACTCAGTTTGTATAGGATTGTATTCTGAAAGAGATCTGGAGGTCGGGATGGATGTTCCTAATATAAGATAAACTTGATAAGCTATTTACAAAAGAAATGTTCCAGGGAGCTCTAGCTTCTCTGTTGCTGAATCCTTCCCCTACCCAGAGGCCCCTTCCAGTCCCATCTGCGTTCTCAAAGATACCCATGGGCCCCTTCCAAACCCAAGATGTTGCATACGAGTTCAGAATCTGGTAGGAATGGGGATTCTTCCTCTGGATCACATCATGATCTCATCCTGCAAGGTGTTTCATGACGTTTAGAGGAGATTGAGTAAATGAAGGGAGTTCTGGTTGCTGGAGGGACCAGAGATACCAATCCCTAAAGCCTTAGGGAAGCCAGTGGCGAAGGAAGAAGAACAGGCACCCAGGGTAGGGGGGCGGGGCAAACCACTCATCGGCGCATGCGCAGGTGCCGCTACGTACCATCTGTGCGCTGCTATGTACCTTGCATGTGTGCACACCGTATGTATGGCAGCGGGATCCTCTGCTCGCAGCTGCAGCGGAGTCAGTGGGATCCTTCGCTCGTAGCTGCAGCAGTGGTGGAGGGTTAGGGTACACTGTATGGCACTTGAGCGGTGCTGCGCATGCGCCACTGGTTGGTTTGCCGATGGAACCGCTCGAGCGGAGGAGAGTGCAGCCGTGAGCACAGGATCCTCCGCATGCATCTGTGGCAGCATGATAGCGGTGCGTGCCTGGGGGTGGCAGGGCGAGACCCCCGAGGTGTGCCTTCTTGTCACACCTCCTCAGAGATGGCACCCGGGGGGCCTGCCCCCTTCCTCTGCCACTGGGGAAGGCTCCATGTCACTTCAATATCACACAGGGAATATCATTGGCACTCAATAAAGAAGTAGTCAGACTACAGGTCCACAAAGAAGCAGCCCCTGGAACCCCCTGGGATTTTGCTTCAGCTGTGCAGAGAGAGATTCTGCTTGAATATGCATTAATGTCATTTTTAGATTCAAGATTTTTTGCTAGAATACATGGTCTGTTTTAGTAGACTGGTTTGATTATTAAAAGGAACTTCATTTAACTTGTACTGTTATTGCTGAAATAAACACCTTAGAGTTTATAATTATAACCTTTATAATTATAAAGAGGTAGTTAGGCTACAGGTCCACAAAAAGCATTCCCTCCCTTATGCCCCAAATTCTAAAGTTATCTATCTCCACTCCTGCCCAGTAGCCCTCCAAGACTTACCAGTATTTGCACAAAAACTTTTGTAATAGGTGGCAGCTGCTTCTCTTGGTGGAGAATGAGGGAAATGCGTGAACACTTGCTGCTTAAATAGGATAGAAGACGCTATGGGTTAATGAGAAACTACGTACCACTCCTCCTACATTGGAACGAAAAAAAAATTATTGATAAGCAGAGACACAACCACAAGAAAACCCTCCCACTCCCCTTCTCAGTGTGCAGAGTCTTCCAGGAACAAAATATAGCATCAGCGGAACTTAAAATATCTCTCATTTTCTAGTGCTGTGAGAGCTTTAAACTTTAAACTTTAAACTTTAGCCAACAATAATCACCCCAATTTAATAAAAGATCCCTAAATGGGGAGGAAGCCTTTGAGCGTTCCTGTTGACCTACCATACAGTGGGACCTCAGGTTACAGACGCTTCAGGTTACAGACTCCACTAACCCAGAAATAATACCTCGGGTTAAGAACTTTGCTTCAGGATGAGAACAGAAATCTGGCTCTTCCGGCGCAGCAGCAGCAGGAGGCCCCATTAGCTGAAGCGGTGCTTCAGGTTAAGAACAGTTTCAGGTTAAGAACAGACCTCAGGAATGAATTAAGTACTTAACCCGAGGTACCACTGTATTTCATTTATTAGAAGGTGGCAAAGGAATATCTGTAGGTGGAGTAGAATCACCTGTAAATTTCATCTCATGGCAGAACAAGACCGTTTCCTTGCCCAAACCCAGCTGATACTGCCATATGTACAATGCCTCTGGTTTCTTTACAAATGTATATTTCAACATTTTTTTCAATTCATTATATATGATTTCCCAGAAGCATTTCACCTTTTTACACTCCCACCACATATGATAAAATGTTCCCTCTTTTTCTTTACATTTCCAACATTTGTTATACACTTTGTACAGAGCCAGTGGATTTTGAGGGGATATTTACTGAGGCCTTTTGTGGGCACCATACGAGGGCACCCAGGCACTCATGAGTGCCATGCTGGTAACAGCTGCTCGAATTAATTTCCTATCTCAGCTGTGCTGGGAAGAGACTGCCTAGCAGCTCAGAATATCTTGGAAAGTGCAGCAAAATTCAGATCTGAAGCTGCTTATCTCATTGTGTGCATAAACTGACACCACCCGTTCTCCCATACAGCACTGGAAGGGACAGATAAACTTACTTGCCTACCCTCAACCTCAGTACAGCAACTACAGCAATAGTACTATAGTGCCAGACTGTTGAGCTTCAGAGCTAGGAGAGGATGGAAGGACACATCCATGGGGGCTGTGGGGGAAGAGAAGAGATTCCCCAATTCTTTATTCCTCCTCATATTTTCTTGTGGCGTCTGATTTGTTCCTTCTAACACCAACGTGTCCAGGAGGTGCAGATTGTTAAGACTAGATGAGCCTCCCTGCTTGGGATTGCCATGCTGTAAGATCTGCACCCCCTCCATGCAGACTGAAGGTTTAAATATGTGTATAAATCATATTTCTTAAAGCTACAACAGTCTTTACCATGTCTTCAGTTTTCCAAAGGAGCACTGGGTGAGTCCCTGGAACACCTTGGGATCTTGCTACAGCTCGGCAGAGGAAAGTGTTCTTGAATATGCATGAATGTCATTTTTAAATTCAAACTCAGCTGCTGGAATACGTGGTTTGTTTTAGTAGAATGGTTGTTTTATTATTAAAAGGAGCTTCATTTAATTTGTACTGTTATTGCTTAAATAAAAACCTTAGAGTGACGTATACATCCTGTGTTCTTGGGTCTCTTCCTCACTCTGCACAAGGAGGGCTGGTAGTCTGATCAGCCACTAAACTCCACCTTTTGGGTGTTTTTGATTCAGGAATATAAAAATAGGGGCATAATAGAAGTTTATAAGATAATGTGTGACACTAAAGAAGTGGCTATTCCTCTCTCCCTCTTCTGGTGCCATAACTCTAGAGCTCAAGAGGTCCTATTAAAATAGCCTGACAGCAGAGTCAGTGATAGGAAAAGAACATACATTTCCATACAATGCAAAACCACTTTATGAAAGAAATTATCACAAAGCATTGAGATAGGCATTGTCTCCTGGTGACTATATGCAGCCGTATACCTTGCTATTCAAGAAACATTCAGTTTGTCTAGGACTGTGTTCTGAAAGAGATCTGGAGGTTGGGATGGATGTAACTGATATAAGTTATACTTTATAAACTATTTACAAAAGAAATGTTCCAGGGAGCTCCAGCTTCTCTGTTGCTGAATCTTTCCCCTACCCAGAGGCCCCTCCCAGTCCCTTCTGCGTTCTCAAAGATACCCATGGGCCCCTTCCAAATCCAAGATGTTGCATATGAGTTTAGAATCTGGTAGGAATGGGGATTCTTCCTCTGGATCACATCATGATCTCATCCTGCAAGGTGTTTCATGACGTTTAGAGGAGACTGAGTAAATGAAGGGAGTTCTGGTTGCTGGAGGGACCAGAGATACCAATCCCTAAAGCCTTAGGGAAGCCAGTGGTGAACGAAGAAGGACAAGCACCCAGGGTAGGGGGGCAGGGCAAACCACCCATCGGCGCATGCGCACGTGCCGCTACATACCACGTGCACGCCGCTATGTACCATGCATGCGTGCGCATCGTATGTATGGCGGCAGGATCCTCTGCTCGCAGCTACAGCGTAGTCAGTGGGATCCTTTGCTCGCAGCAGCAGCAGTGGTGGAGGGTTAGGGTACACTGTATGGCGCTTGAGCGGCGCAGCACATGCACCACTGGTCGGTTTGCCAATGGCACTGCTCGAGCGCTGTACGGACGGCGGAGGAGGGTGCAGCCGCGAGCAGAGGATCCTCCACACGCGTCTGCAGCAGCACAATGACGGTGCGTGCCCGGGGTGGCAGGGGAGCCCCCTGAGGTGTGCCTTCTTGTCACACCTCCTCAGAGATGGCACCCGGGGGGCTCGCCCCCTTCCTCCGCCACTGGGGAAGGCCCCATGTCACTTCAATATCACACATGGAATATCATTGGCACTCAATAATTATAAAGAAGTAGTTAGACTACAGGTCCACAAAGAAGCAGCCCCTGGAACCCCCTGGGATTTTGCTTCAGCTGTGCAGAGAGAGATTCTGCTTGAGTATGTATTAATGTCATTTTTAGATTCAAGGTCTGTTGCTGGAACACATGGTCTGTTTTAGTAGACTGGTTGTTGGATTATTAAAAGGAACTTCATGTAACTTGTACTGTTATTGCTGAAATAAAAACCGGCCCCCCATTTAGGAAGCTAGACTAAAGGATTCCGCCCAAGGCCTGAAACCACCAGAGTTGTGACGTTTTACTAAAGAAAGGCAAAACCTGCCAATGCAGGAAAATTCCTTTCCGGTCCTTCAACAGCGCCTGCGTACCTGTAGAGAAGAGGTTAACCTGCAAAAGGAGGCTTAACTGAGGGAGGGCAGGGTGGGAGAAGTTCTGGAGCCAACTGACACTGATTCACAGGTAAGATTCACCTTCTGTTCTGTGGGCCGTCCCTCCCCCACCTGGCTGATCCTCTGGCGACGCCCCCCAGGTGGGACTGGACGATTGGCTGAAGTAGGCGGAGACCTCCGGGTATCCAGCTTGGGGAGGGTGAAGCCAGCCCCTACTACTGGGAGACGCACTGGGATGGGGGGCTGTGCGCGACCACGCAAAAGGCGCCTCCCCCCCAGTTGTGGGGAGCGGTCACTGTATTATCTAAGTGACAGAAACTGATTTGAACATTTTGCCATCTCTTCTGGAAACCTGAATATTTATCTACCTGAAGTGAACCAACTGATGTTTAGTAACTGAAATTTAAGAAGGGTTGTGCCTAAAGTGTTATGTTTAAACCTGAGACATCTTACAGTTAAAGTAAATATGGTAAGTTCTTTCTACCTGAAAGAACTCGTTTCCCGACCCACTTTGTGTCATAAACTTCCTTTGTTTAATAAAGCTTTTCTTGTTTGTTTGAGCAACTCCTGCCTGAGACTCTAAATCATTTTTAACTCATACGTGTCCCCCACTAGATAATCTGAGGTAAATTGTAGAAATTTGTGTAACTGGTGTACCTTGAGGTGGTCACACTATATTTAATTGAGGGCTGGCCCAATGTGAGCTTGAGAAAGTGCTGTTGCACTGTCGCTCACTGCTGGTGGTTGTTTTTCTTTTCTGAGAGAGATATGTTAAATTCTTGAGGTTTTAAATTTTGGAAGTTAAAGTGATGTTTTAAATTGTGTATATGGTACATTTTATTGTTAAAGACAACCTGAGGCCTATGATGTGGAAAGTGGGATATTATTTCTTAAAATAAATAAATAAAAGGAATGGATAAAGATTGCATTGATTCAAAGAATCAGAAGCCAGGAGAAAAATGTATGTGCCTGGCATTCAAAAGCAAATGACATCACTGGCGGGCAAGCTTGATGAGGGAGAGCTCTACACAACCAGGGGCTACCACTGGCAAGGCCTCCTCTCTTGCTGCTCCCCTCGGGACCTCCGTTGGAGGGGGGGCACAGAGAAGGGCTTCCAGTGATCACTGCAGAGCTCAGGTAGGTCGATATGGGAAGGGGAGGTCCTTGAGGTACTGAGAGTCTGAACCACGTAAGTCGAAACCAGCATTTGAATTGGGGCTAGTAATCAATTGGCAACCAGAGTAAAGAGAATGTTCCTTCCTAGCACCTCTAGGACAGGGAGGGGGCGGGGCTAAAAGGGCTATTGCTTTTTAGCTATAAGGGCACATTCACCCTTAGGAAGCTCTCCAGGACCAGCATGTCATTGGTGAGTGACCCAAAGTGGCTGTGGTCACCTCACACTCTCATGCCTGTGAACACAGGACACATGCATAAACCTCTCTGACCACCTGAACACTGTGTCTGATCTTTAGATTGGTTTTGCTGCTACCGAATTAGTGGGATTGTGGGTTTGGTTGGGAAGTGGAAATAAAAATGTGCTTGTGGTGCTGGATCAGGCCTCTGGACCCTTCTCTGAACTAAGCCAACCCTCAAAATTGGAGATAGCTAACAACTATGATGTAAAAAAGTGAAGGTTTCTGATGGCACACCAGCATGAAATTGTACATAGAGCTCCCCACTTCCTCAATACCCTCTGGAAAGAGCTTCTGCAAAAGGAAGAAGGTATTTGTGTCTTCTGGAAAATATATGTTGAAAATCATTTTGTACACAAGTGTGAAAAGCGCACAGAACACATTTTTAAACCATTAATTATTCATTTTATTTGATTTGTAGAACAGTGGGACAGATTCCAGAGTTCAGCAGGTACAAATTAAGATGAAGGCACAAATTTGGCAAAGGGATTCATAGGCACCAGGGAAATAGTAGCTTATCTAAAAGGCATTAAGCTTGGATCACCTGCATCATGCACAAACTAGGATATGCTTTTCTAACTGTAGCCTAGCAGGATGTGTATGTCAATATGAGAGTATATAATAGTAATCATTAATCTACTTCGTGTTTAGCTTATGCATGTCTATATACTACTCAGCTAACTCTCCATTACAAGAGCTCTAGATTGTCTAAATATTAGCCCATAGTAATCAATTAAATGTAATAAAAGAAAGGAAGCCTTTGAAGATGCCTTTTGGCCTAACACTTTTCTTTTCACTTATTGGAAGGTGGCAAAGGAATATCTGTAGGTGGAGTAGAATCACTCGTAAATTTCATATCACGGCAGAACAAGACCGTTTCCTTGCCCAAACCCAGCTGATATTGCCATATGTATATCTTCTCCTTGGGCTGCAGGGTCAAATTAATAGTTTCTTCGATCTTAGTGGCTTCATTCCAGTCTTCCTGCTCTGTGTTGACACTATTCCCACCATACTCAGCAGTGAGAGAGAACTGGTACTTGGCAATGGCTTCAGTGAGTGCGCCTGACTCATATGAGGCAGTCATGGAAACTTTCCAGTTGTGCTCCACACTGCTCATCTTCTGCTTGTTGTATCCCACTTTCTTGGTGATCTTCTTATTCCATACAATGGGAGTGTTGGAGTCATTGGAGAAGGTCTTGATAGCTTCCCACTTACCATAAGCTGGGCCTTGGGTAATAGCCATTCCTCCAGGGAGCATGTTCACAACATCCCTATGGAAGGAGTATGTTTCAGCATCCACATTTCCGTGGAAGTTGGCGCATCTATAGTACTGGACCCCCCATTCATCATGGGGTTTTACAAAGTAATAGTAATTCTTGATGCCCCAGTAATAGAGACCATCCTTGCAAGTTGGGTGAAGTGTGTATTCAACTGCATCTGTATCTTCATGCATATTACTGACCCGACGGTAAACACCTCTTTTCTGGAAAATGATATAGAAGGATCCAAAGGCTGAGAGGTAATGGTCCCCTCCGCGGCAGTTGGGATGCAGGCTGTATACTACAGAACCTAAGTCTGCATTCATGTTGCTGACACGGCGATAGTTGTCTCCTTTGATGATGTAGAATAGGTCATCCTCATGGGCTAAGTAGTGATCTCCTCCCTGGCAGGAACTGTGCAGGCTAAACACTTCGAGGTCTTTGCCCTCGTGGAAATTGGTGGACCTCATGTAGCAGCCCAGGTCTGAGCGGACAATGTAGTAATATTTATCTACCCCACAGAAATCAACCCCTGGGGCTTTCTTCTTAGGGACTATCTCTGGCATGGTGCTTGATTCTAGGAAAAGAAAGCAATGTATTCAGTTAGATCAGAAGATTTCACAAATTGATCATTTATTTACTCTATTTACTTATTTTATTATTTATGAAAATGAAAAAATTAACAGAATTTGCTGACGTCTTGGAAAACTGTCTCAGTGCTTTAACACAATATACCTGCCAGTGCCAAATATGATGCCAAAGGTAAATGATTACTAATTAATTGTGAGGTGCTTTAAAGACGAAGCAAACACCTTCTCCTTGTGAAGACATATTTCTCTATCTATTTCTCTCTCCATTTGATAGGAGACCCACCCACCCCTTCTAAGGAATATAAATTGCGTTTGACAGGCTGATCACTTTTAAAAGCAATTTGCCATGTGATTTTAGGGAATGGCTGTTTGGGAAAGGAAAGATCCAGATTTTGCAGAAAATCAATGCTTGTTTGAAGGCTCAGTGTGGCTAAAACACCTATATCCATCACTGCTGTGCTTGCTCACAAAGAGAAGCTCTTTGCACCTCTCCCTTGTTCAGAACATCTGAGAGAGTGGGCATTCAATACTGAAGCCCCATTGAATGGAGAGGCTGAGCCAGTGGATTTTGTTTGTTTTTTGGTTTTGTTTTTTTTAATAATATTTTATTAATTTTACAATACAAAATTATAAGAACATAACACACGTTTTTTCACAAGTACATTCTTTTATGGACTTCCCTCAGCTCTTCTGACAATCCTCCGTTTTGATTCTTTTTTACGCATTTCCTAATTTTATATTGTCTTATAATGATAACCTTCCTCCTCCCTGCTCCCTTTTTTTACAATATTTTTAATATTAATTCTTCACAGAGCCTCTTGCAAACCAACAAACGTTATTTGTTCATCGCATCTACTTTTCAAATAATCTACAAATTTACTCCAGTCCTCGGTGAACCTATGGTTCTGTCGGTTTCAGATCTTTCCTGTTAATTTGTCGAGTTCTGCATAGCCCATTAATTTCATTCTCCATTCTTCCATCATTGGTATCTCTTATTGTTTCCATTTTTGGGCCAATAATGTCCTTGCAGCTGTTACCATGTATTAAAAAAGCTTACGTTCTTTTCTATTTCTTTCACTTCCAACCATGCCTAACACAAATGCCTCTGGTTTCTTTACAAATGTATATTTCAACATTTTTTCCAATTCATTATATATGATTTCCCAGAAGCATTTCACCTTTTTACACTCCCACCACATATGATAAAATGTTCCCTCTTTTTCTTTACATTTCCAACATTTGTTACACACTTTGTACAGAGCCAGTGGATTTTGAGGGGATATTTACTGAGGCCTTTTGTGGGCACCATACGAGGGCACCCAGGGACTCATGAGTGCCATGCTGGTAACTGCTGTTCTAATTAATTTCCTATGTCAGCTGTGCTGGGAAGAGACTGCCTAACAGCTCAGAATATCTTGGAAAGTGCAGCAAAATTCAGATCTGAAGCTGCTTATCTCATTGTGTGCATAAACTGACACCATCCTTTCACCCATACAGCACTGGAAGGGGCAGATAAACTTACTTGCCTACCCTCAACCTCGGTAGTTAATGCTCTACAGCAATAGTACTATAGTGCCAGAGTGTTGAGTGTCAGAGCTGGGGGGGGATGGAAGGACACATCTATGGGGGCTGTGGGGGAAGAGAAGAGATTCCCCAATTCTTTATTCCTCCTCGTATTTTCTTGTGGCGTCTGATTTGTTCATTCTAACACCAACGTGTCCAGGAGGTGCAGATTGTTAAGACTAGATGAGCATCCCTGCTTGGGATAGCCATGCTGTAAGATCTGCACCCCCTCCATGCAGACTGAAGGTTTAAATATGTGTATAAATCATATTTCTTAAAGCTACAACAGTCTCTACCATGTCTTCAATTTTCCAAAGGAGCACTGGGTGAGTCCCTGGAACACCTTGGGATCTTGCTACAGCTCGGCAGAGGAAAGTGTTCTTGAATATGCATGAATGTCATTTTTAAATTCAAACGCAGCTGCTGGAATATGTGGTTTGTTTTAGTAGAATGGTTGTTGTATTATTAAAAGGAACTTCATTTAACTTGTACTGTTATTGCTTAAATAAAAACCTTAGAGTGAGGTATACATCCTGTGTTCTTGGGTCTCTTCCTCACTCTGCACAAGGAGGGCTGGTAGTCTGATCAGCCACTAAACTCCACCTTTTGGGTGTTTTTGATTCAGGAATATAAAAATAGGGGCATAATAGAAGTTTATAAGATAATGCGTGACACTAAAGAAGTGGCTATTCCTCACTCCCTCTTCTGGTGCCATAACTCTAGAGCTCAAGAGGTCCTATTAAAATAACCTGACAGCAGAGTCAGTGATAGGCAAAAGAAGATACATTTCCACACCATGCAAAACCACTTTATGAAATAAATTATCACAAAGCATTGAGATAGCCATTGTCTCCTGGTGATTATATGCAGCCCTACTCCTTGCTATTCAGAAACACTCAGTTTGTATAGGATTGTATTCTGAAAGAGATCTGGAGGTCGGGATGGATGTTCCTAATATGAGATAAACTTGATAAGCTATTTACAAAAGAAATGTTCCAGGGAGCTCTAGCTTCTCTGTTGCTGAATCCTTCCCCTACCCAGAGGCCCCTTCCAGTCCCATCTGCGTTCTCAAAGATACCCATGGGCCCCTTCCAAACCCAAGATGTTGCATACGAGTTCAGAATCTGGTAGGAATGGGGATTCTTCCTCTGGATCACATCATGATCTCATCCTGCAAGGTGTTTCATGACGTTTAGAGGAGACTGAGTAAATGAAGGGAGTTCTGGTTGCTGGAGGGACCAGAGATACCAATCCCTAAAGCCTTAGGGAAGCCAGTGGCGAAGGAAGGAGAACAGGCACCCAGGGTAGGGGGGTGGGGCAAACCACTCATCGGCGCATGCGCAGGTGCCGCTACGTACCATCTGTGCGCTGCTATGTACCATGCATGTGTGCACACCGTATGTATGGCAGCGGGATCCTCTGCTCGCAGCTGCAGCGGAGTCAGTGGGATCCTTCGCTCGTAGCTGCAGCAGTGGTGGAGGGTTAGGGTACACTGTATGGCACTTGAGCGGTGCTGCGCATGCGCCACTGGTTGGTTTGCCGATGGAACCGCTCGAGCGGAGGAGAGTGCAGCTGGGAGCACAGGATCCTCCACAAGCGTCTGCGGCAGCAGGATGGCGGTGCGTGCCTGGGGGTGGCAGGCGAGACCCCTGAGGTGTGCCTTCTTGTCACACCTCCTCAGAGATGGCACCCGGGGGGCCTGCCCCCCTTCCTGTGCCCCTGGGGAAGGCTCCATGTCACTTCAATATCACACAGGGAATTTCATTGGCACTCAATAATTATAAACAAGTAGTTAGACTACAGGTCCACAAAGAAGCAGCCCCTGGAACTCCCTGGGATTTTGCTTCAGCTGTGCAGAGAGAGATTCTGCTTGAGTATGCATTAATGTCATTTTTAGATTCAAGATTTTTTGCTAGAATACATGGTCTGTTTTAGTAGACTGGTTTGATTATTAAAAGGAACTTCATTTAACTTGTACTGTTATTGCTGAAATAAACACCTTAGAGTTTATGATTATATCCTTTATAATTATAAAGAGGTAGCTAGACTGCAGGTCCACAAAAAGCATTCCCCCCCTTATGCCCCAAATTCTAAAGTTATCTCTCTCCACTCCTGCCCAGTAGCCCTCCAAGACTTACCAGTATTTGCACAAAAACTTTTGTAATAGGTGGCAGCTGCTTCTCTTGGTGGAGAATGAGGGAAATGTGTGAACACTTGCTGCTTAAATAGGATAGAAGAGGCTATCGGTTCATGAGAAACTACGTACCGCTCCTCCTACATTGGAACGAAAAAAAAATTATTGATAAGCAGAGACACAACCACAAGAAAACCCTCCCACTCCCCTTCTCAGTGTGCAGAGTCTTCCAGGAACAAAATATAGCATCAGCGGAACTTAGAATATCTCTCATTTTCTAGTGCTGTGAGAGCTTTAAACTTTAAACTTTAAACTTTAGCCAACAATAATCACCCCAATTTAATAAAAGATCCCTAAATGGGGAGGAAGCCTTTGAGCGTTCCTGTTGACCTACCGTACAGTGGGACCTCAGGTTACAGACGCTTCAGGTTACAGACTCCACTAACCCAGAAATATTACCTCGGGTTAAGAACTTTGCTTCGGGATGAGAGCAGAAATCTGGCTCTGCCGGCGCAGCAGCAGCAGGAGGCCCCATTAGCTGAAGCGGTGCTTCAGGTTAAGAACAGTTTCAGGTTAAGAACAGACCTCAGGAATGAATTAAGTACTTAACCCGAGGTACCACTGTATTTCATTTATTAGAAGGTGGCAAAGGAATATCTGTAGGTGGAGTAGAATCACCTGTAAATTTCATCTCATGGCAGAACAAGACCGTTTCCTTGCCCAAACCCAGCTGATACTGCCATATGTACAATGCCTCTGGTTTCTTTACAAATGTATATTTCAACATTTTTTTCAATTCATTATATATGATTTCCCAGAAACATTTCACCTTTTTACACTCCCACCACATATGATAAAATGTTCCCTCTTTTTCTTTACATTTCCAACATTTGTTACACACTTTGTACAGAGCCAGTGGATTTTGAGGGGATATTTACTGAGGCCTTTTGTGGGCACCATACGAGGGCACCCAGGCACTCATGAGTGCCATGCTGGTAACTGCTGTTCGAATTAATTTCCTATCTCAGCTGTGCTGGGAAGAGACTGCCTAGCAGCTCAGAATATCTTGGAAAGTGCAGCAAAATTCAGATCTGAAGCTGCTTATCTCATTGTGTGCATAAACTGACACCACCCGTTCTCCCATACAGCACTGGAAGGGGCAGATAAACTTACTTGCCTACCCTCAACCTCAGTACAGCAACTACAGCAATAGTACTATAGTGCCAGACTGTTGAGCTTCAGAGCTAGGAGAGGATGGAAGGACACATCCATGGGGGCTGTGGGGGAAGAGAAGAGATTCCCCAATTCTTTATTCCTCCTCATATTTTCTTGTGGCGTCTGATTTGTTCCTTCTAACACCAACGTGTCCAGGAGGTGCAGATTGTTAAGACTAGATGAGCCTCCCTGCTTGGGATTGCCATGCTGTAAGATCTGCACCCCCTCCATGCAGACTGAAGGTTTAAATATGTGTATAAATCATATTTCTTAAAGCTACAACAGTCTCTACCATGTCTTCAATTCTCCAAAGGAGCACTGGATGAGTCCCTGGAACACCTTGGGATCTTGCTACAGCTCGGCAGAGGAAAGTGTTCTTGAATATGCATGAATGTCATTTTTAAATTCAAACGCAGCTGCTGGAATACGTGGTTTGTTTTAGTAGAATGGTTGTTGTATTATTAAAGGGAACTTCATTTAACTTGTACTGTTATTGCTTAAATAAAAACCTTAGAGTGACGTATGGATCCTGTGTTCTTGGATCTCTTCCTCACTCTGCACAAGAAGGTCTGGTAGTCTGAGCAGCCACTAAATTCCACCATTTGGGTGTTTTTGATTCAGGAATATAAAATGAGGGGCATAATAGAAGTTTATAAGATTATACGTGACCCTAAAGAAGTGGCTATTCCTCTCTCCCTCTTCTGCTGCCATAACTCTAGAGCTCAAGAGGTCCTATTAAAATAGCCTGACAGCAGAGTCAGTGATAGGCAAAAGAACATACATTTCCACACAATGAAAAACTCCCTTATGAAATAAATAATCACAAAGCATTGAGATAGCCATTGTCTTCTGGTGACTCATGCAGCCCTACTCATTGCTATTCAGAAACACTCAGTTTGTATAGCATTGTATTCTGAAAGAGATCTGGAGGTCGGGATGGAGGTTCCTAATATAAGATAAACTTGATAAGCTATTTACAAAAGAAATGTTCCAGGGAGCTCTAGCTTCTCTGTTGCTGAATCCTTCTCCTACCCAGAGGCCCCTTCCAGTCCCATCTGCGTTCTCAAAGACACCCATGGGCCCCTTCCAAACCCAAGATGTTGCATACGAGTTCAGAATCTGGTAGGAATGGGGATTCTTCCTCTGGATCACATCATGATCTCATCCTGCAAGGTGTTTCATGACGTTTAGAGGAGACTGAGTAAATGAAGGGAGTTCTGGTTGCTGGAGGGACCAGAGATACCAATCACCTTTGTAGAATCACCTGTAAATTTCATATCATGGCAGAACAAGACCGTTTCCTTGCCCAAGCCCAGCTGGTATTTCCATATGTACATCTTCTTATTGGGCTGCAGGGTCACATAAATAGACTCTTCAATCTCAGTGGCTTCATTCCAGTTTTCCTGCTCTGTGTTGACCCTCTTCCCACCATACTCAGCAGTGAGAGAGAACTGGTACTTGGCAATGGCCTTAGTGAGCAAGCCTGACTCATATGAGGCAGTCATGGAAAACTTCCAGTTGTGCTCCACACTGGTCATCTTCTGCTTGTTGCATCCCACTTTCTTGGTGATCTTCTTATTCCATACAATGGGAGTGTTGCGAGTCATTGGAGATGGTCTTGATAGCTTCCCACTTACCATAAGATGGGCCTCGGCTAATAGCCATTCCTCCAGGGAGCATGTTCACAACATCCCTATGGAAGGAGTATGTAACAGCATCCATATTTTGGCAGAAGTCAGTGCATCTATGGTACTGGATGCTCCACTCATTAATGGGTTTTACAAAGTACAGTGGTACCTCAGGTTAGAGATGCTTCAGGTTACAGACGCTTCAGGTTACAGACTCCGCTAACCCAGAAATAGTACCTCTGGTTAAGAACTTTGCTTCAGGATGAGAACAGAAATCGGGCGGCGGCAGCGGGAAGCTCCATTAACTAAAGTGGTACCTCAGGTTAAGAACGGTTTCAGGTTAAGAACAGACCTCCAGAATGAATTAAGTTCTTAACCCAAGGTACCACTGTTATAGTAATCCTTGATGCCCCAGTAATAGAGACCACCCTTACAAGCTGGGTGAAGTTTAATTCAGTTGCATCTTCATCAGTATTGATATTCTTGTTCTGATGGTAAACACCTTTTCCTGGAAAATGATATAGGTATGCTGGACCAAGGCAACTTCCTGGGTGGGGGGTGGGGGGAAGCACCATTGCTGGCCACCTTTGCATTGGTGTGCTGTTCAAATATTAAAATATGCCTTAGTATATTTGGTGTGTGAAACATGGTAGTACCTTTGAGCTCATTGCTATTAATAGCACTAGCAGCAATACATGCTTTCTAAAGGGTCAGCAAACCCTTCTGCTAAAAAAATAAAATAAAATACCAGTTACACTCCCTCAATGACAGCACTCACAAATAAAAACATTTTGGGGGCCAGCCTGAATAATACTGGTCAAAGTTTAACTAAGACTTGTCAAGACACACGTGGATGATTTGAACACTATGGATGCTTTAGTTGAGATTCCTGCATTGCAGGGGGTTGGACTAGATGACCACTGGGATCCTTCCCAACTGTACAATTCTTTGATTCTATGTGGTGTCTTGTGTGTCTGAATGGGATCACTGTGAATAAAACCACCAAAGAACTCTCGTCCCACTTCAAAGGTAGTGCTTTAGAATTAATGACTCCTTTAGAACACTTACACCCCACTTCAAAGTCCCAAGCCACTCTCAAAATAAGTTACAAAAAAACTACACTCAAATCTGGTACCAGAAACAGAACTGACATTGTTTCTTTGTACTGCCATGATTATTCTGGTGTTGATCTTGGGTCTCTGTCATTCCTTTAGCGCATAGCACCTGCACTGGGGGAATGATGGGTGCTAGTCTGGACTTTTTAGATGGTTTATATTTGTAGAGCATGGCATTAGTACAGATGACACAACTTTAGTATAAAACATACCCCTCAAATTGGTTCATGGAGGAGATTGCAAGCCTTGTTGCTTTAATCCCAACAGGAACACAATATAGTCTCCTGAGGAAACACTCCCGCCCCCGCGCTGCCCAAACTGCTTCATTTTGCAAAAGGAAGAAAGGAAATCTAGTCACAGGCCACATCTATTACATCTGTCATTTTGTATATGAAAAATGTGAAAAAT
Source organism: Podarcis liolepis (assembly GCF_965112155.1). Lineage (NCBI taxonomy): Eukaryota > Metazoa > Chordata > Lepidosauria > Squamata > Lacertidae > Podarcis > Podarcis liolepis. The sequence continues at coordinate 14,916,825 of NC_139573.1, forward strand.
ATTTTGCTATGAAGAAATCCGTTAAAGATTCGCCTAATTCTCTTTGAACAGAACAAGCTCTTCTGATTTCCTGGTTTTACTCATAAATAGCTTGTAAACCATCAGAACCAGTGAAGGCTGTGAAGGTCCTGTGTGAGTGCCTGAAGGCGGTTGGAGGATGGATGGGGCGGCTAACAGATTCAGGTTAAATCCTGACAAGACAGAAGTATTGTTTTTGGGGGACGGGGGGGGTAGGTGTGGGGGATTCCCTGGTCCTGAATGGGGTAACTGTGCCCCTGAAGGACCAGGTGCGCAGCCTGGGAGTAATTCTGGACTCACAGCTGTCCATGGAGGCGCAGGTTAATTCTGTGTCCAGGGCAGCTTTCTACCAGCTCCACCTAGTACGCCCTACCTGCCCATGGACTGTCTCACCAGAGTGGTGTATGCTCTAGTTATCTCCCGTTTGGACTACTGCAACGCACTCTACGTGGGGCTACCTTTGAAGGTGACCCGGAAACTGCAATTAATCCAGAATGCGGCAGCTAGACTGGTGACTGGGAGTGGCCGCCGGGACCACATAACACCAGTTCTGAGAGATCTGCATTGGCTCCCAGTATGTTTCCGAGCACAATTCAAAGTGTTGGTGCTGACCTTTAAAGCTCTAAATGGTCTTGGTCCTGTATACCTGAAGGAGCGTCTCCACCACCATCGTTCAGCCAGGACACTTAGATCCAGCGCCGAGGGCCTTCTGGTGGTTCCCTCACTGCGAGAAGTAAGGTTACAGGGAACCAGACAGAGGGCCTTCTCAGTAGTGGCGCCCACCCTGTGGAACACCCTCCCTTCAGATGTGAAGGAAAAAAGTGGCTATCCTATCTTTAAAAGACATTTGAAGGCAGTCCTGTTCAGGGAAGCTTTTAACATTTAACGCTGTATTGCTTTTAATAATTGATTGGGAGCCACCCAGAGTGGCTGGGGAAACTCAGCCAGATGGGTGGGGTATAAATAAATTATTATTATTATTATTATTATTATTATTATTATTATTATTATTATTATTATTATATTATGGGTAGGCAAACTAAGGCCTGGGGGCTGGATCTGGCCCAATCGCCTTCTAAATCCAGCCTGCAGACAGTCTGAGAATCAGTGTGTTTTTACATGAGTAGAATGTGTCCTTTTATTTAAAATCTCTGGGTTATTTGGGGGGCCTGCCTGGTGTTTTTCCATGAGTAGAATGTGTGCTTTTATTTCAAATGCATCTCTGGATTATTTGTGGGGCACAGGAATTCTTTCATTTCCCCCCCTTCAAAATATAGTCCAGCCCCCCACAAGGTCTGAGACACAGTGCACCAGCCCCCTGCTGAAAAAGTTTGCTGACTCCTGTTGTAAACTGTTCATAGACATAATGTAGGTACAGAGCCACACTTTTTTGCTTCTGATAGAATGAGCTTTATTGAGAGAATAATCATTAAGAGAAACCAACCGAATACTTAGTTAGAAACTTGGCGTCATTGCTCTTAGAGCCACAGCTCCCAAGGTCCCCTGGAAAGGGCAAATGACTGTTAAACTAGGAAAAGCCAATAATGTGGATGTGTTGCAGGTAGAAATGGCCAAATGAGCATTCTGGCGTGGCTTGCGTGGTTTTCTACCTATCACAGCAGCTTTGCCAGATGAACAGGCTTCTTGTTTTCGCAGGTGACACGAATGCGTCTGGAGGTAACTGTGCCTTTGTATATGCAGTCATTAGGAGGTTTACCATTGATGAACCTGCAGATGGTCATGGAGAACGGATTGTTGCTGTCGTATAATTTATCCTTGAACTGCTTCCCGCCATTGCCACAGACATCTTGGACAGAATCCGTGGGGTTGTTGATGAAGGTATTGGTGAATTTGCACACTGCTGGATTCAGCTTCCTCTGCACCATCATGAGGTTGCAGTAGGCATTGAGGTTGGGGGCTGAGGTTTTGGGGTAATTGATGTGCTTGTTTTGAAAAGCGGCCCAAGACTGCCCTTCGCAGGACTGCACCAGGAGGACGCTGAGAAGGATGGCCAGACGAACCAGCAGGCAGTGAGAGACCAGCATGGCAGCGTCTAAGAATCTTCTGGGAGGAAAAAGAAGAGAAAGAAAAAAAGGAAATGTTGAAGAGATGCCTATTTCTTAAGGGGGGACGACAAGAACCTTTATACACCTTACAGATAATGTAGTGGTAGAATTTGGAGTGTTTGTGGGAAGCTTCTATGGAAACAAAATTAAATATGATTGGCACGAATGGGAGGTCCTGCCCCCTTTGACTCAAATATCAGGTGTGTTATGTCACGGCTAAAAATTGGCCGCTGTTTCTTTAATGAGAAAAGAACCAAGTAAGCGACCTACAATGACTCATGCAACCTTTGACATAATTGTACCTGTATATATAGCGTGGTCACTGTTAGTGTTGGGTGTGGGTTGGTTGGTTAGAGAAAGGTGGTGGTGTTGATGTCTGTACAGTTGGTTGGTCGTTTTGCAGATAAAAGACTTTTAAGAATAAAAGCAGAATTCTGCAAAGTACTCTTTTTCAAGGACTCTTTGTGCTGACTAGGGTCCAAGGACCAGAGAAAGGAGGTCAGAACATTTGCTTTTTTCTAACACTGACCTGTTATGCGTGTGAGCGAGATTTGGACCAGGACCAGACTTGAGGAGGGAGAGATAAAGAGCCCCCTGCCTCTGCTACCATGATCACAGTCCAGATATCCCCCCAATGCCTAATTTTTATAAACCAATTTACTTGATTCTGAGCTCAATTCAAAATATTCGTGCTGACCTGTAAAGCCCTAAATGGCCTCGGCCCAGCATACCTGAAGGAGCATCTCCATCCCCATCGTTCACTGAGGTCCAGCTCCGAGGGCCTTCTGGCGGTTCCCTCACTGTGAGAAGCGAGGTTACAGGGAACCAGGCAGAGGGCCTTCTCGGTGGTGGTGCCTGCCCTGTGGAGCACCCTTCCATCAGCTGTCAAGGAAATAAACAACTATCTGACTTTTAGAAGACATCTGAAGGCAGCCCTGTTTAGGGAAGTTTTTAATGTTTGATGTTTTATCGCTTTTATTATTATGAATAATAATATTCTGTTGGGAGGCACTCAAAGTGGCTGAGGAAACCCAGCTAGATGGGTGGGGTATAAATAATAAATTATTATTCTTATTTGCTAATTACAGAGCCAATGTGGTGCAGTGATTGCTGTTACCTTCAAGTGAGCAACTGTGATGTTAACATATGAGAGTGCTGGAGGTGAAATAGTTAAGCAGGTGACCCAATCAGGACCCAGTGGTGGAGTCAGAGGGACTATAAAACCAGCTTTGGGAGAGGTAAAGGGAGGAGTTAGTTGGGAGTTGGGTGGTTGGTTGGAGTGGGAGTGAATTGGGATAGAGTTTGTGGGTAGGTTGAGTAAGTGTAGCAAAATAAGCTGAGTCAGGAATATTTAGGGGCTAGGAAGACAAGTAAATATCTGAGAGGTGGGTTAGTGAGTGAGAGCAGGTAGTGGAAGTTATAGGTCTGGATAGGTGTTTGTAATTGACTGATACCGTTTATGAAACCACACGCTTGTTAAACTGCAATAAATAAACAAAAGTTTATGTTCCAATTTAACCCTGACTGGACTCAGTATTATACCAGGTAGGGCCTGGGTGGTGGCAGCGAGAAATAAAGTGGTGGCACAGGGATCAATAGATGGTGAAACATCTGGGGATCCTATGTGATCGCCACAACAACATGCATAGGAGGTCCTGATCACAGATCTCCCACATCTCATTTGGCCCCATGTAGTTCACCTCTTACCCTATATCACCTTACAATCTGGCCTTTACCCTGAGACATTCCTGCCTCCTTCAAATTTCATGCTATGCCCATCAGCTGCATGCATATATTAATGGATGTCCCTCCCTCATTCTCTTACAATGGCAATGGTGCCCAGCAGCAGTCGAGGAGGATGCAGCAGGGCAGACAAACATCCTTCCAATCAGCCCAGTTGGACTGATTGGAAGGGTGCATGCCTGTTGCGTCTTCCTGCCACCCTGCCAGTCTCACCCTGTCCATGCTACGCCCCTGGTGTTTACCTGAAAGGTGCCGGAACTGAGTTATGGCTGGAAAAAGCCCTGGATGTAGCACTGGGCAAGGTTTCACTTACCTGCCACTGGGTTCAGCTCCAAGTCAAAGAAATGGATCACACTCCGGTTGGAAGGAGCTAGTTGCTTCCGACTCTGGTCAACAAGGAGCTTTCTATACAGTAAGCAGCTAGGCAGGGCAAAGAGGGCAGAGGGAAGAGACCAGGAAATGATTTGTGTCGAAATCAATTCCTATCCCAATGCTTCCCAGTAATTACTGACAAGCGACAGTCTCATATTCAAAGTAGTAGGGCATGTCGAAACGTGAAATCCCATTGTCTTAGAGCCGTGTTTTCCAAAACAACACAATGAGATGGTGGCCTCATCTTAATTGTTGCCTCAGATAGAAAGAGCTGTGTTCCCTTTCGTAGTACGACTCATGCAACACATTGGTGACTAATATACACACAATACAGTGGTACCTCTGGTTACGTACTTAATTCATTCCAGAGGTCCGTTCTTAACCTGAAACTGTTCTTAACCTGAAGCACCACTTTAGCTAAAGGGGCCTCCCGCTGCTGCTGTGCCGCTGCCGCACGATTTCTGTTCTCATCCTGAAGCAAAGTTCTTAACCCGAGGGATTATTTCTGGGTTAGCGGAGTCTGTAACCTGAAACGTATGCAACCTGAAGCGTATGTAACCTGAGGTACCAGTGTAATTACCAAAATGATTATGCATTCTTTATCAATCTTCTTTTTTAAAAATATAATTTTTATTAACAGGCCAATCAAATCACATTATTTCCAAATCACATTAGTTCCAAATTATACAGCCAGATTTTTAAATTTTTGTTGGGGGTACCCATACTTCAAGCTCCGAAAAGGGGTCCAAAAATCACTTATATTGCTGCTTTAATCAGACAGTTCTATCCAGTTCTGTCCAGATAGTCTCTTTGTTACTTTCCTCATCTTCTTGTTCTTATAATATATTCCTTTCTTTGCGATCTCCGATAATCTTCACAAGCGGGTTGAAAACAAACATCCTCTGTGTGGGTTTTATACTCTCCAAAAATCATATCACATAAGGACAGACGCCATTTCCACACCTCTGTAAAGAACTTTCCCTCAGTCTGTCCGTTGATTCCCCCAGGCTTGCCAAACATATCTCAGAGGGCTCTGCCAGGTCTAGATCACATTCCGATAACCATTCGCATTCCGATGACCCTGGTCCTCCTCCCCCCGTCCTTCTTAGGCAAGCCTGTCTTGGCGAGACGCCATTTGAAACTGCGTCATAAAATTTTCCTCCGTTCTCCGATGTTTACCAATCCTCTCTTTGATCAATAATTCACTCCACATAGTTCTTGAATTCCTGCTTGTGATTAATAAATTGCAACGATTCTTCTCTCTGGGGTGGAGGGTTATTAATACTCACATAAGGCAAAAGAAAAGAAAATTTTTTTTCCTCCACCCCCTTTCCGTTTCACTCCAAACATACCAGTCTTTTAATGGTGATTCATCACTTGATTTATTTGTCCCGCCCGTCGCTCCGCTCACAGAGATCCATTAATCAGCAGTCTTTACTCCCGATCTTCGCTTGATGTATGTGCTTTAGCTTCTTTCCAATTATGTATTTCCAATTATATATTTCGAGCCAAAGCGAACCAGTGCGCTGATTGGAGACAGAGTCAGGAAGAGCCGACTTCACACGAGGGCTTGTGCCAAGTGTCCGCACCCCCTTCTTTCGAATCCGGGGGTGAATTATGAACACCGCTGGCAAGGCAGTCCCTCCCCATCCCCTTGGGGGGCCCGGGAAGGCTGCATACTTCCCATAGCAGCCTCTTAATTACCTCGTGTGGGTTGGAGAGATGTTATTGTCAGCCATCTTCCAATGCGCCCCCTGGTGGCCCCCCATTCTTTATCAATCTTCTGAGAAAAATACAAAAACTTATGCAAAGCCAAAGAGACTTACGAACTACCCAACCGAAGATGAACTTATAATATCTTATTTCAATGGATTTTTCAAGTACTTAGCTCAGTCTTTTGTTTTCTTTATCTTTTTGGGTAAGTTCATGAAGATACCAACAAAAGGTAATTTCAATGTTGTTCACAATACCGAGAGATGCTAGTGAAGTTGTAGATGGATGTTAATAAAGTTGTAGACAAGGTGCCGGCATTTTGCACCTGTTTCACTCTGGCAGTCCAAGTAATCAAGAGGCCGCTGTTCGCCCCCAATGGGGCCCTTTTACTGGGGCTTGCAGGTAACACACTCCCAAGGTATTTTTCTGGGTTTCTTCAGTGGTCTAAACTCAAAGCCTTGATACGTATATTGATATTGAATTTCATAGAGAATACTATTTCTTGGCTTAAGCTTAAGAGACTGAATTGCTTAGATTCACTGGCATCTCCAGGTATGGATGGGAGAAACCTTTGTCAGAAACCCTCAAGAATGACTTCCACTTGGTGCAGACAATACTAAACTAGATAGACCAGAGTTCTGACTCAGCCTAATGCAACTTCCTGTGTTGTTGCTTTTTATGGGATGGGCCCTGTCTCTTATTAAGCCCTGGATTTTTTCAAAATCCCTCTTGGTTTCTCGCTTTCTCCCTGTCATTCAGGAATTCTGAACCCTTTGATGTGAATTTGAGGAATTTGCAGCACATTCATTCAAATATTCATCATTGAGTGATGTACTGCTAGCTTGTCCCATGTTCTCATATAGTAGGGGGCCAGGAATCAATATTCTTTCAATAGCAACAGTGCCCAAGGGCTCTGACTAATTGTTTTGAACCTCCCTGGAATGCTTGGATGCAACTTCCAAATAGGAATAGGGAATTCCAACACAGTTTGGCTTTGTTGGCTTGTCAGCCTCAGGGAGAACTGCTTCCTGGGAGCAAGGAGACTGCAATCAAGCCATCTGCCAAGTTTGCATCACTTTTCCATGAAGTCAGCCTTCTCCTAACTTGCTGCTCTTTGGATGTTGTTGGACTCCAACTCCCACCAGCCCCAGCCAGAATGACCAATGGCCAAAGATTGTGGAAGCTGTAGTCCTGCAATATCTGGAAGGCCAGTTGTGTCCCATCTGTACTAAGATGAATGGATGGAAAAGAAAAGCTAAAAAGGATTTGTGCATTATTATTATTATTATTATTATTATTATTATTATTATTACTACTACTATTACTATTACTATTATTTGTATACCGCCCTTCATCTGAAGATTGCAGGGCGGTTTACAACATAAAGATTCAAAATGAGAACACAAAATACATAATAAAACAAACAAAACAAAACAATAACCCCCCTTACCACAAACACATTTAAAAGGACATAGAATGTTAATCCGCCTAAAGCCTGGTTATAGAAAAATGTTTAAATTAAATTTAAATTTCCTAAACTAGTATGCCTAAATCTGAGAGGGAGCAGGAGTGTTTAAGAACATTGAAAGATGGGAAGAAGGTCGAGAGTTCTCCAGCACAGAAAAAGTGGATTTGATGATAGCAGATTTCTGTGACTGGAAACCTGACTGATGCCTGTCCTGAATGTCATCAACTAAGACAAACTAGATCTGGGTGAAAATATATGCCACAAAATGAATGATTAAGAAACAAACTTGAGAGCCTTTAATTTGTTCATATGCAATGATTTATTCACTTCTAATTTAAAGATAATGAATAAAAAGGGTTTGTAAGGTTTTTAATGTGTATTTATATAGTCCTTACTTTTCTTTTTACATGTGCAGCCAATATATGTGTAGCATATATATATAGTGAGCAGTGGCTCACAATAATCACAACAGCGTTGAAAATAAAACATCACAATCATTACAACACCAAACACAAAAGCACAGAAATAAAGCAAACAGCAGCAAGAAATTCTTCAAAGCGATACGATTCAATAATGTCATGCTAACTCGTAGCGCTGCCAGGATACTTCCCAATTACATGTGCTGAATACAGTATATTCCAGCACATTGTCACTTATTTCTGTAAAATGATATTACAGTGGTACCTTGGTTTTCAAACGTCATCTGTTCTGGAAGACGGTTTGAGTTCTGAAACGTTCGAAAACCAAAAACTCAATAGCTGACAGTTAGGCCACAGAATCTTGCATTCAGTGGAAGCTGTGTTGCATGTTCGACTTCCAAGGCATATCCGAAAACTGAAGCATTTCGAAAATCAAAATGTTCATCAACGGAGACGTTCAAAAACCGAGGTACCACTGTGTAAACTTGTTGGATCAGATTCAGTCTCATTCATATTTAGCGTAGTCTCCTTACTGTTTGGAATACCAGTGATGACTCAGTGAAGCCCTATTGATTTCAGTGGGCCTACTCTACATATGATTCAATCTTGATCCCATGGTGGTGGCCATGATTAACAATGACAATATTAGCATTGAAACAGTGTCATCCGTATACACAGCGCTTTGCAGAGCAACAAACATTAAAGGCGACGCCTTGCCCCAGTGAGCTTACAATCTATTTGAGAATAGGGGAGGTGAGAAATAAAGAAGGAAGGAAAAGTCGAGGCAAGGGAAGGCTTCAATGGATTAATGTGAACACAGCTATTTCATGTACTTGGGCTTTGTTTTGGCTGGGATACTGGGATACAGAATTTGATGAATACACAGGGAAGAGAGATTCCTTCAGGTCTACCAATGGTGCTTCAAAGAGAGGTCACAATCTGGCTTTCGTCATAGTGCACCGGCCAGCCGCCTTCGCAGCCAATGACGGATGTACCTGGGCGAAATGTTCTCCTTGTATTCGCACGGTGGGCGAGTAGAGCCCCCCCGGAGCGTGCAAGTGGTGACTCTGAAGTGCTGCCGACTCTTCCGCAGCTCTCCCGAGGGAAGCCCTCCTTCGGCACACACGGCCCGGATCTGCCGCTTGGAGCCGTGGATGAAAGTGTTCACCTCCTTGCACTCAGGTTTGGTCAGGCCACGGCTGCCCATGAGGGTGTTGCAGTATCGGCCGTGGAAGCGGCTCCTGGGCTCGTCTCGGTGCTGGTTCAGGAACTTCTCATAGCGGGGGTTGTTGCCACAGGATGACTCAGGGAGTAGATCAACCAGCAGGACTGCAAGGAATAGGCAACAGACGTCTTCGGACAGCCTCATTCTTCCTAGCACCTAGGATTGTAATATAAATTATAATGCATAATATAATACATAATACATATTATAATGCATAAAATAAGTTATGGCAGCAGATAAAGAAACAACAAAACAACAACAACACCACAAACTGGCTTATAAGCAGAAAACCAAATTTACTAGAATAATAGCTAGAATAGAGATAGACTTATAACCATTCAAAAAACAAACATACTAAGGTGCCATGTGCAAGACAAAGCCTGGAGATAATGTAAACATGGAGTGGATAAGTGTACAACTCTATCTTAACAAATTACATGTACACTAAACATTATACGGACTGGATAAATGAACCATTCAACAAGTAGCGTAAGTCCAATCACAGAACGGCAACCCCATACTGCCACAACGGCAAGGGTAGCACTCTGGAGAATATGAAAAAGTTTTTCAAAGCTGTTTTTCAAAGATTGAGCTGGATGAGATGTTCTTCAATGGGTCTTGAGTTGGAAACACAAAGCCGGGTACATGGATCAATCACGGGAAGGCAAATCAAAGCCACCACCCTGGTGAGAATAACGCAAGTGGGCAAAAAGAGACCTGTTCTCCAGATTTATTACAGGTTTCGCTACATGCTTCATCAGTCCGAAAAGCTGCATGATACAAAATAGCACTCCAATTACAATGTGTGTTAAACCATAAAAATTAGAAAAGATCAGTCTTATACTATACCTTACCCAATCATACAAAACGGTTTGCTCAGGATAAAGAAAGTATTCACAGGCACAACTAGTGTTCAGACTCATAACAAGCAGTTAAATACAATACAGGAGTATAGAATCAATCATCACATGATTACATGGTTAAAGCTGCAGCATCACTTTTCTGTTACAACCAAACAACAGTACACTCATACATAGCATTCTAGATCGAATTCAGTATTCAAACCCTTTGCATATAAGGTTCCTAATTGAAATATTAATTTATACTCTTTCTGTAACAAGGCTCTTCGTATATCTACAGTTCTAAAAGGTTGTTTTTTAAAGGTCCACAAGATTAAAAAAAACTCAGATTATTCTCTGTATGGGCTGCTTGCTGGAAATGCTGGACTAATGGGGCGTCTAAACATATGTTATGTACCGTATTTTGGACCTATGCTCAGAGATTCTGGTCCTAATTGCACGAGTGGTACTGCCTACATATAACAGCCCACAAGCGCAGTGGATACAGTATACACAGTTTTTAGTAGAACAATTTGTGTGTCCTTATTTATGCCACGAGAGTGCAGTGCGGTGACAGAATTGCTAACCTGGCATTTGCACAGTGAACACAACCTCTCCCTCTGTGCCCAGAACAGATGTGATGTGCAAATTCTAATAAGCATTCATATAAATTGGACATAGACATGGAGCAGAGAGGGGTACTGCTTTGATAGCTGAACTCGTCATTCCCCTTCCCCCTGCAGTAAGGCTATAGGTGATTCAGAGGAGGATGGGCATGTGATGTAGGAGGAAGGAGTCTGGTGCTCCAATGGCAGCCCTGAGTTTCAGATATGAATAGGGGTCTCACACCATGGGCTCTTCCAGATGAGCTGTTTATTGAGAATCCATCCTGATTTGCTGGCACAATGCTTAGACCAAGACTGTGGCCACGTTCCCGATCACTGCATTCACTGTATTACCAGTGTCATGTTTTTATTGTGTTTTCACAGGACGTTACCCAAAATGCATTGTGTATGCTGCACTTTGTTATAAATTGAGGTGTTATTTCTCAACCCAGCTTCATGCCAAAAGGAGTCCTTAAGTCACTCCTAATTTTTCTCTAGCAAAAATGTGAACATGTTTGCCAAGGGAATCACATCCCTCACCCCCATCAATAATAAAAAAGGTAAAGGTAAAGGAGCCCTGGACGGTTAAGGTAACTATGGGGTTGCTCATCTCGCTTTAGGCTGACGGAGCCGGCGTTTGCCCACAGACAGCCTTCCGGGTCATGTGGCCAGCAGGACTAAACCCCTTCTGGCACAACGGGACACCATGACAGTAACCAGAGTGCATGGAAACACCGTTTACCTTCCCGCCGCAGTGGTACCTATTTATCTACTTGCACTGGCATGCTTTCAAACTGCTAGGATGGCAGGAGCTGGGACAGAGCAAAGGGAGCTCACATCGCATGGATTTGAAATGCCGACCTTCCAATCAGCAAGCCCAAGAGGCCCCGTGGTTTAGAGCATAGCACCACCCGCTCCCTACCCCCATCAATACCCCCTGGTTAGTACAGAAACAGAAATGAACAGCCTATGTGAACATCAAGGAGAAGGTGGCAGAACTGTGAAATGTAGTAGTGAAAAAAATAACTTCACTGTTCTCTAAGGTGGTAATGGGAACACTATGCCTGAACTTTACTGAGCATTTGTTCTGATTTATTTGGAGGAGGTTATATGGCAAAGAGCATTCCTCCTGAATCCACCCTAATTCACAACTTCCCATAAAGTCCATTATTGTGTTTGAAGTAGATTTGCAGCACCATGGTTGCAGTGTGCCTTGTATGAATTTAATTGTGCTGACATTCTGGAGGCAACCAAAATTATGTTTTGCATATCACCGCATAAGGATCGCTAATTGGACCAGGCAGGATGACAGGCTGGTGAGTGGAAATGGATTGATCTGCTCTTTCAACATCTGAACAAAAGCCAAAATCTGCATATGAAGTGTTTTTAGGCATGGGGTTAAACAGTTCACGTGCAAATATTTCTTACAGGCACAGCTGCAGCAGCTGGTTGAAAAATTGGCAGCCCTACTGTCATCCTGGTTGCTCCATGCCTGACCCACACCCGTTTCTGTAGGTTAGGAATGTGAATTTGAAGTCCATTGCAGGAAAACTAGAAAACAGTGGGATCAGCTTTCGTCTACTTGCTACACGGTGTGTTTAAATCGAATCACATGGTATTCCTGGTGCTCTGATGAAAATAGGCAGAGGGGTTAAAAGTTAGTGCTGTTCCTGGAATCCTTATGGCAGTCTCACCCTCCATTTTCTCTTTCACCAGTTAGGAAAGAAAACAGCAGCAACTGGGTGTGGCAGGAGACAGGAATCCAAGAATTGGTTCCACACGACAATGGAAGAAAGATGCAAATCAGGTTCCTTCAGATAATGAGGAAAAGACAAAACAGCAGAGGGAAGGAGAGAAAGGAATGCAAAAAGGACTCACTTTTTCCAGGGGGACCGTATTGGATTCAGCTCCACGCAGATCAAGCTGCTGATTTACCACTCTGTTGTGCTTTTGAGCCAATGAAAAGCTTGCCAAAAGTTTCATAACTTTTTCCTAGGAAGAAATCCATGGATTGTGCCAGACTGGGTTTTATATAAACCATGCCTCTCCCTTCTGGCTATCATATTGCTTTTTTGGCTCTCTCTCTCTCTCTCTCTCTCTCTCTCTCTCTCTCTCTCTCTCACACACACACACACACACACACACACAAACACACACACTTACATAACAAACCCGTTTTTACTCTGTTTCAACTAAGGAAGGAAGGATCTGTCAATTTTTGTTCTTTCAGTTCTCATTCTCTCCTTCTTTAATGTCGTTCCCCACATTTCTTAGCCTTTTTCATTTCATGAAAATTCGTCAGCATTTCAATGTAGTTTTATTTTAATCAATAAATTTTTGACGGGAGCCAGAGTGCACAGAAACACCATTTACCTTCCCACCAGAGTGGTACCTATTTATCTACTTGCACTTTGATGTGCTTTCAAACTGCTAGGCTGGCAGGAGCTGGGGCAAAACAACGGGAACTCACCCCGTTGCAGGGATTCAAACTGCAGACCTTCCGATTGGCAAGCCTCGAGAGCCAGTGTGGTGTAGTGGTTAAGAGCGGTAGTCTCCTAATCTGGGGAACCGGGTTCGCATCTCCGCTCCTCCACATGCAGCTGCTGGGTGACCTTGGGCCAGTCACACTTCTCTGAAGTCTCTTAGCCCCACTCACCTCACAGAGTGTTTGTTGTGGGGGAGGAAGGGAAAGGAGAATGTTAGCCGCTTTGAGACTCCTTAAAGGGAGTGAAAGGCGGGATATCAAATCCAAACTCTTCTTCTTCTTCTTCTTCTTCTTCTTCTTCAGTGGTTTAGAGCACAGCGCCACCCGCTGTTTATAGTGCTATAAACAAAGTTTATAGTGTTGCCCACACGACACACACCCACAGGCTTCCATTCGTGTGAGGGAGGAGAAGCTTGTGGAGTCCATAAGTCACTGGACTCCCATAAGCATAGCTAATAATAATAATAATAATAATAATAATAATAATAATAATAATAATAATTTATTTATACCCCGCCCATCTGGCTGGGCTTCCCTAACCACTCTGGGCGGCTTCCAAAAAAATATTAAAATACTGTAATACATCAAACATGAAAAGCTTCCCTAAACAGGGCTGCCTTCAGATGTCTTCTAAAAGTCTGGTAGTTGTTGTTTTCTTTGACATCTGGTGGGAGGGTGTTCTGCAGGGTGGGTGCCACTACTGAGAAGGCCCTCTGCCTGGTTCCCTGTAACTTGGCTTCTTACAGTGAGGGAACTGCCAGAAGGCCCTCGGTGCTGGACCGCAGAGTCTGGGTAGAATGATGGGGGTAGAGACGCTCCTTCAGATATATGGTCAGGGATGCAGCCAGCAAATTGTTACTGCCAATTACATTGTGCATGTTAAATGCATTTATTGCTTAGATCAGACAGGCTTTATTCCCAAATGGAATATTGCTGACTTGATCCAAAGGGCATTCGGTATGATATACTGTGACTTCAGAAAAATGTGGTATCTCTAGACACAGACAAAACTTTTAATGGTGTGTTGTGGGCATTTTAAAAAATGTTGTTTAAATACATGGCATTTGGAAAATGATTTTTGCACTATACATGAGGTTGTTGGCAATAATAGTGATGAATGGGTTGTCTTCTCTGAGGCTACACCTTAAGAGAGGAATGAAGGAGGGCTCTCCCTTGTTGCATTTGCAATGGACACTGAAACTTTGTAGAATAAAATTAGACCCAATTTTAATATCAAGGGGGTCTGCATTTTGGGGGTGGAACATTCCATCAATTTATTTGCCAAGAACATCCTTTTAATATTTTCGAATCCTGAGCAAGCAGTGTCTCTGTTTTGTGAAACAGTTGCCTGCCTTAAAATAACTTGCTCTGAAACTATTATGTGCTTCAGTCTTGCCACAGGAGAACAAAAACATATCTTTGCTTATACAGGGTTTTGTTCTGAAGAATCCTGGGAATTATAGTTTATTAAGAGTGCTGGGAATTATAGCTTTGTGTAGGGTAAACTACAGCTCCCAGCATTATTCGCTTTAAATCATGTGCTTTAAATCCATGGTATGTACACAGCTCTTTGTCTTCTGAAATATGCTCCCTCCGTTTGTAAAGGCCTCCCTGAATTTCCTGCAACTCAGAAAAGGGGAAGCACACAATACTTTACACGTCACCTAAAGCATGCTTATCTATTTCTCTCTGCCAAATGCTGGTGACTTTATAATATACTGTGCTGCAAAGAACAAGGATGTCTCTATTAAGGGTACTCGTCTCATTACTTTCTCTGAGTGGCCACTTGTGGCTGTAGAGGGCTAATATTGCTCACCTGTAGTATTCGCAGAAGACCTCTTGCCTCACAAAACTATAAGTGTCCTCCTGAGATTTCTCATGTGCAAAAATAGTCATCTGGGAGTGAGATCCCGCAAGGGCTACCCAAGCCTTGGGCAGCTTCATCCCTGTTTTGTTCACCACCCTATCCAATTCCAAACCTACTTTCCAGTTGTTGTTCTTCACCTCCTTGGCCATTGAATTTGCGACATCCATATCCAAATTCTCAATGGAACGGCTGACACCCTGATGATATGTATGAAGTACTTGCCAGTCCATGCCAGCTAAAAGGAGTTTCTGCAGCTGACCCTTCCTCAAGGGATTCTGGCAGAGTTTGCACGTCCCGTCTGGGTGCTGCCATTGGCCGGTGTCCACCACAAATGCTCCTTTTCTCTTCAGGGTACTAATGTCAACTCCCTAGCCAATGAAGTACCCTAATGGCCAGGCACAAAAGTGTCCTGCTTCTTGCAGATAGAGCTGTGGAACCAATGGCATTGGCTTAGATGTTGTTGGAGGAAGTTGGAAGAGAAATGGGAGGAAGGCTGCTAGGAAGAGGCGCTGTTTGGACATGATTGATCTGATGGGATCCTTCATTCCAGAGGGGCTGTCAGCTTGTAAATTACCCCGGGAAACAAAGCAGAGAGGGCTTGTTTGTACCATCTAGGCATGTAGGTGTCATTAGGACTGTAATGTGAGGTATAAATTCACTCAGAATAAATCAGCAGCAGCAACCTTACCTGCTTCCTCCTTTCCAAGCCTTTTCTATTTCTTCTCAGTGTATTACTACTTTGGCTCTCATCCATGAAATATTGCTAATTGGACATGGTAGGATCAGAGGATGCTGAGTGGAAATGGACTTACCTGATCTTTCAGCTTTTAAACAAAACCCCAAATCTGCACATGGAGTGTTTTATGGTCTGGGGAGAAACAGTTCACATGCAAATATCTATAGAACAAGCATCTTTTGCAGGCATCGCTATAACACCTGGCTGAAAAGTCGACAGCCCTACATCCAGCCTGGTTGCTCCCACACCCATTTCGGCAGCCATGTAAAGTCAAAGGACCTTGATAGATTTGTCTTTAAATGAATACAGAATTGAACTTCTGTCGCATTTCTAGTCAAGTGAAGTTTGCATGGGCAACTTGAAAGCATGCACTCCACCAGAAAAAAATGCCTTGCCTCCCTGGAGCCATTTTGTTTCCTTAATTCCTAGCCAGTAGAAGAGCACTGTGTCACCCAAAAGCTTGTATATCATGCTGTGGTTTTTTCCTAGCTCGTCATTTATGTTTGGCAACCGATTAAGAGCTGGAGAAGCCTCCTAGTCTGCTGCCTGCTACATTTAGAACTGATACATTTAGAAGTGCCACATAAAGTTCATTTCACATTTGCAAGGTTTGGGTGCTCTTAATGTGGAAGCACCTATGTATTTTCTGGAACTCTACATCATTGATCGCAGGCAGGTCTACTTTATATTGGTATGTGTAAGAAAATGCCAAAATTGATTGACCACTTAATAACCCACCGTTCCACAACAGCTTTAAGTATAAAATAGTATATTATTTTATGTAAACTGTTCAGAGAGCTCTCTCTCTCTCTCTCTCTGTAGGCTGTCTGTGAATTTTATTTATTTATTTCATAAAATTTACACGCCACTTGATTGTACAAAAAAACTCAAAGCGGTTTTCAAAAAAGTTTCTTTTTTGTTAGATAAAATAAATAAATAAATGTAATCCTAGAAAGGTGGGCCATAAAAGCTCAAATATACATATACAACAAATAAGGCCACCCCATCTCTGTCCTTGTTTGTGAAATTCCCCTGGTGAAACATTACAGGATGAGGCCCCCTCTCCTGTGCTGTGGTAACAGGTCTTTGAGGTTATTATCCCCTCTACAGGTGTGTCTCAATCTGTTAGTCAGTTGGTGGTTTGGAAGCACATGCAGAAGACAGTTACAAAACACGATTGCAGGACCAGGGAGATCATGGCCATTTGCTCAACAGGAAAGATCGGGAAACTGGAGGCAAGTTGGTGCATCTCCTTTTTTGGAAGCTTGTCCCAACAAGAGGCTTGATCTGTTGAAGAAACCCAGACTGTCTTCACCCACCCCATTCAACAGCATTATATTATATTATACCGTATTGGCCCGAGTATAAGCTGCACCTGAATAAAAGTCGCAACTTTAAAATTGGAGGAGGGAGAGAGAAAAAATAAAAAAATATGCAAATATAAGCCGCTGCTCCTGGCTGCATACTGGGGTGGGGGTGGGGGGTGGGATCCGCATTGCTGACAGCATATTCCCCTTCCTCGCTCTCCCCCTTCCGGCCTTGGGGGAGAGGGTGGGGGACTACGCATGGGGCGGGCATCACTTTGCCGCTCTCCTAGCACTGTTTGCCCCACGCTCCTGGCTGCATATCGTAAGGTCGCGAATATAAGCCACACTTGAACTTTTTATGGTCAGAATTTGGGGGGATAGTGAGGCTTATATTCAGGCCAATACGTTATAAGCTTCCCCTGCTCCGTGTGGTATTGGGCCCAAAGAAAGTCAATTTGTACTTCTGCCAAATGCCAAGTGCTACAAGCACCACCTCTGGCAGTAGCTGCTCCAGTTTTAAACTTTGTGACTGGAAGAAATTCAGCTGTGGAACATTTTGTGGGGATGAAATGAGGAGAAAAGCATGGCCAGTCTAACTTCTGAATTTTGGCTTCCCACATCCTAGTCTGAAACTCTAACCAATTCACCACACCTTTGTCTTTCTTTTAAAAGAAGCAGCAACTGTGTGCAGGTAGAATTAGATCGGGGGCACAGTAAGGGGAGATTAACATCAGGGATGGCAGCCTGAGGTGGTTGCCTCAGGTGGCAGGATCCCAGTAGAGTCTAGGAGCAGCAAATCCTGCCACTGCACCTGCCAGTTACCGAGGCTGCTACACTGCCACAGCAGCTGCCATGGCAACCTACAAAGATGGCACTGAGGTTGCTTTCTGCCTCCCTCCCTCAGCTAATGTTGCCATGCACAACAGCAAGGCAGCCTCCAACACTCCTCTCTCATCTTCTCCCCCACCCACAGAATGCTACCTTGCACAGTTGGATGTGGGTGGCGCTGTGGTCTAAACCACTAAGCCTCTTGGGCTTGCTGATTGGAAGGTTGGCAGTTCGAATCGGTGTGACGGGGTGAGCTCCCGTTGCTCTGTCCCAGCTTCTGCCAACCTAGCAGTTTGAAAGCACGCCAGTGCAAGTAGATAAATAGGTACCACTGTGGCAGAAAGATAAACGGTGTTTCTGTGCACTCTGGCACTTGCCACAGTTCTCCGTGCACCAGTAGCAGTTTAGTCATGCTGGTCACATGACCTGGGAAACTGTCTGTGGACAAGCACTGGCTCCCTTGGCCTGAAAGCAAGATGAGCGCCGCAACCCCATAGTTGTCTTTGACTGAACCTATCCGTCCAGGGGTCCTTTACCTTTTACCTTTTTTACCATGCACAGTAAGGCAACACCCAACCTTTATCTCATTTCTTTTTCATGTTTACACATAGGCTTGCAGACCCTCGAAATGTCCCTATTTTCAGATTTGACCCCAGAATGTCCCAATTTTCTTTGGGATGTCTCTATTTTCATCAGAGAATATGGAGTTATACGACCCCTGAGCCAAGGAGATAAGTAACTATACAACCTTAAAAAAAAGAAAAAAAAGGTAAAGGACCCCTGGATGGTTAAGCCCCATCAAAGGCAGCTATGGGGTTGCAGTGCTCATCTCACTTTCAGGCCAAGGGAGCCGGCGTTTGTCCACAGACAGCTTTACAGGTCATGTGGCCAGCTAGGTTTCAAACTGCTATGTTGGCAGAAGCTGGGACAGAGCAACAGGAGCTCACCCCATCACAGGGATTCAAACCGCCAACCCTCTGATCGGCAAGCCCAAGAGGCTCAGTGGTTTAGACCACAGCGCCACCCGTGTGCCAACATAGCAGTTTGAAAGCACACCAGTGCAAGTAGATAAATATGTACCAATGCAGTGGGAAGGTAAATGGCATTTTTATGTGCTCTGGTTTCTGTCATGGTGTTCCATTGTGCCAGAAGCATTTTAGTCATGCTTATGGGCTTCCCAGGAAAACAGATCCTGGGTCTAAATCCTGGTGGTGATTGCCTGAAGTCAGGCACTGATCATAATGAAGAAGGGCTGAACACATTCATTTCCAAAGATGGCGGTGTAGGTTGTCCACCTAATTTCATGCTATATAACTCAGCAACCTTCTGCCAGAAAGTTGCTATGTGCAGGATTACTTAAACAGGGAACTCATAGACAGCTTAAACTTCTTCATATGACAACAGGCTTGCAAGCTCTATATAACAGGAACTCTGAGAAGAGGAAGGTTGTTCCTGCTGGAGTCCTCAGCCCTGTTGACAGCTGCATTCATTCATCTAGGAGGAAGCCAAAAAGGGAGACGCTTGACAGGTTGGGTAAGTTTGCAGTAATGGATCGTGCCTCGTTTCCCCAGAAGGCTACAACCATCAGTGATGCATGGAGTTTAGGAATGGAATGGATGAGTCTGTGTGACTGAGAAAGCCCTTTAGATTTAGATGCACATGTGTCCCTCTAGCCAGAACTCCTGGTTTCTGCCCATGAGTAGTGCTCAGAGGTGAAACACAACTGAAGATGTCAAAGGACTCGAGTCATCTGGTTTGAAATATAAAATAGGGACATTAAAAGGTCTGAGCTGATTTGGCTTGCCTTGGATTAAGCCAAGCTATTTCCTAATGTTTTCACAGAAATAGTCCTGCTTAATCACCTCAGTCACTCTGAACTGAGCCTGTGGAAGCTCACTTGTCACTAGATGCAAATATTGTTTTGTATGAATTACTCAGTCCCTAAAAAGGTAGCCCTTCTGGTTTAGTATGCTCACCTTTTTATTGCTGGAAAATTCATTTCTTCACAGCACGACTTGCCAAAATCTAGTAAGTCAAGTTCTTTCCAGCACATTATCTCCATGCAAGGAAGCTTGTCACCTGCTAAATTTCCACACATTAAAGGTTCGGTGTTCCTGCCAGGAATAAAACTAGCAACGCTTAAGCAGGCATTCATATTCCGAATCACCAGGATCCTCAAGGGACCCACAAGAATACTGCAAGTTTAGGGGGAAGAATACTGCAAGTTTAGGCACTATAAATGTGACTATGAAAGGGCAGTGAACGAATGTTAAGAGGTAAAGATGGATGGATCTGTCAGTATTGGTTCTCTCAGTTTCTTTTTTTTTAACCTTAAATTTAGTTCTCCACATTTCCACAGCAATTTGTAGGTTAATAAAATAAAATAAAATAAATAAAATAAAATTCACCAGCAATTTAGTTAGGAGTAAATAGTCCATGTTTCTGCTGTGCTTTGAGGGGATTGGAAATGGAGAGGGATGATAGAGACAGCAATGGGGTGAGAGGGACATGGCAGCAGTGGTCTCTCAGCAGCGACAATATGACATTTGCCAGGATGGGGTTAGGATGCCCACTCTGCAGCCTCGGCTCACCCCCTTCCTGTCTTTCTAGCATGAGCCATAGCTCAATGCAAGAGCATGTGCTTCAAGGAACTGTGCTTAGTCCCCAGAATCAGATACTCCAGTTACAGCTGCAGGAGTCTCCTTCCTGAAGCACTGGAGTACAGTTACTAGTCAGTGTGGACAGAACTGAACTAGATGGACTGATGGTCTCATTTGGTCTAAGGCAACTTCCTTTACTGCACTGATGGGGAACCTCCATCCCACAGCCTTTCGACAAAATAACATTTTATACAAACAAGTCAGCTAGTATACTGTAGGTTTAGGAGACACACAAGATGACAACAGCTTGGTGACAGTTCAATGTGGTGATCATAATGGTCACACAGACTTCTTGGGACACTCCTGTCATCCTCAGTGGAAAAATACCTTGACAGAAAATATAATGTCTGTGATCTCTTTTCTGGAATTCACAAGTTTAAAAGGAACAACCTGCCACTCTCCAAACGGTCACAGATGCACAAAGACAGACCAAAAATGGGTATATTATTGTCAGGCAAGGATCACAATGGAATATAAAACCCTATTTTAAAAACAAATCTTGCAGGGGAAATCTTTCCAATGGCCAATTCCACAGCCAAAAAGGCCCTGCCATTTCCCCCACAAGTAGTGCCCCATCCATTGTGGGGCAGATAGCAAGGGAGCTCCCTGGCAAAGGGATTGTCAGGTGACTGACAGCTGGGCTGCCCTGCCCACCTGTCAAAGTGACCAGCTTTGGCTGGGGTTGCTCAGGATCTGGTCCACACTAGGCAAAAAATGTTCCTCACTCCTGCTTTAGCATATAGTGCTTAGCATGTGTGTTGCTTTATTATCGCTTGCCTTTGCAGATACCCAGCACAAAAGGACGCTGCCATGTCTCCCAGGAGCCCTCACCATAGGGCCCTTCTTCTCCTGCTCGTCTTCATGGCCACCACCCTTCTCCCATGGAGCCAGGCTACATCTTACACTGACTTCCTGAAGAGGCACCAGGACAACCCGAAATCTGACTTGCAGAGTGACAACACCTACTGCAACCTGATGATGCAACGGAGACACCTGAACTGCCAGCGAGGCAACACCTTCATCCATGCCAGCGAACACCAGCTGACTTCCATCTGCAATTCCAGAGGGAAAATCCTGGATGGGAACCAGACCAGCAAGACCCTCTTCCCGATCACCATCTGCACCCGGGGGAAAGGCCTCCGAAGAGTCTTCTGCAGGTACAAGGGGAAAAGCAAAATCAAGAGGATCCGGGTCACCTGCGAGAAGGGTCTCCCTGTCCACTACATTTCTCATGCTTAAGCCTAGCAGTTGGAACAGGCCACGCTGCTGAAAGAATCCTGCTTTGCCTTGGCCATTCCTCTTCAAGCTCATCTACCCAGAGCAATTTACAAAGCTGGGCCCCATCTTGGCTGCTCCCTCCTGCGTGCTATGCAAATTACACCCTTCCTGATGTGTCCTGTTTCTCTTTATTCTGCACAGCACATCACACAACTTTAATTCTGTGTTTAAAACAATGGCAGTGGTGTTTCTTTAAAACTCCAGAACGTGTCGATCCAAAAGAGTCTGCAGCTTGCTTGCTAGTTTCCATTATACTAGTTTCCAGTATAATGGAAGGAAGGAAGGAAGGAAGGAAGGAAGGAAGGAAGGAAGGAAGGAAGGAAGGAAAAAAGGAACAGAAAAGAAGAGAGGAGAGGAGAGGAGAGAGAAAACACACACACACACACACACACAGAGAGAGAGAGAGAGAGAGAGAGAGAGAGAGAGAGAGAGAGAGAGAGGGAGGGAGGGAGAGGAAACAGACACTATATTCATAAATCCGTATCAGAATGTAGCAAAGCTTGGGAGAGCTCAATATTTGAAGGGTTCACCAGCGTTTGCCAAACCCTTAATGCTTTGAGTAATAAAATAATAGAACTGTAGAACCCTGAGGATCCAGTCCATCTTCGACAATGAAGGAATCTCAACTAAAGCATCCGTGACAGATGACCATCCAACCTCTGTTTAAAAGCCTCCAGTGAAGGACTGTCCATCACCTTACAAGGTAGTCTGTTCCACTGTCAAATAGCTCTTACTATCAGAAAGTTCTACCTAATGATTAACCAGAACCTCTTTTCTTGTACTTTGAATCCATTGGTTTGGGTTCTACCCTCTGGAGCAGCAGAAAACAAACTTGCTGCATCTTCCATGTGACAGCTCTTCAGTTGTTTAAATATAGCTCTCTTTCCTTCTCCAGGCTTCTGTTTAAACTTTTTAGCCAGCTAGCTTTTAATTAGGTTTTGATAAGGTGACAGGCACATATTCTGGATTATCTTCTTCCATACCTGAATTTACAGCTTTACTAAAATAAAACTGGGCTTCATTCAAGCATGAAACCGAGTCCTTAGTTATTTAGAAAGCTCAATCTAAGTATACACAAGATCTCCTGTGTTGCTGGGTGGGCAAGGGAGGAATTAAGGGATGGATGAGAACCTACATTTTTCTTCCGTGACAGTGACTGTATTACATTGATTTTTTCCACCTCTCTGCTATGGTTTTTTTTTTTTTTAAATCACTACCCAAAGAATAAGAATAAGAATAAGAATTTAATATTTATACCCCGCCCATCTGGCTGGGTTTCCCCAGCCACTCTGGGCTGCTTCCAACAAAATATTAAAATACAATATTCTATTAAACATTCAAAGCTTCCCTAAACACGGCTGCTTTCAGATGTCTTCTAAAAGTCTGGTAGTTGTTTTTCTCTTTGACATCCAGTGGGAGGGCTTTCCACAGAGCGGGTGCCACTACCGAGAAGGCCCTCTGCCTGGTTCCCTGTAACTTGGCTTCTCACAACGAGGGAACCACCAGAAGGCCCTCGGCACTGGACCTCAGTGTCTGGGCAGAACGATGGGGGTGGAGACGCTCCTTCAGGTATACTTATGTATACAAAGAAAGGTATACAAAGAAAACTGATGTATCCGGGAAGATTGATTGCAAGGAGCTTCCAAAGGATTACTCCAAATTGGTTGAATGGGCAATAAAATGGCAATTGCAATCCACCATTACCAAGCGTGAAGTGATGCACATTGGATTCAAATATCCTGATTTCACATGTGTGCTATTAGGCTCTGAACTGGTGGTGGTTGATCTGGTACAAGAGCTTGGGGTTGTGGTGGAGAGCTCAATAAAGATGTTGACACAGCACATGGCAGCCATAAATGATGAATTTCATGTTAGGAACTTTATGTCATGTCTCAGAAATGATTGGACTTACCAATCAAGGCACTGAGTACCAAATCACTGATTCATATCAATCATAACCATACAGTGGTGCCTCGCAAGACGAAATTAATCCGTTCCGCGAGTCTCTTCGTCTAGCGGTTTTTTCGTCTTGCGAAGCAACCCTATTAGCGGATTAGCGCATTAGCGGCTATTAAAGGCTTAGCAGCTATTAAAGGCTTAGCGGCTTAGCGGCTAAAAGGCTATTAGCGGCTTAGCGGCTTAGAAAAAGGAAGGGAAGCGGGGGAAAATCGGAACACTCGCAAGACGTTTTCGTCTTGCAAAGCAAGCCCATAGGGAAAATCGTCTTGCGAAGCAGTTCAAAAATGGAAAACCCTTTCGTCTAGCGGGTTTTCCATCTTGCGAGGCATTCGTCTTGCGGGGCACCACTGTACTGGAAGGAAATCCACCATGTGTTTTGTATTGGGCACTAATTCCCATCAATGGCTTCCCAGAAGACTCATGTAAATCACAAAACTGGCTTCAGTTTTGGAGGGCTAGCCCTGTTTATTTGTTTAGCAGCAGGCCAGACATAATTTCAAGTGTACCCCTTTATAGTAGAACTGATGTAAGACAGCAGAAAGACAAATTATCTGCCCGAGAGCCAGAAACACACTCATTCGTAAATTGCTGACATGCTCTTAAGCCCCATTCTGTGCCCAGTAAGCACAGGATGCCTTTTCCCAGAGGCTCTGTGGCCCATAGACTGCAGCACAATGCTGGGCAAGGTTTTGCCCAGTATACCCTCTTTGTGTTATGGGCTCATGGGAAAAATCTGTCCCATGAGCCCTTGCTGAAGGGGGGAGGGGAAAGCCCCGTCTATGTCCAGCGTGGGTGGGCTAGGGCAGAGTGACAGATGCCGCTGTAAATATCTGATTCACCGACTATGAATGCCTAAAGTGGGCAGTGCATGTTGGCAAGAGCTGCTACTGCCACCGAGTTATTTCCTGAAGGCAGATCTTGAAAGGGAGCCCAGAATAGCATTTCTGAGCCTCCAACCTATGCGCAAAGAGTAGTTAGACCCACTCCAAAGCAATGTGCAATTGGTTCCCTGCCCCATGCTGGCCTTATCTGCTGTGATTAGAATCCCCACAGGCGGCATTTCAAGAATGAGTCCATGATGCGGCTACGACTAGCTATACTATCTCAGAATACAATGACATCTTGGGCCAATAGGGAGCAACAGGTATGATTGATACTTTCTCTTGTCGCTCCTTTTTCGGCACTCAAACCAGAAAAGGAGTTGGAAGGAAAGAGTAGAGGAGACCTGCTGGCCACGATCTGTTCAGCACATCCATGCCTTCCACCAACTGTGATGTATAAAGACTTCAGCATCCCCTTGTAGTCTCCTGAATCAATTATGTGGGTGCCTTTTTCAGGAAACATTACTCCATGATGCCTCTTCAGCAACAGACACACATTTCTCCTCTTCAAGCTGGATCACTAAGCAATGGCATAGACCAGGCATAGACAAACTCCGGCCCTCCAGTTGTTTGGGACTACAACTCCCATCATCCCTAGCTAACAGGACCAGTGGTCAGGGATTATGGGAATTGTAGTCCCAAACATCTGGAGGGCTGGAGCGTGCCTATACCTGGCGTAGACTGCTGGGCCAGCCTCAGTTGGCCTCTTGGGAAATTATATGGCTCTGGGGAGAAATGCACCTGAGCAGAGATAAAGGAAGACACAGGAACTCACTGAGCAGAAAGAACAGGACTTTGGACTAGTTGGCCCTTTAGGCTGATCCAGTGGGGCTTATTTTATGTTCTTAATGTTTCTGGGAAAGGCTAAAGATTGGATCTCCCAAATAAGGAAATGGCATTCCCTTGTCGTTGCAATGATCAGACTGCACCAACTCCATTCGTTACCTGAAAAACTGCCTCTTTACTTTTATGGAGGGATGTTACTAGAATGCCATAGCTTTTTCAGCATTCATCTTGATCCCAATCTTTGATTTGCACAAACACACATAGATGGACACACAACTGAACAAATGTCACCTCCTACCCTCAAGGCCTTGATCAAGCACAAGGAAGAAGCTGTAGCTCTCCAGACATCTCCAAAGGCTGAAACTCAGAATAAATATGCTGTATTTTTCCGTGTATTAGATGAGGTTTATGTTACTCAAAAATCATGTAAAAAAACTGTGGTCATCCTATACATGGATAAGTAGGGGTGGGGGAGCTGTGTGCCGCCATCCAGCTGGTTGGCAGGCTCACAACTCCCGCCCCCCATGCCGCTGTGGGAGGCGTGCGCTCTAGGGAGCATTTCCCGCAGTGGCATAGGGGGAGCGGCTGCCCACTTTGCCAACCCCCAGCAATGGCCCTGCTGGGGTGATGGCGCATGTGCAATTCCCCCTAAAAAAAGCTCAACAAATTTGGGCATCCCTCCTTATTTTCATTAAATTTAGTCCCCCCAAATAGGGGGCGTCTTATACCTGGGGGGCATCTTATACATGGAAAAATACGGTATTTACTGCAGGAAGATCGCATGAATAGCGGAAGGGTAACCTTGCAAAGAAACCCAAGAAACTCACGGTAAAAGGGTAAGTATTTGTGGTTATGGGTGTCCTATCAATTAGTCAAGTATTGTACCATGATGAAATACCCTTTACTTGAAACGAAGCAGGAGGTTAAACTACCTAATTAGGCCTCAGACTTCTGTGAAGGTTATTTGTTCACAACTTATAATGAACACTGGTGCAAGCTGTCAAGTGCTTGTGTGAAAGAGTGTATACTTGTTGATTTGCACGGTTTCACCATAAACTCATCAAACATTGTATATGAATACAGGGCTTTTTTCATCTGGAACTCGCCGGAACTCAATTCTGGCACCTCTCAGGTGTGTGCCATTGCCATTATAAGAGAACAGGGGAGGTGTTCATGATGAGTTAGGTAGGAAGGTAAATGGAGTTTTTGTGCACTCTGGTTTCCATCACCGTGTTCCATTGTACCAGAAGCGGTTTAGTCATGCTGGCCACATAATCCAGATACTGTTTGTGGACAAATACCAGCTCCCTCAGCCGGAAAGCAAGATGGGCGTTGCAAACCCCATAGCCTCCTTTGACTGGACTTAACCATCCAGGGGTCCTTTACCTGTACCTTACACAACCTCTAGGTTAGATTACTGTAAGGCGCTCACCTCAGGGCTGCCTCTGAAGACAATTTAGAAACTTCAGTTAGTGCAGAACTCAGTGGCCAGTTCAAGACTGTTTGGTCGTATTACACCAATCCTGGCCTGACTGCAGTCACTTCCAGACCCAACTTAAAGTGCTAGCTATGACACTGTGTCATGGGATGGGGGTTATTGATTTATTTTTGTTCTCATTTTTATTTTATATTCTGTGTTTTCTTAATACTGTATTATTATGCATGATTATTTTATTAAAATATTATTTCTAGAGGTAAAAGCTGTATCCACCAAGAAGGGGTGGTCTTGGTGCCCCAAATCTTAAGACTTTCCAATTAAAACAGTTGACACACGTGATTAACTCATCTTCAACGGGTCAAAATGGAACTGAAACCTTCACAGATCTCTCCTAATGCTTTATCCTTCTTGAAAACTTCATGTGCTTGCATTAGCAAAATGGTACAGTTGTACCAAGGTTTTCAAATGCCTTTGTACTTGTACGTTTTGGCTCCCAAACGACCGAAACCCGGAATTGAGCCTTCCGGTTTTTGGACTTTTTTTGGAAGCCAGACAGCCAATGCGGCTTTCACTATTGTTTCCAGTGCGCCTGTGCAATCAAAGCCAATCGGAAGCTGCGCCTTGGTTTCCGAACATCTTGGTACCCACTGTGAATGTAGCAAAATAAACATTGGAGTCCGTTCAGGTCCTCAAGCTAGTTTTGTGAGTCATGTGACTGTTCTGAGAAGCCACTGACAAGAATTAGCTCCCAGTACAAAATGCAAAGTAGATTTCCATCAGGTAAATATGGCTGCTTTTTTTTTTTATCGGTACACATCCATGTTTTGGAACTCAATGCATTGATTGATAAGTCCAAGCAATAGTGTTTCCAGATATAGAATGAGCCTTTTCCTAACATGGAATTCAGCTCTATAGCCTGAGGGGATAAACTGGAAAGTGTCAGATGATTCTGGAAGCTTCTAGAAGGTTCACTCCTGCTCTGCCTGTGGCTGAAGTCCCTCCTCTCCAGAGTCGGACTCTGGCTCCCTCTGTACTGGCATTCCTGTGGGATATAAAGCTGTCAGTCAAGCCCAACATTCTGAGAGAACTAACTGCCTCTATGTGGCAGGCAGTTTTGTCAGTTGGTTGCTGCTAGGAGTGTTAACTGGTAACTGCTCAGATGCAGTCTTTCCATGATTCACTACTATCTAGTACAGTGGTACCTCGGGTTAAGTACTTAATTCGTTCTGGAGGTCCGTTCTTAAGCTGAAACTGTTCTTAACCTGAAGCAACACTTTAGCTAATATGGCCTCCTGCTGCCGCCGCGCCGCCACCTCAAGATTTCTGTTCTCATCCTGAAGCAAAATTCTTAACCTGAGGTAATATTTCTGGGTTAGCAGAGTCTGTAACCTGAAGCGTATGTAACCTGAAGCGTATGTAACCTGAAGTGTATGTAACCACTGTATATAGTTTATCTGTTATAAAACCTAAGCCTAAGCCTGCCTTCAGGAACAACTATGTAATGCAGAAGGAATCTGAAACTAAAGTAGTTTCTGTTAATATGCTTCAGATTCATGTGTGTTTTCTTTAAGAGGGACAGAAAGGGATTATCGACCAGGAAGGTATAATTATTGGTAGGATTCAAGCAAGTTAGCAACCCACTTGTCACTGCATAAACTCAAACATCATTTAAACTCTGCTAAATTATATAAACATTCCCACAATTCCTTCCTTTCCAGAGTCAGACTCTTCCCAGGCATTCAATTCAGCCACATCCCTGACAAGTAGGGAGCAGGAGGACCTGAGACTTCTGTAGGTGCCGAAATTTGGGGTTTTTAGTAGAGTAGCCAATACAACTTGAAATCTAAAATTCAGGTACTTGGAAGGAATTTGGAAACATTATTTTGGTGAATGAGCAAAGCACGGAACTGGTAGTGCTGTGAGAGAAAAAAAATGGAAGTGGACCAGAAAGCCACAGACAGTTTCATGGATTTTTAATGTTCATATTTTATTGACATAATTTCAGTTTTAAAAGAACTAGATTGATACAGAGAAAAAAAAGGGGGAAAGAACAAAGCTGAATATAAGCTGTCTGCTTATCTGAGACACAAGGTGGAAGAGTTAGAAAAGAGGCTGGGTTTTAATAAGCAACCAGGGATTCCACAAATAACTGCTTGATCCTACAGCAGCAAGAATCATGAGAAAAGGAATGATATCATACATATATATGATGAAAAGTGAGGTAGGAGATGAGCGGTGGGACAAAGTGGAGGCCCAAAGTGATCAGAGTGGCCTTTTCACCCTCAAGAAGGAAGGAATCCTGGTGGCAATCCAATGATGACTGTGAGCAGGTAAAACAGATATTTGCTTATGTAAAAGCACTTCTCCAACTCCTCCTTCTTGCAATCCTCTTCCCTTTGCCCAGACCTGTCCTGGAAGATTGGGGGACTACCTTGAGAGGTTTCTTGAGAGGGATGCAGTGCAGGAGGGGGAGTGTAGGGGGCTGCTGAGTGTCGGAGTGGATGGTAGCTTACGTTTTATGCCTGAGCAGAAGTCCGCTTGTGCAACAATGGCATTCAAAAAATTAATTCAGTTGGGTATCCGTTCTCACATGAAAGGGAAATTTCCCTAGTAAGGTCAAATGCGAGGTATCTCAAATAAGATTTTAAACACATGGTGGTTGGAACAGGAGATGAGCTCGACATGGGACCAGTTACTGGTATGTCCGAAACAGTGCAGATGTTTTTAAGATCCTGGTCGGAGACATGAATGAAAGTGTGTGATTGTCCGTATTTCAGGCCTCTTTCGCTTCTTAAATACTCGCAGTAATCGTTGACTTCAGTCTTCGGGTAATCAACATACTCGTCTTTGAAGGATTGGAAATCCGAGGAGGCTTCAGTCCCCAGCACCATCCAGGAGAGCAAAACCAAGAGCAGCCATAAAGGACAGGGCCCCTTGGCAGCCATGGCTCGCTGTGGCTCTTGGTGGTTGTTCTGCGCAGAAAAAACAGGAAATGGTGTAAAGTTCAACAGGGCATTTTCATGCTTTCCCTTTTTCCATCAGATTTATTATATAACCCACTTCCCAGGAAATATCAAGGGAAAATCTGAAAAGGGCTATGACAGCCTTGCTCAAATTGTAATCCTAATTCCCTCATTAGGTAGTTATGAGGCTCCCCAACACTGCCGTCAGACACTGCCCCATCTACTTCAGTACTGTGGTACCTCAGAAGTCAAACAGAATCCTTTCCAGAACTCCGTTTGACTTCCAAAATGTTCAGAATCCAAGGCACAGCTTCCAAGTGGCTGCAGGAAGCTCCTGCAGCCAATCGGAAGCTGGGGAAGTTGTGTCAGACGTTTGGGTTCCAAAGAACGTTTGCAAACTGAAACAATCACTTCCAGGTTTACAGCATTCAGGAGCCAAAATGTTTGACTCGCAAGGCGTTCGGATCCAAGGTACGCCTTTATTGTCTAGCATTGAGTTGTGGCCCTTCCCCATTCCCATCTCTCTTCCTCCACCCCATTACAAACCATGAAACTATAGTTTTGTTGACAGGCAGATTGAAGAAATGAATAAGACTAAGTTCCAGAGACTAATAAGCACCTCAAAAATCACACAAAAATTAGCCTCTGCAAAGACAGTGAATGACACCATTATTCTTCATGTCACCACAGCAGAAATAAACAGGAGTGAGTTCCCCAAATTAGCATACTGAGATTCCCTAAGTGCCAAACTGTTAACCTGAGTCAGAGTGTGGTGGCCTCCTCAGGGAGCTGATTCAGGTTTTCATGAAATAATAGCAATTTATTGCTTTTATTGCCAATGTATCTTTATTGCCAGAAAGATGGAACAGTGTTTGACTCCCAGGGCAGCATAAGTACAACCAACTGAAAAAAAGGTAGTCCCTACTCGCGGCTGCAGATTGTAATGATACAAAAGGACAAAGGGATGAGTGAAGAAGAAAAAGACAGACCTCTGTGCCCATCCTTAAAGTCAAACAGACGAACTAAGAAATTCATAAAATTTATTCAAGTCAGACCCTGCTTTCTCTTTGAGACATCCCAATGATGACTTGGCATCTACTTTCTAGATTTCTAGATAAATAATGTGTAAACACCTTTGAAATGGGCACATTTCATGACTGTAAAATTATCCTAAATCTCGGAATGTAGTTTTTTCCAATGAAGCTACATTTCCCTATACATAGAGCTTTACTTCCTACTTTCTGCTGTTCATACCTTCTCAAAATGTACATTTGTATATGAGCACACTGGGCTTCCTTGTACAGGGGTGGTGTTACTTACATGACTTAGTCTTCCTCTATAAATTAAACAAATTCTGCATATAGAAATATTTAAATTCCGGAGAAAGCATTGTAACCTAAATTTCAGCATGGCTGTTAAATACAGTCATCTCATCAGCCTTCTGTACTCTGAATTGATGCAGCCAATCCACAGCTCAGCCACCACAGGTAAAGAATATGGCTGCCATGACTAGAACATAGGAGAAGGAGTCACACAGAGGTTAAATATTTATTCACAAAAATGAATATCTGCATACAGAAATAAAATTCCGGGGGGGGGGGGGTAGAAGGAAAAAAGTGTTGTTAAACATGGAAAAGGTTTATTCTATCAAAGATGGAGGGAACCTTTCCCACTCCTGAACAAAACAATGAACATAGCTTTGTACATGAGCATGTTGAGGCCTTTTTCTTACCTAGTGTAATAGAAATTGGTCTCCCAAAGAGTGGATCGAAATATCTTCTTTCGCTCGTATGCACCTCTGAGCATCCTTCTGGAAGAGACACCTTATATAGAGAGAATTCTGCTATGGTGGATGATGATACGTGGAAAATTGTTACTGGATGTCCTGGAACAAAGGCTGGGAACCTATTTTTCCCCCAGTAGGTGATGAAAATGAAGCATCATTAGTAGAAAAATATGAAGGTCTAATTGCTAATTGGTATTGAATATTATAGTAGCTCCCATATATTGTTTTACTGGAAGGATGCATTCTATACCCAACAGGTTGATGGTACAGCTGATGTCTATATTCTCACATGAATATTTTTACTCACTCCAGACAGGCATATTACATCATGCAATGCATGGGAAAGTGTTCACCCACCCATATTTATCAGGGCTAATCCTGATTCTCTGGAGTGGATACAGTGCTTATAGCATGAATGTTTCCCCTTGTTATTAAAGACTCACTGGAAGACCCAAGAGGCATATATCTTTTACTTAGGGGTAACTCTGGATGCTTTGCTGTCGCTTGAGGCTAAGGTGGCATCAGTGGCACAGAGTACCTTCCATTGACTTCAGATGATGGCCTAGCTCTACGCCTATCTGGACACAGACAGCCTAACTACTGTTGTCTAAGCTCTGGGTACCTCTAGGTTAGATTACTGTAAGGTGTTCTACTAGAGCTCTGAAGACAATTCAGAAACTTCAATTAGTGCAGAACTCGGTGTCCAGGGCAAGATTCTTCGGTCATATTACACCAAGCCCAACTGCACTCATTTCCAGGCCCAGCCCATGGGATGGGGGATTATTTATTGTTCATTTATTTTTGGTTCTTATTTTCAGTATCTGTTTTGTGTTTTTTATACTGTATTCCTATGCATTATTATTGTATTAAGATATTATTTCTAGAGGTAAAAGCTGTATCCCAAATCATAAGTTGTACTCCAAGGCTTTCCAATTAAAACAGTTGACGCACAAGATTAACTCATCTTCAACTCTGTGGGCCAAAATGGACCTGGAACCCTCCGAAATCTCTCCTAATGCTTTATCCTTCATGAAAACATCACATGCTTGCATTAGCAAAATAAGGTTTCCGTTTCTATAGCTGACCCCATTTACTCATATGGTGTAAATGGTCAAACACTTCAAGAATATGTCAGAACCAGAACTTCTACTAATTCCAGGCCGATAGGGCAGACAGAAATATGCAGGTTCAGACATAAGCAAAGGAGAAGACCTCATTGACCTGTAGGTGAGAAAGACTCTCCTCCCTGAAAGAGAGGGGAGTGGTTGTGGGCGGGAGCCCGAGCACCGCCCAGCAGGGGGCGTGGTCCCCTGCCTCCAGCTCACCTGGCTGGCGCTCACGCCCCCCCCCCGTGGCCACCCAACCAGGTGCCGTGGAGGGGGCGTGTTCAGCAGCCTTTTGCTGCAGCGCCAGCCTCTCCCTGGCCTCATTCCTCCTCCTCGTCCCGTCGCGAGTCACCCACCCTCCACTCCCTTTTAGTTAGGGCTTAGGTCATTGGCCTTGCTATGGACCTTAGGTTGGTCGCCCTGGTTGCCCGGGGGGGGGGCCTGGTAGGAGTTTTTCCATTTGGCATTAGGCTTTTTGGTTTTTTCGCCTACCTCGTAGCAATCGTCACAACTTTTGTGGTATTGGTGGGTAGGTCAGGCATTGGAATAATGTGTTGTGGTGTGTCGAAGTGCTAGGTGTGGCCATCGCCTATGCCTTCAATCTATAGGGGTATTCCGTTAAAGGAATCTGGGGGTCGTGTATTCCGTCCGATGCCTGCTTGGCGGGAGGCCATGGCACGACCCTCGGTGACAGCAGGGGTGAGCCTATAGTTGGATTAGCATCAACAGGCTCCACCTACTGGTGAATAAACCCACTTGTTTCGATCCAATGCCTAAGCCAATACCTTTTCATTGCTGTAATCAATAAAGTTGTGGCCTTTTCTAGCCCATCAACCTTATATCACGTGTCCTTGAGTCTTCATTTCACTTCGCGGGGGTCGGGTCCTCGAACCACAACTGGATTTATTCCATCGACTGATTGAGAAGAAAACACGACTATGGATGTGCAATACTTGAAAGTAGCTTCCGACTCACAGTGGGCGGATCAGAAGCCCAGAGCAGGTGAATTGCCCTGGGTAGAGAATTGTGGCAGATTTAGATCAATGCTCAAGAGCTTGATACCACTTCTGCGGTCCAAAATGTGGAGCCAAATTGAGGTCTGTCATGGTTCTTCTTTGATTAAACTCCATTTGCTCTATTGTAGAACAAGATAATTATTCTTTTGTTTCTTTGAGATTCAACAATATTCCTCCCAATTGTGAAAATTGCAATTAGGGCCTTGAACCACTTCATGGTGGTGAGTGTTAGGTCGATGTATGGATACCGCTTTTATTAATGAATGATATTGAAAGAATGGAAGTTTGTTTATTACTCTTGGGTAGTAATAAACTGCCTTGCAGTTATCTTGTAAGGAAATGTTTTTTTTCTAAAAGAATATCGTGTTTTGTGATAGATATTCAACAGTGACTGGAACACAGTTCCTTATCTGAGTGCTTCCAGAAACATTGTGATTTAATTTATCCAGCAACTAGACTAACTTGACATTGTGAAATAATTCCTGTCATTATATTGCTGTTGCTTCTGTCATCACAGCTTTTTAGCCTAGCTTATCACAATCTAGAATACTTGATTAGACAGTAGCAAATTTGACCAGAATAAATTAATATATTCACATGTAATTTCATTAAGAAGAAAAAAAGGAAATTCTCGTAAGAGTTACAGATGGGGGTGATCTTACAGTGCAGGAAACTTTTATACTTATCTCAATGTTATAAGGCAATTTTCAGCGGTAAGTTTTGATACTCAGTCTTGCCCGTTGTGTGGCTGTCCTTCCTAATACTGTGGTAGCTCGCATTAAGAACTTAATTCGTTCTGGAGGTCTGTTCTTAACTTGAAACAGTTCTTAACCTGAGGTATCCCTTTAGCTAATGGGGCCTCCCCCTGCCGCGGTGCCGCAGCCGTGTGATTTCTGTTTTTATCCTGAAGCGAAGTTCTTAACCCGAGGTACTATTTCTGGGTTAGCGGCATCTGTAACCTGAAGCATCTGTAACCCGAGGTACCACTGTAATGATTCAGAATATCCATAACAGTAAACAAAAAATCACAGGCGGGAGAAGCCTGTGAACGTGGGATTCGGCTGGCACCTTTTGCGCTTCCCCTACTCACAGGGAAACCCGGTTTCGGGGATCCGGAGCGACGTGGGGTGAGTGGCGCGGTGCTTCGAATTGACTGCTTCTTTCACGGAGTGAAGCCGCATTGCTGTTGCCGGAGAGCGCTGACTTTTTCCTGTGGACAATTTGATCTTAAAACCACTACCCATGAATAGAACGGAAAATTGGACTTTTAAACATCTTAATTTGGCACCGAAACGGGGAGGTTTCAAACAGGAAGTCCGCCTTCCCCTTTTGTATATAGACTGAAGCAAATAGGCTGCAAGCTAAAGTCTTGGAAAGCCTTTCATAAAGGATTAAACTTCCAGCGGCTAAATCATCAACCCCCCCTTGGAAGCAGGAGAAGAGGGGGGAAATTTTAGGTCGTGTAAGCCTGCAGGAGAGAGTGAAGAAAGTTAAATTATCACCGCTCTGAACCTGGAAACGGGCTGCCAGTAAGACTGAAGTTTTGGATATGCTCATTGACTGTGAATAGATCGTTTGTTGACAGTAAGTTAAAGAAGAGAAATACATTGTTTCCATTGTCTCCTTCTGCGTTTAAAAAGAAGTAAAAGTAATTGAAAATTGAAACTAACTTTATTGTTTGAACTGTGCTTAAAAGGATTGATACAAATAGAAATTGTTTCCCCCTAGAGGCAGCCTTTGAAATTGTTGCATGAGCTGAGCTGGGGAAATTTCCACCTGCAAGATAAAACTGAGAATCTGGGATTGACCTTGGACCGTTAAGAATGTTGACAGAAGAAGCCTTAGTGGTTACATTATGTAAGATTAATGATTCACTGGAACAGCTCCATAAGAAGATGGATGCGAGGACTATAAAAATTGATAACTTGGAACAAAAAGTGACTAATTTGGGACAAAAAGTTAATATTAATACAGAAATTACTCAGGAATTGATACAGGGATCTATTTTGACATGGCAAATTGAGGAGAAGGCGGGGGAGAAAGTGGTTGTAGTGGAACCTAAAGCTGCACAAGTGGAGAGGGAGAGAGCCCCAGCCTCATAGATGCAATTTGATGACTATAAGTTGATGCCTTTTAAGACTGAATTTAGAGAAAGTCAGACATTGAGGATTGGAGCCCCACTTGGACTGAAGAAGGAAAGTTGGATAGATCCCTTAATGCAGGGATTTGTTGACCTTTGGGACCTGGACTTGGGTCAGGAGGAGACTGGAGTTGTGGGGACCGCCAGACTTGGAGGAACTTTGAAATACGACTGGAAATATCTTTTGAATTTCAGTTTTAACTATGGAGATTTGGCTGACTTGTCGAGAAGGAATAAAAACATTGCTAGATGGGAATGTCCCCGAGATCTTCTTTTCGGCATCAAAGGAAGGAAAATAAGAACAAGATCAGGAGAAGACAAAGTAAAGTGCGTGTATAAATATGAAGAAGACTTGCAGAAGGGACTTGGAAAAGAGTTAAGAGCCTTGTTTGGAGGTTCTAGCAGGGGAGCGCAGCTATCGTATACCCTTGACCGAAGAACGGTACACTCCTTCTATCTGGGATTGTCGTCCTCTTCCACCGAGCGCGCAGCTTCGGGAGGGACGCACATGGAGCGGTGAGGGAGGAAGGGGACACCCGCCTAGCCAGCCAGATCAGTAGTTCACGGCATGCAATGCCTTAAAAGAAAATATTATGAAAATGATATATAGGTGGGACATGACCCCAGTCAAGCTTGCAAAAGTATATCATTTGCCTGATAATAAATGTTGGAAATGTAAGGAAACTGAAGAAACATTCTTTCACCTTTGGTGGACATGCCCAAAGGTTAAGGCCTTCTGGGAGATGATCTATAATGAACTAAAAAAGGTATTTAAATATACCTTCCTTAAGAAACCAGAGGCCTTCCTCCTGGGCATTGTCAGCCAAATGGTGCCAAAGAAGGACAGAACCTTTTTTATGTATGTGACAACAGCAGCAAGAATACTCATTGCAAAGTACTGGAAGACACAAGATTTACCCACCCTGGAAGAATGGCAGATGCAACTGATAGAATACATGGAATTGGCAGAAATGACTGGCAGAATTTGAGACCTGGGAGAAGAGTCAGTGGAAGAGGACTGGAAGAAGTTTAAAGACTATTTGCAAAAACATTGTAAAATATCGGAGTGTTAAAATGTTAAAATGTTGGAATGTTAAAATGATGCAAGATATTAAGACAATGTGGCATTAGTGACATAGGTAAAAGGAGTAGGTAACAAAAGTTTCACAATCACATTGTGTCAAATATAAACAAAAGTATATAAAAAGAAGAATTGGCGACACATTGGGTTGAAATTTATAATATAGATCAAGATTTGAAAGAGGGTAAGATATTTGCTGAATATGGTTGTGTAAAAAGGAACACAAAAAAGGGAGATGTGAGGAAGTCAGGAAGAAGGGTTATGAAAATAACAAGTAAAAAATTGGATTTTTATGTCTTTTTTATGCTCTTTTCTTTTTTCGCCTTTTTTCTTATCTTTTCTTTTCTTTTTTTTAATAATTTTTTTATTGCTTTTTTTCCAAGGTCAGAATACATCGTCAATAAGACAACAAAAGCGATTTTACAGAAAAAGAAAGAAATTATAAAAGAAAATTCACTTTTTCAAATCTATTTTCATAATCAACTGGACTTCCCCACGTCCTCCATCCCCTGCTTTCTTTACAACGAAAATAAACAGCAAATTAATACCTTATTTTATGTGTTTTTGTACTTTCATTTAGTTATATAATCTGTAATTTATACTTTTCAAAGTCATAACTTAATTTCCATCATTTACAAATCTCAATACCGAAGCATGTTTTTCCCGAAAACTTAGCAAATTCTCAACATTCATATAACTTATAGTGTTTTTGTAGATAGTCCTTAAATTTTTTCCAATCCTCTTCCACTGCCTCTTCTCCCAGATCTCGGATTCTGCCGGTCATTTCGGCTAATTCCATGTAGTCCATCAGCTGCGAATGCCATTCTTCCAGCGTGGGTAACTCCTGTGCCTTCCAGTATTTAGCTATAAGGATTCTTGCTGCTGTAGTTGCATATAAAAAGAAAGTTCTATCTTTTTTTGACACTCTCTGGCCTACAATGCCCAGGAGGAAGGCCTCTGGTTTCTTATGAAAGGTGTACTTAAACACCTTTTTCAACTCATTGTAAATCATTTCCCAGAAAGCCTTCACCCTCGGGCATGTCCACCAGAGGTGAAAGAATGTTCCTTCAGCCTCCTTACATTTCCAACATTTATTGTCAGACAGATGATATATCTTTGCAAGTTTGACTGGGGTCATGTACCACCTGTATACCATTTTCATAATGTTTTCTTTTAAGGCACTACATGCCGTGAATTTCATACCGGTGGTCCATAACCTTTCCCAGTCTTCAGACATAATGTTGTACCCAATGTCTTGTGCCCATTTTATCATAGCTGATTTAACTGTCTCATCTTGAGTATTCCATTTAAGCAACAAGTTATACATCCTTGAAAGCACTTTCGTCTTAGGTTCAAGTAGTTCTGTCTCTAATTTTGATTTTTCCACCTGGAAACCAATTTTTTTGTCCTTTTTAAAGATCTCTGAAATTTGGGCATAGTGAAACCAGTCTCGCACCTTTCCTTTCAATTTTTCGAAACTCTGCAACCTCCAGGTATCACCAACTCTTTCTATTATCTCGCAGTATTTTACCCAGCCACTCTCCATGTTACGTAGTTTTATGGCCTTAGCCTCCGTCGGTGATAACCACCTCGGGGTCTTACTTTCGAGTAAGTCCTTATATTTAGTCCAGACAATGAATAGAGCTTTCCTGACAATATGGTTTTTAAACAATTTATGAAACTTTATCTTGTCGTACCACAGGTATGCATGCCACCCAAAAGCATTGTTAAACCCTTCCAGATCTAGGACATCAGTGTTTTCTAACAAAAACCAATCCTTCATCTAGCAGAAGGATGCAGCTTCATAATACAATCTTAAGTCCGGCAGGTCAAACCCCCCCCTCTTTCCTTTGCATCTGTTAATATTTTAAATTTTATTCGGGGCTTTTTGCCCTGCCAGACAAACTTCGCAATGTCCCTCTGCCACTTTCCAAAACATTCCACTCTGTCCACGATCTGAAGGGTTTGAAACAGAAACAACATTCTTGGCAATACATTCATCTTGACTGCTGCAATTCTTCCCAACAAGGAAAGTTTCAATCTTGACCAAATTTCTAAGTCCTTTTTAATTTCCGACCAACATTTTTCATAATTATCTTTGAACAAATTCAGATTTCTCCCAGTCAAGTTGACCCCCAGGTATTTCACTTTTGTAACCACATTTAATTCTGTTTCCTTCTGAAACCCATCTATTTCTGAAGGTGTCAAGTTTTTTGCCAAAACCTTAGTTTTTTGTTTGTTTAACTTAAATCCCACCACCCGACCAAACTCAGAGATTAGTTCTAAAGCTCTTTTTGTGCTAGCTTCTGGCTCCTGTAATGTCAAAACCAAATCGTCTGCAAAAGCCTTCAGTTTATATTGTTTTTCTCTGACCTGTATTCCTTCCACCTGCTGGTCCTTCCTAATCAAGTTCAGCAACACCTCCAGGACAGAAATAAATAACAAGGGTGATAAGGGGCACCCCTGTCGTGTCCCTTTTTCAATTTTAAACTCCTCTGTCACCACATTGTTTACTATCAATTTGGCTTTTTGCTCTGAATAAATTGCTTCAATACCATTTTGGAACGCCCTTCCCACTCCCATCCCTTCCAAATTTTTCTTCATAAATTTCCAAGATATATTATCAAAGGCTTTCTCGGCATCTATAAAAATCAAAGCTGCTTTCGTGTTCAAGTTTGTCTGTAATAACTCCAAAACATCGATAATATTCCTAGTGTTGTCAGACAAGTGCCTGCCAGGGAGAAAGCCTGCTTGGTCTTTATGAATTACTTCATTTAAAACTTTTTTCAGTCTGTTTGCCAAAATGTCAGCAAAAATTTTGTAATCCACATTTAGGAGTGAGATGGGACGGTAGTTCCTAAGTTGAGTCTTTTCAGATTCCAGTTTTGGTATCAAAGTGATGAATACCTCTTTCCACGATTCGGGTGCCCCCTTCCCTTCCATAATTTGGTTACATACCTCCATTAATGGCTGGACCAGATATTCCTTCAATGTCTTATAATATTTGGAGGTAAGTCCATCTGGGCCTGGGGATTTGCCTAATTGCATGTTCTGAATGGCACTTTCAATTTCCTGTTGTGTTATTTTGTAATTCAGGGCTGTTTGTTTGTCTTGTGTTAGTTTTTGCAGGCCATAGCTTTTTAGAAATTTGTTTATCTCAGTCTCTACTTGGGGTCCTTGAGTAAACAGTTTTTTAAAATATCTCTGGAAACACTTTCTGATATCTTCTGGTTTCTGAATACATTCTCCTTCAACCTCCAGATTGGTAACAAATTTCAATTTTTGTCTCTTTTTCAGCTGCCATGCCAGCAGCTTCCCACATTTATTTGCAGATTCGAATGATCTTTGTTTCATCTGTTTAATTTTCCATTCGACTTCTTGATTTATCAATTTCGCATATTGTGCTTGATGGAATTTTATTTCTCTTAAGACTTCTTTTGATTTTGGGTTTAGTCTCAACTTTTTCTCTCCGTCTCTTATCTTCTCCAAAATCTT
This sequence comes from Podarcis liolepis, assembly GCF_965112155.1. Taxonomy (NCBI): domain Eukaryota; kingdom Metazoa; phylum Chordata; class Lepidosauria; order Squamata; family Lacertidae; genus Podarcis; species Podarcis liolepis. Next base: position 14,957,105 of record NC_139573.1, read on the forward strand.
ATCCTTTTTACCATTCCAGAGTTTTTTCTTAATAGTATTCTGTTGTGTCAGGAACCCTCTCATAACAGCTTTACTCGCGTCCCAGATTGTTTTCTTTTCCACCGAGGTATTCAAATTTATTTCGAAGTAATCTTTCAACGTTTTTTGGGCCTTCTTCACAATCTCCTGATCTCTAAACAAGTAGTCATTCATTCTCCATCTGAAGGATCCAGCTGGTGCAAGTCTCAAGTCTATTTTCAAGGCGTTATGGTCGGAGCAGGTTTTAGGGCAGATCTCTACTTTTTTTATCTTAGGTGCCAGTCCTCTAGATGTCCAGATTTGGTCGATTCTTGTCCACGATAGATGGGCCTCAGAAAAGAATGTTCCCTCTTTACCTAGAGGGTTCTTTGTCCTCCAAATATCAATCAAGTCCATATTGTCTGTAAGTTCAAAGAAAGTCTTTGGTAGTCTGCCCTCTTTGGTCAAATTCTGATTTTGTGACTTATCCATGTATGTGGAGACAACTCCATTCATATCTCCCATCAGGATGATGTTAGTATAGTCAATATAGTCCAACATTATCTCATGCAACTTCTTATAAAATTCCGATTTCCCATCGTTTGGTGCATAAATTCCTACTATCAAAAGTTTTTCTCCTTGTGCTTGTATTTCAATCGCCAAGATTCTTCCTTGTTCATCTTTAAAAACCAACTTTGGTGCTAGGCTCTCCTTTGCATAAATCACTACTCCTCTTTTTTTAACCTTGTCTGATGAAATAAATTCTTGGCCTAGTCTCTTGTTAATTAACACTCTCCTGTGGAGCCTAGTCACGTGTGTTTCTTGGAGGCAAATGACGTCTAATTGTTCTTTTCTCAATATGTGAAAAATCTTCTTCCTTTTTTCGGGAGAGTTTGCGCCATGAATGTTCCAACTAAGAAGCTGCAGAGACATCTCGGACTAATTTATTGGCCTGTGGGAGTGTCTCCTTTGTCATTTTTGTCTGGAGGTGGAACCGGATTGAAGCCAAATGAAGGAGGTGGCCAGGCTCCTACTACTCCTTTCCGAAGGTCCTCCCCGTGATCGTTTAGGAACTTTTCTTGCTCCTCTGCTGTTCTGATTCTCTCCTTCTTCCCTTTCAAGGTAAAAGATAGTCCTTGAGGAAATTCCCACCTGTAAGGGATTGTGTTGTTTCTCAATAAACTTGCCAGATCTTTATATGTAGCTCTTAAATCCAGTAACTGTTTGGGTATGTCTCTGAAGATTTCTGCCGTCTTTTCCTGGATCACCAATGAATTTTTAAAATGTAGGCCGAGTATGTTATCTTTTTCTTGCTTAGATCTCAAAATGATCAAGCAATCTCTTGGTTTGTCCTTCTTGGCCACTCTTCCCAATCTAAAGGCGGTAACAATTTTAAAGTCTTTCTCTTCGGCCAGACCCCAGAACTTGGATATTTCTGTTGTCAAGAAACCGATCAGGTCTTCTTTTTCTATTTCTGGGATATTTCTAAGCCTGAGATTGCATTCCCTGTTTTTCAGTTCCGCCATGGACAGAAACGCTTGCTGTTCAGTAACCTGTCTGCTCAGTGGCCTTACTTCTCCTCTTAATTCCTCTATCTTCTCTTTATTTTGGTCTGCTTTTGTATTTGCTTCCTGTGCTAATTTTCGATTTTCTGTTGTAATCTTTTCAATATTGCCTACTGCCTGTGTATTTTGAGCGACTTGAACTGTCAGTTTATTAATTGTAGCTGTCACCTGGTCAAATTTAGCCGCTTGTTCCTCAAATTTAGCTGCTTGTTCGTCAGCTTTCTTATTTAGTGCTGCCAGCTGATCCAATATTTCTTTTGAGACAGGGTCTAGCCCTCCTGCAGCCATATCCCCAAAAGCTGGCTGCTTGGGTTGTCCTTCTTGCAGACCTGTCACAATGGGAACAGACGATCTTTGTGGCTGCACAGGCAAAGTTAATTGCAAGAGCTCAGTTTGTTTTGCTTTCTTAGCAGCCCTTGTTTTTGGTACGCCACTCATTCCACAGCTGTCCAAGCGTCAAGGTCAAATTGTAAATCCCATGGGAAAAGCAATCCAGGAAAAGTAAACAACCAGTCAAAAAAAATTCCAAAGCAGCCAGCAGTTCACAGAGACTAATAATTCCACAATCCAGCAGGGGGAGCTCCCCAGAGATTAGGGAGAAGTATGAAGAAAGTTTCCACCATAAAGTTCCAACAAAAAAGTTAGGTAAAATCCAGAACAACGGGGGAGCCCTCCAAGTTCAGTTTTAACTGCAGAGAATAAAAGTTCTTTACAAACGTGCATGCAACAGTTCCTTTTTTACAGCTTACAATGTAGCCCAATGTGACATTTAAATTTTTGTATACAGTTACCGCAGTCTGGTGTTACTTTGTATCCAGGCAGCCCGAGAGCAGGGTGTCATAACTTTGTAATCCACAAAAGGTAGAAAGAGGAATCACAGTCTCTGTCCACTTATAATACAGTTTTAGCCTTTCCTTAACTTTTAATCGAACAAATCCGAATTTGCAGGGTATATTCCAACTTCTTTTGAACTCCTTTCAGCGCTTCCGCTTTAAAGAGTCTTTGCTCAATACTTTAAACAGAGCCGGAAGACTGAATTCCTTTTTAGCGTCTCCCGCTTTCAGCCAAAGTTCGCCAAATTAAGTCCAAATAAAGCCTCAGATTTCTTACTCACGAGTATGTTGTTTCAATTCAATTGTTCAAAGAAGAAAGGTCAGCGCCGATCAGCAGCAGCCGCGCGGCTTCACTTCCGCGGAAAGAGCGATGGATTCACAGCACCGCTACCCCCTCCACGTTCCGAAGCCCCTTACGGGGTCTCTTCTGCGTTTCCGAGGTCGCTCCTGGTGCCCGCCGAATCCCACGGCCACGGGCTCACTCTACCCGTGGTTTTTCTGCATGGGTCGTCGCTGTGCCGCAGCGCACGACCCTTTTCCGCGGAGCCCCTCTTCAAGCAACTGAAGAGGACCGCCATTGCTGAACGTGCCGCCTCCGGAAGTCTTTTCTTATCTTTTCTTATCTCCTAATGAGGGAATTAGGATTACAATTTGAGCAAGGCTGTCATAGCGTTTGTCAGATTTTCCCTTGGTATTTCCTAGGAAGTGGGTTATATAATCCGATAGAAAAAGGGAAAGCATGAAAATGTTCTGTTGAACTTTACTTCGTTTCCTGTTTTTTTCTGCGCAGAACAACCACCAAGAGCCACAGAGAGCCATGGCTGCCAAGGGGCCTTGTCCTTTATGGCTAAATTTAATGAAAATGAGGAGGGATACCCAAATTTGCTGAGCTTTTTTTAGGGGGAATTGCACATGTGCCATCACCCCAGCAGGGCCATTGCTGGGGGTTGGCAAAGTGGGCAGCCGCTCCCCCCATGCCACTGCAGAAAATGCTCTCTAGAGCGTGCGCCTCCCACAGCAACATGTTGAGGAGTTGTGCGCCTGCCAACCAGCTCACTGGCGGCATGCGACTCCCCCCCCCCCCACTTATCCATGAATAGGATGGTCACAGTTTTTTGACATTATTTTTGAGTAAAAAATCCTTGTCTAATGCACTGAAATATAAAGTATACTTATTCCGAGTTTCAGCCTTTGGAGATGTCTGAAGAGCTACAGCTTCTTCCCTGTGCTTCATCTAGACCTTGAGGGTAGGAGGTGACATATGTTCAGTTGTGTGTCCGTCTATGTGTGTTTGTGCAAATCAAAGATTGGGATCAAGATGAATGCTGAAAAAGCTATGGCATTCTAGTAACATCCCTCCATAAAAGTAAAGAGCCAGTTTTTCAGGTAACAAATGGGAGCTGGGGCAGTCTGATCGTTGCAACGACAAGAGAATGTCATTTCCTTATTTGGGAGATCCAATCTTTAGCCTTTCCCAGAAACATTAAGAACATAAAATAAGCCCCACTGGATCAGCCTAAAGGGCCAACTAGTCCAAAGTCCTGTTCTTTCTGCTCAGTGAGTTCCTGTGTCTTCCTGTATCTCTGCTCAGGTGCATTTCTCCCCAGAGCCATATAATTTCCCAAGAGGCCAACTGAGGCTGGCCCAGCAGTCTACGCCAGGCATAGGCAAGTTCCGGCCCTCCAGATGTTTGGGACTACAATTCCCATAATCCCTGACCACTGGTCCTGTAAGCTAAGGAAGATGGGAGTTGTAGTCCCAAACAACTGGAGGGCCGGAGTTTGTCTATGCCTGGTCTATGCCATTGCTTAGTGATCCAGCTTGAAGAGGAGAAATGTGTGTCTGTTGCTGAAGAGGCATCATGGAGTAATGTTTCCTGAAAAAGGCACCCACATAATTGATTCAGGAGACTACAAGGGGATGCTGAAGGCTTTATACCTCACAGTTGGTGGAAGGCATGGATGTGCTGAACAGATCGTGGCCAGCAGGTCTCCTCTACTCTCTACTCTTTCCTTCCAACTCCTTTTCAGGTTTGAGTGCGGGAAAAGGAGCGACAAGAGAAAGCAGCAATCAAACCTGTTGTTCCGTATTGGCCCAAGAGATCATTGCTAAAATAAAACTGGGCTTCATTCAAGCATGAAACTGAGTGCTTGGTTATTTAGAAAGCTCAATCTAAGTATACACAAGATCTCCTGTGTTGCTGGGTGGGCAAGGGAGGAATTAAGGGATGGATGAGAACCTACATTTTTCTTCCGTGACAGTGACTATATTACATTGATTTTTTTCCCACCTCTCTGCTATGGTTTTTTTTAAAAATAACTTCCCAAAGAATAAGAATAATAATTTAATATTTATACCCTGCCCATCTGGCTGGGTTTCCCCAGCCACTCTGGGCTGCTTCCAACAAAATATTAAAATACAATATTCTATTAAACATTAAAAGCTTCCCTAAACACGGCTGCTTTCAGATGTCTTCTAAAAGTCTGGAAGTTGTTTTTCTCTTTGACATCCAGTGGGAGGGCTTTCCACAGAGCGGGTGCCACTACCGAGAAGGCCCTCTGCCTGGTTCCCTGTAACTTGGCTTCTCACAACGAGGGAACCACCAGAAGGCCCTCGGCACTGGACCTCAGTGTCTGGGCAGAATGATGGGGGTGGAGACGCTCCTTCAGGTATACTTATGTATACAAAGAAAGGTATACAAAGAAAACTGATGTATCCGGGAAGATTGATTGCAAGGAGCTTCCAAAGGATTACTCCAAATTGGTTGAATGGGCAATAAAATGGCAATTGCAATCCACCATTACCAAGCGTGAAGTGATGCACATTGGATTCAAATATCCTGATTTCACATGTGTGCTATTAGGCTCTGAACTGGTGGTGGTTGATCTGGTACAAGAGCTTGCGGTTGTGGTGGAGAGCTCAATAAAGATGTTGACACAGCACATGGCAGCCATAAATGATGAATTTCATGTTAGGAACTTTATGTCATGTCTCAGAAATGATTGGACTTACCAATCAAGGCACTGAGTACCAAATCACTGATTCATATCAATCATAACCATACAGTGGTGCCTCGCAAGATGAAATTAATCCGTTCCGCGAGTCTCTTCGTCTAGCGGTTTTTTTGTCTTGCGAAGCAACCCTATTAGCGGCTTAGCGGATTAGCTCTATTAGCAGTTTAGCGGCTATTAAAGGCTTAGTGGCTATTAAAGGCTTAGCGGATTAGCGGCTAAAAGGCTATTAGCGGCTTAGCGGCTTAGAAAAAGGGGGGAAAAGTGGAAAAAAATTGGAACACTCGCAAGACGTTTTCGTCTTGCAAAGCAAGCCCATAGGGAAAATCGTCTTGCGAAGCAGCTCAAAAATGGAAAACCCTTTCGTCTAGCGGGTATTCCATCTCGCGAGGCATTCGTCTTGCGGGGCACCACTGTATTCACTGGAAGGAAATCCACCATGTGTTTTGTATTGGGCACTAATTCCCATCAATGGCTTCCCAGAACACTCATGTAAATCACAAAACTGGCTTCAGTTTTGGAGGGCTAGCTTATTTTATGTTCTTAATGTTTCTGGGAAAGGCTAAAGATTGGATCTCCCAAATAAGGAAATGACATTCCCTTGTCGTTGCAATGATCAGACTGCACCAACTCCATTCGTTACCTGAAAAACTGGCTCTTTACTTTTATGGAGGGATGTTACTAGAATGCCATAGCTTTTTCAACATTCATCTTGATCCCAATCTTTGATTTGCACAAACACACATAGATGGACACACAACTGAACAAATGTCACCTCCTACCCTCAAGGCCTTGATCAAGCACAAGGAAGAAGCTGTAGCTCTCCAGACATCTCCAAAGGCTGAAACTCGGAATAAATATGCTGTATTTTTCCGTGTATTAGATGAGGTTTATTTTACTCAAAAATCATGTAAAAAAACTGTGGTCATCCTATACATGGATAAGTAGGGGTGGGGGAGCTGTGTGCCGCCATCCAGCTGGTTGGCAGGCTCACAACTCCCGCCCCCCATGCCGCTGTGGGAGGCGTGCGCTCTAGGGAGCATTTCCCGCAGTGGCATAGGGGGAGCGGCTGCCCACTTTGCCAACCCCCAGCAATGGCCCTGCTGGGGTGATGGCGCATGTGCAATTCCCCCTAAAAAAAGCTCAACAAATTTGGGCACCCCTCCTTATTTTCATTAAATTTAGTCCCCCAAAATAGGGGGCGTCTTATACCTGGGGGGCATCTTATACATGGAAAAATACGGTATTTACTGCAGGAAGATCGCATGAATAGCGGAAGGGTAACCTTGCAAAGAAACCCAAGAAACTCACGGTAAAAGGGTAAGTATTTGTGGTTATGGGTGTCCTATCAATTAGTCAAGTATTGTACCATGATGAAATACCCTTTACTTGAAACGAAGCAGGAGGTTAAACTACCTAATTAGGCCTCAGACTTCTGTGAAGGTTATTTGTTCACAAATTATAATGAACACTGGTGCAAGCTGTCAAGTGCTTGTGTGAAAGAGTGTATACTTGTTGATTTGCACGGTTTCACCATAAACTCATCAAACATTGTATATGAATACAGGGCTTTTTTTCATCTGGAACCCGCCGGAACTCAATTCTGGCACCTCTCAGGTGTGTGCCATTGCCATTATAAGAGAACAGGGGAGGTGTTCATGATGAGTTAGGTAGGAAGGTAAATGGAGTTTTTGTGCGCTCTGGTTTCCATCACCGTGTTCCATTGCACCAGAAGCGGTTTAGTCATGCTGGCCACATAATCCAGATGCTGTCTGTGGACAAATACCAGCTCCCTCAGCCGGAAAGCAAGATGGGCGTTGCAAACCCCATAGCCGCCTTTGACTGGACTTAACCATCCAGGGGTCCTTTACCTGTACCTTACGCAACCTCTAGGTTAGATTACTGTAAGGCGCTCACCTCAGGGCTGCCTCTGAAGACAATTTAGAAACTTCAGTTAGTGCAGAACTCAGTGGCCAGTTCAAGACTGTTTGGTCGTATTACACCAATCCTGGCCTGACTGCAGTCACTTCCAGACCCAACTTAAAGTGCTAGCTATGACACTGTGTCATGGGATGGGGGTTATTGATTTATTTTTGTTCTCATTTTTATTTTATATTCTGTGTTTTCTTACTACTGTATTATTATGCATGATTATTTTATTAAAATATTATTTCTAGAGGTAAAAGCTGTATCCACCAAGAAGGGGTGGTCTTGGTGCCCCAAATCTTAAGACTTTCCAATTAAAACAGTTGACACACGTGATTAACTCATCTTCAACGGGTCAAAATGGAACTGAAACCTTCACAGATCTCTCCTAATGCTTTATCCTTCTTGAAAACTTCATGTGCTTGCATTAGCAAAATGGTACAGTTGTACCAAGGTTTTCAAATGCCTTTGTACTTGTACGTTTTGGCTCCCAAACGACCGAAACCCGGAATTGAGCCTTCCGGTTTTTGGACTTTTTTTGGAAGCCGGACAGCCAATGCGGCTTTCACTATTGTTTCCAGTGCGCCTGTGCAATCAAAGCCAATCGGAAGCTGCGCCTTGGTTTCCGAACATCTTGGCACCCACTGTGAATGTAGCAAAATAAACATTGGAGTCCGTTCAGGTCCTCAAGCTAGTTTTGTGAGTCATGTGACTGTTCTGAGAAGCCACTGACAAGAATTAGCTCCCAGTACAAAATGCAAAGTAGATTTCCTTCAGGTAAATATGGCTGCTTTTTTTTTTTATCGGTACACATCCATGTTTTGGAACTCAATGCATTGATTGATAAGTCCAAGCAATAGTGTTTCCAGATATAGAATGAGCCTTTTCCTAACATGGAATTCAGCTCTATAGTCTGAGGGGATAAACTGGAAAGTGTCAGATGATTCTGGAAGCTTCTAGAAGGTTCACTCCTGCTCTGCCTGTGGCTGAAGTCCCTCCTCTCCAGAGTCGGACTCTGGCTCCCTCTGTACTGGCATTCCTGTGGGATATAAAGCTGTCAGTCAAGCCCAACATTCTGAGAGAACTAACTGCCTCTATGTGGCAGGCAGTTTTGTCAGTTGGTTGCTGCTAGGAGTGTTAACTGGTAACTGCTCAGATGCAGTCTTTCCATGATTCACTACTATCTAGTACAGTGGTACCTCGGGTTAAGTACTTAATTCGTTCTGGAGGTCCGTTCTTAAGCTGAAACTGTTCTTAACCTGAAGCAACACTTTAGCTAATATGGCCTCCTGCTGCCGCCGCGCCGCCACCTCAAGATTTCTGTTCTCATCCTGAAGCAAAATTCTTAACCTGAGGTAATATTTCTGGGTTAGCAGAGTCTGTAACCTGAAGCGTATGTAACCTGAAGCGTATGTAACCTGAAGTGTATGTAACCACTGTATATAGTTTATCTGTTATAAAACCTAAGCCTAAGCCTGCCTTCAGGAACAACTATGTAATGCAGAAGGAATCTGAAACTAAAGTAGTTTCTGTTAATATGCTTCAGATTCATGTGTGTTTTCTTTAAGAGGGACAGAAAGGGATTATCGACCAGGAAGGTATAATTATTGGTAGGATTCAAGCAAGTTAGCAACCCACTTGTCACTGCATAAACTCAAACATCATTTAAACTCTGCTAAATTATATAAACATTCCCACAATTCCTTCCTTTCCAGAGTCAGACTCTTCCCAGGCATTCAATTCAGCCACATCCCTGACAAGTAGGGAGCAGGAGGACCTGAGACTTCTGTAGGTGCCGAAATTTGGGGTTTTTAGTAGAGTAGCCAATACAACTTGAAATCTAAAATTCAGGTACTTGGAAGGAATTTGGAAACATTATTTTGGTGAATGAGCAAAGCACGGAACTGGTAGTGCTGTGAGAGAAAAAAAATGGAAGTGGACCAGAAAGCCACAGACAGTTTCATGGATTTTTAATGTTCATATTTTATTGACATAATTTCAGTTTTAAAAGAACTAGATTGATACAGAGAAAAAAAAGGGGGAAAGAACAAAGCTGAATATAAGCTGTCTGCTTATCTGAGACACAAGGTGGAAGAGTTAGAAAAGAGGCTGGGTTTTAATAAGCAACCAGGGATTCCACAAATAACTGCTTGATCCTACAGCAGCAAGAATCATGAGAAAAGGAATGATATCATACATATATATGATGAAAAGTGAGGTAGGAGATGAGCGGTGGGACAAAGTGGAGGCCCAAAGTGATCAGAGTGGCCTTTTCACCCTCAAGAAGGAAGGAATCCTGGTGGCAATCCAATGATGACTGTGAGCAGGTAAAACAGATATTTGCTTATGTAAAAGCACTTCTCCAACTCCTCCTTCTTGCAATCCTCTTCCCTTTGCCCAGACCTGTCCTGGAAGATTGGGGGACTACCTTGAGAGGTTTCTTGAGAGGGATGCAGTGCAGGAGGGGGAGTGTAGGGGGCTGCTGAGTGTCGGAGTGGATGGTAGCTTACGTTTTATGCCTGAGCAGAAGTCCGCTTGTGCAACAATGGCATTCAAAAAATTAATTCAGTTGGGTATCCGTTCTCACATGAAAGGGAAATTTCCCTAGTAAGGTCAAATGCGAGGTATCTCAAATAAGATTTTAAACACATGGTGGTTGGAACAGGAGATGAGCTCGACATGGGACCAGTTACTGGTATGTCCGAAACAGTGCAGATGTTTTTAAGATCCTGGTCGGAGACATGAATGAAAGTGTGTGATTGTCCGTATTTCAGGCCTCTTTCGCTTCTTAAATACTCGCAGTAATCGTTGACTTCAGTCTTCGGGTAATCAACATACTCGTCTTTGAAGGATTGGAAATCCGAGGAGGCTTCAGTCCCCAGCACCATCCAGGAGAGCAAAACCAAGAGCAGCCATAAAGGACAGGGCCCCTTGGCAGCCATGGCTCGCTGTGGCTCTTGGTGGTTGTTCTGCGCAGAAAAAACAGGAAATGGTGTAAAGTTCAACAGGGCATTTTCATGCTTTCCCTTTTTCCATCAGATTTATTATATAACCCACTTCCCAGGAAATATCAAGGGAAAATCTGAAAAGGGCTATGACAGCCTTGCTCAAATTGTAATCCTAATTCCCTCATTAGGTAGTTATGAGGCTCCCCAACACTGCCGTCAGACACTGCCCCATCTACTTCAGTACTGTGGTACCTCAGAAGTCAAACAGAATCCTTTCCAGAACTCCGTTTGACTTCCAAAATGTTCAGAATCCAAGGCACAGCTTCCAAGTGGCTGCAGGAAGCTCCTGCAGCCAATCGGAAGCTGGGGAAGTTGTGTCAGACGTTTGGGTTCCAAAGAACGTTTGCAAACTGAAACAATCACTTCCAGGTTTACAGCATTCAGGAGCCAAAATGTTTGACTCGCAAGGCGTTCGGATCCAAGGTACGCCTTTATTGTCTAGCATTGAGTTGTGGCCCTTCCCCATTCCCATCTCTCTTCCTCCACCCCATTACAAACCATGAAACTATAGTTTTGTTGACAGGCAGATTGAAGAAATGAATAAGACTAAGTTCCAGAGACTAATAAGCACCTCAAAAATCACACAAAAATTAGCCTCTGCAAAGACAGTGAATGACACCATTATTCTTCATGTCACCACAGCAGAAATAAACAGGAGTGAGTTCCCCAAATTAGCATACTGAGATTCCCTAAGTGCCAAACTGTTAACCTGAGTCAGAGTGTGGTGGCCTCCTCAGGGAGCTGATTCAGGTTTTCATGAAATAATAGCAATTTATTGCTTTTATTGCCAATGTATCTTTATTGCCAGAAAGATGGAACAGTGTTTGACTCCCAGGGCAGCATAAGTACAACCAACTGAAAAAAAGGTAGTCCCTACTCGCGGCTGCAGATTGTAATGATACAAAAGGACAAAGGGATGAGTGAAGAAGAAAAAGACAGACCTCTGTGCCCATCCTTAAAGTCAAACAGACGAACTAAGAAATTCATAAAATTTATTCAAGTCAGACCCTGCTTTCTCTTTGAGACATCCCAATGATGACTTGGCATCTACTTTCTAGATTTCTAGATAAATAATGTGTAAACACCTTTGAAATGGGCACATTTCATGACTGTAAAATTATCCTAAATCTCGGAATGTAGTTTTTTCCAATGAAGCTACATTTCCCTATACATAGAGCTTTACTTCCTACTTTCTGCTGTTCATACCTTCTCAAAATGTACATTTGTATATGAGCACACTGGGCTTCCTTGTACAGGGGTGGTGTTACTTACATGACTTAGTCTTCCTCTATAAATTAAACAAATTCTGCATATAGAAATATTTAAATTCCGGAGAAAGCATTGTAACCTAAATTTCAGCATGGCTGTTAAATACAGTCATCTCATCAGCCTTCTGTACTCTGAATTGATGCAGCCAATCCACAGCTCAGCCACCACAGGTAAAGAATATGGCTGCCATGACTAGAACATAGGAGAAGGAGTCACACAGAGGTTAAATATTTATTCACAAAAATGAATATCTGCATACAGAAATAAAATTCCGGGGGGGGGGGGTAGAAGGAAAAAAGTGTTGTTAAACATGGAAAAGGTTTATTCTATCAAAGATGGAGGGAACCTTTCCCACTCCTGAACAAAACAATGAACATAGCTTTGTACATGAGCATGTTGAGGCCTTTTTCTTACCTAGTGTAATAGAAATTGGTCTCCCAAAGAGTGGATCGAAATATCTTCTTTCGCTCGTATGCACCTCTGAGCATCCTTCTGGAAGAGACACCTTATATAGAGAGAATTCTGCTATGGTGGATGATGATACGTGGAAAATTGTTACTGGATGTCCTGGAACAAAGGCTGGGAACCTATTTTTCCCCCAGTAGGTGATGAAAATGAAGCATCATTAGTAGAAAAATATGAAGGTCTAATTGCTAATTGGTATTGAATATTATAGTAGCTCCCATATATTGTTTTACTGGAAGGATGCATTCTATACCCAACAGGTTGATGGTACAGCTGATGTCTATATTCTCACATGAATATTTTTACTCACTCCAGACAGGCATATTACATCATGCAATGCATGGGAAAGTGTTCACCCACCCATATTTATCAGGGCTAATCCTGATTCTCTGGAGTGGATACAGTGCTTATAGCATGAATGTTTCCCCTTGTTATTAAAGACTCACTGGAAGACCCAAGAGGCATATATCTTTTACTTAGGGGTAACTCTGGATGCTTTGCTGTCGCTTGAGGCTAAGGTGGCATCAGTGGCACAGAGTACCTTCCATTGACTTCAGATGATGGCCTAGCTCTACGCCTATCTGGACACAGACAGCCTAACTACTGTTGTCTAAGCTCTGGGTACCTCTAGGTTAGATTACTGTAAGGTGTTCTACTAGAGCTCTGAAGACAATTCAGAAACTTCAATTAGTGCAGAACTCGGTGTCCAGGGCAAGATTCTTCGGTCATATTACACCAAGCCCAACTGCACTCATTTCCAGGCCCAGCCCATGGGATGGGGGATTATTTATTGTTCATTTATTTTTGGTTCTTATTTTCAGTATCTGTTTTGTGTTTTTTATACTGTATTCCTATGCATTATTATTGTATTAAGATATTATTTCTAGAGGTAAAAGCTGTATCCCAAATCATAAGTTGTACTCCAAGGCTTTCCAATTAAAACAGTTGACGCACAAGATTAACTCATCTTCAACTCTGTGGGCCAAAATGGACCTGGAACCCTCCGAAATCTCTCCTAATGCTTTATCCTTCATGAAAACATCACATGCTTGCATTAGCAAAATAAGGTTTCCGTTTCTATAGCTGACCCCATTTACTCATATGGTGTAAATGGTCAAACACTTCAAGAATATGTCAGAACCAGAACTTCTACTAATTCCAGGCCGATAGGGCAGACAGAAATATGCAGGTTCAGACATAAGCAAAGGAGAAGACCTCATTGACCTGTAGGTGAGAAAGACTCTCCTCCCTGAAAGAGAGGGGAGTGGTTGTGGGCGGGAGCCCGAGCACCGCCCAGCAGGGGGCGTGGTCCCCTGCCTCCAGCTCACCTGGCTGGCGCTCACGCCCCCCCCCCGTGGCCACCCAACCAGGTGCCGTGGAGGGGGCGTGTTCAGCAGCCTTTTGCTGCAGCGCCAGCCTCTCCCTGGCCTCATTCCTCCTCCTCGTCCCGTCGCGAGTCACCCACCCTCCACTCCCTTTTAGTTAGGGCTTAGGTCATTGGCCTTGCTATGGACCTTAGGTTGGTCGCCCTGGTTGCCCGGGGGGGGGGCCTGGTAGGAGTTTTTCCATTTGGCATTAGGCTTTTTGGTTTTTTCGCCTACCTCGTAGCAATCGTCACAACTTTTGTGGTATTGGTGGGTAGGTCAGGCATTGGAATAATGTGTTGTGGTGTGTCGAAGTGCTAGGTGTGGCCATCGCCTATGCCTTCAATCTATAGGGGTATTCCGTTAAAGGAATCTGGGGGTCGTGTATTCCGTCCGATGCCTGCTTGGCGGGAGGCCATGGCACGACCCTCGGTGACAGCAGGGGTGAGCCTATAGTTGGATTAGCATCAACAGGCTCCACCTACTGGTGAATAAACCCACTTGTTTCGATCCAATGCCTAAGCCAATACCTTTTCATTGCTGTAATCAATAAAGTTGTGGCCTTTTCTAGCCCATCAACCTTATATCACGTGTCCTTGAGTCTTCATTTCACTTCGCGGGGGTCGGGTCCTCGAACCACAACTGGATTTATTCCATCGACTGATTGAGAAGAAAACACGACTATGGATGTGCAATACTTGAAAGTAGCTTCCGACTCACAGTGGGCGGATCAGAAGCCCAGAGCAGGTGAATTGCCCTGGGTAGAGAATTGTGGCAGATTTAGATCAATGCTCAAGAGCTTGATACCACTTCTGCGGTCCAAAATGTGGAGCCAAATTGAGGTCTGTCATGGTTCTTCTTTGATTAAACTCCATTTGCTCTATTGTAGAACAAGATAATTATTCTTTTGTTTCTTTGAGATTCAACAATATTCCTCCCAATTGTGAAAATTGCAATTAGGGCCTTGAACCACTTCATGGTGGTGAGTGTTAGGTCGATGTATGGATACCGCTTTTATTAATGAATGATATTGAAAGAATGGAAGTTTGTTTATTACTCTTGGGTAGTAATAAACTGCCTTGCAGTTATCTTGTAAGGAAATGTTTTTTTTCTAAAAGAATATCGTGTTTTGTGATAGATATTCAACAGTGACTGGAACACAGTTCCTTATCTGAGTGCTTCCAGAAACATTGTGATTTAATTTATCCAGCAACTAGACTAACTTGACATTGTGAAATAATTCCTGTCATTATATTGCTGTTGCTTCTGTCATCACAGCTTTTTAGCCTAGCTTATCACAATCTAGAATACTTGATTAGACAGTAGCAAATTTGACCAGAATAAATTAATATATTCACATGTAATTTCATTAAGAAGAAAAAAAGGAAATTCTCGTAAGAGTTACAGATGGGGGTGATCTTACAGTGCAGGAAACTTTTATACTTATCTCAATGTTATAAGGCAATTTTCAGCGGTAAGTTTTGATACTCAGTCTTGCCCGTTGTGTGGCTGTCCTTCCTAATACTGTGGTAGCTCGCATTAAGAACTTAATTCGTTCTGGAGGTCTGTTCTTAACTTGAAACAGTTCTTAACCTGAGGTATCCCTTTAGCTAATGGGGCCTCCCCCTGCCGCGGTGCCGCAGCCGTGTGATTTCTGTTTTTATCCTGAAGCGAAGTTCTTAACCCGAGGTACTATTTCTGGGTTAGCGGCATCTGTAACCTGAAGCATCTGTAACCCGAGGTACCACTGTAATGATTCAGAATATCCATAACAGTAAACAAAAAATCACAGGCGGGAGAAGCCTGTGAACGTGGGATTCGGCTGGCACCTTTTGCGCTTCCCCTACTCACGGGGAAACCCGGTTTCGGGGATCCGGAGCGACGTGGGGTGAGTGGCGCGGTGCTTCGAATTGACTGCTTCTTTCACGGAGTGAAGCCGCATTGCTGTTGCCGGAGAGCGCTGACTTTTTCCTGTGGACAATTTGATCTTAAAACCACTACCCATGAATAGAACGGAAAATTGGACTTTTAAACATCTTAATTTGGCACCGAAACGGGGAGGTTTCAAACAGGAAGTCCGCCTTCCCCTTTTGTATATAGACTGAAGCAAATAGGCTGCAAGCTAAAGTCTTGGAAAGCCTTTCATAAAGGATTAAACTTCCAGCGGCTAAATCATCAACCCCCCCTTGGAAGCAGGAGAAGAGGGGGGAAATTTTAGGTCGTGTAAGCCTGCAGGAGAGAGTGAAGAAAGTTAAATTATCACCGCTCTGAACCTGGAAACGGGCTGCCAGTAAGACTGAAGTTTTGGATATGCTCATTGACTGTGAATAGATCGTTTGTTGACAGTAAGTTAAAGAAGAGAAATACATTGTTTCCATTGTCTCCTTCTGCGTTTAAAAAGAAGTAAAAGTAATTGAAAATTGAAACTAACTTTATTGTTTGAACTGTGCTTAAAAGGATTGATACAAATAGAAATTGTTTCCCCCTAGAGGCAGCCTTTGAAATTGTTGCATGAGCTGAGCTGGGGAAATTTCCACCTGCAAGATAAAACTGAGAATCTGGGATTGACCTTGGACCGTTAAGAATGTTGACAGAAGAAGCCTTAGTGGTTACATTATGTAAGATTAATGATTCACTGGAACAGCTCCATAAGAAGATGGATGCGAGGACTATAAAAATTGATAACTTGGAACAAAAAGTGACTAATTTGGGACAAAAAGTTAATATTAATACAGAAATTACTCAGGAATTGATACAGGGATCTATTTTGACATGGCAAATTGAGGAGAAGGCGGGGGAGAAAGTGGTTGTAGTGGAACCTAAAGCTGCACAAGTGGAGAGGGAGAGAGCCCCAGCCTCATAGATGCAATTTGATGACTATAA
This sequence comes from Podarcis liolepis, assembly GCF_965112155.1. Classification (NCBI taxonomy): domain Eukaryota; kingdom Metazoa; phylum Chordata; class Lepidosauria; order Squamata; family Lacertidae; genus Podarcis; species Podarcis liolepis. The sequence goes on from NC_139573.1 coordinate 14,973,426, forward strand.
GTTGATGCCTTTTAAGACTGAATTTAGAGAAAGTCAGACATTGAGGATTGGAGCCCCACTTGGACTGAAGAAGGAAAGTTGGATAGATCCCTTAATGCAGGGATTTGTTGACCTTTGGGACCTGGACTTGGGTCAGGAGGAGACTGGAGTTGTGGGGACCGCCAGACTTGGAGGAACTTTGAAATACGACTGGAAATATCTTTTGAATTTCAGTTTTAACTATGGAGATTTGGCTGACTTGTCGAGAAGGAATAAAAACATTGCTAGATGGGAATGTCCCCGAGATCTTCTTTTCGGCATCAAAGGAAGGAAAATAAGAACAAGATCAGGAGAAGACAAAGTAAAGTGCGTGTATAAATATGAAGAAGACTTGCAGAAGGGACTTGGAAAAGAGTTAAGAGCCTTGTTTGGAGGTTCTAGCAGGGGAGCGCAGCTATCGTATACCCTTGACCGAAGAACGGTACACTCCTTCTATCTGGGATTGTCGTCCTCTTCCACCGAGCGCGCAGCTTCGGGAGGGACGCACATGGAGCGGTGAGGGAGGAAGGGGACACCCGCCTAGCCAGCCAGATCAGTAGTTCACGGCATGCAATGCCTTAAAAGAAAATATTATGAAAATGATATATAGGTGGGACATGACCCCAGTCAAGCTTGCAAAAGTATATCATTTGCCTGATAATAAATGTTGGAAATGTAAGGAAACTGAAGAAACATTCTTTCACCTTTGGTGGACATGCCCAAAGGTTAAGGCCTTCTGGGAGATGATCTATAATGAACTAAAAAAGGTATTTAAATATACCTTCCTTAAGAAACCAGAGGCCTTCCTCCTGGGCATTGTCAGCCAAATGGTGCCAAAGAAGGACAGAACCTTTTTTATGTATGTGACAACAGCAGCAAGAATACTCATTGCAAAGTACTGGAAGACACAAGATTTACCCACCCTGGAAGAATGGCAGATGCAACTGATAGAATACATGGAATTGGCAGAAATGACTGGCAGAATTTGAGACCTGGGAGAAGAGTCAGTGGAAGAGGACTGGAAGAAGTTTAAAGACTATTTGCAAAAACATTGTAAAATATCGGAGTGTTAAAATGTTAAAATGTTGGAATGTTAAAATGATGCAAGATATTAAGACAATGTGGCATTAGTGACATAGGTAAAAGGAGTAGGTAACAAAAGTTTCACAATCACATTGTGTCAAATATAAACAAAAGTATATAAAAAGAAGAATTGGCGACACATTGGGTTGAAATTTATAATATAGATCAAGATTTGAAAGAGGGTAAGATATTTGCTGAATATGGTTGTGTAAAAAGGAACACAAAAAAGGGAGATGTGAGGAAGTCAGGAAGAAGGGTTATGAAAATAACAAGTAAAAAATTGGAATTTTATGTCTTTTTTATGCTCTTTTCTTTTTTCGCCTTTTTTCTTATCTTTTCTTTTCTTTTTTTTAATAATTTTTTTATTGCTTTTTTTCCAAGGTCAGAATACATCGTCAATAAGACAACAAAAGCGATTTTACAGAAAAAGAAAGAAATTATAAAAGAAAATTCACTTTTTCAAATCTATTTTCATAATCAACTGGACTTCCCCACGTCCTCCATCCCCTGCTTTCTTTACAACGAAAATAAACAGCAAATTAATACCTTATTTTATGTGTTTTTGTACTTTCATTTAGTTATATAATCTGTAATTTATACTTTTCAAAGTCATAACTTAATTTCCATCATTTACAAATCTCAATACCGAAGCATGTTTTTCCCGAAAACTTAGCAAATTCTCAACATTCATATAACTTATAGTGTTTTTGTAGATAGTCCTTAAATTTTTTCCAATCCTCTTCCACTGCCTCTTCTCCCAGATCTCGGATTCTGCCGGTCATTTCGGCTAATTCCATGTAGTCCATCAGCTGCGAATGCCATTCTTCCAGCGTGGGTAACTCCTGTGCCTTCCAGTATTTAGCTATAAGGATTCTTGCTGCTGTAGTTGCATATAAAAAGAAAGTTCTATCTTTTTTTGACACTCTCTGGCCTACAATGCCCAGGAGGAAGGCCTCTGGTTTCTTATGAAAGGTGTACTTAAACACCTTTTTCAACTCATTGTAAATCATTTCCCAGAAAGCCTTCACCCTCGGGCATGTCCACCAGAGGTGAAAGAATGTTCCTTCAGCCTCCTTACATTTCCAACATTTATTGTCAGACAGATGATATATCTTTGCAAGTTTGACTGGGGTCATGTACCACCTGTATACCATTTTCATAATGTTTTCTTTTAAGGCACTACATGCCGTGAATTTCATACCGGTGGTCCATAACCTTTCCCAGTCTTCAGACATAATGTTGTACCCAATGTCTTGTGCCCATTTTATCATAGCTGATTTAACTGTCTCATCTTGAGTATTCCATTTAAGCAACAAGTTATACATCCTTGAAAGCACTTTCGTCTTAGGTTCAAGTAGTTCTGTCTCTAATTTTGATTTTTCCACCTGGAAACCAATTTTTTTGTCCTTTTTAAAGATCTCTGAAATTTGGGCATAGTGAAACCAGTCTCGCACCTTTCCTTTCAATTTTTCGAAACTCTGCAACCTCCAGGTATCACCAACTCTTTCTATTATCTCGCAGTATTTTACCCAGCCACTCTCCATGTTACGTAGTTTTATGGCCTTAGCCTCCGTCGGTGATAACCACCTCGGGGTCTTACTTTCGAGTAAGTCCTTATATTTAGTCCAGACAATGAATAGAGCTTTCCTGACAATATGGTTTTTAAACAATTTATGAAACTTTATCTTGTCGTACCACAGGTATGCATGCCACCCAAAAGCATTGTTAAACCCTTCCAGATCTAGGACATCAGTGTTTTCTAACAAAAACCAATCCTTCATCTAGCAGAAGGATGCAGCTTCATAATACAATCTTAAGTCCGGCAGGTCAAACCCCCCCCTCTTTCCTTTGCATCTGTTAATATTTTAAATTTTATTCGGGGCTTTTTGCCCTGCCAGACAAACTTCGCAATGTCCCTCTGCCACTTTCCAAAACATTCCACTCTGTCCACGATCTGAAGGGTTTGAAACAGAAACAACATTCTTGGCAATACATTCATCTTGACTGCTGCAATTCTTCCCAACAAGGAAAGTTTCAATCTTGACCAAATTTCTAAGTCCTTTTTAATTTCCGACCAACATTTTTCATAATTATCTTTGAACAAATTCAGATTTCTCCCAGTCAAGTTGACCCCCAGGTATTTCACTTTTGTAACCACATTTAATTCTGTTTCCTTCTGAAACCCATCTATTTCTGAAGGTGTCAAGTTTTTTGCCAAAACCTTAGTTTTTTGTTTGTTTAACTTAAATCCCACCACCCGACCAAACTCAGAGATTAGTTCTAAAGCTCTTTTTGTGCTAGCTTCTGGCTCCTGTAATGTCAAAACCAAATCGTCTGCAAAAGCCTTCAGTTTATATTGTTTTTCTCTGACCTGTATTCCTTCCACCTGCTGGTCCTTCCTAATCAAGTTCAGCAACACCTCCAGGACAGAAATAAATAACAAGGGTGATAAGGGGCACCCCTGTCGTGTCCCTTTTTCAATTTTAAACTCCTCTGTCACCACATTGTTTACTATCAATTTGGCTTTTTGCTCTGAATAAATTGCTTCAATACCATTTTGGAACGCCCTTCCCACTCCCATCCCTTCCAAATTTTTCTTCATAAATTTCCAAGATATATTATCAAAGGCTTTCTCGGCATCTATAAAAATCAAAGCTGCTTTCGTGTTCAAGTTTGTCTGTAATAACTCCAAAACATCGATAATATTCCTAGTGTTGTCAGACAAGTGCCTGCCAGGGAGAAAGCCTGCTTGGTCTTTATGAATTACTTCATTTAAAACTTTTTTCAGTCTGTTTGCCAAAATGTCAGCAAAAATTTTGTAATCCACATTTAGGAGTGAGATGGGACGGTAGTTCCTAAGTTGAGTCTTTTCAGATTCCAGTTTTGGTATCAAAGTGATGAATACCTCTTTCCACGATTCGGGTGCCCCCTTCCCTTCCATAATTTGGTTACATACCTCCATTAATGGCTGGACCAGATATTCCTTCAATGTCTTATAATATTTGGAGGTAAGTCCATCTGGGCCTGGGGATTTGCCTAATTGCATGTTCTGAATGGCACTTTCAATTTCCTGTTGTGTTATTTTGTAATTCAGGGCTGTTTGTTTGTCTTGTGTTAGTTTTTGCAGGCCATAGCTTTTTAGAAATTTGTTTATCTCAGTCTCTACTTGGGGTCCTTGAGTAAACAGTTTTTTAAAATATCTCTGGAAACACTTTCTGATATCTTCTGGTTTCTGAATACATTCTCCTTCAACCTCCAGATTGGTAACAAATTTCAATTTTTGTCTCTTTTTCAGCTGCCATGCCAGCAGCTTCCCACATTTATTTGCAGATTCGAATGATCTTTGTTTCATCTGTTTAATTTTCCATTCGACTTCTTGATTTATCAATTTCGCATATTGTGCTTGATGGAATTTTATTTCTCTTAAGACTTCTTTTGATTTTGGGTTTAGTCTCAACTTTTTCTCTCCGTCTCTTATCTTCTCCAAAATCTTATCCTTTTTACCATTCCAGAGTTTTTTCTTAATAGTATTCTGTTGTGTCAGGAACCCTCTCATAACAGCTTTACTCGCGTCCCAGATTGTTTTCTTTTCCACCGAGGTATTCAAATTTATTTCGAAGTAATCTTTCAACGTTTTTTGGGCCTTCTTCACAATCTCCTGATCTCTAAACAAGTAGTCATTCATTCTCCATCTGAAGGATCCAGCTGGTGCAAGTCTCAAGTCTATTTTCAAGGCGTTATGGTCGGAGCAGGTTTTAGGGCAGATCTCTACTTTTTTTATCTTAGGTGCCAGTCCTCTAGATGTCCAGATTTGGTCGATTCTTGTCCACGATAGATGGGCCTCAGAAAAGAATGTTCCCTCTTTACCTAGAGGGTTCTTTGTCCTCCAAATATCAATCAAGTCCATATTGTCTGTAAGTTCAAAGAAAGTCTTTGGTAGTCTGCCCTCTTTGGTCAAATTCTGATTTTGTGACTTATCCATGTATGTGGAGACAACTCCATTCATATCTCCCATCAGGATGATGTTAGTATAGTCAATATAGTCCAACATTATCTCATGCAACTTCTTATAAAATTCCGATTTCCCATCGTTTGGTGCATAAATTCCTACTATCAAAAGTTTTTCTCCTTGTGCTTGTATTTCAATCGCCAAGATTCTTCCTTGTTCATCTTTAAAAACCAACTTTGGTGCTAGGCTCTCCTTTGCATAAATCACTACTCCTCTTTTTTTAACCTTGTCTGATGAAATAAATTCTTGGCCTAGTCTCTTGTTAATTAACACTCTCCTGTGGAGCCTAGTCACGTGTGTTTCTTGGAGGCAAATGACGTCTAATTGTTCTTTTCTCAATATGTGAAAAATCTTCTTCCTTTTTTCGGGAGAGTTTGCGCCATGAATGTTCCAACTAAGAAGCTGCAGAGACATCTCGGACTAATTTATTGGCCTGTGGGAGTGTCTCCTTTGTCATTTTTGTCTGGAGGTGGAACCGGATTGAAGCCAAATGAAGGAGGTGGCCAGGCTCCTACTACTCCTTTCCGAAGGTCCTCCCCGTGATCGTTTAGGAACTTTTCTTGCTCCTCTGCTGTTCTGATTCTCTCCTTCTTCCCTTTCAAGGTAAAAGATAGTCCTTGAGGAAATTCCCACCTGTAAGGGATTGTGTTGTTTCTCAATAAACTTGCCAGATCTTTATATGTAGCTCTTAAATCCAGTAACTGTTTGGGTATGTCTCTGAAGATTTCTGCCGTCTTTTCCTGGATCACCAATGAATTTTTAAAATGTAGGCCGAGTATGTTATCTTTTTCTTGCTTAGATCTCAAAATGATCAAGCAATCTCTTGGTTTGTCCTTCTTGGCCACTCTTCCCAATCTAAAGGCGGTAACAATTTTAAAGTCTTTCTCTTCGGCCAGACCCCAGAACTTGGATATTTCTGTTGTCAAGAAACCGATCAGGTCTTCTTTTTCTATTTCTGGGATATTTCTAAGCCTGAGATTGCATTCCCTGTTTTTCAGTTCCGCCATGGACAGAAACGCTTGCTGTTCAGTAACCTGTCTGCTCAGTGGCCTTACTTCTCCTCTTAATTCCTCTATCTTCTCTTTATTTTGGTCTGCTTTTGTATTTGCTTCCTGTGCTAATTTTCGATTTTCTGTTGTAATCTTTTCAATATTGCCTACTGCCTGTGTATTTTGAGCGACTTGAACTGTCAGTTTATTAATTGTAGCTGTCACCTGGTCAAATTTAGCCGCTTGTTCCTCAAATTTAGCTGCTTGTTCGTCAGCTTTCTTATTTAGTGCTGCCAGCTGATCCAATATTTCTTTTGAGACAGGGTCTAGCCCTCCTGCAGCCATATCCCCAAAAGCTGGCTGCTTGGGTTGTCCTTCTTGCAGACCTGTCACAATGGGAACAGACGATCTTTGTGGCTGCACAGGCAAAGTTAATTGCAAGAGCTCAGTTTGTTTTGCTTTCTTAGCAGCCCTTGTTTTTGGTACGCCACTCATTCCACAGCTGTCCAAGCGTCAAGGTCAAATTGTAAATCCCATGGGAAAAGCAATCCAGGAAAAGTAAACAACCAGTCAAAAAAAATTCCAAAGCAGCCAGCAGTTCACAGAGACTAATAATTCCACAATCCAGCAGGGGGAGCTCCCCAGAGATTAGGGAGAAGTATGAAGAAAGTTTCCACCATAAAGTTCCAACAAAAAAGTTAGGTAAAATCCAGAACAACGGGGGAGCCCTCCAAGTTCAGTTTTAACTGCAGAGAATAAAAGTTCTTTACAAACGTGCATGCAACAGTTCCTTTTTTACAGCTTACAATGTAGCCCAATGTGACATTTAAATTTTTGTATACAGTTACCGCAGTCTGGTGTTACTTTGTATCCAGGCAGCCCGAGAGCAGGGTGTCATAACTTTGTAATCCACAAAAGGTAGAAAGAGGAATCACAGTCTCTGTCCACTTATAATACAGTTTTAGCCTTTCCTTAACTTTTAATCGAACAAATCCGAATTTGCAGGGTATATTCCAACTTCTTTTGAACTCCTTTCAGCGCTTCCGCTTTAAAGAGTCTTTGCTCAATACTTTAAACAGAGCCGGAAGACTGAATTCCTTTTTAGCGTCTCCCGCTTTCAGCCAAAGTTCGCCAAATTAAGTCCAAATAAAGCCTCAGATTTCTTACTCACGAGTATGTTGTTTCAATTCAATTGTTCAAAGAAGAAAGGTCAGCGCCGATCAGCAGCAGCCGCGCGGCTTCACTTCCGCGGAAAGAGCGATGGATTCACAGCACCGCTACCCCCTCCACGTTCCGAAGCCCCTTACGGGGTCTCTTCTGCGTTTCCGAGGTCGCTCCTGGTGCCCGCCGAATCCCACGGCCACGGGCTCACTCTACCCGTGGTTTTTCTGCATGGGTCGTCGCTGTGCCGCAGTGCACGACCCTTTTCCGCGGAGCCCCTCTTCAGCAACTGAAGAGGACCGCCATTGCTGAACGCGCCGCCTCCGGAAGTCTTTTCTTATCTTTTCTTATCTCCTAATGAGGGAATTAGGATTACAATTTGAGCAAGGCTGTCATAGCGTTTGTCAGATTTTCCCTTGGTATTTCCTAGGAAGTGGGTTATATAATCCGATAGAAAAAGGGAAAGCATGAAAATGTTCTGTTGAACTTTACTTCGTTTCCTGTTTTTTTCTGCGCAGAACAACCACCAAGAGCCACAGAGAGCCATGGCTGCCAAGGGGCCTTGTCCTTTATGGCTAAATTTAATGAAAATGAGGAGGGATACCCAAATTTGCTGAGCTTTTTTTAGGGGGAATTGCACATGTGCCATCACCCCAGCAGGGCCATTGCTGGGGGTTGGCAAAGTGGGCAGCCGCTCCCCCCATGCCACTGCAGAAAATGCTCTCTAGAGTGTGCGCCTCCCACAGCAACATGTTGAGGAGTTGTGCGCCTGCCAACCAGCTCACTGGCGGCATGCGACTCCCCCCCCCCACTTATCCATGAATAGGATGGTCACAGTTTTTTGACATTATTTTTGAGTAAAAAATCCTTGTCTAATGCACTGAAATATAAAGTATACTTATTCCGAGTTTCAGCCTTTGGAGATGTCTGAAGAGCTACAGCTTCTTCCCTGTGCTTCATCTAGACCTTGAGGGTAGGAGGTGACATATGTTCAGTTGTGTGTCCGTCTATGTGTGTTTGTGCAAATCAAAGATTGGGATCAAGATGAATGCTGAAAAAGCTATGGCATTCTAGTAACATCCCTCCATAAAAGTAAAGAGCCAGTTTTTCAGGTAACAAATGGGAGCTGGGGCAGTCTGATCGTTGCAACGACAAGAGAATGTCATTTCCTTATTTGGGAGATCCAATCTTTAGCCTTTCCCAGAAACATTAAGAACATAAAATAAGCCCCACTGGATCAGCCTAAAGGGCCAACTAGTCCAAAGTCCTGTTCTTTCTGCTCAGTGAGTTCCTGTGTCTTCCTGTATCTCTGCTCAGGTGCATTTCTCCCCAGAGCCATATAATTTCCCAAGAGGCCAACTGAGGCTGGCCCAGCAGTCTACGCCAGGCATAGGCAAGTTCCGGCCCTCCAGATGTTTGGGACTACAATTCCCATAATCCCTGACCACTGGTCCTGTAAGCTAAGGAAGATGGGAGTTGTAGTCCCAAACAACTGGAGGGCCGGAGTTTGTCTATGCCTGGTCTATGCCATTGCTTAGTGATCCAGCTTGAAGAGGAGAAATGTGTGTCTGTTGCTGAAGAGGCATCATGGAGTAATGTTTCCTGAAAAAGGCACCCACATAATTGATTCAGGAGACTACAAGGGGATGCTGAAGGCTTTATACCTCACAGTTGGTGGAAGGCATGGATGTGCTGAACAGATCGTGGCCAGCAGGTCTCCTCTACTCTCTACTCTTTCCTTCCAACTCCTTTTCAGGTTTGAGTGCGGGAAAAGGAGCGACAAGAGAAAGCAGCAATCAAACCTGTTGTTCCGTATTGGCCCAAGAGATCATTGCTAAAATAAAACTGGGCTTCATTCAAGCATGAAACTGAGTGCTTGGTTATTTAGAAAGCTCAATCTAAGTATACACAAGATCTCCTGTGTTGCTGGGTGGGCAAGGGAGGAATTAAGGGATGGATGAGAACCTACATTTTTCTTCCGTGACAGTGACTATATTACATTGATTTTTTTCCCACCTCTCTGCTATGGTTTTTTTTAAAAATAACTTCCCAAAGAATAAGAATAATAATTTAATATTTATACCCTGCCCATCTGGCTGGGTTTCCCCAGCCACTCTGGGCTGCTTCCAACAAAATATTAAAATACAATATTCTATTAAACATTAAAAGCTTCCCTAAACACGGCTGCTTTCAGATGTCTTCTAAAAGTCTGGAAGTTGTTTTTCTCTTTGACATCCAGTGGGAGGGCTTTCCACAGAGCGGGTGCCACTACCGAGAAGGCCCTCTGCCTGGTTCCCTGTAACTTGGCTTCTCACAACGAGGGAACCACCAGAAGGCCCTCGGCACTGGACCTCAGTGTCTGGGCAGAATGATGGGGGTGGAGACGCTCCTTCAGGTATACTTATGTATACAAAGAAAGGTATACAAAGAAAACTGATGTATCCGGGAAGATTGATTGCAAGGAGCTTCCAAAGGATTACTCCAAATTGGTTGAATGGGCAATAAAATGGCAATTGCAATCCACCATTACCAAGCGTGAAGTGATGCACATTGGATTCAAATATCCTGATTTCACATGTGTGCTATTAGGCTCTGAACTGGTGGTGGTTGATCTGGTACAAGAGCTTGCGGTTGTGGTGGAGAGCTCAATAAAGATGTTGACACAGCACATGGCAGCCATAAATGATGAATTTCATGTTAGGAACTTTATGTCATGTCTCAGAAATGATTGGACTTACCAATCAAGGCACTGAGTACCAAATCACTGATTCATATCAATCATAACCATACAGTGGTGCCTCGCAAGATGAAATTAATCCGTTCCGCGAGTCTCTTCGTCTAGCGGTTTTTTTGTCTTGCGAAGCAACCCTATTAGCGGCTTAGCGGATTAGCTCTATTAGCAGTTTAGCGGCTATTAAAGGCTTAGTGGCTATTAAAGGCTTAGCGGATTAGCGGCTAAAAGGCTATTAGCGGCTTAGCGGCTTAGAAAAAGGGGGGAAAAGTGGAAAAAAATTGGAACACTCGCAAGACGTTTTCGTCTTGCAAAGCAAGCCCATAGGGAAAATCGTCTTGCGAAGCAGCTCAAAAATGGAAAACCCTTTCGTCTAGCGGGTATTCCATCTCGCGAGGCATTCGTCTTGCGGGGCACCACTGTATTCACTGGAAGGAAATCCACCATGTGTTTTGTATTGGGCACTAATTCCCATCAATGGCTTCCCAGAACACTCATGTAAATCACAAAACTGGCTTCAGTTTTGGAGGGCTAGCTTATTTTATGTTCTTAATGTTTCTGGGAAAGGCTAAAGATTGGATCTCCCAAATAAGGAAATGACATTCCCTTGTCGTTGCAATGATCAGACTGCACCAACTCCATTCGTTACCTGAAAAACTGGCTCTTTACTTTTATGGAGGGATGTTACTAGAATGCCATAGCTTTTTCAACATTCATCTTGATCCCAATCTTTGATTTGCACAAACACACATAGATGGACACACAACTGAACAAATGTCACCTCCTACCCTCAAGGCCTTGATCAAGCACAAGGAAGAAGCTGTAGCTCTCCAGACATCTCCAAAGGCTGAAACTCGGAATAAATATGCTGTATTTTTCCGTGTATTAGATGAGGTTTATTTTACTCAAAAATCATGTAAAAAAACTGTGGTCATCCTATACATGGATAAGTAGGGGTGGGGGAGCTGTGTGCCGCCATCCAGCTGGTTGGCAGGCTCACAACTCCCGCCCCCCATGCCGCTGTGGGAGGCGTGCGCTCTAGGGAGCATTTCCCGCAGTGGCATAGGGGGAGCGGCTGCCCACTTTGCCAACCCCCAGCAATGGCCCTGCTGGGGTGATGGCGCATGTGCAATTCCCCCTAAAAAAAGCTCAACAAATTTGGGCACCCCTCCTTATTTTCATTAAATTTAGTCCCCCAAAATAGGGGGCGTCTTATACCTGGGGGGCATCTTATACATGGAAAAATACGGTATTTACTGCAGGAAGATCGCATGAATAGCGGAAGGGTAACCTTGCAAAGAAACCCAAGAAACTCACGGTAAAAGGGTAAGTATTTGTGGTTATGGGTGTCCTATCAATTAGTCAAGTATTGTACCATGATGAAATACCCTTTACTTGAAACGAAGCAGGAGGTTAAACTACCTAATTAGGCCTCAGACTTCTGTGAAGGTTATTTGTTCACAAATTATAATGAACACTGGTGCAAGCTGTCAAGTGCTTGTGTGAAAGAGTGTATACTTGTTGATTTGCACGGTTTCACCATAAACTCATCAAACATTGTATATGAATACAGGGCTTTTTTTCATCTGGAACCCGCCGGAACTCAATTCTGGCACCTCTCAGGTGTGTGCCATTGCCATTATAAGAGAACAGGGGAGGTGTTCATGATGAGTTAGGTAGGAAGGTAAATGGAGTTTTTGTGCGCTCTGGTTTCCATCACCGTGTTCCATTGCACCAGAAGCGGTTTAGTCATGCTGGCCACATAATCCAGATGCTGTCTGTGGACAAATACCAGCTCCCTCAGCCGGAAAGCAAGATGGGCGTTGCAAACCCCATAGCCGCCTTTGACTGGACTTAACCATCCAGGGGTCCTTTACCTGTACCTTACGCAACCTCTAGGTTAGATTACTGTAAGGCGCTCACCTCAGGGCTGCCTCTGAAGACAATTTAGAAACTTCAGTTAGTGCAGAACTCAGTGGCCAGTTCAAGACTGTTTGGTCGTATTACACCAATCCTGGCCTGACTGCAGTCACTTCCAGACCCAACTTAAAGTGCTAGCTATGACACTGTGTCATGGGATGGGGGTTATTGATTTATTTTTGTTCTCATTTTTATTTTATATTCTGTGTTTTCTTACTACTGTATTATTATGCATGATTATTTTATTAAAATATTATTTCTAGAGGTAAAAGCTGTATCCACCAAGAAGGGGTGGTCTTGGTGCCCCAAATCTTAAGACTTTCCAATTAAAACAGTTGACACACGTGATTAACTCATCTTCAACGGGTCAAAATGGAACTGAAACCTTCACAGATCTCTCCTAATGCTTTATCCTTCTTGAAAACTTCATGTGCTTGCATTAGCAAAATGGTACAGTTGTACCAAGGTTTTCAAATGCCTTTGTACTTGTACGTTTTGGCTCCCAAACGACCGAAACCCGGAATTGAGCCTTCCGGTTTTTGGACTTTTTTTGGAAGCCGGACAGCCAATGCGGCTTTCACTATTGTTTCCAGTGCGCCTGTGCAATCAAAGCCAATCGGAAGCTGCGCCTTGGTTTCCGAACATCTTGGCACCCACTGTGAATGTAGCAAAATAAACATTGGAGTCCGTTCAGGTCCTCAAGCTAGTTTTGTGAGTCATGTGACTGTTCTGAGAAGCCACTGACAAGAATTAGCTCCCAGTACAAAATGCAAAGTAGATTTCCTTCAGGTAAATATGGCTGCTTTTTTTTTTTATCGGTACACATCCATGTTTTGGAACTCAATGCATTGATTGATAAGTCCAAGCAATAGTGTTTCCAGATATAGAATGAGCCTTTTCCTAACATGGAATTCAGCTCTATAGTCTGAGGGGATAAACTGGAAAGTGTCAGATGATTCTGGAAGCTTCTAGAAGGTTCACTCCTGCTCTGCCTGTGGCTGAAGTCCCTCCTCTCCAGAGTCGGACTCTGGCTCCCTCTGTACTGGCATTCCTGTGGGATATAAAGCTGTCAGTCAAGCCCAACATTCTGAGAGAACTAACTGCCTCTATGTGGCAGGCAGTTTTGTCAGTTGGTTGCTGCTAGGAGTGTTAACTGGTAACTGCTCAGATGCAGTCTTTCCATGATTCACTACTATCTAGTACAGTGGTACCTCGGGTTAAGTACTTAATTCGTTCTGGAGGTCCGTTCTTAAGCTGAAACTGTTCTTAACCTGAAGCAACACTTTAGCTTATAGGGCCTCCTGCTGCCGCCACGTCACCACCTCAAGATTTCTGTTCTCATCCTGAAGCAAAATTCTTAACCTGAGGTAATATTTCTGGGTTAGCAGAGTCTGTAACCTGAAGCGTATGTAACCTGAAGCGTATGTAACCTGAAGTGTATGTAACCACTGTATATAGTTTATCTGTTATAAAACCTAAGCCTAAGCCTGCCTTCAGGAACAACTATGTAATGCAGAAGGAATCTGAAACTAAAGTAGTTTCTGTTAATATGCTTCAGATTCATGTGTGTTTTCTTTAAGAGGGACAGAAAGGAATTATCGACCAGGAAGGTATAATTATTGGTAGGATTCAAGCAAGTTAGCAACCCACTTGTCACTGCATAAACTCAAACAGGGGATCATTTAAACTCTGCTAAATTATATAAACATTCCCACAATTCCTTCCTTTCCAGAGTCAGACTCTTCCCAGGCATTCAATTCAGCCACATCCCTGACAAGTAGGGAGCAGGAGGACCTGAGACTTCTGTAGGTGCCGAAATTTGGGGTTTTTAGTAGAGTAGCCAATACAACTTGAAATCTAAAATTCAGGTACTTGGAAGGAATTTGGAAACATTATTTTGGTGAATGAGCAAAGCACGGAACTGGTAGTGCTGTGAGAAAAAAATGGAAGTGGACCAGAAAGCCACAGACAGTTTCATGGATTTTTAATGTTCATATTTTATTGACATGTCAGTTTTAAAAGAACTAGATTGATACAGAGAAAAAAAGGGGGGGAAGAACAAAGCTGAATATAAGCTGTCTGCTTATCTGAGACACAAGGTGGAAGAGTTAGAAAAGAGGCTGGGTTTTAATAAGCAACCAGGGATTCCACAAATAACTGCTTGATCCTACAGCAGCAAGAATCATGAGAAAAGGAATGATATCATACATATATATGATGAAAAGTGAGGTAGGAGATGAGCGGTGGGACAAAGTGGAGGCCCAAAGTGATCAGAGTGGCCTTTTCACCCTCAAGAAGGAAGGAATCCTGGTGGCAATCCAATGGTGACTGTGAGCAGGTAAAACAGATATTTGCTTATGTAAAAGCACTTCTCCAACTCCTCCTTCTTGCAATCCTCTTGTCTTTGCCCAGACCTGTCCTGGAAGCTTGGGGGACTACCTTGAGAGGTTTCTTGAGAGGGATGCAGTGCAGGAGGGGGAAAGTGTAGGGGGCTGCTGAGTGTCGGAGTGGATGGTAGCTTACGTTTGTTGCCTGAGCAGAATTCTGCTTGTGCAACAATGGCATTCAAAATCTTAATTCAGTTGGGTATCCATTCTCACATGAAAGGGAAATTTCCCTAGTAAGATCAAATGCGAGGTATCTCAAATAAGATTTTAAACACATGGTGGTTGGAACAGGAGATGAGCTCAACATGGGACCAGTTACTGGCATGTCCGAAACAGTGCAGATGTTTTTAAGATCCTGGTCGGAGACATGAATGAAAGTGTGTGATTGTCCGTATTTCAGGCCTCTTTCGCTTCTTAAATACTCGCAGTAATCGTTGACTTCAGTCTTCGGGTAATCAACATACTCGTCTTTGAAGGATTGGAAATCCGAGGAGGCTTCAGTCCCCAGCACCATCCAGGAGAGCAAAACCAAGAGCAGCCATAAAGGACAGGGCCCCTTGGCAGCCATGGCTCACTGTGGCTCTTGGTGGTTGTTCTGCGCAGAAAAAATAGGAAATGGTGTAAAGTTCAACAGGGCATTTTCATGCTTTCCCTTTTTCCATCAGATTTATTATATAACCCACTTCCCAGGAAATATCAAGGGAAAATCTGAAAAGGGCTATGACAGCCTTGCTCAAGTTGAAATCCTAATTCCCTCATTAGGTAGTTATGAGGCTCCCCAACACTGCCGTCAGACACTGCCCCATCTACTTCAGTACTGTGGTACCTCAGAAGTCAAACAGAATCCTTTCCAGAACTCCGTTTGACTTCCAAAATGTTCAGAATCCAAGGCACAGCTTCCAAGTGGCTGCAGGAAGCTCCTGCAGCCAATCGGAAGCTGGGGAAGTTGTGTCAGACATTTGGGTTCCAAAGAACGTTTGCAAACTGAAACAATCACTTCCAGGTTTACAGCATTCAGGAGCCAAAATGTTTGACTCGCAAGGCGTTCGGATCCAAGGTACGCCTTTATTGTCTAGCATTGAGTTGTGGCCCTTCCCCATTCCCATCTCTCTTCCTCCACCCCATTACAAACCATGAAACTATAGTTTTGTTGACAGGCAGATTGAAGAAATGAATAAGACTAAGTTCCAGAGACTAATAAGCACCTCAAAAATCACACAAAAATTAGCCTCTGCAAAGACAGTGAATGACACCATTATTCTTCATGTCACCACAGCAGAAATAAACAGGAGTGAGTTCCCCAAATTAGCATACTGAGTTTCCCTAAGTGCCAAACTGTTAACCTGAGTCAGAGTGTGGTGGTCTCCTCAGGGAGCTGATTCAGGTTGTCATGAAATAATAGCAATTTGTTGCTTTTATTGCCAATGTATCTTTATTGCCAGAAAGATGGAACAGTGTTTGACTCCCAGGGCAGCATAAGTACAACCAACTGAAAAAAAGGTAGTCCCTACTCGCGGCTGCAGATTGTAATGATACAAAAGGACAAAGGGATGAGTGAAGAAGAAAAAGACAGACCTCTGTGCCCATCCTTAAAGTCAAACAGACGAACTAAGAAATTCATAAAATTTATTCAAGTCAGACCCTGCTTTCTCTTTGAGACATCCCAATGATGACTTGGCATCTACTTTCTAGATTTCTAGATAAATGTAAACACCTTTGAAATGGACACATTTCATGACTGTAAAATTATCCTAAATCTCGGAATGTAGCTTTTTCCAATGAAGCTACATTTCCCTATACATAGAGCTTTACTTCCTACTTTCTGCTGTTCATACCTTCTCAAAATGTACATTTGTATATGAGCACACTGGGCTTCCTTGTACAGGGGTGGTGTTACTTACATGACTTAGTCTTCCTCTATAAATTAAACAAATTCTGCATATAGAAATATTTAAATTCCGGAGAAAGCATTGTAACCTAAATTTCAGCATGGCTGTTAAATACAGTCATCTCATCAGCCTTCTGTACTCTGAATCGATGCAGCCAATCCACAGCTCAGCCACCACATCTATTGTCAGAGAGCTTGTGCTCAAAGATGATTGGCTGCCAGTGAAATGCAGGTAAAGAATATGGCTGCCATGACTAGAACTTAGGAGAAGGAGTCACACAGAGGTTAAATATTTATTCACAAAAATGAATATTTGCATACAGAAATAAAATTCCGGGGGGGGGGGGGGTAGAAGGAAAAAAGTGTTGTTAAACATGGAAAAGGTTTATTCTATCAAAGATGGAGGGAAACTGAAATCAAGTATGGAAGAAAAGAAATGACAGACAAAGTTTAGCTATTCAAAAGCTGGCTGATTTAAAACCTGCCTGCAGTGTGCCTTCTAGGCCACCTTTCCCACTCCTGAACAAAACAATGAACATAGCTTCGTAGATGAGCATGTCGAGGCCTTTTTCTTACCTAGTGTAATAGAAATTGGTCTCCCAAAGAGTGGATCGAAATATCTTCTTTTGCTCGTATGCGCCTCTGAGCATCCTTCTGGAAGAGACACCTTATATAGAGAGAATTCAGCTATGGTGGATGATGATACGTGGAAAATTGTTACTGGATGTCCTGGAACAAAGGCTGGGAACCTATTTTTCCCCCAGTAGGTGATGAAAATGAAGCATCATTAGTAGAAAAATATGAAGGTCTAATTGCTAATTGGTATTGAATATTATAGTAGCTCCCATATATTGTTTTACTGGAAGGATGCATTCTATACCCAACAGGTTGATGGTATAGCTGATGTCTATATTCTCACATGAATATTTTTACTCACTCCAGACAGGCATATTACATCATGCAATGCATGGGAAAGTGTTCACCCACCCATATTTATCAGGGCTAATCCTGATTCTCTACAGTGGATACAGTGCTTACAGCATGAATGTTCCCCCTTGTTAGTAAAGACTCACTGGAAAACCAAGAGGCAGATATCTTCTACTTAGGGGTACGTCTGGATGCTTCGCTGTCACTTGAGGCTAAGGTGGCATCAGTGGCACAGAGTACCTTCCATCGACTTCAGATGATGGCCTAGCTCTACGCCTATCTGGACACAGACAGCCTAACTACTATTGTCTAAGCTCTGGGTACATCTAGGTTAGATTACTGTAAGGTGTTCTACTCAGAGCTCTGAAGACAATTCAGAAACTTCAGTTAGTGCAGAACTCGGTGTCCAGGGCAAGATTCTTCGGTCATATTACACCAAGCCCAACTGCTCTCATTTCCAGGCCCAGCCCATGGGATGGGGGATTATTTATTCTTCATTTATTTTTGGTTCTTATTTTCAGTATCTGTTTTGTGTTTTTTATACTGTATTCCTATGCATTATTATTGTATTAATGCATTTAATTCTAGAGGTAAAAGCTGTATGCCAAATCATAAGTTGTACTCCAAGGCTTTCCAATTAAAACAGTTGACGCACAAGATTAACTCATCTTCAACTCTGTGGGCCAAAATGGAACTGGAACCCTCCGAAATCTCTCCTAATGCTTTATCCTTCATGAAAACATCACGTACTTGCATTAGCAAAATAAGGTTTCCGTTTCTATAGCTGACCCCATTTACTCATATGGTGTAAATGGTCAAACACTTCAAGAATATGTCAGAACCAGAACTTCTACTAATTCCAGGCTGATAGGGCAGACAGAAATATGCAGGTTCAGACATTAGCAAAGGAGAAGACCTCATTGACCTGTAGGTGAGAAAGACTCTCCTCCCTGAAAGAGAGGGGAGTGGTTGTGGGCGGGAGCCCGAGCACCGCCCAGCAGGGGGCGTGGTCCCCTGCCTCCAGCTCACCTGGCTGGCGCTCATGCCCCCCCCCCGTGGCCACCCAACCAGGTGCCGTGGAGGGGGCGTGTTCAGCAGCCTTTTGCTGCAGCGCCAGCCTCTCCCTGGCCTCATTCCTCGTCGTCGTCCCGTCGCGAGTCACCCACCCTCCACTCCCTTTTAGTTAGGGCTTAGGTCATTGGCCTTGCTATGGACCTTAGGTTGGTTGCCCTGGTTGCCCGGGGGGGGGGGGCTGGTCACAACTTTTGTGGTATTGGTGGGTAGGTTAGGCATTGGAATAATGTGTTGTGGTGTGTCGAAGTGCTAGGTGTGGCCATCGCCTATGCCTTCAATCTATAGGGGTATTCCGTTAAATGAATCTGGGGGTCGTGTATTCCGTCCGATGCCTGCTTGGCGGGAGGCCATGGCACGACCCTCGGTGACAGCAGGGGTGAGCCTATAGTTGGATTAGCATCAACAGGCTCCACCTACTGGTGAATAAACCCACTTGTTTCGATCCAATGCCTAAGCCAATACCTTTTCATTGCTGTAATCAATAAAGTTGTGGCCTTTTCTAGCCCATCAACCTTATATCACGTGTCCTTGAGTCTTCATTTCACTTCGCGGGGGTCGGGTCCTCGAACCACAACTGGATTTATTCCATCGACTGATTGAGAAGAAAACACGACTATGGATGTGCAATACTTGAAAGTAGCTTCCGACTCACAGTGGGTGGATCAGAAGCCCAGAGCAGGTGAATTGCCCTGGGTAGAGAATTGTGGCAGATTTAGATCAATGCTCAAGAGCTTGATACCACTTCTGCGGTCCAAAATGTGGAGCCAAATTGAGGTCTGTCATGGTTCTTCTTTGATTAAACTCCATTTGCTCTATTGTAGAACAAGATAATTATTCTTTTGTTTCTTTGAGATTCAACAATATTCCTCCCAATTGTGAAAATTGCAATTAGGGCCTTGAACCACTTCATGGTGGTGAGTGTTAGGTCGATGTATGGATACCGCTTTTATTAATGAATGATATTGAAAGAATGGAAGTTTGTTTATTACTCTTGGGTAGTAATAAACTGCCTTGCAGTTATCATGTAAGGAAATTTTTTTTTCTAAAAGAGTATTGTGTTTTGTGATAGATATTCAACAGTGACTGGAACACAGTTCCTTATCTGAGTGCTTCCAGAAACATTGTGATTTAATTTATCCAGCAACTAGACTAACTAGTGAAATAATTCCTGTCATTATATTGCTGTTGCTTCTGTCATCACAGCTTTTTAGCCTAGCTTATCACAATCTAGAATACTTGATTAGACAGTAGCAAATTTGACCAGAATAAATTAATATATTCACATGTAATTTCATTAAGAAGAAAAAAAGGAAATTCTCGTAAGAGTTACAGATGGGGGTGATCTTACAGTGCAGGAAACTTTTATACTTATCTCAATGTTATAAGGCAATTTTCAGTGGTAAGTTTTGACACTCAGTCTTGCCTGTTGTGTGGCTGTCCTTCCTAATACAGTGGTAGCTCACGTTAAGAACTTAATTCGTTCTGGAGGTCTGTTCTTAACTTGAAACAGTTCTTAACCTGAGGTATCCCTTTAGCTAATGGGGCCTCCCCCTGCCGCGGTGCCGCAGCCGTGTGATTTCTGTTTTTATCCTGAAGCGAAGTTCTTAACCCGAGGTACTATTTCTGGGTTAGCGGCATCTGTAACCTGAAGCATCTGTAACCCGAGGTACCACTGTAATGATTCAGAATATCCATAACAGTAAACAAAGTTTCAGGTGAAAAGAATGCAACTGTGTTGGCCACACTCCTTAGCCCATCAAAACTGAAGCTGAAACCCATAGACTGGCTATGACTTCTTGTTCCAATGACATCACACGTGGGGAAATTGTGCTACATTGTACTACTAGAGCTTCTGTTTTATTTTCTAATGGGAATTGTAGTCCCAAACATCTGGAGGGCCGGAACTTGCCTATGCCTGGCGTAGACTGCTGGGCCAGCCTCAGTTGGCCTCTTGGGAAATTATATGGCTCTGGGGAGAAATGCACCTGAGCAGAGATACAGGAAGACACAGGAACTCACTGAGCAGAAAGAATAGGACTTTGGACTAGTTGGCCCTTTAGGCTGATCCAGTGGGGCTTATTTTATGTTCTTAATGTTTCTGGGAAAGGCTAAAGATTGGATCTCCCAAATAAGGAAATGACATTCCCTTGTCGTTGCAATGATCAGACTGCACCAACTCCATTCGTTACCTGAAAAACTGGCTCTTTACTTTTATGGAGGGATGTTACTAGAATGCCATAGCTTTTTCAGCATTCATCTTGATCCCAATCTTTGATTTGCACAAACACACATAGATGGACACACAACTGAACAAATGTCACCTCCTACCCTCAAGGCCTTGATCAAGCACAAGGAAGAAGCTGTAGCTCTCCAGACATCTCCAAAGGCTGAAACTCGGAATAAATATGCTGTATTTTTCCGTGTATTAGATGAGGTTTATTTTACTCAAAAATCATGTAAAAAAACTGTGGTCATCCTATACATGGATAAGTAGGGGTGGGGGAGCTGTGTGCCGCCATCCAGCTGGTTGGCAGGCTCACAACTCCCGCCCCCCATGCCGCTGTGGGAGGCGTGCGCTCTAGGGAGCATTTCCCGCAGTGGCATAGGGGGAGCGGCTGCCCACTTTGCCAACCCCCAGCAATGGCCCTGCTGGGGTGATGGCGCATGTGCAATTCCCCCTAAAAAAAGCTCAACAAATTTGGGCACCCCTCCTTATTTTCATTAAATTTAGTCCCCCAAAATAGGGGGCGTCTTATACCTGGGGGGCATCTTATACATGGAAAAATACGGTATTTACTGCAGGAAGATCGCATGAATAGCGGAAGGGTAACCTTGCAAAGAAACCCAAGAAACTCACGGTAAAAGGGTAAGTATTTGTGGTTATGGGTGTCCTATCAATTAGTCAAGTATTGTACCATGATGAAATACCCTTTACTTGAAACGAAGCAGGAGGTTAAACTACCTAATTAGGCCTCAGACTTCTGTGAAGGTTATTTGTTCACAAATTATAATGAACACTGGTGCAAGCTGTCAAGTGCTTGTGTGAAAGAGTGTATACTTGTTGATTTGCACGGTTTCACCATAAACTCATCAAACATTGTATATGAATACAGGGCTTTTTTTCATCTGGAACCCGCCGGAACTCAATTCTGGCACCTCTCAGGTGTGTGCCATTGCCATTATAAGAGAACAGGGGAGGTGTTCATGATGAGTTAGGTAGGAAGGTAAATGGAGTTTTTGTGCGCTCTGGTTTCCATCACCGTGTTCCATTGCACCAGAAGCGGTTTAGTCATGCTGGCCACATAATCCAGATGCTGTCTGTGGACAAATACCAGCTCCCTCAGCCGGAAAGCAAGATGGGCGTTGCAAACCCCATAGCCGCCTTTGACTGGACTTAACCATCCAGGGGTCCTTTACCTGTACCTTACGCAACCTCTAGGTTAGATTACTGTAAGGCGCTCACCTCAGGGCTGCCTCTGAAGACAATTTAGAAACTTCAGTTAGTGCAGAACTCAGTGGCCAGTTCAAGACTGTTTGGTCGTATTACACCAATCCTGGCCTGACTGCAGTCACTTCCAGACCCAACTTAAAGTGCTAGCTATGACACTGTGTCATGGGATGGGGGTTATTGATTTATTTTTGTTCTCATTTTTATTTTATATTCTGTGTTTTCTTACTACTGTATTATTATGCATGATTATTTTATTAAAATATTATTTCTAGAGGTAAAAGCTGTATCCACCAAGAAGGGGTGGTCTTGGTGCCCCAAATCTTAAGACTTTCCAATTAAAACAGTTGACACACGTGATTAACTCATCTTCAACAGGTCAAAATGGAACTGAAACCTTCACAGATCTCTCCTAATGCTTTATCCTTCTTGAAAACTTCATGTGCTTGCATTAGCAAAATGGTACAGTTGTACCAAGGTTTTCAAATGCCTTTGTACTTGTACGTTTTGGCTCCCAAACGACCGAAACCCGGAATTGAGCCTTCCGGCTTTTGGACTTTTTTTGGAAGCCGGACAGCCAATGCGGCTTTCACTATTGTTTCCAGTGCGCCTGTGCAATCAAAGCCAATCGGAAGCTGCGCCTTGGTTTCCGAACATCTTGGCACCCACTGTGAATGTAGCAAAATAAACATTGGAGTCCGTTCAGGTCCTCAAGCTAGTTTCGTGAGTCATGTGACTGTTCTGAGAAGCCACTGACAAGAATTAGCTCCCAATACAAAATGCAAAGTAGATTTCCTTCAGGTAAATATGGCTGCTTTTTTTATTTATCGGTACACATCCATGTTTTGGAACTCAATGCATTGATTGATAAGTCCAAGCAATAGTGTTTCCAGATATAGAATGAGCCTTTTCCTAACATGGAATTCAGCTCTATAGTCTGAGGGGATAAATTGGAAAGTGTTAGATGATTCTGGAAGCTTCTTGTTATGTAGTGTAGTTTCACCCTGGGCCAACAGGGGGATACTGTATATAGTTTTCACTCAGGTCTGTAGATAGTTTTCACTCAGGTCCGCGGCAGTTATTTTAGGCGGGAACTCTGGGCTGTTGTGGTTACAATGTTGACAGCCGGCTGCCTATAAATACAGGCCGGCTGAGCTGTTCGCAGTCAGTTCTATTCCAGCTTACCATAATAAAGAGCTACTTGAAGAAATCGCTGTGCCGGCTGCTATGTCAACCCACAACTTAACACTGGCGACGAGGATGGGATAGATGGACATCAGAGCACAGCCAGATGCGGCCAGCCTCTGAACTGAGCTGAATCACTGAGCTGAATCACAGAGCGAAATCACTGAGCGAAATCACTGGGCAGAACCAATTCAGAGCTGACTGTTCTGGCTAGAGCACTGTGTTCCATCCATCGCCCTTCACGCCGGCATCGGAATCATGGCTTCACTTGTGCCTCTACCGCCGTTTGCGCCAGCCTCTGAATCATGGGACTCCTACCTCGCTCGGTTCGACTGCTACATCCAAGCCAACGAGCTGACAGCAGTATCAAAGGATCGGAAGCGGGGCCTATTCCTCAGCCTCTGTGGTCCTGAGGTGTTTGAGACGGCCCGAGCGTTGGTTGCGCCTGAAGCAGTCCAGGCAACACCATGGGACACGATCCAAGAGAAGCTCCGCAACCACTACGCACCAAAGCCGTCCAAGATTGCTGCCCGCCATGCGTTCTACCACCGGAACCAGGCAGAGGGGGAGTCAATCAACAACTACACTACATAACACTTCTAGAAGGTTCACTCCTGCTCTGCCTGTGGCTGAAGTCCCTCCTCTCCAGAGTCGGACTCTGGCTCCCTCTGTACTGGCATTCCTGTGGGATATAAAGCTGTCAGTCAAGCCCAACATTCTGAGAGAACTAACTGCCTCTATGTGGCAGGCAGTTTTGTCAGTTGGTTGCTGCTAGGAGTGTTAACTGGTAACTGCTCAGATGCAGTCTTTCCATGATTCACTACTATCTAGTACAGTGGTACCTCGGGTTAAGTACTTAATTCGTTCTGGAGGTCCGTTCTTAAGCTGAAACTGTTCTTAACCTGAAGCATCACTTTAGCTAATAGGGCCTCCTGCTGCCGCCGCACCACCACCTCAAGATTTCTGTTCTCATCCTGAAGCAAAATTCTTAACCTGAGGTAATATTTCTGGGTTAGCAGAGTCTGTAACCTGAAGCGTATGTAACCTGAAGTGTATGTAACCACTGTATATAGTTTATCTGTTATAAAACCTAAGCCTAAGCCTGCCTTCAGGAACAACTATGTAATGCAGCAGGAATCTGAAACTAAAGTAGCTTCTGTTAATATGCTTCAGATTCATGTGTGTTTTCTTTAAGAGGGACAGAAAGGGATTATCGACCAGGAAGGTATAATTATTGGTAGGATTAAAGCAAGTTAGCAACCCACTTGTCGCTGCATAAACTCAAACAGGATATTAATTAAAACTCTGCTAAATTATATAAAAATTCCCACAATTCCTTCCTTTCCAGAGTCAGACTCTTCCCAGGCATTCAATTCAGCCACATCCCTGACAAGTAGGGAGCAGGAGGACCTGAGACTTCTATAGGTGCCGAAATTTGGGGTTTTTAGTAGAGTAGCCAATACAACTTGAAATCTAAAATTCAGGTACTTGGAAGGAATTTGGAAACATTATTTTGGTGAATGAGCAAAGCACGGAACTGGTAGTGCTGTGAGAGAGAAAAAATGGAAGTGGACCAGAAAGCCACAGACAGTTTCATGGATTTTTAATGTTCATATTTTATTGACATGTCAGTTTTAAAAGAACTAGATTGATACAGAGAAAAAAAGGGGGGGAAGAACAAAGCTGAATATAAGCTGTCTGCTTATCTGAGACACAAGGTGGAAGAGTTAGAAAAGAGGCTGGGTTTTAATAAGCAACCAGGGATTCCACAAATAACTGCTTGATCCTACAGCAGCAAGAATCATGAGAAAAGGAATGATATCATACATATATATGATGAAAAGTGAGGTAGGAGATGAGCGGTGGGACAAAGTGGAGGCCCAAAGTGATCAGAGTGGCCTTTTCACCCTCAAGAAGGAAGGAATCCTGGTGGCAATCCAATGGTGACTGTGAGCAGGTAAAACAGATATTTGCTTATGTAAAAGCACTTCTCCAACTCCTCCTTCTTGCAATCCTCTTGTCTTTGCCCAGACCTGTCCTGGAAGCTTGGGGGACTACCTTGAGAGGTTTCTTGAGAGGGATGCAGTGCAGGAGGGGGAAAGTGTAGGGGGCTGCTGAGTGTCGGAGAGGATGGTAGCTTACGTTTGTTGCCTGAGCAGAATTCTGCTTGTGCAACAATGGCATTCAAAATCTTAATTCAGTTGGGTATCCATTCTCACATGAAAGGGAAATTTCCCTAGTAAGATCAAATGCGAGGTATCTCAAATAAGATTTTAAACACATGGTGGTTGGAACAGGAGATGAGCTCAACATGGGACCAGTTACTGGCATGTCCGAAACAGTGCAGATGTTTTTAAGATCCTGGTCGGAGACATGAATGAAAGTGTGTGATTGTCCGTATTTCAGGCCTCTTTCGCTTCTTAAATACTCGCAGTAATCGTTGACTTCAGTCTTCGGGTAATCAACATACTCGTCTTTGAAGGATTGGAAATCCGAGGAGGCTTCAGTCCCCAGCACCATCCAGGAGAGCAAAACCAAGAGCAGCCATAAAGGACAGGGCCCCTTGGCAGCCATGGCTCACTGTGGCTCTTGGTGGTTGTTCTGCGCAGAAAAAATAGGAAATGGTGTAAAGTTCAACAGGGCATTTTCATGCTTTCCCTTTTTCCATCAGATTTATTATATAACCCACTTCCCAGGAAATATCAAGGGAAAATCTGAAAAGGGCTATGACAGCCTTGCTCAAGTTGAAATCCTAATTCCCTCATTAGGTAGTTATGAGGCTCCCCAACACTGCCGTCAGACACTGCCCCATCTACTTCAGTACTGTGGTACCTCAGAAGTCAAACAGAATCCTTTCCAGAACTCCGTTTGACTTCCAAAATGTTCAGAATCCAAGGCACAGCTTCCAAGTGGCTGCAGGAAGCTCCTGCAGCCAATCGGAAGCTGGGGAAGTTGTGTCAGACGTTTGGGTTCCAAAGAACGTTTGCAAACTGAAACAATCACTTCCAGGTTTACAGCATTCAGGAGCCAAAATGTTTGACTCGCAAGGCGTTCGGATCCAAGGTACGCCTTTATTGTCTAGCATTGAGTTGTGGCCCTTCCCCATTCCCATCTCTCTTCCTCCACCCCATTACAAACCATGAAACTATAGTTTTGTTGACAGGCAGATTGAAGAAATGAATAAGACTAAGTTCCAGAGACTAATAAGCACCTCAAAAATCACACAAAAATTAGCCTCTGCAAAGACAGTGAATGACACCATTATTCTTCATGTCACCACAGCAGAAATAAACAGGAGTGAGTTCCCCAAATTAGCATACTGAGATTCCCTAAGTGCCAAACTGTTAACCTGAGTCAGAGTGTGGTGGCCTCCTCAGGGAGCTGATTCAGGTTGTCATGAAATAATAGCAATTTATTGCTTTTATTGCCAATGTATCTTTATTGCCAGAAAGATGGAACAGTGTTTGACTCCCAGGGCAGCATAAGTACAACCAACTGAAAAAAAGGTAGTCCCTAATCGCGGCTGCAGATTGTAATGATACAAAAGGACAAAGGGATGAGTGAAGAAGAAAAAAACAGACCTCTGTGCCCATCCTTAAAGTCAAACAGACGAACTAAGAAATTCATAAAATTTATTCAAGTCAGACCCTGCTTTCTCTTTGAGACATCCCAATGATGACTTGGCATCTACTTTCTAGATTTCTAGATAAATAATGTGTAAACACCTTTGAAATGGGCACCTTTCATGACTGTAAAATTATCCTAAATCTAGGAATGTAGCTTTTTCCAATGAAGCTTCATTTCCCTGTACGTAGAGCTTCACTTCCTACATTCTGCTGTTCATACCTTCTCAAAATGTACATTTGTATATAAGGATACTGGGCTTCCTTGTACAGGGGTGGTGTTACTTACATGACTTAGTCTTCCTCTATAAATTAAACAAATTCTGCATATAGAAATATTTAAATTCCGGAGAAAGCATTGTAACCTAAATTTCAGCATGGCTATTACATACAGTCATCTCATCAGCCTTCTGTACTCTGAATTGATGCAGTCAATCCACAGCTCAGCCACCACAGGTAAAGAATATGGCTGCCATGACTAGAACTTAGGAGAAGGAGTCACACAGAGGTTAAATATTTATTCACAAAAATGAATATCTGCATACAGAAATAAAATTCCGGGGGGGGGGGGTTAGAAGGAAAAAAGTGTTGTTAAACATGGAAAAGGTTTATTCTATCAAAGATGGAGGGAAACTGAAATCAAGTATGGAAGAAAAGAAATGACAGACAAAGTTTAGCTATTCAAAAGCTGGCTGATTTAAAACCCGCCTGCAGTTTGCCTTCTAGGCCACCTTTCCCACTCCTGAGCAAAACAATGAACATAGCTTCGCAGATGAGCATGTCCAAACCTTTTTCTTACCCGGTGTAATAGAAATTGGTCTCCCAAAGAGTGGATCGAAATATCTTCTTTCGCTCGTATGCGCCTCTGAGCATCCTTCTGGAAGAGACACCTTATATAGAGAGAATTCTGCTATGGTGGATGATGATACGTGGAAAATTGTTACTGGATGTCCTGGAACAAAGGCTGGGAACCTATTTTTTCCCTAGTAGGTGATGAAAATGAAGCATCATTAGTAGAAAAATATGAAGGTCTAATTGCTAATTGGTATTGAATATTATAGTAGCTTGGTATTGAATATTATAGTATTGTTTTACTGGAAGGATGCATTCTATACCCAACAGGTTGATGGTATAGCTGATGTCTATATTCTCACATGAATATTTTTACTCACTCCAGACAGGCATATTACATCATGCAATGCATGGGAAAGTGTTCACCCACCCATATTTATCAGGGCTAATCCTGATTCTCTGGAGTGGATACAGTGCTTATAGCATGAATGTTTCCCCTTGTTATTAAAGACTCACTGGAAGACCCAAGAGGCATATATCTTTTACTTAGGGGTAACTCTGGATGCTTTGCTGTCGCTTGAGGCTAAGGTGGCATCAGTGGCACAGAGTACCTTCCATTGACTTCAGATGATGGCCTAGCTCTACGCCTATCTGGACACAGACAGCCTAACTACTGTTGTCTAAGCTCTGGGTACCTCTAGGTTAGATTACTGTAAGGTGTTCTACTAGAGCTCTGAAGACAATTCAGAAACTTCAGTTAGTGCAGAACTCGGTGTCCAGGGCAAGATTCTTCGGTCATATTACACCCAGTCCAACTGCACTGATTTCCAGGCCCAGCCCATGGGATGGGGGATTATTTATTGTTCATTTATTTTTGGTTCTTATTTTCAGTATCTGTTTTGTGTTTTTTATACTGTATTCCTATGCATTATTATTGTATTAAGATATGATTTCTAGAGGTAAAAGCTGTATCCACCACCCAAATCATAAGTTGTACTCCAAGGCTTTCCAATTAAAACAGTTGACACACAAGATTAACTCATCTTCAACTCTGTGGGCCAAAATGGAACTGGAACCCTCCGAAATCTCTCCTAATGCTTTATCCTTCCTGAAAACTTCACGTACTTGCATTAGCAAAATAAGGTTTCCGTTTCTATAGCTGACCCCATTTACTCATATGGTGTAAATGGTCAAACACTTCAAGAATATGTCAGAACCAGAACTTCTACTAATTCCAGGCCGATAGGGCAGACAGAAATATGCAGGTTCAGACATAAGCAAAGGAGAAGACCTCATTGACCTGTAGGTGAGAAAGACTCTCCTCCCTGAAAGAGAGGGGAGTGGTTGTGGGCGGGAGCCCGAGCACTGCCCAGCAGGGGGCGTGGTCCCCTGCCTCCAGCTCACCTGGCTGGTGCTCATGCCCCCCCCCCCGTGGCCACCCACCCAGGTGCCATGGAGGGGGCGTGTTCAGCAGCCTTTTGCTGCAGCGCCAGCCTCTCCCTGGCCTCATTCCTCGTCATCGTCCCGTCGCGACTCACCCACCCTCCACTCCATTTTAGTTAGGGCTTAGGTCATTGGCCTTGCTATGGACCTTAGGTTGGTCGCCCTGGTTGCCCGGGGGGCTTGGTAGGAGTTTTTCCATTTGGCATTAGGCTTTTTGGTTTTTTCGCCTACCTCGTAGCAATCGTCACAACTTTTGTGGTATTGGTGGGTAGGTTAGGCATTGGAATAATGTGTTGTGGTGTGTCGAAGTGCTAGGTGTGGCCATCGCCTATGCCTTCAATCTATAGGGCTATTCCGTTAAAGGAATCTGGGGGTCGTGTATTCCGTCCGATGCCTGCTTGGCGGGAGGCCATGGCACGACTCTCGGTGACAGCAGGGGTGAGCCTATAGTTGGATTAGCATCAACAGGCTCCACCTACTGGTGAATAAACCCACTTGTTTCGATCCAATGCCTAAGCCAATACCTTTTCATTGCTGTAATCAATAAAGTTGTGGCCTTTTCTAGCCCATCAACATTATATCACGTGTCCTTGAGTCTTCATTTCACTTCGCGGGGGTCGGGTCCTCGAACCACAACTGGATTTATTCCATCGACTGATTGAGAAGAAAACACGACTATGGATGTGCAATACTTGAAAGTAGCTTCCGACTCACAGTGGGTGGATCAGAAGCCCAGAGCAGGTGAATTGCCCTGGGTAGAGAATTGTGGCAGATTTAGATCAATGCTCAAGAGCTTGATACCACTTCTGCGGTCCAAAATGTGGAGCCAAATTGAGGTCTGTCATGGTTCTTCTTTGATTAAACTCCATTTGCTCTATTGTAGAACAAGATAATTATTCTTTTGTTTCTTTGAGATTCAACAATATTCCTCCCAATTGTGAAAATTGCAATTAGGGCCTTGAACCACTTTCATGGTGGTGAGTGTTAGGTCGATGTATGGATACCGCTTTTATTAATGAATGATATTGAAAGAATGGAAGTTTGTTTATTACTCTTGGGGAGTAATAAACTGCCTTGCAGTTATCATGTAAGGAAATGTTTTTTTCTAAAAGAGTATCGTGTTTTGTGATAGATATTCAACAGTGACTGGAACACAGTTCCTTATGAGTGCTTCCAGAAACATTGTGATTTAATTTATCCAGCAACTAGACTAACTTGACATTGTGAAATAATTCCTGTCATTATATTGCTGTTGCTTCTGTCATCACAGCTTTTTAGCCTAGCTTATCACAATCTAGAATATTTGATTAGACAGTAGCAAATTTGACCAGAATAAATTAATATATTCACATGTAATTTCACTAAGAAGAAAAAAAGGAAATTCTCGTAAGAGTTACAGATGGGGGTGATCTTACAGTGCAGGAAACTTTTATACTTATCTCAATGTTATAAGGCAATTTTCAGTGGTAAGTTTTGACACTCAGTCTTGCCTGTTGTGTGGCTGTCCTTCCTAATACAGTGGTAGCTCGCGTTAAGAACTTAATTCGTTCTGGAGGTCTGTTCTTAACTTGAAACAGTTCTTAACCTGAGGTACCACTTTAGCTAATGGGGCCTCCCCCTGCCGCGGTGCCGCAGCCGTGTGATTTCTGTTTTTATCCTGAAGCGAAGTTCTTAACCCGAGGTACTATTTCTGGGTTAGCGGTAAAGGGAAGTCTCTTTCTGCACAAAACTGCTCCATTTTGGGGAAGCCTTGCTCCTCTTTTCTCTTGCTTTCTGAGAAGTCTTGCTCGTAGGTTTTTCCCTGCTTTGCACACACTGTACGAACCTGCTCTTCACGCCTAGCTGATCACAACTACAGAACCTGATTACATTGTTACATGCTATGATCAATCATTAGTAACAGACATCCCAAGCTCATGGAAAACAAACTGTACCTGCTCTCCATGCCTAGCTGACCATATCTACAGAACCTGATTGTTATATTGTTTGTGCCATATTAATCTCTAGTTACAATTCAATTAGGAGGCTTCATGCCTGTCTAGTTCTAGCTCCGATTCCCAGCCTTTACTCCATCAATGATAAATGATCACATGTAATCCCCACCTCTCACATGTAATTCCCGCCTTAGTAGTTATGTTAACCAATCACAAGTTTCTTTGTGTATGTATCAACCAATCAGCCACAGGCCCACCTGTGGCAATGCTTGCAATATTCAATAAAATAGGCTCCCAGGGCCCGCCCTGACAGACGCCTCATGTTGCACCTGCCTCTCTCGTCTCCCGTGATTTTTCATTCCTACATCTGGTGACCCACGACGTGCCAGATCCCTTCACGCAGCCTCATACTTCACTCGACTGGAGAAGTCTTAGCCGGCTACACCGTGATTATGGGGGGGGGAGCTTACAAAGTCCCAGAAAGTGCATGCTACTGAACTGCTTCATTTAGTCAGACAGAGAGGTGCAGGTGCTCATGTTTCTTTAAAGGAAATTGAACAATTGCTAGGTGAGATCGCATTCCAATGTCCCTGGTACCCTGAGGCAGGCTCCTTGGGGGTAGAGGCTTGGCAAAAGATTGGAAAAACTTTTTTTGCAGAACCCAGGGCTCCTATTCATTGTCTGCTAACTTGGCAGAAATGCGCAGTTGCCGTGGCAAACTTAGGGCCCCTGGCCTCTCAGGCGTCTCCCACGGCTCCTGCACTTCTAACTATTGCAGACAATCCCCCTCCTTACCCCAAGCTTTTGCCTCCTGCACAATCCTGCCAATCCCTCCCTCCTTTGCCTGCTTCCACCTCATCCACCCCCCTTCCCCCCCTCTTGCGTCTGCTCATACAGGAGCTATGCCTCAGCCCACACCCATTCTCCCTCCCCCCCTCCTGCATCTGCTCATACAGGAGCTATGCCTCAGCCCACCCCCATCCCCCCTTCCCTCCCTCCTGTGTTTCCTTTGCCTGCACCTGCTTCTTCAGAAGCTGTGTCTCAGCCCACATCCACTTCCCCCCCTCTTCCTTCCCCCCCTCTTTCTTCCCTCCCTCCTTCCACCCCTCTCTTGCCTGCCTCTGCTCCTGCCTGTTTCACAGGAGCTGTTCGTGTTGCACTTTCTCAAGCCAGGCAAAAAGGTCTCCTATCCTTAGAGGAAGAATCTGCGTGGGCTGGTGAAACCCCATCAGCTTTCCCTGTCTCCAGCTCAACCCCATCAGCTTTCCCTATTTCCTACACTAACCCAGGCACTGCGCAGCAACAGGTGTTGTACGAAACCCTTCCCTATTCTGTAATGCGAGAATTAAGAAGGGCCATTGTTGATTCTGGTCTCAAATCCTCCTATGTGACAGGAATGCTGGAGGGAATAGCAACTGCTTCAACTGCAATCGCCCAGGTCATTTTGCTAAACAATGCAGAGCCCCTGGCGGGGGTCCAAACAGGAATGGTGATGCCAATAAGGCTAAACCTTCCAAGAAATGCCCAAAGTGCGGTAAAGGCTATCATTGGGCAAATCAGTGCAGGAGTTCGGGAAACTCCTTAGGGGCCCCACTCCCGGGCCAGGACAAATAGGGAGCCTCCCCCTGCCGTTAGTCTCCACTATTAAAACCATCTCAAAGGATACACGCTCTGATTTTACCATCGACTTAATTAATCAAAAAACCAAAGACACTGTTTTACCTGGTGAAATTGTGCTTATGACCACCCAATTACCTCCTAAAGTCGCAGGCTTAATTTTACCCAAATTTTCTGCGGCCAAAGAAGGAATCCAGGTTATTCCTGGTGTTCTGGATCCTTTATCCCACTCTTGATATCGCCGCTCTGTGAAATTGACTAACGATTGTGATGCTTTTGTCTCCTTTTTCAGTAGGTCTGAATATATCTCTTTAGTTGTTTCTCTCTTAGGAGTCCCTGGATTGGCTGTATGGAATCGTATGAACGTTAATTCTTTAGCTTGTTCTGCAGAAAAAGCCCTGAATTTTACTTCGGAAGCTCTTCACCTTTTGAATAAAGAACAGAGTGGACTACATAATGGACTTTTACAAAATTGCGCTATAGATTATTTGCTGATGCTTCATCATTATGGCTGTGAACAAGTGAATGATGTGTTGTTTTAATATTACTGATAATTCTAAAGCCATTTAAAGCCAAATCTCTCATTTGCAAAATCTTACAACCACATTAATATGCCCTTGTCATTATATGCATCTTAATTTTGTTATGTTGCTTCCTTCAATGCGTTCCTGGCCTCATAAGTCTTTTCTCTCGGCTTCTCTCTCCCCCTCAACCACCTAATAAACTCCTTGCTGCCTACTTTGCGAAATGGCAACACCAACAGTAAACCTAAGGTGAGATGTGGACGGGCTTATTTTGGGCATGCGTTGGCAAACCACGTATCCCGAAGTATTCTTCTCCCATCGATCCTGGACGGACTTATTTTGGGCATGCGTTGGCAAACCACGTATCCCGAAATATTTTTGTCCAATCGACCCTGGCGAACTTATTTTGGGCATTTGTTGGCACACCACTAATCCTGAAATATTTTTGCCTTATCTACCCAGAATGCCTCGCAAACAAGAAAAGAAAGGGGGAGATAAAGGGAAGTCTCTTTCTGCACAAAACTGCTCCATTTTGGGGAAGCCTTGCTCCTCTTTTCTCTTGCTTTCTGAGAAGTCTTGCTCGTAGGTTTTTCCCTGCTTTGCACACACTGTACGAACCTACTCTTCACGCCTAGCTGATCACAACTACAGAACCTGATTACATTGTTACATGCTATGATCAATCATTAGTAACAGACATCCCAAGCTCATGGAAAACAAACTGTACCTGCTCTCCATGCCTAGCTGACCATATCTACAGAACCTGATTGTTATATTGTTTGTGCCATATTAATCTCTAGTTACAATTCAATTAGGAGGCTTCATGCCTGTCTAGTTCTAGCTCCGATTCCCAGCCTTTACTCCATCAATGATAAATGATCACATGTAATCCCCACCTCTCACATGTAATTCCCGCCTTAGTAGTTATGTTAACCAATCACAAGTTTCTTTGTGTATGTATCAACCAATCAGCCACAGGCCCACCTGTGGCAATGCTTGCAATATTCAATAAAATAGGCTCCCAGGGCCCGCCCTGACAGACGCCTCATGTTGCACCTGCCTCTCTCGGCTCCCGTGATTTTTCATTCCTACATAGCGGCATCTGTAACCTGAAGCATCTGTAACCCGAGGTACCACTGTAATGATTCAGAATATCCATAACAGTAAACAAAGTTTCAGGTGAAAAGAATGCAACTGTGTTGGCCACACTCCTTAGCCCATCAAAACTGAAGCTGAAACCCATAGACTGGCAATGAGTTCTTGTTCCAATGACATCACACGTGGGGAAATTGTGCTACATGGTACTACTAGAGCTTCTGTTTTATTTTCTAATGTTCTTTTCACATCGCAGATGAAAAGAGGGCAGCTGTGTTAGTCTCGGCCCATACTCCATCATTGTTGATGATTGTTCAATTTCAGAAATTGAAACTGGGTAGGATTTCTTCTTCGAAGACTTCCGGGTTAGCGCCTCCAGTAATGGCTGAACTCCTCTGATCGGGAGGAATTTGCTTCGTGGAAATTAGGGTCTGGCCGCCATGGCAAAGGCGGGGACCCACCAAAAATCACAGGCGGAAGAAGCCTGTGAATGTGGGATTCGGCTGGCACCTTTTGCGCCTCCCCTACTCGCGGGGATCCGGAGCGACGTGGGGTGAGTGGCGCGGTGCTTCGAATTGACTGCTGCTTTCACGGAGTGAAGCCGTATTGCTGTTGCCGGAGAGCGCTGACTTTTTCCAGTGGACAATTTGATCTTAAAACCACTACCCATGAATAGAATGGAAAATTGGACTTTTAAATGTCTTAATTCGGCACCGAAACAGGGAGGTTTCAAACAGGAAGTCCGCCTTCCCCTTTTGTATATAGACTGAAGCAAATAGGCTGCAAGCTAAAGTCTTGGAAAGCCTTTCATAAAGGGTTAAACTTCCAGCGGCTAAATCATCAACCCCCCCTTGGAAGCAGGAGAAGAGGGGGGAAATTTTAGATCGTGTAAGCCTGCAGGAGAGAGTGAAGAAAGTTAAATTATCACCGCTCTGAGCCTGGAAACGGGCTGCCAGTAAGACTGAAGTTTTGGATATGCTCATTGACTGTGAATAGATCGTTTGTTGACAGTAAGTTAAAGAAGAGAAATACATTGTTTCCATTGTCTCCTTCTGCGTTTAAAAAGGAGTAAAAGTAATTGAAAATTGAAACTAACTTTATTGTTTGAACTGTGCTTAAAAGGATTGATACAAATAGAAATTGTTTCCCCCTAGAGGCAGCCTTTGAAATTGTTACATGAGCTGAGCTGGGGAAATTTCCAGCTGCAAGATAAAACTGTGAGAATCTGGGATTGACCTTGGACCGTTAAGAATGTTGACAGAAGAAGCCTTAGTGGTTACATTATGTAAGATTAATGATTCACTGGAACAGCTCCATAAGAAGATGGATGCGAGGACTATAAAAATTGATAACTTGGAACAAAAAGTGACTAATTTGGGACAAAAAGTTAATATTAATACAGAAATTACTCAGGAATTGATACAGGGATCTATTTTGACATGGCAAATTGTGGAGAAGGCAGGGGAGAAAGTGGTTGTAGTGGAACCTAAAGCTGCACAAGTGGAGAGGGAGAGAGCCGCAGCCTCACAGATGCAATTTGATGACTATAAGTTGATGCCTTTTAAGACTGAATTTAGAGAAAATCAGACTTTGAGGATTGGAGCCCCACTTGGACTGAAGAAGGAAAGTTGGATAGATCCCTTAATGCAGGGATTTGTTGACCTTTGGGACCTGGACTTGGGTCAGGAGGAGACTGGAGTTGTGGGGACCGCCAGACTTGGAGGAACTTTGAAATACGACTGGAAATATCTTCTGAATTTCAGTTTTAACTATGGAGATTTGGCTGACTTGTCGAGAAGGAATAAAAACATTGCTAGATGGGAATGTCCCCGAGATCTACTTTTCGGCATCAAAGGAAGGAAAATAAGAACAAGATCAGGAGAAGACAAAGTAAAGTGCATGTATAAATATGAAGAAGACTTGCAGAAGGGACTTGGAAAAGAGTTAAGAGCCTTGTTTGGAGGTTCTAGCAGGGGAGCGCAGCTATCGTATACCCTTGACCGAAGAACGGTACACTCCTTCTATCTGGGATGGTCGTCCTCTTCCACCGAGCGCGCAGCTTCGGGAGGGACGCACATGGAGCGGTGAGGGAGGAAGGGGACACCCGCCTAGCCAGCCAGATCAGTAGTTCACGGCATGCAATGCCTTAAAAGAAAATATTATGAAAATGATATATAGGTGGTACATGACCACAGTCAAGCTTGCAAAAGTATATCATTTGCCTGATAATAAATGTTGGAAATGTAAGGAAACTGAAGAAACATTCTTTCACCTTTGGTGGACATGCCCAAAGGTTAAGGCCTTCTGGGAGATGATCTATAATGAACTAAAAAAGGTATTTAAATATACCTTCCTTAAGAAACCAGAGGCCTTCCTCCTGGGCATTGTCGGCCAAATGGTGCCAAAGAAGGACAGAACCTTTTTTATGTATGCGACAACAGCAGCAAGAATACTCATTGCAAAGTACTGGAAGACACAAGATTTACCCACCCTGGAAGAATGGCAGATGCAACTGATAGAATACATGGAATTGGCAGAAATGACTGGCAGAATTCGAGACCTGGGAGAAGAGTCAGTGGAAGAGGACTGGAAGAAGTTTAAAGACTATTTGCAAAAACATTGTAAAATATCGGAGTGTTAAAATGTTAAAATGTTGGAATATTAAAATGATGCAAGATATTAAGACAATGTGGCATCAGTGACATAGGTAAAAGGAGTAGGTAACAAAAGTTTCAAAAGACAAGGGTGAAAAAAAAGAAATTTTTAGATTACATTGTGTCAAATATAAACAAAAGTATATAAAAAGAAGAATTGGAGACACATTGGGTTGAAATTTATAATATAGATCAAGATTTGAAAGAGGGTAAGATATTTGCTGAATATGGTTGTGTAAAAAGGAACACAAAAAAGGGAGATGTGAGGAAGTCAGGAAGAAGGGTTATGAAAATAACAAGTAAAAAATTGGATTTTTATGTCTTTTTTATGCTCTTTTCTTCTTTTTGCCTTTTTTCTTATTTTTTCTTATCTCCTAATGAGGGAATTAGGATTACAATTTGAGCAAGGCTGTCATAGCACTTGTCAGATTTTCCCTTGGTATTTCCTAGGAAGTGGGTTATATAATCTGATAGAAAAAGGGAAAGCATGAAAATGTTCTGTTGAACTTTACTTCGTTTCCTGTTTTTTTCTGCGCAGAACAACCACCAAGAGCCACAGAGAGCCATGGCTGCCAAGGGGCCTTGTCCTTTATGGCTAAATTTAATGAAAATGAGGAGGGATACCCTAATTTGCTGAGCTTTTTTTAGGGGGAATTGCACATGCGCCATCACCCCAGCAGGGCCATTGCTGGGGGTTGGTAAAGTGGGCAGCCGCTCCCCCCATGCCACTGCAGAAAATGCTCTCTAGAGCGTGCGCCTCCCACAGCAACATGTTGGGGAGTTGTGCGCCTGCTAACCAGCTGGCTGGCGGCATGCGACTCCCCCCCCCCCCCACTTATCCATGAATAGGATGATCACAGTTTTTTGACATTATTTTTGAGTAAAAAATCCTTGTCTAATACACTGAAATATAAAGTATACTTATTCCGAGTTTCAGCCTTTGGAGATGTCTGGAGAGCTACAGCTTCTTCCCTGTGCTTCATCTAGACCTTGAGGGTAGGAGGTGACATTTGTTCAGTTGTGTGTGCGTCTATGTGTGTTTGTGCAAATCAAAGATTGGGATCAAGATGAATGCTGAAAAAGCTATGGCATTCTAGTAACATCCCTCCATAAAAGTAAAGAGCCAGTTTTTCAGGTAACAAATGGGAGCTGGGGCAGTCTGATCGTTGCAACGACAAGAGAATGTCATTTCCTTATTTGGGAGATCCAATCTTTAGCCTTTCCCAGAAACATTAAGAACATAAAATAAGCCCCACTGGATCAGCCTAAAGGGCCAACTAGTCCAAAGTCCTGTTCTTTCTGCTCAGTGAGTTCCTGTGTCTTCCTTTATCTCTGCTCAGGGGCATTTCTCCCCAGAGCCATATAATTTCCCAAGAGGCCAACTGAGGCTGGCCCAGCAGTCTACGCCAGGTATAGGCAAGCTCCGGCCCTCCAGATGTTTGGGACTACAATTCCCATAATCCCTGACCACTGGTCCTGTTAGCTAGGGATGATGGGAGTTGTAGTCCCAAACAACTGGAGGGCCGGAGTTTGCCTATGCCTGGTCTATGCCATTGCTTAGTGATCCAGCTTGAAGAGGAGAAATGTGTGTCTGTTGCTGAAGAGGCATCATGGAGTAATGTTTCCTGAAAAAGGCACATAATTGATTCAGGAGACTACAAGGGGATGCTGAAGGCTTTATACCTCACAGTTGGTGGAAGACATGGATGTGCTGAACAGATCGTGGCCAGCAGGTCTCCTCTACTCTTTCCTTCCAACTCCTTTTCTGGTTTGAGTGCGGGAAAAGGAGCGACAAGAGAAAGTAGCAATCAAACCTGTTGCTCCCTATCGGCCCAAGAGATCATTGTTTTCTGAGATAGTATAGCTAGTCGTAGCCACATCATGGACTCATTCTTGAAATGCTGCCTGTGGGGATTCCAATCACGGCAGAGAAGATCAGCATGGGGCAGGGAACCAATTGCACATTGCTTTGGGGTGGGTGTAACCACTCTTTGAGCATAGGTTGGAATTCTCTCTATATAAGGTGTCTCTTCCTGAAGGATGCTCAGAGGCGCATATGAGCGAAAGAAGACATTTTGATCCACTCTTTGGGAGACCAATTTCTATTACACTAGGTAAGAAAAAGGTTTGGACATGCTCATCTACAAAGCTATTTTTCATTGTTTTGTTCAAGAGCGGGAAAGGTGGCCTAGAAGGCACACTATAGGTGGGTTTTTAATCAGCCAGCTTTTGAATAGCTAAACTTTGTCTGTCATTTCTTTTCTTCCATATCTGATTTCAATTTTCCCTGATTTTCTGATTTTCAATTTGATAGAATAAACCTTTTCCACTTTTAACAACGCTTTTCTCCTTGTGTGCCCCCCCCCCGAATTTTATTTCTGTATGCAGATATTCATTCATTCAGCATGCTGAAATTCAGGTTACAATGCTTTCTCCAGAATTTATTGGGACATCTGAAAGAGAAAGGAGGGTCTGACTTGAATTTTATGTATTTCTTAATCCATCTGTTTGACTTTAAGGACGGGCACAGATGTCTGTATTTTTCCTCTTTGCTCATCCCTTTTTCCTTTTTGTATAATTACAATCTTCAGCCTGCGAGTAGGGACTACCTATTTTTCAGTTGGTTGTACTTATGCTGCCCTGGGAGTCAAACACTGTTCCTTCTTTCTGGCAATAAAAATACAATGGCAATAATCAAGAAATTCCTGGTATTTCATGACAAACTGAATTAGCTCCCTGAGGAGGCCACCACACTCTGACTCAGGTTAACAGTTTGGCCCTTTGGGAAGTAATGTCTTGAATTTCAGTATACTAATTTGGGGAACACACTTCTGTTTATTTCTGCTGTGGTGACATGAAGAATAATGGTGTCATTCATTGTCCTTGCAGAGGCTAATTTTTGTGTGATTTTTGAGGTGCTTATTAGTCTCTGGAACTGAGTTTTATCCTTTTCATCAATATGTCTAACCACAATATATATGATTGTATGGGGTGGAGGAAGAGAGATGGGAATGGGGAAGGGCCACAACTCAATGCTAGACAATAAAGGCGTACCTTGGATCCGAACGCCTTGCGAGTCAAACATTTTTTGCCCCTGAATGCTGTAAACCTGGAAGTGAGTGTTTCAGTTTGCAAACGTTCTTTGGTACCCAAACGTCTGACACAACTTCCCCAGCTTCCGATTGGCTGCAGGAGCTTCCTGCAGCCACTTGGAAGCTGTGCCTTGGATTCTGAACATTTTGGAAGTCAAACGGAGTTCTGGAAAGGATTCTGTTTGACTTCTGAGGTATCACAGTACTGAAGTAGATGGGGCAGTGTGTGAAGGCAATGTTAGGGAGCCTCATAACTACCTAATGAGGGAATTAGGATTACAATTTGAGCAAGGCTGTCATAGCCCTTTTCACATTTTCCCTTGATATTTCCTGGGAAGTGGGTTATATAATAAATGTGATGGAAAAGGTGAAAGCATGAAAATGCTCTATTGAACTTTACACTGTTTCCGGTTTTTTTCAGCACAGAACAACCACCAAGAGCCACAGTGAGCCATGGCTGCCCAGGGGCCCTGTCCTTTATGGCTGCTCTTGGTTTTGCTCTCCTGGATGGTGCTGGGGACTGAAGCCTCCTGGGACTTCCAATCCTTCAAACACGAGTATGTCGATTACCCGAAGACTGAAGTCAAAGATTACTGCGAATATATAATCAAGAAAAAAGGCCTGGCTCCCATCCCCGAACGCACTTTCGTTCATGTCTCAGACCAAGATCTTAAAAACATCTGCACTTTTTCTGGCCGCCCATACACTGGTCCCATGTTGAGCTCATCTGAATTTCCAATCACCAGATGTGCAAGAGCTAAATTCATCTACGACTTTCTGGACTATAGTAGGAGAATTTCGCTTAGATGTGAGAACGGATACCCAATTGAATTAAGATATTGAATGCCATTGTTGCACAAGCAGACTTCTGCTCAGGCAACAAACCTCCGCTACCATCCTCTCCGACACTCAGCAGCCCCCTACACTTTCCCCCTCCTGCACTGCATCCCTGTCAAGAAACCTCTCAAGGTAGTCCCCCAATCTTCCAGGACAGGTCTGGGCAAAGGCAAGAGGATTGCAAGAAGGCGGAGTTGAAGAAGTCCTTTTACATAAGCA
Organism: Podarcis liolepis; assembly: GCF_965112155.1. Lineage (NCBI taxonomy): Eukaryota > Metazoa > Chordata > Lepidosauria > Squamata > Lacertidae > Podarcis > Podarcis liolepis. The sequence goes on from NC_139573.1 coordinate 15,014,076, forward strand.
AATATTTGTTTTACCTGCTCACAAGTCACCATTGGATTGCCACCAGGATTTCTTCCTTCCTGAGGGTGAAAAGGCCACTCTGATCACTTTGGGCCTCCACTGTGTCCCACCGCTTATCTCCTACATCGCTTTTCATCATATATAAGTATGATCTCATGCCTTTTCTCATGATTCTTGCTGCTGTGGGATCAAGCAGTTATTTGTGGTATGCTGGTTGCCTATTAAAACCCGGCCTCTTTTCTAACTCTTCCACCTTGTGACTCAGATAAGCAGACATGGAATATATATTTCTTATATACAGCTTTGTTCTTTCCCCCCTTTTTTCTCTGTATCACTCTGTTTCTTATAAAACTGAAATTATGTCAATAAAATATGAACATTAAAAATCCCTGAAACTGTCTGTGACTTTCTGGTCCACTTCCATTTGTCTTTCTCGCAGCACTGTCAGTTCTGTGCTTTTCTCACTCACCAAAATAATGTCAGGGATGTGGCTGGCTAGAACACCTGGCAAGAGTCTGACTCTGGAGATGAAGGAATGCCAGTACAGAGGGAGCCAGAGTCTGACTCTGGAGAGGAGGGACTGCAGCCACAGACAGAGCAGGAGTGGGTTAGTTCATCCCCCCTTCATCAAGAGTTCCCAGACTCAGAGGAGCATACTCGGAAAGCTTGCAGGAGAAGGGAGGGGAGGAGATGGATGACATTGAGGGGGTTGCTATGCAACCAGGAGGGAGGCAGCGTTTAGAGGGCTCTTCGTTTGATAGCCGGGGGGGGGGGAATTCACCCACCTTCTCGCCAAACCAGAAGAGCTGAGAGGGTTAAAATGCAATAGATATACAAGAGAGGAAGGACAGATCTTTGGCACCCTTTGTGCTGCAAAAGGGGCAGGGAATCAGAATGACCAACTCGTAGCTAAGAGCGACAGGTTCGGAGCTGCTCTCTGGGTGTTAATTGTAAATAAACATGTCATAAAACTGACAGGGACTCATTAATTCTTATTGGGGCTTGCTTGATTGCCTGTCTGAGATCATTACACTACTTGATGAAAGGTGTCTCCCTAAACAAAACACTAACCTTTTTAAAGAGATTTTTTTTTTGTTTACCTGTAGCTCATACTTAAAAATATGGCAATTTGTAAAACTTAGGCAAAACAGTTTGTGGAAATGGAGCCAAAGACAGTAGAACCAAGTACTTCTAGTTTTGTCCCATTTCCCAAGTACTCACTCCCCACCCTGAATTCTACAAGGCCAACCCTGAATCTGAGAAGGAAGTTGACAACCAGGGAAACCCCCTGGGCTGGCTGTTAGGTAAGAAAGGAGGCAGGTGATGGCTGACTGGGGTTAGGTTGCATTTGTTGGGGCAGTGCTCCTTTGATTCTAAAGGACCAGCCTCCACTGGTTTCTCCTAGCACCGTCAGGGATTAATCTGATTGGTGTCCTGAGAATTCCATTTGGACCTTGGAGAATAGTCAAATAGAATGGGGTCCTGCAAGCTGGTCGTGTGCCATAGGCCAGAAGCGGTGTCCCCCATAGAATAAAAGGCCAGGCAAAGCATTGACAGGGTGTCATCTGGAGCTGCAGGCAGACAAAAAGGAGCAAGAGGGAAGACTGGAAGCTAAATAAAGGAAACAGTAATTTATTGGGTTTGGTTGTTGTTGCATAAGAGCGTAACAGTTATTGAAAGCTGACAGCAACAGTGGATCTATTTCAGTTTATGGAAGGTGGGAGTAAAAATCTATACAGAATTAACACTGCAAACTTTAAGCACATTATATATAAATAAATCTTGGGTAGGACTGCCATATCCACAAACAAAAGTTTTTGGCATTTTTTACAAATTAAGATTTTGAACTGTTTTTAAGGAAATTCACATAAATCAACATTTCTGACATGGGTTGTCATGTGTCCAGATTTTTCTGGACATTTCAGCAAATTCCACTCAGACACTGGCCAAATCCTAGCTGTGTCTGGGAAATTCTAGACTTATGGCGACCCTAATGTTGGGTAAAGGAACATTTCAGAGAACATTACTTGATTGTAGGGGTTTTTTCAGCCAGAACTCCCTGGAACTCGGTCCTGGCATCTCTCATGAGGGCACCATTGCCATTTAAAGTGAAGAAGAGAGGTGTTTGTGATGAGTTCTGGCACCTCTTTTTCTAGAAAAATAGCCTTCATGCTTGGGAAACATAAGTAGAATGTAAAACATGTTGTTGCGTGACAAGGCCCCCATTATTGTCCACCTAATGGCCAATAAACACACGGACATGAGAGTTTTGGTTTATGGGTTCCAATAGGCCACAACTTTATTGGTTACAGATGTGAACGTGTTGGCTTAGGCATTGGGTGAAGCCAGGCTATATCTTGACTCCTGCCTGTCTGCTGGGAGTCCATCTAAGGGTAAACCATCATTAGGGGGCACCCTATGACTTACATCAATTAGTGACACCCCAAGGGGTCCCCGTAAGGGTTGTGACATGGCCCTAGCCCACGTCCTGGCATTGGACAGAATTCACAACTCCGGATCCCTTTAACAGGATACCCTTACTGAGGAGGGGCAGGCGGAGGCTACAACCTCCCCTCCATACAAACAAAGGCTAACCACCACTCGAGCCCAAAGGGCTTGCCACCAACACCCTCACACCTGCAACCAATCCCTGACGCACTCTGAAGTGTCATTCAACAGGGTATCATTGCCTTGTCGAAGGTGAAGACAGGTGATTGCTTTCTTTCTGGCTCTATTAATGGCCAGAAAGGAAAGCTAAGACCAGGCATCCCCAAACTCGGCCTTCCATATGTGTAGGGACTACAATTCCCATCATCCCAGACAACTGGTCCTGTTAGCTAGGGATGAAGGGAGTTTTAGTCCCAAAGCATCTGGAGGGCCGAATATGGGGATGCCTGGCTTAGACCATTGTTGAAGCTTTGTTTATTTTATTTTATTTTTTAAATGATATTTATTCAAAATTTCATCAAAACAAGACACACAGAAAAAAAATATACAGCAAGAAATAAAACAAAAGGAAAAAAACCCAAAAAAGAAAGAAGAAAAATACAAATCTCAGATTGCAACTTTTCATTTGCTTGATTCTTGAACCTCCTCACACCTCCCTTTTTGTATTCTAGTTTAATTTGTTATTTCAGCAAATTCTTCCCATGTTTCTAAATTTTAATTTAAATGATTAATCTTCACAATCTCTCTTATTTATTAATCAAGATAACCTTTCCATCTTTTAATGTCATCTGTTATTCAATTTACCTTAATCTCTTTACCCTTATCTTATCTTAAAAATCTTAAAATTTCAAAGTTTACATCATATTCATACATATCTCCTTAAAATCATTTCTACTAAAGCCAATTTAGTTCCTTTCCAGCATATTCCCTCAAATTTCATTGATGTTGCACTAATTCCAAAATTAGCAAAAGAATTTCCCTTGATATCTCTAATTTTTATCCAACGTCCCTTCTTCCTGGTTTCGGGTCATGTCAGTCCTTTCTGTCCATTACATCCAGTCCATCAATTTGTTGTTCTAATGTCCGAGGCCCTTAAATCTCTTCTAGGCCCCTTCTGCAAATTTTTTTGTTCTTGTTTGTGCTTGCGCACTTCTTTATCAATTGTTGGTTTCTTGGGGAGTGGGTCTCCAGAGGGTTCCATCCAGTAATAGTTTCCATTTTCCTTCATCAGATTGGCCCCTTCCCCCCAGTCCCACTCCCCGTCTTCATCTTTGTAATCCAAAGGATATTTATCCAGAAGATAGTTGTTCACCCGTTTCATAGTCCCACTAACGTTAAAAGCTTTCTTGACTTCAAATACTTCCCAGCAGTGTCCAAGTTCAATCTTCCAACGCAGTAGCTTTTGTTCCTGCAGGACTTTGGATCTTTGCATTTGTGTTGTTTGAGGAGTAATCGCTGCCTTTTCTTTCTCCATCTGCCCTTGGACTTGCCTTGTCAAACCAGATTCCAGAATTGATCGCTGTATAACTTCTTTATCCTTATTCCCTGTTAAATCATATTCACTGGCCACAGCACTCATCAGGTCCAATTTTTCATGCATCAAGTTCATTTTCTCATGCAGCTGCTACAGCAAAGCATTTGTCATGCCAAGGGCAGACACCAAACCTTCCTGCCAACACATTTCTGTTCAAGATCAAGGTCAAACGGCTGGTCCCATGATCCAAATCTCACATCTGTAGAGTCTCCAAGTAAGCTGCAACAGCAAACTGACAGGCTCCCTCTAGGGGACACAATTTCTATTTGTATCCATTTTTAAAATATATCCAACAAAGGAGATTACTTTCGATTTCAGTTCCTTTCGATTTCAGATACTTTGTTTCTTTAAAAAGCAGAAATGCAGAAAGTAGCGTTGAAGTTAATTTGTTTCTCTCTCTCTCTCTCTCTCTCTCTTTTTTAAACTATCTGTCAAAGTGCTCCACTTTCAATCAATGGACGTCTCAAACAGTTTCTGTCCCGACACCCCGTCCCCAGGTTTGGGGTGATGGAAACTTAAATTCCTTTACTCTCCTCCTGCAGGATTAAACAGTCAAATCCCCCCCCCCCTTTTCTCCTGCTTCCAAGGGGGTTTTATTGGTTGCGGATGCAGGAAATTTCCAACTTTAAAGCAGTTTTTCAGGATATTAGGTTGCGAGGTCTTTGCTTCAATCTGTATACAAAAACGGGAGGCGGACTTTCTGTTTACACCTTCCCGCTTCATGTCTAATTCATAAATTTTGCAAATTTCTTAATCCAATTCTCTGTTTTTACTCACGGGTGCTTGATTTAAAGTCCAAATGTCATCAGGAAAAAGTCAGCGCTCTCCGGCGATGGCTGCGCGGCTTCCCTCCATGGAAATAGTGATCGGTTCGCAGCACCGCGCTGCTCACCCCACTTCACTTCGGAGCCCCGAAAAGGGGTTTCCTCGTGAGTAGGGGAGGCGCTCTTGGTGCTCTGCCAAACCCCACGTTCCCAGGCTTCTCTGCCTGGGATTTCTAGCGGGCCCCCACCTTTGCCGCGGCGGGAAGACCCAATTTCCACAAAGCCCGTTCCTCCGATCGGAGGAACTCCGCCATTCGTTGTTGGCGCTGACCCGGAAGTCCCTATTGTTGAAGCTTTGTTTAAGCTGCCAACCGGGAAAGGTAAGCAGACTCATTATAAGGGGAATACTTTTTTTAAAAAAGGGGTGAAAATACAGCATTAAACCACTAGAATGGGAAGCTGTTGTGTGTCCGAATTGCAACATTCAAAAGTGACTCCGATTTAGGTCTCAGTAAATGCTACTAGGCAAGGGGGAATTAGTTAAACTGTATGACGCACTGTGATGTGTCATTCAACAGGGTATCACTGCCCACATCGGAAAGGTGTACCCCATTATTGCAAGACAAGACTTCCTTGTTGAAGGGGAAGGCAGGTGATTGCTTTCTTTCTGGCTCTATTAATGGCCAGAAAGGAAAGCTAAGACCAGGCCTCCCCAAACTTGACCCTCCATATGTTTAGGGACTACAATTCCCATCATCCCAGACCACTGGTCCTGTTAGCTAGGTATGATGGGAGTTGTAGTCCCAAAACATCTGGAGGGCCGGGTTTGGGGATGCCTGGCTTAGACCATTGTTTAAGCTTTGTTGAAGCTGCCAAGCGGGAAAGGTGAGCAGACTTATTATAAGGGGAATACTTTTTTTAAGAGGGGTGAACATACAGCATTAAACCACTAGATGGCGGAGCTGTTGTGTGTCCGAATTGCAACATTCAAAAGTGACTCCGATTTAGGTCTCAGTAAATGCTACTAGGCAAGGGGGAATTAGTTAAACTGTATGTTTCAAAGTTCCGTTTATTGAAAAGGCTATGTGAAAAAATTGAGGATTGCAGGCAAATTTAGTAAAAGTTTGCATGCCTACATGTTAGAGTGAATATGCCTCCCCTCCCCACAATACCAGCCCCCAAAGATTTAACTTCCATGGACACTGAGGTGGGAGCACCCAATCCTGGATATGGCAACTTCAGAAAACAACCCCCCAAAGGCATTACTTCACCCCCACAAAATCTCCAACAGATACAATTTTTTTCCTAAAATGCAAATGAAATACTAAGCACAGGAATTTGCATATCATGAGGACTATCCCTTGTAAATGCTGACTCAACACATTGTTGTTTATCAAGTACTGACTGGCAAGTGTCAATATTCACACAGACATGTGATCATGACTAGACAACACCCACCATTTGCAGATGAGAATTTGAAAGGATATACAGTGGTACCTCGGGTTAAGAACATAATTCATTCCAGAGGTCCATTCTTAACCTGAAACTGTTCTTAACCTGAGGTACCACTTTAGCTAATGGGATCTCCCACTGCCACTGCCGCCACGCCGCCACTCTGCAACTTCTGTTCTCATCCTGAAGCAAAGTTCTTTACCCAAGGTACTATTTCTGGGTTAGTGGAGTCTGTAACCTGAAGCATCTGTAACCCGAGGTACCACTGTACAGTCATACATTGAGAGTCGAACGGAATCCATTCCGGAAGTCCGTTTGACTTCCAAAATGTTCAGAAACCAAAGCACGGCTTCTGACTGGGTGCAGGAAGGTCCTGTAGCCAAGCAGAAGCCACAGAAGCCCCGTTGGATGTTCGGGTTCCAAAGAACGTTTGCAAACCGGAACAGTCACTTCTGGGTTTGTGGCATTCAGGAGTCAAAACTTCCAAGTTCCAGGGCGTTTGGGATCCAAGGTATGACTGTACAGTATTCGTTTGAACTCCAAGCCGTTTCACAAAGCAGCCTGAAAGAAAGTGTTTATACACCCACTTTACTTTTCCCCCAGGTATCTCTTTCAGGTGGCGGTCGCCCACGATGATGCCTTTCAAGGGATCTGGCCTTGTGCTCCTCACCTTTCTGGTGTCTGTGCTAGTCCTGGGAGCCTATTGTGCACCCAGCTATGAGACGTTTCTAACCCAGCACTACGATAATCCCAAGAGCAGCGTCGGCAAGCAGTATTGTGACGTCATGATGAAAAGACGTGGGCTGGACAAACCAGCATGCAAGGAAGTGAACACCTTCATCCACGGCACCAAGAATAACATCATAGCTGTGTGCACTGCATCTGGAGGGAAGGATTATGGGAAGGGGTTGAGGATTAGTCTCCGCCCCTTCACTGTCACCACCTGCAAGCACAAAGGCGGCTCAACTCGCCGACCTTGCAAGTACTCTGATAACAAATCCTCCAGGTACATCGTCATTGCCTGTAATCAGGATGTGAAGCCTGTGCACTTTGATGAAAGCCTCATTGTACCATAGGATTTTCAAGGCCCAGATAAAAAATGTTATGTCATCTCCTACACCTTCACTGAAAATGTTTGATTTCTTTAGAAGCTTCCAGTTCTAAAACTGAGTAAAGAAGAAATGTTTAAAAGAGTCTTTGCTAATTGTTAATTACCATGTTGATTCCCTGCATATGTATTTGTCCCATGTCTGAGCCCTGAAAGCTCAAGGGTACAGGAGTGTGTGTGTGTTTCTAATGCATGTGGAAATAAAAATCATTTGCTTTAATCACCCATATCCATACCTGTATCAGACAGCAACATGGCAGAACATTACACAAACCTGGGGAGATTGGAAGCTTTGGAGGAGTGGACCCTCTATTTCATAAAACAGTGTGAAATAATGAGTAGGAAACAGGTTATGAAATGGCTTTCAGATCAGGAAGCTTCCCCTGTGCACAAGCCATAAGTCAATGTATTTCCTCTATGCTTATCTGAGTGTCGGGGACCGTGCTGAGGAGGGATGCACTGAGGAGGAACAGTGGGAGCCTCCGCCTGATCCGGATCCTGAATCTTCCCAGAGCAGTATAGATTTGGAACGGTGGTTTGCAGAGGGACATAGTTCAGAAGGCAGAAGCTGGGAAATACTGGATGGGGAACAGCTAGGAGAAGCACTGGGAGAGAGAGGGTTAACAGATTCACTGTCTCTGGAAAGCATTCATCCGCTCAGCCCAAGGTCAAGAAGAGCTGATAAGGTGGCAGCACAGAAAGCACAGTAGTTACAAGACACGGTAGTGACATGGGTGACTAGGGAGGAAGTGGGTGGAACCCTGAATTGGGAGTGCCACCGTTTCTAGGAAATGGATTCTTTGTTCTCTCACTGTGATCATTAAACTTTCTAACTGGTAAAAAGACTCCTTTTCCTTTGATCTGCTTATGTATGGCCAAAGGGGGAAGGAATGCCAATTCTCTGAAGTCTGACACTGAGTCACAGTGGGAGGGGGAGGGGTCAGAAACAGAAATGGGTTTCAATAAGCAACAACTGACACAAGACACTGACACAAAATGACTCCCCCTTCAACTCCTCTTTATTTTATTTTAAAATCTCTGCCATCTGAAAAAATCATTGTGGTTAGACTCCCTTCTTTTGATTTCACCCCTCTTTCTGTTCTCTGTAATTCTACTGAGGTGACACCATTGAAATCCCCCATGTAATCCATTCTTTTAACCAACACAAAAAGGCTGCCTCATACTACATTTGCAGGTCTGGCAGGGAAATGCCTCCTCTTTCCTTTATATCTATCACAAGTTTATGTTTCATTCTTAGCTTTCCCCCCTGCCAGATGAATTTAGAAATATCCATCTTCCAGTGTTTGAAGCAGCCTGAAGTATTTACATTTGGAATTGATTGTAATCAATAATACTTTGGTGGTCCCGAGCCTCAGGGAGGTTAGACTGACCTCGACCAGGGCCAGAGCCTTTTCAGCTCTGGCCCCAGCTCTGTCGCAAGAAACTAGGGCCCTGTGGGACTTGACATCTTTCCATAGTGCCTGCAAGACGGAGCTGTTCCGCCAGGCGTTTTTTCTATGGGACTCTGTATGTAACTGGCCTCCTTGGCTATTTCTAGAGGCCCATGGGATACCAGCACACATGGCTGGGCCTGGTGAACATTTAATATACCTTACCCCTACGGCTGCAATTCGTGGGTTCCCACTTAATTTTATTCTGAATTTAAATGTGATTTTGAACTGTATTTTAACCACTTGTTCGATTTTGTGTTTTTAATGTATTATATATTTGGTGTTAGCCACCCTGAGCCCGGTCTTGGCTGGGGAGGGTGGGGTATTATTATTATTATTACTATTATTATTATTAGAGTGCATTTTAAGCACTCTCCATGACATATTAACGCTCCATTCTTCTCTTTTGTTGCTATTTCACTCCAGAGTTGTGCTTAATTCTCTTTCCCCACTTCCTGCCCCACCCACTTGGTGACACACTTGAGTGCCCCCCAAGGGGGTTTCTTATTATCAGTCTGACAAATATTTATTATTTATTATTACTGTTTTCTTTATTTTCTTTAAAATTTTGGCACCCCTAAGAATTTGGCAACCAGGGAACCCAACCCTGTGGCCCTGCCCATGCTACACCACTGCTTACAGTGAAGATATGGGATTCTGCAGATAACTGGGAATGAATGAATGAATGAATGAATGGAGAAAGAGTTTGTTGGGGTTATGCCAGTGCTTGAAGTAATAAAAACCCAGGTTTTTCCCCATGTTTGTTTTATTTATTGTGAGCTTCAGAGATATCCAATTCTGTGGGGAAAGTGGGATGTAAACAAACAAACAAACAAACAAACAAACAAACCCAAAACAAACACACTAAAAGTGTGTTTGTGGCAGGGGAGGTTATAGGATTTCCCCCTTGTTTTTATTATGTGTTTCATAGTCTTCTTTTGTATTTTTGTTCAGTGACCTGCCCTGAGATCTTTGGATGAAGGGTGATATATGAATTTAATGAATTAATTAATCAATCAATCAATTCATAATTGTTAATAAAAATAAAAATGCTGGCAAAACAGAAAACTGATGACTCATGGAAGTTAAGCTTACTCTCCCCAAAACATTTTAAAAGATGTGCTGGGAGCTATTAGGACCCCCTTTCTCCCCCTTTTGATGGGACCAAGGAAAATGGACTTTTGCAGAAAAGAAATATGTACTCCCACTCACGTTTGCCCCTCTCCAGTCTGTGAGACTTTGTATACTTAAGCCAGAGTTTTCTGAACAAACAAGAATAAAACACACTGTCCTGTTTTTGCAGGGAAAATAGTTATTTTAGCAAAGTCAGAAAGGCCTGTAAACTCACACATTGAGGACAATAAGCCACAACATACAAAAGCTATGTAGAAACTAGTTAACATGAATGTTGCAAAAGGGACTTGAGGACTTGGCCAAGATGGCGGGCCCAACTCTAGTGAACTCTTCACTTTCCCTGGGGTTTCTAGACCCTACCAGTCCTCTGCGAAGAGAATGAATGACACCATTATTCTTCATGTCACCACAGCAGAATTAAATAGGAGTGAGTCCCCCAAATTAGCATACTGAGATTCCCAAAGTGCCAAACCGTTAACCTTAGTCAGAGTGTGGTGGTCTCCTTAGGTAGCTAATTCAAGTTGTCATGAAATAATAGCTATTTATTGATCATTTCCTCCAAAAATTAAACAAATCCTGGATTTAGCAATATTTACATTCCAGAGACAGCATTGTAACCTAAATTTCAGCCTGGCTGTTACATACAGTCATCCCATCAGCCTTCTGTACTCTGAATTGATGCAGCCAATCCACAGCTCAGCCACCACATCTATTGTCAGAGAGATTGTGCTCAAAGATGATTGGCTGCCAGTGAAATGCAGGTAAAGAATATGGCTGCCATGACTAGAACTTAGGAGAAGGAGTCACACAAAGGTTAAATATTTTTTCACAAAAATCAATATCTGCATACAGAAATAAAATTCTGGGGGGGGGCATACAAGGAGAAAAGTGTTAAATATGGAAAAGGTTTATTCTATCAAAGATGGGAGAAAATTGAAATCAAGTATGGAAGAAAAGAAATGAGACAAAGTTTTGTTTTGTTTTATAATTTTTTTATTGGTTTTACAAAAATTTTTAAGACAATACAAACATATAAAAAGACATACAAACACATATAGTTTCATAACTTTTTTTCATAAACCTTGTTTCTCAGACTTCCCCATACCTCCCCTTTCTGCATCCCAATGTCCAAAAGTTTTTAGCAACTCTAAATATATCTGTCAGTCCTCTGTCCTCTTAATCTTTCCTTCAATCTAATCTTATATCGCTGTAACCCTTTCTTACTCAAACCTCGACATTCTAACATTCAGCAAGTTTATAATAGTCCTTAAGGTAGATTTTAAATTTCTTCCATTCTTCTTCCGCCGTCTCCTTTCCCTGGTCGCGGATTCTGCCAGTCATCTTGGCTAATGTCATATAGTCCATCACTTTCATCTGCCATTCTTCCAGGGTGGGTAAATCTTGTGTCTTCCAATACTTTGCGATGAGTATTCTTGCTGCTGTTGTAGCATACATAAAGAAAGTTCTGTCCTTCTTTAACACCAATTGGCCAACAATGCCCAAGAGAAAGGCCTCTGGTTTCTTAGGGAAAGTACATTTAAGTACCTTTTTCATTTCATTATATATCATTTCCCAGAAAGCCTTAATCTTTGGGCATGTCCACCAAAGGTGATAGAAAGTACCTTCAGTTTCTTTACATTTCCAACACTTATTAACAGGCAAATGGTAGATTTTTGCTAGCTTGACTGGGGTCATGTACCACCTGTAAAACATTTTCATAATGTTTTCCTTTAAGGCATTACATGCCGTGAATTTAATACCGGTGTTCCACAACCATTCCCAGTCAGCAAACATAATGTTATGACCAATGTCCTGTGCCCACTTAATCATAGCCGATTTAACTGTTTCATCTTGTGTATTCCATTTCAGCAGCAAATTATACATTCTTGACAAGTTCTTAGTATTGGGTTCTAACAGTTCAGTCTCTAATTTTGATTTTTCCACCTGAAAGCCAATTTTCCTGTCCTGTTTATAAATCTCCATTATTTGGTAATATTGAAGCCAGTCTTGTACTTTAGGTTTCAATTTCTCATGACTTTGTAATTTCAATTTATCTCCCTCCTGTTCCAAGATTTCCCAATACTTCGGCCATCCAGCCTCCATATTGAGTTCCTTGCCCATCCTGGCTTATAAAAGCTAGCCGGGAAGGACTGGGCGATGGGCTTCGTGGGGTGGTGAATGCTTCCCTCCGTGAGGGAGCCTTCCCAGACCCGCTGAAAGAGGCGGTTATTAAACCGCTTCTTAAAAAACCATCTTTAGATGCGGCCACGATGGCCAACTATCGCCCAGTCTCAAATCTTCCATTCCTGGGCAAGGTGATTGAGCGAGCGGTTGCCGAACAACTCCAGGCACGCCTGGAAGAAGCGGACCATTTGGATCCCTTCCAGTCGGGATTCAGGCCTCATCATGGGACTGAAACTGCCTTGGTCGCACTGGTTGATGATCTCCGGCGGGCTAGGGACAAAGGTGAGAGCTGTTTCCTAGTTCTGCTGGATCTCTCAGCGGCGTTTGATACCATCGACCATAGCATCCTTCTGGACCGTCTTGAGGGGCTGGGAGCTGGGGGCACTGTTATACAGTGGTTCCGCTCCTTCCTCCTGGGCCATGTTCAGAAAGTGGTGGTGGGGGATGAGTGTTCAGACCCCTGGGCTCTCACTTGTGGGGTGCCTCAGGGTTCTGTCCTCTCCCCCATGCTTTTCAACATTTACATGCAGCCGCTGGGAGAGATCATCAGGAGGTTTGGGCTGGGTGTTCACCAGTATGCGGATGATACCCAGCTCTACCTCTCTTTTAAATCAGAACCAGTGAAGGCGGTGAAGGTCCTGCGTGAGTGTCTGGAGGCGGTTGGAAGATGGATGGCGGCTAACAGATTGAGGTTGAATCCTGACAAGACAGAAGTACTGTTTTTGGGGGACAGGAGGCGGGCAGGTGTGGAGGATTCCCTGGTCCTGAATGGGGTAACTGTGCCCCTGAAGGACCAGGTGCGCAGCCTGGGAGTCATTTTGGACTCACAGCTGTCCATGGAGGCACAGGTTAAATCTGTGTCCAGAGCAGCTGTTTACCAGCTCCATCTGGTACGTAGGCTGAGACCCTATCTGCCTGCGGACTGTCTCGCCAGAGTGGTGCATGCTCTGGTTATCTCCCGCTTGGACTACTGCAATGCACTCTACGTGGGGCTACCTTTGAAGGTGACTCGGAAACTACAATTAATCCAGAATGCGGCAGCTAGACTGGTGACTGGGGGCGGCCGCCGAGACCATATAACACCGGTCTTGAAAGACCTACATTGGCTCCCAGTACGTTTCCGAGCACAATTCAAAGTGATGGTGCTGACCTTTAAAGCCCTAAACGGCCTCGGTCCAGTATACCTGAAGGAGCGTCTCCACCCCCATCATTCTGCCCGGACGCTGAGGTCCAGCGCCGAGGGCCTTCTGGCGGTTCCCTCATTGCGAGAAGCAAAGCTACAGGGAACCAGGCAGAGGGCCTTCTCGGTAGTGGCGCCCGCCCTGTGGAACGCCCTTCCAGCGGATGTCAAAACGATAAACAACTACCTGACATTCAGAAGACATCTTAAGGCAGCCCTGTTCAGGGAAGTTTTTAACGTGTGATATTTTACTGTATTTTTGGTTTTTATGGAAGCCGCCCAGAGTGGCTGGGGACACCCAGCCAGATGGGCGGGGTATAAATAATAAAATTATTATTTCTTCAATGCCTTAGCCTCCAAGGGTGACAACCATCTGGGGGTTTTGTTTTCCAACAAATCTTTATATCTTATCCAGACATTAAACAATGCTTTTCTGACAATGTGGTTTTTAAAGGGCCTATGCACCTTGATTTTATCATTCCATAGATATGCATGCCAACCAAATGCATTATTAAAACCTTCCAAGTCCAAAATGTCTGTGTTCTCGAGGAGCATCCACTCTTTCAGCCAGCAAAACGCTGCTGCTTCATAGTACAATTTTAAGTCCGGCAGGGCAAATCCCCCTCTTTCTTTAGCATCTGTCAGTATTTTAAATTTAATTCTGGGCTTTTTGCCCTACCAGACAAATTTAGAAATATCTTTCTGCCACCTCTTGAAACAGTCCATCTTGTCAAGAATCTGCAAGGTTTGAAACAAAAATAACATTCTAGGCAATACATTCATCTTGATAACTGCAATTCGGCCTAACATTGACAGTTTCAAATTTGACCATATTTCTAGATCTTTTTTAATTTCTAACCAGCATTTTTCATAGTTGTCCTTATACAAGTTCAAATTTTTAGATGTCAAATAAACCCCTAGGTATTTCACCTTCTTAACCAGTGTCAAACCTGTCTCTTCTTGAAATTTCTCCTTCTCCATGACTGTTAAATTTTTTTCTAAGACTTTAGTTTTTTGTTTATTCAGTTTAAATCCAGCTACCTGGCCAAATTGTTGAATTATCTCCAACACCCTTTTCGTACTAGTGTTTGGCTCTTGTAGGGTCAATACTAAGTCATCTGCAAATGCCCTTAACTTATAATGTTTATCTCCGACCTGTACACCTTTAACCTGCTGGTCATTTCTAATCATATTCAGCAACACCTCCAGAACAGAAATAAAAAGCAATGGGGAAATTGGGCATCCCTGTCGTGTTCCTTTTTCTATCTTAAGTTCCTCAGTTATCACATTATTTACAATTAGCTTGGCTTTTTGTTCAGAGTATATCGCACCCATACCGTTCTCAAATCCTTGGCCTACCCCCATCCCATGAAGATTCTTTTTCATAAAACTCCAAGAAATATTGTCAAAGGCTTTCTCCGCGTCCACAAAAATCAGCACTGCTTTAGTGTTAATTTTCACCTCTAGCAATTCCAAAATGTCTATTATATTCCTTACATTGTCTGATAGGTGTCTTTTTGGGAGAAAGCCTGCTTGGTCCTTATGAATCTTCTCCATCAACACTCTTTTAAATCTTTTTGCCAAAATGTCTGCAAAAATTTTGTAATCCACATTAAGTAATGATATTGGGCGGTAGTTCTTAAGTTGAGTCTTTTCAGTCTCTGTCTTTGGTATGAGTGAAATATACGCTTCTTTCCACGATTCTGGTGCCTTTTCCCCCTCTAAGATCTCGTTGCAGACTTCCTTTAACGGATGAACCAACCACTCCTTCAAAGATTTGTAGTATCTGGAAGTCAATCCATCTGGCCCTGGAGATTTGCCCAATTGCATGTCTTGAATGGCACCCTCTATCTCTTGTTCTGTTATTCTCTGGTTTAGATCCACCTTGCTTTGATGAGAGATTTTTTGTAATCCATATTTATTAAGGAATTTATCTATATCCTCTTCATTTTGTGGTCCTTGAGAATAAAGTTTTTTAAAATAACTCAAAAAGCAGTTTCTAATCTCATTGGGTTTAGATATGTTCTTTCCATCCACTTCTAGGCTTGTAACTGTGTTTAGTTTCTGCCTTTTCTTCAATTGCCATGCCAGAAGTTTGCCACATTTATCTGCCGATTCGAATGTCTTTTGTTTCATTTGCTTTATCTTCCATTCAATCTCTTGATTCATCAATTCCATATATTGTGTTTGATATAACTTAATCTCTCTCAAAATCTCCTGGGACTTCGGTTTTGATCTTAGTTTTCTCTCTCCTTCTTTTATCTTTTCCAAAATCTTTTCCTTCTTCTCATTCTGCTTTCTCTTTTTAATTGAATTTTGTTGAATCAAAAATCCTCGCATCACAGCTTTACTTGCGTCCCAGATCACTCTTTTTTCCACATCGGCCTTTAGGTTTATTTCAAAATAGTCCTTTAAAGTTTTTTGGGCCTTCATGTGGATCTCTTTATCTCGAAACAGGGTGTCATTCATCCTCCATCTGAATTGACCAGTTGTTGTAAGTTTCATCTCCATCTTCAAGGCGTTATGGTCGGAGCAGGTTTTTGGGCAGATTTCTATTTTCTTGATCTTTGGAGCCATCCCACTAGTAATCCAAATTTGGTCAATTCTGGTCCAGGTCATCATTGCTTGGGAGAAAAAGGTTCCCTCTCTCTCCAGAGGGTTCCTTGTTCTCCATATGTCTATTAGGTCCATATTTTCCGTCATCTCAAAAAAGGTCTTCGGAAGTCTCCCTTCATTGGAGATTGTCAGTCTTTGTGCCTTGTCCATATTTGTAGAGACTACACCATTCATGTCTCCCATGATTATCATATTGTAATCCAGATAGTCCGTCAAAGTTTCATGGAGTTTCTTGAAAAATTCCGCTTTGCCTTCATTTGGTGCGTAAATTCCAACTATTAAGTATTTTTCTCCTTGTACTTGTATTTCAACTGCCAGATATCTTCCTTGTTTGTCTTTAAACATCATTTTTGAGGCCCGTTTTTCTTTTACATAAATCACGACTCCTCTTTTCTTAACTTTATCCGATGAGATGAATTCTTGTCCTAATCTTTTATTTATAAGTAGTTTCCTGTGTGCTCTGGTTATATGGGTTTCTTGTAAGCAAATCCAATCCAATTGTTCTCTTTTCAAAATGTGGAATACTTGGCATCTCCTCAAAGGCATGTTCAGCCCATTACAATTCCAGCTAAGGAATTGCAGGGCCATCTTGTTATTTTTCTGTTACTCCTCCGACCGCTCCAAGTTTTTGCTCTTCCTCTGATGGTGCTGGGTCAAGTCCATACGATAGATTAAGAATGTCTAGTGCTCTCCTTTGTTCTGCAATTGGGTCCACCGTTCCCTTCTGTAAATCCTCTTGATTTCTTTCCAGGAATCTTTCTTTGTCTTGTATTGTCTTTATTTTCACCTTCTTTCCCTTGTAGTCAAAGGACAGTCCTTGTGGGTACTCCCACCTAAAAGGGATGATGTTCTTCTTCAACAGATAGACCAAGTCCTTGTAGAAGGTTCTCAGCTCCAAGATGTGTTTAGGGATATCTTTAAAAATCTGTATAGATGAGTTTTCAATTCGCAAGGCCCTTCCGTAATGTAATTTTAGTATTTTGTCTCTTTCTTCCTTCGATCTAAGGGTAATCAAGCAGTCCCTCGGGGTCTTTCTGTTCTGTCTTCTGCCCAGTCTAAATGCTGTTGTTATTTTAATTTCTTCGTCCTCCAAGTCTTCCCAGAAATCAGCAAACTCTCGTGTTAAAAACTCCACTAGATTGTCTCCTTCGCTCTCGGGAATCAGTCTTAATTTCAGATTTCTTTCCTTTCTCTGTAAATCCCACAAAGCCAGAGTTGTATCATGTTCGTAAACTTTTTTAGCAATCGGTTGCAAGTTCTGTTGAGTCTCTCCAGCAATAGTTCTGGCTTCCTCTGCAATCTTACGTGTTGCGGAATTTTCTTGGACCAGCTTGTTTATAGATTCTGTATTCAAATCCAATCTTGCTGTTAGTTCTGTTAATTTCTGTGTATTTTCTGTACTCTGCTTTGTCAAGTTCTCCAAAGACTGATTTATCTTGAGAAGCGCTTGTGTCACTGACTCCATGGAAGCAGCTGTCACTTTTTCTTGTCCTGTTGTTCCTGTAGGAGTTGCGCCAGTGATTGAGCCTCTTTTCTTTTGTTGCTGTTGCTGGTATTGTTGTTGCTTAGCCTTAGCTCTTGTGGTTATCTCTTCCGCTGAGCCACTCATGTCCCAAGGTCGTTCCCAGGAAAGCAGTCCCCTGATGGAAAATTCCGCTGTCCTAGACTTTACAGCTGTTACTTTAGCCCTCTAGGGGGAGCAGGCCAAAAAATCCAAGTATAGAGACAAAGAAGTTAAAAAACAAGTATATCAGGAGGCTTGTAAAAGTCTTTTACAACACTTTTTCCAGTAGATACAATTTCAACATGCTCCAGTAAACTGTAACAACAGAGTCCAAGAACTTTGTATCAACAGAAACTTCAACTATGTAACTTTCCCCGGAGTTAAAGACAGTTCAGTGCTTTAATATCTTATTTGGCAGTCCGCTTCAGGGCAGTGAGGCAGCAGAAGGGTTTTTCCTTTTTTAAATAAATCATGCAGTTCTTAATGTCCTTTCCCCCCCCCTCTGCCCTGCTTGCTAGAGGGGAGGTCTAAGTTCAATGTCAGGTTTAAATAGTCAAAGAAAAAAGTCTCATGCAGATGCAGCTTTAAAATTCCGTTGCTTTAGCTGTCATGCAGTCAGGGGAAGGCAGACTTCCTTAATTTTTGCCTTCCCCGTTTTCAGCCAAATTTTCTTTTAAAAGGTTCCAAATTAGCGTTCAGTCTTACTCACAGGTTTTTTCAGTCCCAGATTTACAGGAAGGAATCGGCGCTCTCCGTCAATGGTGACGCGGCTTCACCCTGCGGGCTGGGTAGCGACTCTCAGCACCGTGCTCTCCCGATGCCGTTCCAGAGCCTTTAAAAAGGCTCTTTCTGCAGTAAGGGGGGGCGCTTCTGGTGCCCACCAAGTCTCCTTGTTCACAGGCTTCAGCGCCTGTGATTTTAAGGGTCCCCCGCTTGCCGTAGCGGGTCAGACCCGAACTTCCAGAGCAGTCCTCCTCCGGAGCTCAGAAAGAGGACCGCCATTAACCCTGGCGCCGACAAAGTTTAGCTATTCAAAAGATGGCTGATTCAAAACCCTTCCGTGTGCCTTCTAAGCCACCTTTCCCACTCCTGAACAAAACAATGAACATAGCTTTGAAGCCGAGCATGTCGAGGCCTTTTTCTTACCTAGTGTAATAGAAATCGGTCTCCCAAAGAGTGGATCGAAATTGTTAGGATATTTCCGTTCCACCTTAAAAGGGCGCAGGCTTTGTGAGTCACAGAGTCTGCGTATTTCCTGTTCACAGGAAGTTTATGTTTGTCTATTGCTTTCGTTTTCGCTCTGTGCCTGAGACATTGAAGCAGGCAGTCATGTTTTTTCTTTGTTCTGACCAACGCTGAATAAAGTTATAAATAATGCTCTCCTGAGTGCGTCTTTCGCTGTACGAACTCTGCGATAGAGCGTGCACGAGCTCTGGAATGTGGAAAGCTATTTCCTGGGCCTCGTGTCACTAATTGACTGATACTGTATCTACGGGAGATCAATGGACGTCCGGAGTCGACGTGGAGGCAGTGATGGCCTTTGTCTCCCTGGCAGTATCCCAACAGAAATATCTTCCTTCGCTCGTATGCGCCTCTGAGCATCTTTCAGGAAGAGACATCTTATATACAGAGAATTCAGGTATGGTGGATGATTATACTTGGAAAATTATTACTAGATGTCCTGGAACATCCAGGACTGGGAACCCATTTACCTCCTGTGGGAGATGGAAATTATAATTATAATTAATAATAATAATAATAATAATAATAATAATAATAATAATAATAATAATTTATACCCCGCCCTCCCCAGCCAAGGCCGGGCTCAGAGCGGCTTACAAGCAATAATAAAAACAAGATGAATGATTACAACTTAAAAACAAAAATAAAATACAACATTAAAATAATGGAACTTTAAAATATTAAAATGTAGCCTCATCGCAGGAGGAGAAGGAAAAGAAAAAAGAAAGGGAGGGAGGGAGGGAATCAAATTGGCTCCAAGCCAAAGGCCAGGCGGAACAACTCTGTCTTACAGGCCCTGCGGAAAGAAATCAGATCCTGTGGGGCCCTGGTCTCATGAGGCAGAGCATTCCACAAGGCCGGAGCCAGAGTTGAAAAGGCCCTGGCTCTGGTTGAAGCCAATCTAACTTCCTTAGGGCCTGGGACCACTATGGTGTTGTTATTTATGGACGTTGAGGCTCTCCGTGGGGCATACCAGGAGAGGCGGTCCTGTAGGTACGAGGGTCCTAGGCAGTGAAGGGCTTTAAAGGTCAAAAGCAGCACCTTAAATCTGACCCTGTACTCCACCGGGAGCCAGTGCAGCTTGAAAAGCACTGGGTGAATATGCTCCCATGGCAGAGACCCTGTGTGGAGCCTCGCTGCAGCATTCTGTAGCCGCTGGAGTTTCTGGGACAGCTTCAAGGGCAGCCCTGCATAGAGCGAATTACAGTAGTCAAGCCTGGAGATGACTGTCGCATGGATCACTGTGGCCAGGACGGGGCGGGAAAGGTAAGAGACCAACTGCTTGATGCGGCGAAGGTGGAAAAATGTCGCCTTGGCTGTTGCTGGAACTTGCACCTCCATGGAAAGGGAGGCGTCAAGGATTACACCCAAACTCTTAATGGAAGGCAATGGCACTAATTGGGCCCCCACAAGAGAAGGGAGTTGGTCCCTCATCCCCATGCCATCCTGACCTAGCCATAGGACCTCTGTCTTTGAAGGGTTTAGTTTCAATCGGCTCCCACAAAACCATCCAGCTACAGCTTCCAAGCATCTGGTCAGTGTGAATGAAGTATCATTAGTAGAAAAACATGAAAGTCTACTTGCTAAATGGTCCTGAATCTTATAGTAGTTCCCCACCATTGTTTTACTGGAAGGATGCATTCTGAACCCAACAGGTTGATGGTACAGCTGATGTCTATATTCTCACATGAATATTTTTACTCACGACAGACAGGCATATTACATCATGCAATGCATGGGAAAGTGTCCATCCACCCATATTGATCAGGGCTAATCCTGATTCTCTACGGTGGATACAGTGCTTATAGCATGAATGTTTCCCCTTGTTATTAAAGACTCACTGGAAGACCCAAGAGGCAGATATCTTCTACTTAGGGGGACGTCTGGATGTTTTGCTGTCTCTTGAGGCTCAGGTGGCTTCAGTGGCCCAGAATAACTTTCATCAGCTTCGGCTGATGGCCCAGCTTTACCCCTATCTGGACACAGACAGCCTAACTACTGTTGTCTGGGCTCTTGGAACCTCTAGGTTAGATTACTGTAAGGTGTTCTACTCTGAAGACAATTCAGAAACTTCAGTTAGTGCAGAACCCACCTGTCAGGGGCTGCCTCAGGTCTCAGCTCACAAAAGACCAACGCCAAGCTCTTCTTATATACAAGGATGTTTATTGCAGTTCATTATTGGTTCCACAACCGAGGCGTGCAGCCCCGCGTCTCTTAGCCTAGACGTTTGAAGTCCCCTCTGAATCGGTCCCGCCTCTACACCAGTTTAAGAGGCTTGTGCTAGACCACCTCTTCCTGTCCTTTCTTTTCCGCAGGGTCTTTCTGCCCCCCTGGGTTCCTTCCCTCCTGCTTTCCCCTGACGCGGATCCCTCAGGCGCCTGCTCCCCCCTCCTTCGTGCTTTGGGGCCAGGCTCCTCCTCCGGGCTCTCTGCATTTCCGCGCGCCTCCACATTTGAACTTGGTGCGCGTTCGCTACCCCTGACCTTCCTTTTGACAGCTACACTACTCCCTGTACTACTCTCCACCCCTTCCGGCAGGACGTCCTTCCCCGATCTCCTTCGCCTGTCTCCTTCCTGCTCTGCTCCGTGTGTCACACTGGGAACTCCACCCTTCTCACTCCGTTCCTCCTGGGAAGCCGACCCCGATCTCCCACTCCCACTCGGGGTTTCCCTGCTGCTTCCCTGCTCCTGGCAAGTCCCCCCTGTGACCCCCCTTGGCTTGACCAGGGGCGCCCCCTTCTGGGAATCCTCCGATTCACTTGAGAGACTCATGGAAGACCTCAAGTCATTGTCATCCTCTTCCTCACTGTCCTGGGATTCTTCCCCATCGCTGTCCGTCTCCCCCCTCACCTGTGCCTCTGTCCCTGAACCCCTGACATCCATCCCCCCTCGAAGCCCCCCCTTCCCCCCTCCCGCTGCTCGGGCGCAGGTTCTGGGAGCTCCGTCGTTGCGGAGGTCGTTGCCGGACACAGGTCGTCGACGTCGATCTCCTCTGCTTCCAGTTCAGTGTATGTGTGCTCGAACCCATGGTCCTCTCCCAACATGTTCACGTCCTCCTCTCCCCCTGTTGCCTGGGTGGGGTCTGCTTGCCAAGGCCCCATCCGCCACCTCGTGCGCCAGTCCTCTTCTGGTTGGTCGTCCCACCAGTAAGAAGGGTCGGTGTCCACCCCCGAACACGATCCCCTTGGAGGGCTCGACTCTGGCGTCGTCTCCTCTGCGGAGGAGAACCCTCAGAAGGTGCTGGCAGAAAGTGTGGGCGTAAAAAGCCAATCGTCGAAAAACTGTGCTGGCATGGGCCTGTGTGGGAAAAGGGCATGGAACTTGTCCTTGAGGAGGGGCTCGTCGAAAGCGTAGTCCGGCACCCAACTGTTGGTGCTGGCTGGGGCACCTTCTCTGGCGAGAAAATATTCTACTCCCTCTTCCCCCCATCTCGAGTCCAGAATCTCTGTGACCTCGTTGATTGGTTCGGCCCTAGGTGACCTCCCCCTCTTGGGCGACTCTCTGCTTGGTTCTGGTGCCGTCCCTGACTCCTGAAATCTGTGTGGGGCCTTGTAGGGGGTGAGCACCGACCTATGAAAGACCGGGTGCATTCTGGGACCCTCGGGGAGGGCCAGTCGAAACGCTACGGGATTGATCCTGGCCTCAACTTGGTACGGCCCTAGTTGCCTGTGTCCTAGCTTCTTTTTAGCTAACGACTTGGCCGGCACCGCTTGGGCCGCTAACCATACCCAGTCTCCCACCTGGATGTCTTCCCCCTCCCTCCTGTGTTTGTCCGCCTGCACCTTATAGGCTTGTTTAGCTAGCTCTAAATGTCTCCGTAGCTCGTCGTGCACCTCTTGCAATTCTGCTGTGAAATGGTCGGCCCCGTGCGGCGCCCCCTCCCCCGTCGTTACGAGCCCCGGGAAGGTTCTGGGATGCCGTCCATTGTTAGCGAAGAACGGCATCACCCCCGTCGACGTGTGCTTCGTGTTGTTGTAGGCAAACTCAGCCATCGGCAGGTAATCCACCCAAGCTGCGGGTCGCTGATTGGCGTAACATCTCAGGTACTGCTGCATGATCGCGTTGACCCTCTCTGCTTGGCCGTTGGTCTGCGGATGTCTCGCCGACGACAGGTTGAGTTTGATGTGCAGGATCCCTAGGAGCTTCTGCCAGAAACTAGAAACAAACTGGCGCCCCCTGTCGGACAGAATGGACCGTGGCATCCCATGCACCTTGAACACGTGGTCGATGAAGAGTTTGGCGGTCTGTTCCGCTGTCGCCACCCTCACGCAAGGAATGAAATGCGCCATCTTGGTGAACAGGTCTACAACCACAAGCACCACCGTCTTGCCTCGCGAACTGGGCAGATCAGTGACAAAGTCCAGCGCCACCCTCTCCCACGGTTGCAGTAGCGTCTCCAACGGTTCCAGCAGTCCCGCTGGCTTCTGGTGCACTGGCTTGGACCTTTGGCAAGTGTCACACCTGGCGACATAGTCCGCGACCTCCCCTCGCATCTGGGGCCACCAAAAGTCTCTGGCCACTAATTCCGTCGTCTTTTCCTTGCCGAAGTGGCCAGCGCTGGGTGCGTTGTGCAACTGCTGCAGAACCTTTGCGCGGAGATCGTCTCCCGGAACGTAGAGAGCACCTTTACGGGTCAGCAGGCCGTCGCGTATCTGGAACTCGTCGTCCTTCGCTGTGCCTTTCCGCACCTTTTCCATCTTGGACTGTGCGAACGGATCCGTCTGCAATGCGCGACGCACCGCCTCCAGGTCCACGGCGGCTGAAGCGCACGCCCATGCCTGCGGTGCAAAAATGTGCTTGGCTGCCACCGGTGCCGCTTCCTCGAGATACTGCGGTTTCCTGGAGAGCGCATCTGCTATGACATTGTTGTCGCCTGGGATGTACTCTATCCTGAAATCGAAATCTGCAAAGAACTCTGCCCAGCGTATGTGCCTCTGGCTCTGTAGCTTCGCCGTGCGCCAGTACTCTAGGTTCTTGTGGTCCGTGCGGACCTGCATGGCGTGCTTGGCTCCGATGAGGAAGTGCCTCCACGCCTTGAAAGCTGCGTGGATGGCCAATAACTCCCTGTCCCAGATGGTGTAGTTCTGTTCCGACTTGCTGAGCTTCCGGGAGTAGAAAGCGCAGGGCCTCCAGTTCCCCTGCGGGTCTCCCTGTAAGAGGACGGCCCCCACCGCTCTGTCAGATGCGTCAGTCTCAACCCTCATGGGCCTGCCGGGATTCACGTGTAGCAGCTGTTCTTCGGACGCGAAAAGACTCTTAAGTCTCCTGAAGGACTGCTCCGCCTGGTCCGTCCAGGTGAACTTCTTCTTCTTGGAGCTGAGAGTGTCCGTGATAGCTGCCGTCTCCCTGGCGAAACCCCTGATGAACTTGCGGTAAAAGTTGGCGAAGCCGACGAACCTCTGGACCTCTTTCCGATTTCGCGGGCTCTTCCAGTCCAACACCGCCCGGACCTTGGCGCTGTCCATGGCTAGTCCCCTGTCGGACAGCCTATAGCCCAGAAAATCCACCTCCGTCACGTCAAATTGGCACTTCTCCAGCTTGGCGTAGAGCCTGTGCTCCCGTAGCCTCTGCAGGACCTCCTTCATGTCGCTCTCGTGAGCCTCCGGCGATTCTGAGAAGATCAGAATGTCGTCGAGGAAACATACGCACTTCTTGTAGAGGAGTCCCGCTAGCACGTGGTGCATAAAAGCTTGGAAATAGTGGGAGCCATTTTGGAGACCAAACGGCATAACTCTGTATTCGTAGGTGCCCAACGGCGTGAACATGGCCGTCTTCCACTCATCACCCTCTCGCACGCGTATGAGATTGTAAGCTCCGCGGAGATCCAACTTGGTGAAGATCTTCCCTTTCCGCACCGTCGCGAGCAGGTCATTAATCTTGGGCATGGGAAAGGCCGCGGGCTTTGTCTTCAAGTTTATGAATCTAAAGTCTATGATCAGCCTTTTTTGGGGCGTGTCCTTCTTCTTCACAAAAAACACAGGACTGCCCCCTACAGCCTTTGATTCTCGGAAGAATCCCCGCTGCAGGTTGTGATCTATGAACTCCCTGAGCTCCTGCAGCTCCTCCTCGGACATGGAATACAGCTTCGCAGTCGGTAGCGTTGTCCCTGGCAAGAGGTCAATAGCGCAATCGTAGGGCCGGTGAGGTGGCAACTGGTCTGCCTCCTTTTCGCAGAAAACCTCCAAAAACCCCTTGTACTTGAGGGGTACTGCTTGCGCCATGCTGAGACGTAGCTGCTGCCCCTCCTCTTGGCCCTCCTCCTCCTGACCGGTCTGGATGCAATGCTGTGCGCAATAGGACGAGCCGAAGGTGAGCTGCCGCTGGTACCACGCCATGGTCGGGCTGTGCCTATCCAGCCAACTCATGCCTAACACTATAGGCGTGTCTGACAGGCGGGTGACGTTGAAACTGATGACTTCTCGGTGATTGCCAATCTGCATCACCATGGGTGGCGTCTGTTGTACCACCTGCCCACCCAGCAGTTTCCTGCCATCCACTGTGACGACGTTCAATGGCAGCGTGGCTGGCAGGAGCTCTATGCGATGCTGCTTGACGAACTGCACCCCCACGAAGTCTGCGTTGCTCCCACTGTCAATTGTAATGGGGACTTCCAGGGTGCGTCCATTAGGTAGCTGGAGAGTTGCAGTGAGCTGCACCACTGGCTTGGGTGGCAGGGGGTCTGTAGGCGGCAAAAGCGCTGGGGACTGCCCTACTGACTCGCCTGGCTGTGCCCCAGCATTGCTGCTTCCAGCCAGGCATTGCCGTTTCCCTGAAACTGCTCTTCATGTTGTGCTGCTGCAGTTACTGTTGCTAAGGCTGCAGTGTGCTTCTGGAGCCTCTGGGGACACTCTTTGGCCATGTGCGTCGCACTGTCACAGATGTAACACTTCCTGTTCCCTCTAGGAGGCTTCACCTTGACTGCTCCGGACGCTGAGGCTCCGGCAGCTGACTGAGCCATTGCACCACCCAGTTCCATTGGCTCCTCCCCTGCCTGCAACTGAGGTGAGGGACGCGTACGTCCTAGATCTCTGGGAAGGAAAGGAGGCACTCTAGACGGTGCGCGAAGCTGGCTACCCTCCTCATTGCGCCAAGGGCATTCTTCGTGGCGTACTCCAATGGCGAGCGCCCGCTGCACCACTTCTGCTAGGGTTTGAGGTCTGTCCCCCCCTTGCCAGTTCATCTTTTACAGGGCCAGAGAGCCCCTCCCAAAACAAGTCTCTTACTGCCAGGGAGTCTTTCTGCCATCTCAGTACATTCAGCAAGGCGAAAAACCTAGCATGGTACTGACGTACTGTAGCCTTGCCTTGCCGTAAACCATGCATCTCTTGGCGCGCTACATCCACATCCACGTTGGACTGGAAGCAAGCGTCCATGCATTTGATAAATTCATCGGAGTCCCTTTGAGCAGGGCAATCCTCGCGCCACAGATTGCGCAGCCAAGCCCTCGCTTCCCCATGCAAGTGGGACACAATGAAACCCACTTTCTCCTCCTCATCTTTAAAGTCGTCGCGAAGCAAATGCAACGCATATTCTACGTCTGCTCGAAAACTGGGGTACTGCTTCAGGTTCCCATCGAAGTGGGCTACCAAGTTGCCTCCCCTTCTGCCCAGTGCTACTCCAGCAGATTTGGCCCCCGGGAACCCCACTTGGCTTGCATGATCCCACCTGGCTTGCAGATCTTGGCACCGCTTTTCCGCCTCTTCCCCCTTCTTCTGGGAGACCACAACCGCAGTGGTAAGCTGGGAGACTGCGTTGCGTAGCTCAGCTATCTGCTCCTCCATACTCATGGCTGCCAAAATTCGTGAGCTTCGCAAAAAAATTTTTTGCGTACTTTTGGGAGGGGACTTACTGTCAGGGGCTGCCTCAGGTCTCAGCTCACAAAAGACCAACGCCAAGCTCTTCTTATATACAAGGATGTTTATTGCAGTTCATTATTGGTTCCACAACCGAGGCGTGCAGCCCCGCGTCTCTTAGCCTAGACGTTTGAAGTCCCCTCTGAATCGGTCCCGCCTCTACACCAGTTTAAGAGGCTTGTGCTAGACCACCTCTTCCTGTCCTTTCTTTTCCGCAGGGTCTTTCTGCCCCCCTGGGTTCCTTCCCTCCTGCTTTCCCCTGACGCGGATCCCTCAGATGCCTGCTCCCCCCTCCTTCGTGCTTTGGGGCCAGGCTCCTCCTCCGGGCTCTCTGCATTTCCGCGCGCCTCCACATTTGAACTTGGCGCGTGTTCGCTACCCCTGACCTTCCTTTTGACAGTTACACTACTCCCTGTACTACTCTCCGCCCCTTCCGGCAGGACGTCCTTCCCCGATCTCCTTCGCCTGTCTCCTTCCTGCTCTGCTCCGTGTGTCACACTGGGAACTCCACCCTTCTCACTCCGTTCCTCCTGGGAAGCCGACCCCGATCTCCCACTCCCACTCGGGGTTTCCCTGCTGCTTCCCTGCTCCTGGCAAGTCCCCCCTGTGACCCCCCTTGGCTTGACCAGGGGCGCCCCCTTCTGGGAATCCTCCGATTCACTTGAGAGACTCATGGAAGACCTCAAGTCATTGTCATCCTCTTCCTCACTGTCCTGGGATTCTTCCCCATCACTCTCCGTCTCCCCCCTCACCTGTGCCTCTGTCCCTGAACCCCTGACACCACCCTTTTATCTCTCTCTCACACACACTCTCTCACAGACTCTTCAGGTTACAGACTCTGCTAACCCAGAAATAGAACCTTGGGTTAAAAACTTTGCTTCAGGATGAGAACAGAAATCGCACGGGTGAGGCGCAGCGGCAGCAGGAGGCCCCATTATCTAAAGTGGTACCTCAGGTCAAGAGCAGTTTCAGGTTAAGAACAGACCTCCAGAACAAATTAAGTTCTTAACCCGAAGTGCCACTGTATTAGGACGGACGGCCACACAACAGGCAAGACTGAGTGTCAAAAATTACCACTGGAAATTGCCTTTTAACATTGAGATAAGTGTAGAAAGTTTCCTGCACTGTAAGAGCATCCCCATCTGTAACTCTTACGAGAATTTCCTTTATTCTTCTTAATGAAATTACATGTGAATATATTAATTTATACTGGTCAGATTTGCTGCTGACTAATCAAGTATTCTAGATTGTGATAAGCTAGGCTAAAAGGCTGTGATGACAGAAGCAACAGTAATATAATGACTGGAATTATTTCACAAAGTCAGTGAGTCTAGTTGCTGGATAAATTAAATCACAATGTTTCTGGAAGCACTCAGATAAGGAACTGTGTTCCAGTCACTGCTGAATATTTATCACAAAACAAGATTCTGTTTAGAAACAAAAACCTTTGCTTACATGATAACTGCAAGGCAGTTTATTACTCCCCAAGAGTAATAAAGAAACTTCCATTCTTTCAATGTCGTTCATTAATAAAAGAGGTATCCATACATTGACCTAACACTCACTGCCATGAAAGTGGTTCAAGGCCCTAATTTCAATTTTCACAATTGGGAGGAATATTACTGAACATCAAAGAAACAAAAGAATAATTATCTTGTTCCACAATAGAGCAAATGGAGTTTAATCAAAGAACCATGACAGACCTCAATTTGGCCTCACATTTTGGAAACGAGAAGTGATATCAAGCCCTTGGAATGTGAGCATTCATCTAAATCTGCCACAATTCTCTACCCAGGGCAATTCATCTGCTCTGGGCTTCTGATCCACCCACCGTGAGTCGGAAGCTACTTTCAAGTATTGCACATCCATAGTCGTGTTTTCTTCTCAATCAGTAGATGGAATAAATCCGGTTCTCACCTACAGGTCAATGAGGTTTTCTCCTTTGCTTATGTCTGAACCTGCATGTTTCTGTCTGCCCTATCAGCCTTGAATTAGTAGAAGTTCTGGTTGTGGCATATCCTTGAAGTGTTTGACCATTTACACTATATGAGTAAATGGGGTCAGATATATAAACGGAAACCTTATTTTGCTAATGCAAGTACATGACGTTTTTTATACAGTATAAAAAACACAAAACACATACTGAAAATAAGAACCAAAAATAAATGAATAATCAATAATCCCCCATCCCATGAGTTGGGCCTGGAAATGAGTGCAGTTGGGCATGGTGTAATATGACCAAACCATCTTGCCCAGGCCACCAAGTTCTGCACAAACTAAAGTTTCTGAATTGTCTTCAGAGTAGAACACCTTACAGTAATCTAACCTAGAGGTTTCCAGAGCATAGGGAACAGTAGTTAGGCTGATAGGGTAAAGCTGGGCCATCAGCTGAAGCTGATGAAAGGTACTCTGCATCACTGAGGCCACTTGAGCCGCATGTGACAGCAAAGGATCCAGACATACCCCCAAGAAGAAGATATCTGCCTCTTGGGTCTTCCAGTAAGTCTTTTTTTTTTTTAATGATATTTACTAAGAATTTTAAAATTACAGAAAAAAACAAAGAGAAAAAGAAAAAAAAACAAAGGAAAAACAAACAACAATTAAACAATACAAACTGATAAAAATCAAAATCCAAAAACAACAACAAAACACATAACACATCACAATCAAAAAGCAAAAATAAACCACAAAAATTTAAAAAACAAATCCAATATTCCCAAATCCTTAACTGTCATTACCTTATTTCATCGACCTCCTCACTCCTCCCTTTTTTGTATTCTAGTTGTTAATTATCACAGCAAATCCTTTCCATTTTTCATAGTATTCTGTCATTAAATTACCTCAATCCATTTTAACCTTACCTTACTATAAAAGACCCTAGCCACAGCAGTGATGTGTTACCCATAACACTGTTTCGTGTTCGGTGCGCACCCATAAAAAGACTTAAGTTGTCACCTTTTGAGCTCCTGTATGGGAGGCCACCCTCCTTTGTTCAGGATATTCCAGCTGACCTCAAACAAATAGGAGACCATGTGACACAGGGACAAGTGCACTCTCTCTCCCGTGTTGTTTTTGTTTCTCTTAACAGGTGGACCCTCAAGCACATGCCGTGCAGTATTGCCGAGCTGATTCATCAGTTCCAGGCTGGCAATAGCTATGGGTGAAAGAGTGGAAACGTGATCCACTTGCACCTAAGTGGTGTGGGCCTTACACCGTCTTGCTCTCTACTCCAACAGCGGTGAAGGTAGCTGAGGTGACCCCCTGGATTCATCACTCCCGTTTGAAGAAGTCCGAAGGCAGTTGGACATGCAAAGGTGACCCCTCTAATCCTTTTAAACTGACTCTCTCCAAAAACCCCTGTATCTAGCCCTACCGGGAACGGGCTAGGTCACGGGCAACATTAGACAACCGGCCTGCTGCAGCCACAACCTGGAAGCTGGCTGACCTGCGCACGCCTGAAGCTTGAGGAGCATCTGAATCAGCGATTGTGACCGGGAAGATTCTCCTATACAATTAATTGACTGCCCCCCCCCCTGTGGAACAATTATCAGAGATATTACTCATTGGGGATCATCGGGATATATGTTTTGGTCTTGGTGGTTCCCCATTTCTGTCACTGGGGGAATTATATTGGGGCTAATATTTTTTTGTTATCACAATAAGGTAATCTTTTGTGGAAGAAATGCATATACTAGACATCAACATGATTTTATTAGTAATCCTGATCCCTTGGGAAGGGGAAGGGTCCTTGAATCTGACCAAATTTGCTAAATATGGATTCCGCCATGACCACAATATGTGGGTAGGCTTAGCTGAGATGGTAGCCAATGTTACAAATAGGACCAATTGTCTTGTTTGCTCTCTTGGGCCAGATGATTCAGAGGGAGGTATGCCCTTATTACCGATACCATTAAATGCCATTGGTATGGTAAGCGAAATGCCACACCAAACAGAAGTACAGAATTTCCCTGGTTGGAACTCAACTAAACCAATACGAGTTATACCTGTGCAAGGGGAATTCTGTGTACGTAAATTATCAGAGGCAGCTGATCCTACCATGGTAGGCTCTTCTCATTGTCACTATACTTGGGATTATATTAAGAATAGTCAAACCTGGGCAAATGGTACTACCTATCGAACTCGGAATAGCTTGCCCTGTGCACCTCCTTTTATTCATGCATGGAAAATGGTGTGGAACATAACTGTGACAGCAGAAGGCAATCTAACATACTGCACTGTGAACTCTTTACCCCTTTTGATATTTCGCCTTATGCACTCCACGTACCAAAAACCTCAGACCCGATGGTTGTGGTGGATATGTGGAGAATGGGCATACAAGCAACTCCCTTCCAAATGGAGTGGGACTTGTTTCCTGGGATGGGTATTACCACCAATGTGGATTATGCCCACTAGTTCGGCCAAGCGTACACGAAGAAACGCTGATATTTCTCATCTAAAATTCAGGTAGTTGGAAGGAATTTGGAAACATTATTTTGGTGAATGAGCAAAGCACGGAACTGGTAGTGCTGTGAGAAAAACAAATGGCAGTGGACCAGAAAGCCACAGGCAGTTTCATGGATTTTTAATGTTCATATTTTATTGACATAATTTCAGTTTTAAAAGAACTAGATTGATACAGAGAAAAAAAGGGGGAAAGACCAAAGCTGAATATAAGCTGTCTGCTTATCTGAGTCACAAGGTGGAAGAGCTAGGAAAGAGGCTGGGTTTTAATAAGCAACCAGGGATTCCACAAATAACTGCCTGATCCTACAGCAGCAAGATCCTACCATCTTAAGTTTTACAAATTGCCATATTTTTAAGTATGAGCTACAGGTAAACAAAAAAAAATCTCTTTAAAAAGGTTAGTGTTTTGTTTAGGGAGACACCTTTCATCAAGTAGTGTAATGATCTCAGACAGGCAATCAAGCAAGCCCCAATAAGAATTAATGAGTCCCTGTCAGTTTTATGACATGTTTATTTACAATTAACACCCAGAGAGCGGCTCCAAACCTGTCGCTCTTAGCTACGAGTTGGTCATTCTGATTCCCTGCCCCTTTTGCAGCACAAAGGGTGCCAAAGATCTGTCCTTCCTCTCTTGTATATCTATTGCATTTTAACCCTCTCAGCTCTTCTGGTTTGGCGAGAAGGTGGGTGAATTCCCCCCCCCCCCGGCTATCAAACGAAGAGCCCTCTAAACGCTGCCTCCCTCCTGGTTGCATAGCAACCCCCTCAATGTCATCCATCTCCACCCCTCCCTTCTCCTGCGAGCTTTCCGAGCATGCTCCTCTGAGTCTGGGAACTCTTGATGAAGGGGGGATGAACTAACCCACTCCTGCTCTGTCTGTAGCTGCAGTCCCTCCTCTCCAGAGTCAGACTCTGGCTCCCTCTGTACTGGCATTCCTTCATCTCCAGAGTCAGACTCTTGCCAGGTGTTCTATCCAGCCACATCCCTGACATTATTTTGGTGAGTGAGAAAAGCACAGAACTGACAGTGCTGCGAGAAAGACAAATGGAAGTGGACCAGAAAGTCACAGACAGTTTCAGGGATTTTTAATGTTCAAATTTTATTGACATAATTTCAGTTTTATAATAAACAGAGTGATACAGAGAAAAAAGGGGGGAAAGAACAAAGCTGTATATAAGAAAGATATATTCCATGTCTGCTTATCTGAGTCACAAGGTGGAAGAGTTAGAAAAGAGGCCGGGTTTTAATAGGCAACCAGCATACCACAAATAACTGCTTGATCCCACAGCAGCAAGAATCATGAGAAAAGGCATGAGATCATACTTATATATGATGAAAAGCGATGTAGGAGATAAGCGGTGGGACACAGTGGAGGCCCAAAGTGATCAGAGTGGCCTTTTCACCCTCAGGAAGGAAGAAATCCTGGTGGCAATCCAATGGTGACTTGTGAGCAGGTAAAACAAATATTTGCTTATATAAAAGGACTTCTTCAACTCCGCCTTCTTGCAATCCTCTTCCCTTTGCCCAGACCTACCCTGGAAGATTGCGGACTACCTTGAGAGGTTTCTTGAGAGGGATGGAGTCCAGGAGGGGGAAATTGTAGGGGGCTGCTGAGTGTCGGAGTGGATGATAGCAGAGGTTTGTTGCCTGAGCAGAAGTCTGCTTGTGCAACAATGGCATTCAATATCTTAATTCAATTGGGTATCCGTTCTCACATCTAAGCGAAATTCTCCTACTATAGTCCAGAAAGTCGTAGATGAATTTAGCTCTTGCACATATGGTGACTGGAAATTCAGATGAGCTCAACATGGGACCAGTGTATGGGCGGCCAGAAAAAGTGCAGATGTTTTTAAGATCTTGGTCTGAGACATGAATGAAAGTGCGTTCGGGGATGGGAGCCAGGCCTTTTTTCTTGATTATATATTCGCAGTAATCTTTGACTTCAGTCTTCGGGTAATCGACATACTCGTGTTTGAAGGATTTGAAATCCCAGGATGCTTCAGTCCCCAGCACCATCCAGGAGAGCAAAACCAAGAGCAGCCATAAAGGACAGGGCCCCTTGGCAGCCATGGCTCACTGTGGCTCTTGGTGGTTGTTCTGTGCTGAAAAAAACCGGAAGCAGTGTAAAGTTCATTAGAGCATTTTCATGCTTTCCCCTTTCCCCATTTATTATATAACCCACTTCCCAGGAAATATCAAGGGAAAATGTGAAAAGGGCTATGACAGCCTTGCTCAAGTTGTAATCCTAATTCCCTCATTAGGTAGCTATGAGGCTCCCTAACACTGCCTTCACACACTGCCCCATCTACTTCAGTACTGTGATACCTCAGAAGTCAAACAGAATCCTTTCCAGAACTCCGTTTGACTTCCAAAATGTTCAGAATCCAAGGCACAGCTTCCAAGTGGCTGCAGGAGGCTCCTGCAGCCAATCGGAAGCTGGGGAAGTTGTGTCAGACGTTTGGGTTCCAAAGAACGTTTGCAAACTGAAACAATCACTTCCAGGTTTACAGCATTCAGGAGCCAAAATGTTTGACTCACAAGGCGTTCGGATCCAAGGTACGCCTTTATTATCTAGCATTGAGTTGTGGCCCTTCCCCATTCCCATCTTTCTTCCTCCACCCCATTTCAAACCTTGAAACTATAATTTTGTTGACAGGCAGATTGAAGAAATGAATAAGACTAAGTTCCAGAGACTAATAAGCACCTCAAAAATCACACAAAAATTAGCCTCTGCAAAGACAGTGAATGACAACATTATTCTTCATGTCACCACAGCAGAAATAAACAGGTGAGAGTTCCCCAAATTAGCATACTGAGATTCCCTAAGTGCCAAACTGTTAACCTGAGTCAGAGTGTGGTGGCCTCCTCAGGGAGCTGATTCAGGTTGTCATGAAATAATAGCAATTTATTGCTTTTATTGCCAATGTATCTTTATTGCCAGAAAGAAGGAACAGTGTTTGACTCCCAGGGCAGCATAAGTACAACCAACTGAAAAAAAGATTGTCCCTATCAGGAAAAAGCAGCAATGCAAAAGCAAGTCTGGAATGCAAAACAGGATGTTGATGTGTGGGACTGTACTATTGGAAAAAAGGGGCAGTCTATTCAGTGTACTGAGCACCGGATGTTAGCTCAGAGTGTCATCTGACCTGTACTGGAAGTACAGGGGTGGAGTAGAGACTCTATTGTTGAGAGACTGGAGAGTTCAGACACGTTTCTATGTACTGCTGGAATGACAGAAATAAAGAGATGTAAATAGATTTCTGTCTGTCTCTTTCCCCCTCCCTGAGGGTAGCAGGGAGGAGGGAGGAGGGTGTGTCCCTCTCACGCTGAGTGGGATCGCCGATTTGTGACCTTGCCTGTATCCTGCCGGGAGACGCAGATGGGAAGGTCAACAAGGATCTCAAGCCAAATGCCTGGAGTGAGGCCAGTTACCTCTGACTGCGGCTGAGAATCCTGACATCCCCTACTCGTGGCTGCAGATTGTAATGATACAAAAGGACAAAGGGATGAGTGAAGAAGAAAAAGACAGACCTGTGTGCCCATCCTTAAAGTCAAACAGACGAACTAAGAAATTCATAAAATTTATTCAAGTCAGACCCTAATTTCTCTTTGAGACATCCCAATGATGACTTGGCATCTACTTTCTATATTTCTAGATAAATGTAAACACCTTTGAAATGGGCACCTTTCATGACTGTAAAATTATCCTAAATCTCGGAATGTAGTTTTTTCCAATGAAGCTACATTTCCCTATACATAGAGTTTTACTTCCTACTTTCTGCTGTTCATACCTTCTCAAAATGTACATTTGTATATGAGCATACTGGGCTTCCTTGTACAGGGGTGGTGTTACTTACATGACTTAGTCTTCCTCCATAAATTAGACAAATTCTGCATATAGCAATATTTAAATTCCGGAGAAAGCATTGTAACCTAAATTTCAGCATGGCTGTTACATACAGTCATCTCATCAGCCTTCTGTACTCTGAATTGATACAGCCAATCCACAGCTCAGCCACCACATCTATTGTCAGAGAGCATGTGCTCAAAGATGATTGGCTGCCAGTGAAATGCAGGTAAAGAATATGGCTGCCATGACTAGAACTTAAGAAAAGGAGTCACACAGAGGTTAAATATTTATGAATATATGCATAGAGAAATAAAATTCCAGCGGGGGGGGGGGGGGAATACAAGGAGAAAAGTTTTGTTAAACATGGAAAAGGTTTATTCTATCAAAGACAGGGGGAAATTGAAATCAAGTATGGAAGAAAAGAAATGACAGACAAAGTTTAGCTATTCAAAAGCTGGCTGATTTAAAACCCGCCTGCAGTGTGCCTTCTAGGCCACCTTTCCCACTCCTGAGGAAAAGAATGAACATAGCTTCGCAGATGAGCATGTTGAGGTCTTTTTCTTACCTAGTGTAATAGAAATTGGTCTCCCAAAGAGTGGATGGAAATATCTTCTTTCGCTCGTATGCGCCTCTGAGCATCCTCCAGGAAGAGACACCTTATATAGAGATGCTATGGTGGATGACACCTTATATAGAGATATATATTCTGCTATGGTGGATGATGATACGTGGAAAATTGTTACTGGATTTCCTGGAACAAAGGCTGAGAACCTATTTTTCCCCTAGTAGGTGATGAAAATGAAGCATCAGTAGTAGAAAAATATGAAGGTCTAATTGCTAATTGGTCTTGAATATTATAGTAGTTCCCATATATTGTTTTACTGGAAGGATGCATTCTGTAGCCAACAGGTTGATGGTATAGCTGATGTCTATATTCTCGCATGAATATTTTTACTCACTCCAGACAGGCATATTACATCATGCAATGCATGGGAAAGTGTTCACCCACACATATTGATCAGGGCTAATCCTGATTCTCTGCAGTGGATACAGTGTTTATAGCATGAATGTTTCCCCTTGTTATTAAAGACTCACTGGAAGACCCAAGAGGCAGATATCTTCTACTTAGGGGTACCTCTGGATGCTTCGCTGTCGCTTGAGGCTAAGGTGGCATCAGTGGCACAGAGTACCACTGATTGACTTCAGCTGATGGCCTAGCTCTATGACTATCTGGACACAGACAGCCTAACTACTGTTGTCTAAGCTCTGGGTACCTCTAGGTTACATTACTGTAAGGTGTTCTACTAGAGCTCTGAAGACAATTCAGAAACTTCAGTTAGTGCAGAACTCGGTGTCCAGGGCAAGATTCTTCGGTCATATTACACCAAGCCCAACTGCACTCATTTCCAGGCCCGACTCATGGGATGGGGGATTAATTGTTGTTCATTTTTTTGGTTCTTATTTTCAGTATCTGTTTTGTGTTTTTTATACTGTATTCCTATGCATTATTATTGTATTAAGATATTATTTCTAGAGGTAAAAGCTGTATCCACCACCCAAATCATAAGTTGTACTCCAAGGCTTTCCAATTAAAACAGTTGACGCACAAGATTAACTCATCTTCAACTCTGTGGGCCAAAATGGAACTGGAACCCTCCGAAATCTCTCCTAATGCTTTATCCTTCATGAAAACATCACATGCTTGCATTAGCAAAATAAGGTTTCCGTTTCTATAGCTGACCCCATTTACTCATATGGTGTAAATGGTCAAACACTTCAAGAATATGTCAGAACCAGAACTTCTACTAATTCCAGGCCGATAGGGCAGACAGAAATATGCAGGTTCAGACATAAGAAAAGGAGAAGACCTCATTGACCTGTAGGTGAGAACTGGATTTATTCCATCTACTGATTGAGAAGAAAACACGACTATGGATGTGCAATACTTGAAAGTAGCTTCCGACTCACAGTGGGTGGATCAGAAGCCCAGAGCAGGTGAATTGCCCTGGGTAGAGAATTGTGGCAGATTTAGATCAATGCTCAAGAGCTTGATATCTCTTCTGTGGTCCAAAATGTGGAGCCAAATTGAGGTCTGTCATGGTTCTTCTTTGATTAAACTCCATTTGCTCTATTGTAGAACAAGATAATTATTCTTTTGTTTCTTTGAGGTTCAACAATATTCCTCCCAATTGTGAAAATTGCAATTAGGGCCTTGAACCACTTTCATGGTGGTGAGTGTTAGGTCGATGTATGGATACCACTTTTATTAATGAATGACATTGAAAGAATGGAAGTTTGTTTATTACTCTTGGGGAGTAATGAACTGCCTTGCAGTTATCATGTAAGTAAATGTTTTTTTTCTAAAACAGTATCTTGTTTTGTGATAAATATTCAACAGTGACTGGAACACAGTTCCTTATCTGAGTGCTTCCAGAAACATTGTGATTTAATTTATCCAGCAACTAGACTAACTTGACATTGTGAAATAATTCCTGTCATTATATTGCTGTTGCTTCTGTCATCACAGCTTTTTAGCCCAGCTTATCACAATCTAGACTACTTGATTAGACAGTAGCAAATTTGACCAGAATAAATTAATATATTCACAGGTAATTTCATTAAGAAGAAAAAAAGGAAATTCTCGTAAGAGTTACAGATGGGGGTGATCTTACAGTGCAGGAAACTTTTATACTTAACTCAATGTTATAAGGCAATTTTCAGCGGTAAGTTTTGACACTCAAAGTCTTGCCTGTTGTGTGGCTGTCCTTCCTAATACTGTGGTAGCTCGCGTTAAGAACTTAATTCGTTCTGGAGGTCTGTTCTTAACTTGAAACAGTTCTTAACCTGAGGTATCCCTTTAGCTAATGGGGCCTCCCCCTGCCGCGGTGCCGCAGCCACACGATTTCTGTTCTTATCCTGAAGCGAAGTTCTTAACCCGAAGTACTATTTCTGGGTTAGCGGCATCTGTAACCTGAAGCATCTGTAACCCAAGGTACCACTGTAATGATTCAGAATATCTATAACGGTAAACAAAGTTTCAGGTGAAAAGAATGCAACTGTGTTGGCCACACTCCTTAGCCCATCAAAATTGAAGCTGAAACCCATAGACTGGCTATGAGTTCTTGTTCCAATGACATCACATGTGGGGAAATTGTGCTACATTGTACTACTAGAGCTTCTGTTTTATTTTCTAATGTTATTTTCACATTGCAGATGAAAAGAGGGCAGCTGTGTTAGTCTCGGCCCATACTCCATCATTGTTGATGATTGTTCAATTTCAGAAATTGAAACTGGGTAGGATTTCTTCTTCGAAGACTTCCGGGTTAGCACCTCCGGTAATGGCTGAACTCCTCTGATCGGGAGGAATTTGCTTCGTGGAAATTAGGGTCTGGCCGCCATGGCGAAGGCAGGGACCCACCAAAAATCACAGGCGGGAGAAGCCTGTGAACGTGGGATTCGGCTGGCACCTTTTGCGCCTCCCCTACTCACGGGGAAACCCGGTTTCGGGGATCCGGAGCAACGTGGGGTGAGTGGCGCGGTGCTTCGAATTGACTGCTTCTTTCACGGAGTGAAGCCACATTGCTGTTGCCAGAGAGCGCTGAATTTTTCCTGTGGACAATTTGATCTTAAAACAACTACCCATGAGTAGAACGGAAAATTGTACTTTTAAACGTCTTAATTTGGCCAGCGGCTAAATCATCAAACCCCCCTTGGAAGCAGGAGAAGAGGGGGGAAATTTTAGATTGTATAAGCCTGCAGGAGAGAGTGAAGAAAGTTAAATTACCACCGCTCTGAACCTGG
The DNA here is from genome assembly GCF_965112155.1 of Podarcis liolepis. Classification (NCBI taxonomy): domain Eukaryota; kingdom Metazoa; phylum Chordata; class Lepidosauria; order Squamata; family Lacertidae; genus Podarcis; species Podarcis liolepis. The sequence goes on from NC_139573.1 coordinate 15,052,661, forward strand.
AAACGGGCTGCCAGTAAGACTGAAGTTTTGGATATGCTCATTGACTGTGAATAGATCGTTTGTTGACAGTAACTTAAAGAAGAGAAATACATTGTTTCCATTGTCTCCTTCTGCGTTTAAAAAGGAGTAAAAGTAATTGAGAATTGAAACTAACTTTATTGTTTGAACTGTGCTTAAAAGGATTGATACAAATCGAAATTGTTTCCCCCTAGAGGCAGCCTTTGAAATTGTTACATGAGCTGAGCTGGGGAAATTTCCACCTGCAAGATAAAACTGTGAGAATCTGGGATTGACCTTGGACCGTTAAGAATGTTGACAGAAGAAGCCTTAGTGGTTGCATTATGTAAGATTAATATTTCACTGGAACAGCTCCATAAGAAGATGGATGTGAGGACTATAAAAATTGATAACTTGGAACAAAAAGTGACTAATTTGGGACAAAAAGTTAATATTAATACAGAAATTACTCAGGAATCGATACAGGGATCTATTTTGATATGGCAAATTGAGGAGAAGGCGGGGGAGAAAATGGTTGTAGTGGAACCTAAAGCTGCACAAGTGGAGAGGGAGAGAGCCCCAGCCTCACAGATGCAATTTGATGACTATAAGTTGATGCCTTTTAAGACTGAATTTAGAGAAAGTCAGACTTTGAGGATTGGATCCCCACTTGGACTGAAGAAGGAAAGTTGGATAGATCCCTTAATGCAGGGATTTATTGACCTTTGGGACCTGGACTTGGGTCAGGAGGAGACTGGAATTGTGGGGACCGCCAGACTTGGAGGAACTTTGAAATACGACTGGAAATATCTTTTGAATTTCAGTTTTAACTATGGAGATTTGGCTGACTTGTCGAGAAGGAATAAAAACATTGCTAGATGGGAATTTCCCTGAGATCTACTTTTCAGCATCAAAGGAAGGAAAATAAGAACAAGATCAGGAGAAGACAAAGTAAAGTGCGTGTATAAATATGAAGAAGACTCGCAGAAGGGACTTGGAAAAGAGTTAAGAGCCTCGGACAGAAGATCACCAGGTTGGTGGACTATATGGAATTGACGGAAATGACTGGCAGAATCCGAGACCAGGGAGAAGAGACGGTGGAAGAATATTGGAAAAAGTTTAAAATCTATATATGGAAATAATGTAAAATTAATGAGTGTTAGAAAAATGTTGGAAGGGAATTATATGGCTTTAGTAGAAATGTTTTAAGGAATTAAGCATAAATAAGTATTATAGTATTAATGGAAAATAAGGTTAAAATATGTTAAGATAATCACATGACAGAAAATAGAGAAAGATGGAAAGGATTTGCTGAAATAATTAATAGAAATGAAATACAAAAAGGGAGGTGAGAGGAGGTTGATGAAACAAGGGAATGAAAGAGTGGATATTGAGATGGTATGATGTGTGTTTTTTGAATTGTTTTTGCTCTTGTTTTGTTTAATGTGTTGATGTTAATGTTGTGTTGTGTATTGTTTATATATTGTACTGTACTGTTTTGGGGTTTTTTTTTTGCTTTTGCTTTCCTTTTCTTCCTTCTTTTCTTTTTTCCTTTTTGTAAGGTTTAAAAGTAATAAATATTATTTTTTTAAAAAAAGATTTCTTCTTCGAATGATGTCACAGACAGCACCATCAGAGATGTTACAAAAGCTTCAGAAAAAAACTTGAGACACATGAGGTACAAATGAAAGTAAGAGAGAGAGAGAGAGAGAGCAGTTCACTGATCTCAGGCATTTATCTCTCCTGGCTCAACATGACCTTGAGCTAGTCAAAACAATATTTGCATCAGGAGTGAACCTTCTAGAAGCTTCCAGAATCCTCTAGCACTTTCCAGTTTCTGCCCTCAAAGATTTTAGTCATGACAGTATCATCTGCTACATTCCCAGAACTGGCTTCTCCCTTGTGTGAAAGCTCAAACATAATGCAGGAATGAACTGTTAACATTGGGGAATCTGCAGAAACTGCCTTCTCTATGCAGCTCTGGCCTATATGCCTATAATATCCAGTGTGAGGGTGAGATGAAAGGATGAGTTTTGCACCAACTGAAGTTTCCGAAATGTCTTCAGAGCCTGATGAGCTGATGGGTTTCAACTAACTGATGTTTCTGAATTGTCTTCAGAGTAGAACATCTTACAGTAATCTAACTTAGAGGTTCCCAGAGCATAGACAACAGTAGTTAGGTTGTCTGTGTCCAGATAGGGGTAAAGCTGGGCCATCAGCCGAAGCTGATGAAAGTTACTCTTGGCCACTGAAGCCACCTGAGCCTCAAGAGACAGCAAAGCATCCAGACGTCCCCCCAAGCAGAAGATATCTGCCTCTTGGGTCTTCCAGTGAGTCTTTAATAACAAGGGGGAACATTCATGCTATAAGCACTGTATCCACCGTAGAGAATCAGGATCATCCCTGATAAATATGGGTGGATGGACACTTTCCCATGCATTGCACGATGTAATATTCCTGTCTGGAGTAAAATGTTCATGTGAGAATATAGACATCAGCTGTACTATCAACCTGTTGGGTACAGAAGACATCCTTCCAGTAAAACAGTATATGGGAACTACTGTAATATTCAAGACCAATTAGCAAGTAGACCTTCATTTTTTTCTACTAATGATGCTTCATTTCCATCACCTACAGGGGAAAAAATAGGCTTCCAGCGTTTCTTCCACGACATCCTGTAACAATTTTCCACAATTCTCTGGAACGGATTCGCTTTGACTTCTGAGGTACCACTGTACAGAAGTAGATGGGGCAGTGTCTGACTGTGTTAATAGACAGCCTCATAACTTCCTAATGAGGGAATTAGGATTACAATTTGAACAAGGCTGTCATAGCCCTTGTCAGATTTTCCCTTGGTATTTCCTAGGAAGTGGGTTATATAATCTGATAGAAAAAGGGAAAGCATGAAAATGTTCTGTTGAACTTTACTTCGTTTCCTGTTTTTTCTGCGCAGAACAACCACCAAGAGCCACAGAGAGCCATGGCTAAATTTAATGAAAATGAGGAGGGATACCCAAATTTGCTGAGCTTTTTTTAGGGGGAATTGCACATGCGCCATCACCCCAGCAGGGCCATTGCTGGGGGTTGGTAAAGTGGGCAGCCGCTCCCCCCATGCCACTGCAGAAAATGCTCTCTAGAGCGTGCGCCTCCCACAGCAACATGTTGGGGAGTTGTGCGCCTGCCAACCAGCTGGCTGGCGGCATGCGACTCCCCCCCCCCCCCACTTATCCATGAATAGGATGATCACAGTTTTTTGACATTATTTTTGAGTAAAAAATCCTTGTCTAATACACTGAAATATAAAGTATACTTATTCCGAGTTTCAGCCTTTGGAGATGTCTGGAGAGCTACAGCTTCTTCCCTGTGCTTCATCTAGACCTTGAGGGTAGGAGGTGACATTTGTTCAGTTGTGTGTGCGTCTATGTGTGTTTGTGCAAATCAAAGATTGGGATCAAGATGAATGCTGAAAAAGCTATGGCATTCTAGTAACATCCCTCCATAAAAGTAAAGAGCCAGTTTTTCAGGTAACGAATGGAGTTGGTGCAGTCTTATCGTTGCAACGACAAGAGAATGTCATTTCCTTATTTGGGAGATCCAATCTTTAGCCTTTCCCAGAAACATTAAGAACATAAAATAAGCCCCACTGGATCAGCCTAAAGGGCCAACTAGTCCAAACTCCTGTTCTTTCTGCTCAGTGAGTTCCTGTGTCTTCCTTTATCTCTGCTCAGGTGCATTTCTCCCCAGAGCCATATAATTTCCCAAGAGGCCAACTGAGGCTGGCCCAGCAGTCTACGCCAGGCATAGGCAAGTTCCGGCCCTCCAGATGTTTGGGACTACAATTCCCATAATCCCTGACCACTGGTCCTGTTAGCTAGGGATGATGGGAGTTGTAGTCCCAAACAACTGGAGGGCCGGAGTTTGCCTATGCCTGGTCTATGCCATTGCTTAGTGATCCAGCTTGAAGAGGAGAAATGTGTGTCTGTTGCTGAAGAGGCATCATGGAGTAATGTTTCCTGAAAAAGGCACCCACATAATTGATTCAGGAGACTACAAGGGGATGCTGAAGGCTTTATACCTCACAGTTGGTGGAAGGCATGGATGTGCTGAACAGATCGTGGCCAGCAGGTCTCCTCTACTCTTTCCTTCCAACTCCTTTTCTGGTTTGAGTGCGGGAAAAGGAGCGACAAGAGAAAGTAGCAATCAAACCTGTTGCTCCCTATCGGCCCAAGAGATCATTGTTTTCTGAGATAGTATAGCTAGTCGTAGCCGCATCATGGACTCATTCTTGAAATGCCGCCTGTGGGGATTCCAATCACGGCAGAGAAGGTCAGCATGGGGCAGGGAACCAATTGTACATTGCTTTGGGGTGGGTGTAACCACTCTTTGAGCATAGGTTGGAATTCTCTCTATATAAGGTGTCTCTTCCTGAAGGATGCTCAGAGGCGCATATGAGCGAAAGAAGACATTTTGATCCACTCTTTGGGAGACCAATTTCTATTACACTAGGTAAGAAAAAGGTTTGGACATGCTCATCTACAAAGCTATTTTTCATTGTTTTGTTCAAGAGCGGGAAAGGTGGCCTAGAAGGCACACTATAGGTGGGTTTTTAATCAGCCAGCTTTTGAATAGCTAAACTTTGTCTGTCATTTCTTTTCTTCCATATCTGATTTCAATTTTCCCTGATTTTCTGATTTTCAATTTGATAGAATAAACCTTTTCCACTTTTAACAACGCTTTTCTCCTTGTGTGCCCCCCCCCCGGAATTTTATTTCTGTATGCAGATATTCATTCATTCAGCATGCTGAAATTCAGGTTACAATGCTTTCTCCAGAATTTATTGGGACATCTGAAAGAGAAAGGAGGGTCTGACTTGAATTTTATGTATTTCTTAATCCATCTGTTTGACTTTAAGGACGGGCACAGATGTCTGTCTTTTTCCTCTTTGCTCATCCCTTTTTCCTTTTGTATAATTACAATCTTCAGCCTGCGAGTAGGGACTACCTTTTTTTCAGTTGGTTGTACTTATGCTGCCCTGGGAGTCAAACACTGTTCCTTCTTTCTGGCAATAAAAATACAATGGCAATGATCAAGAAATTCCTGGTATTTCATGACAACCTGAATTAGCTCCCTGAGGATGCCACCACACTCTGACTAAGGTTAACAGTTTGGCCCTTTGGGAAGTAATGTCTTGAATTTCAGTATACTAATTTGGGGAACACACTTCTGTTTATTTCTGCTGTGGTGACATGAAGAATAATGGTGTCATTCATTGTCCTTGCAGAGGCTAATTTTTGTGTGATTTTTGAGGTGCTTATTAGTCTCTGGAACTGAGTTTTATCCTTTTCATCAATATGTCTAACCACAATATATATGATTGTATGGGGTGGAGGAAGAGAGATGGGAATGGGGAAGGGCCAAAACACTATGCTAGACAATAAAGGCGTACCTTGGATCCGAACACCTTGCAAGTCAAACATTTTTTGCCCCTGAATGCTGTAAACCTGAAAGTGAGTGTTTCGGTTTGTGAACGTACTTTGGAAATTGAACATCTGGTGCAACTTTTCTGGCTTCCTGCAGCCACTTGGAAGCTGTGCCTTGGATTCTGAACATTTTGGAAGTCAAACGGAGTTCTGGAAAGGATTCTGTTTGACTTCTGAGGTATCACAGTACTGAAGTAGATGGGGCAGTGTGTGAAGGCAATGTTAGGGAGCCTCATAACTACCTAATGAGGGAATTAGGATTACAATTTGAGCAAGGCTGTTATAGCCCTTTTCAGATTTTCCCTTGATACTTCCTAGGAACTGGGTTATATAATAAATCTGATGGAAAAAGGGAAAGCATGAAAATGCTCTATTGAACTTTACACTGTTTCCGGTTTTTTTCAGCACAGAACAACCACCAAGAGCCACAGTGAGCCATGGCTGCCAAGGGGCCCTGTCCTTTATGGCTGCTCTTGGTTTTGCTCTCCTGGATGGTGCTGGAGACTGAAGCCTCCTGGGACTTCCAGTCCTTCAAACACGAGTATGTTGATTACCCGAAGACTGAAGTCAAACATTACTGCGACTATATAATCAAGAAAAAAGGCCTGGCTCCCATCCCCGAACGCACTTTCGTTCATGTCTCAGACCAAGATCTTAAAAACATCTGCACTTTTTCTGGCCGCCCATACACTGGTCCCATGTTGAGCTCATCTGAATTTCCAGTCACCATATGTGCAAGAGCTAAATTCATCTACGACTTTATAGACTATAGTAGGAGAATTTCGCTTAGATGTGAGAACGGATACCCAATTGAATTAAGATATTGAATGCCATTGTTGCACAAGCAGACTTCTGCTCAGGCAACAAACCTCTGCTACCATCCACTCTGACACTCAGCAGCCCGCTACACTTTCCCCCTCCTGGACTCCATCCCTCTCAAGAAACCTCTCAAGGTAGTCCGCAATCTTCCAGGGTAGGTCTGGGCAAAGGGAAGAGGATTGCAAGAAGGCGGAGTTGAAGAAGTCCTTTTATATAAGCAAATATTTGTTTTACCTGCTCACAAGTCACCATTGGATTGCCAACAGGATTTCTTCCTTCCTGAGGGTGAAAAGGCCACTCTGATCACTTTGGGCCTCCACTGTGTCCCACCGCTTATCTCCTACATCGCTTTTCATCATATATAAGTATGATCTCATGCCTTTTCTCATGATTCTTGCTGCTGTGGGATCAAGCAGTTATTTGTGGTATGCTGGTTGCCTATTAAAACCCGGCCTCTTTTCTAACTCTTCCACCTTGTGACTCAGATAAGCAGACATGGAATATATATTTCTTATATACAGCTTTGTTCTTTCCCCCCTTTTTTCTCTGTATCACTCTGTTTCTTATAAAACTGAAATTATGTCAATAAAATATGAACATTAAAAATCCCTGAAACTGTCTGTGACTTTCTGGTCCACTTCCATTTGTCTTTCTCGCAGCACTGTCAGTTCTGTGCTTTTCTCACTCACCAAAATAATGTCAGGGATGTGGCTGGATAGAACACCTGGCAAGAGTCTGACTCTGGAGATGAAGGAATGCCAGTACAGAGGGAGCCAGAGTCTGACTCTGGAGAGGAGGGACTGCAGCCATAGACAGAGCACAAGTGGGTTAGTTCATCCCCCCTTCATCAAGAGTTCCCAGACTCAGATAGAGGAGCATACTTGGAAAGCTCGCAGGAGAAGGGAGGGGAGGAGATGGATGACATTGAGGGGGTTGCTATGCAACCAGGAGGGAGGCAGCGTTTAGAGGGCTCTTCGTTTGATAGCCCGGGGGGGGGGGGATTCATACTTAGCTCATACTTAAAAATATGGCAATTTGTAAAACTTAGGCAAAACAGTTTGTGGAAATGGAGCCAAAGACAGTAGAACCAAGTACTTCTAGTTTTGTCCCATTTCCCAAGCACTCACTCCCCACCCTGAATTCTGCAAGGCCAACCCTGAATCTGAGAAGGAAGTTGACAACCAGGGAAACCCCCTGGGCTGGCTGTTAGGTAAGAAAGGAGGCAGGTGATGGCTGACTGGGGTTAGGTTGCATTTGTTGGGGCAGTGCTCCTTTGATTCTAAAGGACCAGCCTCCACTGGTTCTGGTTTCTACTAGCACCGTCAGGGACTAATCTGATTGGTGTCCTGAGAATTCCATTTGGACCTTCGGGAAAAGTCAAATAGAATGGGGTCCTGCAAGCTGGCCGTGTGCCATAGGCCAGAAGCGGTGGCCCCCATAGAATAAAAGGCCAGGCAAAGCATTGACAGGGTGTCATCTGGAGCTGCAGGCAGACAAAAAGGAAGACTGGAAGCTAAATAAAGGAAACAGTAATTTATTGGGTTTGGTTGTTGTTGCATAAGAGCGTAACAGTTATTGAAAGCTGACAGCAACAGTGGATCTATTTCAGTTTATGGAAGGTGGGAGTAAAAATCTATACAGAATTAACACTGCAAACTTTAAGCACATTATATATAAATAAATCTTGGGTAGGACTGCCATATCCACAAACAAAAGTTTTTGGCATTTTTTACAAATTAAGATTTTGAACTGTTTTTAAGGAAATTCACATAAATCAACATTTCTGACATGGGTTGTCATGTGTCCAGATTTTTCTGGACATTTCAGCAAATTCCACTCAGACACTGGCCAAATCCTAGCTGTGTCTGGGAAATTCTAGACTTATGGCGATCCTAATGTTGGGTAAAGGAACATTTCAGAGAACATTACTTGATTGTAGGGCTTTTTTCAGCCAGAACTCCCTGGAACTCAGTCCTGGCATCTCTCATGAGGGCACCATTGCCATTTAAAGTGAAGAAGAGAGGTGTTTGTGATGAGTTCTGGCACCTCTTTTTTTAGAAAAATAGCCTTCATGCTTGGGAAACATAAGTAGAATGTAAAACATGTTGTTGCATGACAAGGCCCCCATTATTGTCCACCTAATGGCCAATAAACACACGGACATGATTCTTTTGATTTATGGGTTCAAATAGGCCACAACTTTATTGGTTACAGATGTGAGCTGTTCGGCTTAGGCATTGGGTGAAGCCAGGCTATATCTTGACTCCTGCCTGTCTGCTGGGAGTCCATCTAAGGGTAAACCACCATTAGGGGGCACCCTATGACTTACATCAATTAGTGACACCCCGAGGGGTCCCCGTAAGGGTTGTGACATGGCCCTAGCCCACGTCCTGGCATTGGACAGAATTCACAACTCCGGATCCCTTTAACGGGATACCCTTACTGAGGAGGGGCAGGCGGAGATTACAACCTCCCCTCCATTCAAACAAAGGCTAACCACCACTCGAGCCCAAAGGGCTTGCCGCCAACACCCTCACACCTGCAACCAGTCCCTGACACACTCTGAAGTGTCATTCAACAGGGTATCATTGCCGACATCATGAAGGTGTACCCCGTCACAGCGAGACAAGGCTTCCTTGTCGAAGGTGAAGACAGGTGATTGCTTTCTTTCTGGCTCTATTAATGGCCAGAAAGGAAAGCTAAGACCAGGCATCCCCAAACTCGGCCTTCCATATGTGTAGGGACTACAGTTCCCACCATCCCAGACCATTGGTCCTGTTAGCTAGGGATGAAGGGAGTTGTAGTCCCAAAACATCTGGAGGGAGGGCCGAGTTTGGGGATGCCTGGCTTAGACCATTGCTTAAGCTTTGTTTAAGCTGCCAAGCGGGAAAGGTGAGCAGACTTATTATAAGGGGAATACTTTTTTTAAAAAGAGGGGTGAACATACAGCATTGAACCACTAGATGGGGGAGCTGTTGTGTGTCCGAATTGCAACATGCAAAAGTGACTCCGATTTAGGTCTCATTAAATGCTACTAGGCAAGGGGAAATAAGTTAAACTGTATGTTTCAAAGTTCCGTTTATTGAAAAGGCTATGTGAAAAAATTGATGACTGCAGGCAAATTTAGTAAAAGTTTTCATGCCACCATGTTAGAGTGAATATGCCTCCCCCCCCCCCAATCACCAGCCCCCAAAGATTTAACTTCCATGGACACTGAGGTGGGAGCACCCAATCCTGAATATGGCAACTTCAATAAACACCCCAGCCAAGGCATTTTTTCACCCCCACAAAATCTCTAACACATACATTCCCCCCCTAAAATGCAAATGAAATACTAAGCACAGGAATTTGCATATCATGAGGACTATCCCTTGTAAATGGTGATAGATGTATATTTTCTCTGTCTCTGGCCAGAGGAGGATAGAATCAAGAGACCCTCTTTTTCGTCACCCTACTTCAAATCTGCTATATCTGTATCCCCTCTCTATGGTTTAGGGTCAGAGGTGGAGCTCAGATTCATTCCGTCCCTTGCTCAGATCTCGCTTCAGCAAGAAACTTACACGGTTTATACAAATATCTCTTGGCCTCATCTCCCTGACCCTCAACAATGGTCTAAGCTTGTCTTATGTAGCATAATGCCAGAGGCATGGTGGGTAATTAATACAGTAGCCAACATCCATAAGGTGGATGGTGTTAATTATTTTACCGCCTGCACTTGAAATTTGTCCCATTGTCAAAAACATAATAGCGAAAATTCTACCCACTTGTGAAGGGTGTACACAAATGGAATGGTCATGCTCTATAAAATACATTGTGTGGATACTGTCCTCCTTAGACTGTTGTTGCATGACAGTGGATACATACTGTGAAATCCTGACTCAGCACATTGTTGTTTATCAAGTACTGACTGGCAAGTGTCAATATTCACACAGACATGTGAGCATGACTAGACAAATTCCACCAAAACATTTGCAGATGAGAATTTGAAAGGATATACAGTGGTACCTCGGGTTAAGAATATAATTCATTCCAGAGGTCCATTCTTAACCTGAAACTGTTCTTAACCTGAGGTACCACTTTAGCTAATGGGATCTCCCACTGCTGCTCCCGCCGTGCCACCACTCTGCAACTTCTGTTCTCATCCTGAAGCAAACTTCTTTACCCAAGGTACTATTTCTGGGTTAGTGGAGTCTGTAACCTGAAGCATCTGTAACCCGAGGTACCACTGTACAGTCACATTGAGAGTCGAACGGAATCCATTCTGGAAGTCCGTTTGACTTCCAAAATGTTCAGAAAGCAAAGCACGGCTTCTGACTGGGTGCAGGAAGGTCCTGTAGCCAAGCAGAAGCCACAGAAGCCCCGTTGGATGTTCGGGTTCCAAAGAACGTTTGCAAACCGGAACAGTCACTTCTGGGTTTGTGGCATTCAGGAGTCAAAACTTCCAAGTTCCAGGGTGTTTGGGATCCAGGGTACGACTGTACAGTATTCGTTTGAACTCCAAGCCGTTTCACAAAGCAGCCTGAAAGAAAGTGTTTATACACCCACTTTACTTTTCCCCCAGGTATCTCTTTCAGGTGGCGGTCGCCCACGATGATGCCTTTCAAGGGATCTGGCCTTGTGCTCCTCACCTTTCTGGTGTCTGTGCTAGTCCTGGGAGCCTATTGTGCACCCAGCTATGAGACGTTTCTAACCCAGCACTACGATAATCCCAAGAGCAGCGTCGGCAAGCAGTATTGTGACGTCATGATGAATAGACGTGGGCTGGACAAACCAGCATGCAAGGAAGTGAACACCTTCATCCACAGCACCAAGAATAACATCATAGCTGTGTGCACTGCATCTGGAGGGAAGGATTATGGGAAGGGGTTGAGGATTAGTCTCCGCCCCTTCACTGTCACCACCTGCAAGCACAAAGGCGGCTCAACTCGCCCACCTTGCAAGTACTCTGATAACAAATCCTCCAGGTACATCGTCATTGCCTGTAATCAGGATGGGAAGCCTGTGCACTTTGATGAAAGCCTCATTGTACCATAGGATTTTCAAGGCCCAGATAAAAAATGTTGTCATCTCCTACACCTTCACTGAAAATGTTTGATTTCTTTAGAAGCTTTCAGTTCAAAAACTGAGTAAAGAAGAAATGTTTAAAAGAGTCTGCTAATTGTTAATTACCATGTTGATTCCCTGCATATGTATCTGTCCCATGTCTGAGCCCTGAAAGCTCAAGAGTACGGGAGTGTGCGTGTTTCTAATACATGTGGAAATAAAAATCATTTGCTTTAATCACCCATATCCATACCTGTATCAGACAGCAACATGGCAGAACATTACACAAACCTGGGGAGATTGGAAGCTTTGGAGGAGTGGACCCTCTATTTCATAAAACAGTGTGAAATAATGAGTAGGAAACAGGTTATGAAATGGCTTTCAGATCAGGAAGCTTCCCCTGTGCACAAGCCTTAAGTCAATGTATTTCCTCTATGCTTATCTGAGTGTCGGGGACCGTGCTGAGGAGGGGTGCACTGAGGAGGAACAGTGGGAGCCTCCGCCTGATCCGGATCCTGAACCTTCCCAGAGCAGTATAGATTTGGAAAGGTGGTTTGCAGACGGACATAGTTCAGAAGGCAGAAGCTGGGAAATACTGGATGGGGAACAGCTAGGAGAAGCACTGGGAGAGAGAGGGTTAACAGATTCACTGTCTCTGGAAAGCATTCATCCGCTCAGCCCAAGGTCAAGAAGAGCTGGTAAGGTGGCAGCACAGAAAGCACAGTAGTTACAAGACACAGTAGTGACATGGGTGACTAGGGAGGAAGTGGGTGGAACCCTGAATTGGGAGTGCTACCGTTCCTAGGAAATAGATTCTTTGTTCTCTCGCTGTGATCATTAAACTTTCTAACTGGTAAAAAGACTCCTTTTCCTTTGATCTGCTTATGTACAGCCAAAGGGGGAAAGAATGCCAATTCTCTGAAGTCTGACACTGAGTCACAGTGGGAGGGGGAGGGGTCAGAAACAGAAATGGGTTTCAATAAGCAACAACTGACACAAGACACCGACACAAAATGACTCCCCCTTCAACTCCTCTTTATTTTATTTTAAAATCTCTGCCATCTGAAAAAATCATTGTGGTTAGACTCCCTTCTTTTGATTTCACCCCTCTTTCTGTTCTCTGTAATTCTACTGAGGTGACACCATTGAAATCCCCCATGTAATCCATTCTTTTAACCAACACAAACAGGCTGCCTCATACTACATTTGCAGGTCTGGCAGGGAAATGCAGCCTCTTTCCTTTATATCTATCACAAGTTTATGTTTCATTCTTAGCTTTCCCCCCTGCCAGATGAATTTAGAAATATCCATCTTCCAGTGTTTGAAGCAGCCTGAAGTATTTGCATTTGGAATTGATTGTATAATAATCAATAATACTTTGGTGGTCCCGAGCCTCAGGGAGGTTAGACTGACCTCGACCAGGGCCAGAGCCTTTTCAGCTCTGGCCCCGGCTCTGTCTCAAGAAACTAGGGCCCTGCGGGACTTGACATCTTTCCATAGGGCCTGCAAGACGGAGCTGTTCTGCCAGGTGTTTTTCTATGGGACTCTGTATGTAACTGGCCTCCTTGGCTATTTCTAGAGGCCCATGGGATACCAGCACACGTGGCTGGGCCTGGTGAATATTTAATATTCCTTACCCCTATGGCTGCAATTCGTGGGTTCCCACTTAATTTTATTCTGAATTTAAATGTGATTTTGAACTGTATTTTAACCAATTGTTCGATTTTGTGTTTTTAATGTATTATATATTTGGTGTTAGCCACCCTGAGCCCGGTCTTGGCTGGGGAGGGTGGGGTATTATTATTATTATTATTATTATTATTATTATTATTATTATAGTGCATTTTATGACATATTACGGCTCCATTCTTCTCTTTTGTTGTTATTTCGCTCCAGAGTTGTGCTTAATTCTCTTTCCCCACTTCCTGCCCCACCCACTTGGTGACACACTTGAGTGCCCCCCAAGGGGGTTTCCTATTATCAGTCTGACAACTATTTATTATTTATTATTACTGTTTTCTTTACTTTCTTTAAAAAAATTTGCACCCCTAAGAATTGGGCAACCAGGGAATGCAGTGAAGGTATGGGATTTTGAAAATAACTGGGAATGAATGAATGAATGAAGAAAGAGTTTGCTGGGGTTATGCCAGTGCTTGAAGTAATAAAAACCCAGGTTTTTCCCCATGTTTGTTTTATTTACTGTGAGCTTCAGAGATATCCAATTCTGTGGGGAAAGTGGGATGTAAATAAATAAACAAACAAACAAACCCAAAACAAACACACTAAAAGTGTGTTTGTGGCAGGGGAGGTTATAGGCTTTTCCCCTTGTTTTTATTATGTATTTCATAGTTTTGTATTTTTGTTCAGTGACCTGCCCTGAGATCTTTGGATGAAGGGTGGTATATGAATTTAATGAATTAATTAATCAATCAATTCATAATTGTTAATAACAATAGCAAAGCTGGCAAAACACAAAACTGAGGACTCATGGAAGTTAAGCTTACTCTCCCCCAAACCTTTTAAAAGATGTGCTGGGAGCTGTTAGGACCCCCTTTCTCCCCCTTTCGATGGGACCAAGGAAAATGGACTTTTGCAGAAAAGAAATATGTACTCCCACTCATGTTTGCCCCTCTCCTGTCTGTGAGACTTTGTATACTTAAGCCAGAGTTTTCTGAACAAACAGGAATAAAACACACGAGATAAAACGAGAGCCAGTGTGGTGTAGTGGTTAAGAGCGGTAGTCACGTAATCTGGGTAACCGGGTTCGCGTCTCCGCTCCTCCACATGCAGCTGCTGGGTGACCTTGGGCCAGTCACACTTCTTTGAAGTCTCTCAGCCCCACTCACCTCACAGAGTGTTTGTTGTGGGGGAGGAAGGGAAAGGAGAATGTTAGCCGCTTTGAGACTCCTGAAGGGGAGTGAAAGGCGGGATATCAAATCCAAACTCTTCTTCTTCTTCTTCACTGTCCTTTCCCTGTTTTTGCAGGGAAAATAGTTATTTTAGCAAAGTCAGAAAGGCCTGTAAACTCACACATTGAGGACAATAAGCCACAACATACAAAAGCTATGTAGAAACTAGTTAACATGAATGTTGCAAAAGGGACTTGAGGACTTGGCCCAGATGGCGGACCCAACTCTAGTGAACTCTTGACATTCCCTGGGGTTTCTAGACCCTACCAGTCCTCTGCGAAGAGAATGAATGACACCATTATTCTTCATGTCACCACAGCAGAAATAAATAGGAGTGAGTTCCCCAAATTAGCATACTGAGATTCCCAAAGTGCCAAACCGTTAACCTTAGTCAGAGTGTGGTGGTCTCCTTAGGTAGCTAATTCAGGTTGTCATGAAATAATAGCTATTTATTGATCATTTCCTCCAAAAATTAAACAAATCCTGGATTTAGCAATATTTGAATTCCGGAGAAAGCATTGTAACCTAAATTTCAGCATGGCTGTTACATACAGTCATCCCATCAGCCTTCTGTACTCTGAATTGATGCAGCCAGTCCACAGCTCAGCCACCACATCTATTGTCAGAGAGCTTGTGCTCAAAGATGATTGGCTGCCAGTGAAATGCAGGTAAAGAATATGCTGCCATGACTAGAACTTAGGAGAAGGAGTCACACAAAGGTTAAATATTTTTTCACAAAAATCAAAATCTGCATACAGAAATAAAATTCTGGGGGCGGGGGCATACAAGGAGAAAAGTGTTAAATATGGAAAAGGTTTATTCTATCAAAGATGGGAGAAAATTGAAATCAAGTATGGAAGAAAAGAAATGACAGACAAAGTTTAGCTATTCAAAAGATGGCTGATTCAAAACCCTTCAGTGTGCCTTCTAAGCCACCTTTCCCACTCCTGAACAAAACAATGAACATAGCTTTGAAGCCGAGCATGTCAAGGCCTTTTTCTTACCTAGTGTAATAGAAATCGGTCTCCCAAAGAGTGGATCGAAATTGTTAGGATATTTCCGCTCCACCTTAAAAGGGAGCAGGCTTTGTGAGTCACAGAGTCTACGTATTTCCTGTTCACAGGAAGTTTATGTTTGTCTATTGCTTTCGTTTTCGCTCTGTGCCTGAGACATTGAAGCAGGCAGTCATGTCTTTTCTTTGCTCTGACCAACGCTGAATAAAGTTATAAATAATGCTCTCCTGAGTACGTCTTTCGCTGTACGAACTCTGCGATAGAGCGTGCACGAGCTCTGGAATGTGGAAAGCTATTTCCTGGGCCTCGTGTCACTAATTGACTGATACTGTATCTACGGGAGATCGATGGACGTCCGGAGTCGACGTGGAGGCAGTGATGGCCTTTGTCTCCCTGGCAGTATCCCAACAGAAATATCTTCCTTCGCTTGTATGCGCCTCTGAGCATCTTTCAGGAAGAGACATCTTATATACAGAGAGTTCAGGTGTGGTGGATGATTATACTTGGGAAATTATTACTAGATGTCCTGGAACATCCAGGACTGGGAACCCATTTACCTCCTGTGGGAGATGGAAATAATAATAATAATAATAATAATTTTTTATTTATACCCCGCCCTCCCCAGCCAAGGCCGGGCTCAGAGCGGCTTACAAGCAATAATAAAAACAAGATGAATGATTACAACTTAAAAACAAAAATAAAATACAACATTAAAATAATGGAACATTAAAATAATAAAATGTAGCCTCATTGCAGGAGGAGAAGGAAAAGAAAAAAGAAAGAGAGAGAGGGAGGGAATCAAATTGGCTCCAAGCCAAAGGCCAGGCGGAACAACTCTGTCTTACAGGCCCTGCGGAAAGAAATCAGATCCTGTAGGGCCCTGGTCTCATGAGGCAGAGCATTCTACCAGGCCGGAGCCAGAGTTGAAAAGGCCCTGGCTCTGGTTGAAGCCAATCTAATTTCTTTAGGGCCTGGGACCACTAGGGTGTTGTTATTTATGGACCTTGAGGCTCTCCGTGGGGCATACCAGGAGAGGCGGTCCCGTAGGTACGAGGGTCCTAGGCCGTGAAGGGCTTTGAAGGTCAAAAGCAACACCTTAAATCTGACCCTGTACTCCACCGGGAGCCAGTGCAGCTTGAAAAGCACTGGGTGAATATGCTCCCATGGCAGAGACCCTGTGAGGAGCCTCGCTGCAGCATTCTGTAGCCGCTGGAGTTTCTGGGACAGCTTCAAGGGCAGCCCTGCATAGAGCGAATTACAGTAGTCAAGCCTGGAGATGACTGTCGCATGGATCACTGTGGCCAAGACGGGGCGGGAAAGGTAAGAGACCAACTGCTTGATGCGGCGAAGGTGGAAAAATGTCGCCTTGGCTGTTGCTTGAACTTGCACCTCCATGGAAACGGAGGCATCAAGGATTACACCCAAACTCTTAACAGAAGGCAATGGCACTAATTGGGCCCCCACAAGAGAAGGGAGTTGGTCCCTCATCCCCATGCCATCCTGACCTAGCCATAGGACCTCTGTCTTTGAAGGGTTTAGTTTCAATCGGCTCCCACAAAACCATCCAGCTACAGCTTCCAAGCATCTGGTCAGTGTGAATGAAGTATCATTAGTAGAGAAACATGAAAGTCTACTTGCTAAATGGTCCTGAATCTTATAGTAGTTCCCCACCATTGTTTTACTGGAAGGATGCATTCTGTAGCCAACAGGTTGATGGTACAGCTGATGTCTATATTCTCACATGAATATTTTTACTCACTCCAGACAGGCATATTACATCATGCAATGCATGGGAAAGTGTCCATCCACCCATATTTATCAGGGCTAATCCTGATTCTCTACGGTGGATACAGTGCTTATAGCATGAATGTTTCCCCTTGTTATTAAAGACTCACTGGAAGACCCAAGAGGCAGATATCTTCTACTTAGGGGGACCTCTGGATGTTTTGCTGTCGCTTGAGGCTCAGGTGGCTTCAGTGGCCCAGAATAACTTTCATCAGCTTCGGCTGATGGCCCAGCTTTACCCCTATCTGGACACAGACAGCCTAACTACTGTTGTCTGGGCTCTTGGAACCTCTAGGTTAGATTACTGTAAGGTGTTCTACTCTGAAGACAATTCAGAAACTTCAGTTAGTGCAGAACCCATCCTTTCATCGCTCTCTCTCACACACACACTCTCTCACAGACTCTTCAGGTTACAGACTCTGCTAACCCAGAAATAGAACCTCGGGTTAAAAGCTTTGCTTCAGGATGAGAACAGAAATTGCATGGGTGCGGCGCAGCGGCAGCAGGAGGCCCCATTATCTAAAGTGGTACCTCAGGTCAAGAGCAGTTTCAGGTTAAGAACAGACCTCCAGAACAAATTAAGTTCTTAACCCGAAGTACCACTGTATTAGGAAGGACGGCCACACAACAGGCAAGACTGAGTGTCAAAAATTACCACTGGAAATTGCCTTTTAACATTGAGATAAGTGTAGAAAGTTTCCTGCACTGTAAGAGCATCCCCATCTGTAACTCTTACGAGAATTTCCTTTATTCTTCTTAATGAAATTACATGTGAATATATTAATTTATACTGGTCAGATTTGCTGCTGACTAATCAAGTATTCTAGATTGTGATAAGCTAGGCTAAAAGGCTGTGATGACAGAAGCAACAGTAATATAATGACAGGAATTATTTCACAAAGTCAATGAGTCTAGTTGCTGGATAAATTAAATCACAATGTTTCTGGAAGCACTCAGATAAGGAACTGTGTTCCAGTCACTGCTGAATATTTATCACAAAACAAGATTCTGTTTAGGGGAAAAAAAACCTTTGCTTACATGATAACTGCAAGGCAGTTTATTACTCCCCAAGAGTAATAAACAAACTTCCATTCTTTCAATGTCGTTCATTAATAAAAGCGGTATCCATACATCGACCTAACACTCACCACCATGAAAGTGGTTCAAGGCCCTAATTTCAATTTTCACAATTGGGAGGAATATTACTGAACATCAAAGAAACAAAAGAATAATTATCTTGTTCCACAATAGAGCAAATGGAGTTTAATCAAAGAACCATGACAGACCTCAATTTGGCTCCACATTTTGGAAACCAGAAGTGATATCAAGCCCTTGGAATGTGAGCATTCATCTAAATCTGCCACAATTCTCTACCCAGGGCAATTCATCTGCTCTGGGCTTCTGATCCACCCACTGTGAGTCGGAAGCTACTTTCAAGTATTGCACATCCATAGTCGTGTTTTCTTCTCAGTCAGTCGATGGAATAAATCCAGTTCTCACCTACAGGTCAATGAGGTCTTCCCCTTTGCTTATGTCTGAACCCTCTTATTTCTGTCTGCCCTATCAGCCTTGAATTAGTAGAAGTTCTGGTTGTGGCATATCCTTGAAGTGTTTGACCATTTACACTATATGAGTAAATGGAGTCAGTTATAGAAACGGAAACCTTATTTTGCTAATGCAAGTACATGACGTTTTCAGGAAGCATAAAGCATTAGGAGAGATTTGTGAGGGTTCCAGTTCCATTTTGGCCCACAGAGTTGAAGATGAGTTAATCATGTGCGTCAATTGTTTTGATTGGAAAGCCTCATAGTATAACTTATGATATGGGGCACCAAGACCACCCCTTCTTGTAGATACAGCTTTTACCTCTAGAAATAATATTTTAATGCAATAATAATGCATAGGAATACAGTATAAAAAACACAAAACACATACTGAAAATAAGAACCAAAAATAAATGAAGAATCAATAATCCCCCATCCCATGAGTTGGGCCTGGAAATGAGTGCAGTTGGGCATCGTGTAATATGACCAAACCATCTTGCCCAGGCCACCAAGTTCTGCACAAACTAAAGTTTCTGAATTGTCTTCAGAGCAGAACACCTTACAGTAATCTAACCTAGAGGTTTCCAGAGCATAGGGAACAGTAGTCAGGCTGATAGGGTAAAGCTGGGCCATCAGCTGAAGCTGATGAAAGGTACTCTGCATCACTGAGGCCACTTGAGCCTCATGTGACAGCAAAGGATCCAGACATACCCCCAAGAAAAAGATATCTGCCTCTTGGGTCTTCCAGTAAGTCTTTTTAAAAAATAAATAAATAAAAAATTATATTTATTAAGAATTTTAAAATTACAGAAAAAACAAAGAGAAAAAGAAAAAAACAAAGGAAAAACAATCAACAATTAAACAATACAAATTGATAAAAATGAAAATCCAAAAACAACAACAAAACACATAACAGAACACAATCAAAAAGCAAAAATAAACCACAAAAATTTAAAAAACAAATCCAATATTCCCAAATCCTTAACTGTCATTACCTTATTTCATCCACCTCCTCCCTTTTTTGTATTCTAGTTGTTAATTATCACAGCAAATCCTTTCCATTTTTCATAGTATTCTGTCATTAGATTACCTTAATCCATTTTAACCTTATCTTACTATAAAAGACCCTAAAACTTAAAACTTAGATCTTATTTATACCAATTTTTCATAACCATAACATATCCTTACATAATTCTTTTAACATTTCTGCTAAAGCCAAATAATTTCGTTCCAACATTTTGCTAACAATCATCAATTTTACAAAACAATCCTAATAAATTTTTTTAAAACTTTCTTCCAATCTTCATCCAACGTCTCTTCCTCCCGGTCCCGGGTTTTGTCAGTCCTTTCTATCCCATCCATCTAGTTCATTAACCTGGTAATCTTATGTCCGAGGCCTTTAAGTCTCTTCCATGTCCCTTCCGCAGATCTTCTTCATATTTATACCTGTACTTTACTTTGTCTCCTGCTCCTTTCACTCGTGGAAACTCCAGCTTGACAGTATTTTTGTCCCTTCTCGACAGATCAGCCCCTTTTCCATAGTCGACACTAAACTCCATGTGGTATTTAAAAACATGTTTCAATGTCCCTCCAAAGTTAAGAACCCCCACAACCCCAAACATCTCACGGCCCATTGCCAGACTTGAAAAGTGAAAACATCCCTGCATAGGGGGGGTCTATCCAACCCCCCATTTCCAAACCAAACAGAACTCTATCTCTCAAAATCTGGCTTTTTCCAAGTTCATTTGTGAGATCCAACAACTCATGTTCCTGCTGGGCCACAGCTCCCTCCATCTCTGCCACCCGAGGTACACCAGTAAGTCTTTAATAACAAGGGGAAACATTGGTACTATAAGCACTGTATCCACTATAGAGAATCAGGATTAGCCCTGATAAATACAGTGGTGCCTCGCAAGACGAAAAGAATCCATTCTGTGATTCTCTTCGTCTAGCGGTTTTTTCGTCTTGCGAAGCAAGCCCATTGACGGATTAGCGGGTTAGCGCTATTAGCGCTATTAGCGGCTTTTAGTGGCTTTTAGCGGCTTATCTGCTGATCGGATCAGCTGATAAGCGGCTTAGCGGCTTAGAAAAAGGGGGGGAGGAAAAAAAACCAGCAGGAACTCGCAAGACGTTGTCGTCTTGCGAAGCAAGCCCATAGGAAATTCGTTTTGTGAAGCACCTCCAAAACGGAAAACTCTTTCGTCTAGCGAGTTTTCCGTCTTGCGAGGCATTCGTCTTGCGGGGCACCACTGTATGGGTGGATGAACACTTTCCCATGCATTGCATGGTGTAATATGCCTGCCTGGAGTGAGTAAAAACATTCATGTGAGAATATAGACATCAGCTATGCCATCAACTTCTTGGGTACAGAATGCATCTTTCCAGGAAAGCAATATATGGGAACTACTATAACATTCAGGACCAATTAGCAAGTAGACCTTCATGTTTTGCTACTAATGCTGCTTCATATCCATCTCGTATGGGGTGGGGTGGGGGGAACGCTTCCAGCAATTTTCCACGTATCATCATGCACCATAGCTTAATTCTCTCTATATAAGGTGTCTCTTCCTGGAGGATGCTCAGAGGCGCATACGAGTGAAAGAAGATATTTCGATCCACTCTTTGGGAGACCAATTTCTATTACACTAGGTAAGAAAAAGGCCTCGACATTCTCATCTGCGAAGCTATGCTCATTGTTTTGTTCAGGAGTGGGAAAGGTGGCCTAGAAGGCAAACTGCAGGCGGGTTTTAAATCAGCCAGCTTTTGAATAGGTAAACTTTGTCTGTCATTTCTTTTCTTCCATACTTGATTTCATTTTCTCCCGGAATTTTATTTCTGTATGGAGATATTCATTTTTTTGAATAAATCTTTAACCTTTGTGTGTCTCCTTCTCCTAATTTCTAGTAATGGCAACCATATTCTTTACCTGCATTTCACTGGCAGCCAATCATCTTTGAGCACAAGCTCTCTGACAATAGATGTGGTGGCTGAGCTGCGGATTGGCTGCATCAATTCAGAGTACAGAAGGCTGATGAGATGACTGTATGTAACAGCCATGCTGAAATTTGGGGAGGCCACCACATTTTGACTAAGGTTAAAAGTTTGGAATTTTGGGAAGTAATGTCTCCCTCTCAGTATGCTAATTTGGGGAACTCACTCCTGTTTATTGCTGCTGTGGTGACATGAAGGATAATGGTGTCATTCATTGTCTTTGCAGAGGCTAATTTTTGTGTGATTTTTGAGGTGCTTATTAGTCTCTGGAACTGAGTTTTATTCATTTCTTCAATA
Source organism: Podarcis liolepis (assembly GCF_965112155.1). NCBI lineage: Eukaryota > Metazoa > Chordata > Lepidosauria > Squamata > Lacertidae > Podarcis > Podarcis liolepis. The sequence continues at coordinate 15,074,539 of NC_139573.1, forward strand.
TGACTATCTACTAAACTATAGTTTCATAGTTGTAATGGGGTGGAGGAAGAGAGATGGGAATGGGGAAGGGCCACAACTCAATGCTAGACAATAAAGGAGTACCTTGGATCCGAACGCCTTGTGAGTCAAACATTTTCGCTCCTGAATGCTGCAAATTCGGAAGTGAGTGTTTCGGTTTGCAAATGTTCTTTGGAACCCGAATGTCCGATACAACTTCCGCAGCTTCCAATTGGCTGCAGGAGCTTCCTGCAGCCAATCGGAATCTGTGCCTTGGATTCTGAATGTTTTGGAAGTCAAACGGAGTTCCGGAACAGATTCCCTTTGACTTCTGATGTACCACAGTACTGAAGTAGATGGGGCAGTGTCTGATGGCAGTATTAGACAACCTCATAACTACCTAGTGAGGAAATTTGGATTACAACTTGAGCTAGGCTGTCGTAGCCCTTTTCATCAGATTTTTCCTTGATATTTTCTAGGAAGTGAGTTATATAATAAATCTGATGAAAAAAGGAAAGCGTGTAAATGCCCTATTGAACTTTACACCGTTTCCTGTTTTTTCTGCGCAGAACAACCACCAAGAGCCACAGCGAGCCATGGCTGCCAAGGGGCCCTGTCCTTTATGGCTGCTTTTGGTTTTGCTCTCCTGGATGGTACTGGGGACTGAAGCCTCCTGGGACTTCCAATCCTTCAAACACGAATATGTTGATTACCCGAAGATGGAAGTTGAAGATTACTGCAACTATTTAATTGGGAAAAGAGGCCTGAATTATGGACAACCACAAATTTTCATTCATCTCTCTGACCAAGATCTTAAAAAAATCTGCACTTTTGAGGGCAGACCTGTAACTGGTCCCATGTCGACCTCATCTCCTGTTCCAGTCACCATCTGTTTAGAATATAAATTTACCCTTTACACTTTGGACATAACTAAGAAAATTTCGCTTTCATGTGAGAACGGATACCCAATTGAATATAGATATTGAATGCCACTGTTGCATAAGCAGACTTCTGCTTAGGCAACAAACATCCACTACCATCCTCTCCGACACTCAGCAGCCCCCTACACTTTCCCCCTCCTGGACTGCATCCCTCTCAAAGAACCTCTCAAGGTAGTCCTCCAATCTTCCAGGGCAGGTCTGGGCAAAGGCAAGAGGATTGCAGGGAGGAAATATCTGCTTTCCTTGCTCACAGACACCATTGGATTGCCACTGGGATTCCTTCCTTCTTGAGGGTGAAAAGGCCACTCTGATCATTTTGGGTCTCCACTGTGTCCCACTGCTCAATCTCCTACCTCACTTTGCAGGATGTAAGTGTGATTTCATTCCTTTTCTCATGATTCTTGCTGCTGTGGGATCAAGCAGTTATTTGTGGTATCCCTGGTTGCTTATTAAAACCCGGCCTCTTTTCTCACTCTTCCACCTTGTGACTCAGATAAGCAGACATGGAATATATATTACTTATATACAGCTTTGTTCTTTCCCCCCATTTTTTCCTCTGTATCACTCTATTTCTTTATAACTGAAATTATTTCAATAAAATATGAACATTAAAAATCCATGAAACCGTCTGTGACTTTCTGGTCCACTTCCATTTGTTTTTCTCACAGCACTGCCAGTTCTGTGCTTTTCGCACTCATCAGAATAATTTTTCCAAATTCCTTCCAAGTACCAGTTATTTAGATTTCAAGTTGAATTCGCTACCGTTACTAAAAAAATAGCAACCCAGATTTGAGCACCAGCAGAGGTATCAGGTCCTCCTGCTCCCTACTTGATGAAAGGTGTCTCCCTGGAAGACAAAACACTAACTTTTAAAAGAGATGTCTGTTCAGATTTTGAAAGCTGTACTATGTGGATTATAGACATGGCCTCCTCCCTTGATGTTTTGACCCTGTGGTTCAGCTCCAAAGCTCAATGTGGATCTGTATGAACATTTCATCCCCATTAAAGTAGGGAGATACAACTGACATCCTCTCTACCTTGCCCCAGACCTTTTCCCCTGGGGTCCCAATCCTACCATTAGGGACTATGCAAAGGTGTGTGTGTGTGTGTGTGTGTGTGTTTTAAACACTCCTAGTAGGAAGTGTCCAGGGCAACCCTGAGATAGGGAAGATGTCACAGGGATGCCACAAGACCCGCCAATGGAAATCTAGACTTTGCTCCTGTGTGAACAAGCCTTACAAAACTACAGAAGGAAGGCGGGGATTGAGCCTAGTGTGGCTTCATTTGATGGGGCGTTGGTGGCTATGCCCCAGGCAAATGATGAATGAGGAGGATGTGCCATCCAGTGTAAGCAGGAGATAATCGTGCGACATTCAAGTGGGGTTCAGAGGTATTCACAGCTAGCTTATCTGAATCACAAGAGAGAGGGCCAGGAACACAGAAAGGTATTAATTCACAACTGGGAAACATGGCTGCTGCAAGATGGGCTTTGCAGAAATGGCTTGTACCAGGGTGGACCTTGATGCCTGGTAACTCCCTTCCAGCCTGTGGCCAATGGGAAGAAGATGAAATATGGACCAGAAGGCAGCATACCTGTTACCGGAATGCTTTCCCTATGCCAGAATCAACCTCTGTAATGACTGGCATCAATACAAAAATAAAATAAATGTGGCTATGTTTTACTCACCATGGGTCACACATAGTAAATACATTAATAAAGCAGACCGTAACAACATTTGCTTTGATAGCATGTCGTCAAGAATCTATGAATGAAAATATTACTGGTTGCCAGCCCATTAACTAGGTTTTTCTTCGGTGTTGCCTAAGTTCTACAAATTGCCCCATGTTTAATTATGTATGGGCTGTGGCTAAATGAAAACATTAATTCTGAATTAATATTGCTGAATCATAAATGTAGAGAACAAAACTTTATATAAAGAAACTGTAGTCTCCCCTGCTCCCACACCGTCTTTTGCACCGAATGAAGTGTAACCTCAAGTTCAAACCTTAATGACCTTGCAGCTGATTCTGTTCCACAGTTTGTGATCTCATCACTTCCAGCACATTAAACCAAATTAAGATCTAATTAGCAGGAGAACATGTGCTTCTTAATGGTGGCCTTGGAGGGTTTTTGGCAGGTGAAGTGCTTTTGCACAATATGTGAATGAAAATATTGCTTGGTTCCCCTGCAGAACATGAGGTTTTCTGTGGTCTTACCTAAGTTCTACAAGTGGCCTTATTTTTAATTAAGTATGGGCTAAACAAAAGCATTAATTCTGAAAATTAAAGCCTGTAACCTAAGACATTTTGGCATCCAATGTGGATGTAGCAAGATAAACGCTAGGGTCTGTTCAGGTCTTCAAGCTTGTTTCGTGAGTCATGTGACTGTTCTGGGAAACCACAGACAGGAATTAGCTCCCAGTACAAAATGCAAATAGATTCCCTTCAGGTAAATATGGCTGCTGTTTTTTTATTGGCACACATTCATGTTTTGGTACTCAGTGCATTGATTGGTAAATCCAAGCACAAGTATTTCCAGATATAAAAGGAGCCTTTTCCTAACATGGAATCCAGCTCTTTTGACTGCTGCACCCTGGGTTGACATGCGATTGCATGATTTGCATCAATTAGTGTAATGATTTCAGGCAGGCAAGCAAACCCCGATAAGAATTAATGAGTCTCTGGCAGTTATATGACACATTTATTCACAATTAACATCCAGAGAGCAGCTCCGAGCCTGCCACTCTTAGCCAGGAGTTGGTCACCTTAAATCCCCGCCCCTTTCGCAGTATGAAGGGCGCCAAATCCAGTCCTTCCTCTCTTGTATTTCTGTTGCATTGTAACCCTTTCAGCTCTTTTGGTTCGGGGAGAAGGTGAGTCAGCATGGTGTAGTGGTTAAGAGCGGTGGACTCGTAATCTGGTGAACTTGGTTCACTTCCCCACTCTTCCACATGCAGCTGCTGGGTGACCTTGGTCTAGTTACACTTCTCTGAAGTCTCTCAGCCTCACTCACCTCACAGAGTGTTTGTTGTGGGGGAGGAAGGGAAAGGAGATTGTTAGCCGCTTTGAGACACCTTAAGGGGAATGAAAGGTGGAATATCAAGTCCAAACACTTCTTATTCTTCCTCTTGAGTGAACTCCCCTCCCCACGATGGAACGAAGACCCCTCAAAATGCTGCCTCCATCCTGGTTGCATAGCAACCACCTCAATGTCGTCTATCTCCTTCTCTTCCGCTTCCTGTGAGCTTTCCAAGTGTGCCGCTCTATGTCAATCTGGGAACTCTTGATGAAGGCATTCCTTCATTTCCAGAGTCAGATTCTTCCGAGGCATTCGATTTAGCCACATCCCTGACAATTAGGAAGCAGGAGGACCTGAGACTTCTGCAGGTGCTGAAATTTGGGTTTTTTAGCAGGGTAGCCAATACAACTTGAAATCTAAAATTCTGGTTCACAAACTGTTTGGGAACAGCAATTTGCCCACTGTTGATCCATATTAACTCTCTTAATTGTAATGACCTTGATAGGAGATAGCCATAAAGGTGTTTTCCTTTCCAGCAGATTTTTACATTTCTCCTAAGCTCTATATAGTTTCTTCCTAAGAATATGGTTCATAAAACTTTTATAAATTTACACCTTCCCATACTAAAGACATGCCTTCCTGCCCAATTTTAAGTCTAGCATGTCTGCATTAACCATGTATATATAAATTTGCATAATATAATCAATTACACCTTTTGTCATTCTTTACAACACATACTGTATATATATATATATGTCTATATCTCTCTATCTACTTTCCTTACTTATACTGTTGTACTGTATTTCTACCATTGTGACTTCCCTCCACCTCTGCTCAGCTTCCAATGTTTTCCATTCCTTTAATATTGTGTTAAAGAAGTTAAATACATATTCCCTATTAGTCACTTTTCAACCTAATAGCTGCTCTCATTTTGGCCAATTCTAGAAATTCACAAAGCTTATTATGCCACTCTGCTACTGAGGGCAAAGCATTCCCTTTCCAATTCCTAGCTATCACTACTCTGACTGCAGCTGTGGCCCATAAGAACACTTTTTTCTTATCACCTGGATGGCTCTTGAAACTATACCTAATAGAAATGCTTCAGGCTTTTTCTCAAAAGATGTTTTAAACACCCTTTTTTTTAATTCCTCATGAATATTTCTCCAGAATTTTTTTAATTTTCCCACATCCCCACCATACTTGATACTTCATTCCCTCTACCTCATGACATCTCCAGGACATATTTGATTTTAATTTGTATATATTGGCTAGTCTGACAGGGGTCATATACCACCTATACATCATCTTCATCAGGTTTTCACTAATTGTATAGCATGCAGTACATTTAATATCCTGCTTCCACAATTGTTCCTATTGCACCAGCTGAATATTATAGCCGATGTCCTGGGCCCACCTGAAATTTACTTCCTCATCCTTAATTCCCACTCTAAGAATAATTTATAAATTTTTGATAGTACTTTCTTTGTATTTTGTAATAATTCTATTTGTAGTTTAGATTCCTTTTTTAATTCCAATTAAATATGTCATTTAATTGGTGGTATTGCAACCATCCAGTACAGTGTTGTTTAATTTCCTCAAAAGTTTTCAATTTTAATTGACCATGAAGTCGCTGATATGTAGCCCAATTTTTCTCCATATATTTCTTCTTTACCGAAAATACCTCCAAAAGTGATACCCACCACGGTATCTTGGGTTCCAATAAATCTTGATATTCTGTCCACGCTTTATACAAGGAGTTCCTAATTATATGATTTAAAAACCCTTTGTGTACCTTAACTTTATTATAGTGGTACCTTGGTTTATGAACTGAATCCGTTCCGGAGGTCCGTTCTTAAACCAAAGCATTTTTAAACCAGGGCGTGCTTTCCCATAGCAGTAGGGGACTCAATTTACAAACAGAACACACTCAACAGGAAGCAGAACATGTTCTGCTTCCAAGGCAAAGTACACAAACCAAAAGCACCTACTTCCGGGTTTGCAGTGTTCTTAATCAAAGTTGTTCATAAACTAAGCTGTTCTTAAACCAAAATACCACTGTATATACAGGATATGCATGCCATCTATACAGATTATTCCATCCCACTATAACTAGTATGTTTGTATTGTCTAACAGTATCCATTCTCTAATCCAACATAGGCATGCTGCCTCGTAGTATAATATTAGGTCCGGGAAAGCAAAGCCTGTCAGGAGGTCCTACACACAAGTAGGAGTCTGGCAGAGACACATGCCTGACTGGCATGTTCTTACCCTCCTGGTCAGTCATTTGGGAGATTAAAAATCTTGCACCTCCAAGAAGTCTCCACCCAACTGGTGGTTCAGACCCTTCTGTGGTGTAAACGTTTCCTTGCTGAAGTCTAGCATCTCTAGCCTTGCTTCATGTCACCATTCAAAAATGCTGCAGATCTTCCTGGCCTTTGGACTTTGTCCAAACCTCCCACAGGAAAAAGTTTCCACTGCTTCGAACTCAGCGCCACCACCTGGTGGTTGCAATGATGGTTGGGATGCCTTGGAAGTCAAGCCCCCTTGCTGCTCCTGTGCTGGAGATTCCTCTCCCGGAACAGGAAACATCACCCGTGCACATTTTCCCTCCAAATGCCTCCCACTGCATGGCGAGCTTTTTGTGTCAGAAAAACAGCTCTGCGTCTTTACACCCAAAACGCCTCCAGAGCTTAGCACGGCCGCCTGGGATACTGCATCAGCTTCCCCCGCCATCTTGAAGTGTCCAAGTGTGACGCAGCTTTAATTCCTGCCGAACACACACAGACACACACACTGCCTGTTGGCATCAGACACAGCCTGTGTCTCAAGCTGCTTTTTGCAGCTTCAGGAATGTGAACAACTGCTCCCCCATTCCCGTTTCTTTTCAGGCTGATTGCCTTGTCTGCTTTTAGGCAGCATTGAGGAATTTCCTCCCTCTGTAGCAAAAAATCAGTTGCTCCATTATTGGCAAAGTCTTGCCGCATCAAGCACCTCTTCTTTTCTCAAAGAGAAAATTTGTAAGCCCATTTTTTCTTTTAATTCCTTTTTCTCCTGATGCCGTATATTTTAAAGCATTAATTTTGTTTTAGATTTATTAAGTTTAAAACCGGAGACTTTGCCAAATGTATTAACATTTCCCCACGGATTTTAAAGATACTTTCTTCTGGATCTTCCATCGTTAATATTAAGTCATCCGCGAATGCCTTCACTTTTAAAAAAAAATTGCCTAATGTTATCCCTTTTATTCCCTGGTTCTTTTTAATGTACTGATTAAGTATTTCCAAACCATGAGGAACAATAAGGGGGAGAGCGAACCTTGTTCCTTTTTCTATTTTGAAAGATTCTGTCATTTTGTTGTTAATTATCAATTTAACTTTTTGTCTTCCATAAATTCCTTTTATTTCTCTGGTAAAACACTCCCCCATGTGCCATCCAGTGTAAGCAGGAGATAATCGTGCGACATTCAAGTGGGGTTCAGAGGTATTCACAGCTAGCTTATCTGAATCACAAGAGAGAGGGCCAGGAACACAGAAAGGTATTAATTCACAACTGGGAAACATGGCTGCTGCAAGATGAGCTTTGCAGAAATGGCTTGTACCAGGGTGGAACCTTGATGCCTGGTAACTCCCTTCCAGCCTGTGGCCAATGGGAAAAAGATGAAATATGGACCAGAAGGCAGCATACCTGTTACCGGAATGCTTTCCCTATGCCAGAATCAACCTCTATAATGACTGGCATCAATACAAAAATAAAATAAATGTGGCTATGTTTTACTCACCATGGGTCACACATAGTAAATACATTAATATAGCAGACCGTAACAACATTTGCTTTGATAGCATGTCGTCAAGAATCTGTGAATGAAAATATTACTGGTTGCCAGCCCATTAACTAGGTTTTTCTTCGGTGTTGCCTAAGTTCTACAAATTGCCCCATGTTTAATTATGTATGGGCTGTGGCTAAATGAAAACATTAATTCTGAATTATGATTGCTGAATCATAAATGTAGAGAACAAAACTTTATATAAAGAAACTGTAGTCTCCCCTGCTCCCACACCGTCTTTTGCACCGAATGAAGTGTAACCTCAAGTTCAAACCTTAATGACCTTGCAGCTGATTCTGTTCCACAGTTTGTGATCTCATCACTTCCAGTACATTAATCCAAATTAAGCTCTAATTAACAGGAGAACATGTGCTTCTTAATGGCGGCGTTGGAGGGTTTTTGGCAGGTGCTTTTGCACGATCTGTGAATGAAAATATTGCTTGGTTCCCCTGCAGAACATGAGGTTTTCTGTGGTCTTACCTAAGTTCTACAAGTGGCCTTATTTTTAATTAAGTATGGGCTAAACAAAAGCATTAATTCTGAAAATTAAAGCCTGTAACCTAAGACATTTTGGCATCCAATGTGGATGTAGCAAGATAAACGCTAGGGTCTGTTCAGGTCTTCAAGCTTGTTTCGTGAGTCATGTGACTGTTCTGGGAAACCACTGACAGGAATTAGATCCCATTACAAAATGCAAATAGATTTCCTTCAGGTAAATATGGCCGAGGTACCACTGTATGGACTCCCACTCATGTTTGCCCCTTCGTGACCCCCTGGACCAGAGCACGCCAGGCACTCCTGTCTTTCACTGCCTGCCGCAGTTTGGCCAAACTCATGCTGGTAGCTTCAAGATCACTATCCAACCATCTCGTCCTCTCTCGTCCCCTTCTCCTTGTGCCCTCCATCTTTCCCAACATCAGGGTCTTTTCCAGGGAGTCTTCTCTTCTCAGGAGGTGGCCAAAGTATTGGAGCCTCAGCTTCATGATCTGTCCTTCCAGTGAGCACTCAGGGCTGATTTCCTTCAGAATGGAGAGGTTTGATCTTCTTGCAGTCCATGGGACTCTCAAGAGTCTCTTCCAGCACCATAATTCAAAAGCATCAATTCTTCGGCAATCAGCCTTCTTTATGGTCCAGCTTTCACTTCCATACATCACTCTTGGGAAAACCATAGCTTTAATATACGGACCTTTGTTGGCAAGGTGATGTCTCTACTTTTTAAGATGCTGTCTAGGTTTGTCATTGTCATTGCTTTTCTCCCAAGGAGCAGGCATCTTTTAATTTCATGGCTGCTGTCATCATCTGCATCCAGTCTGTGAGACTTTGTATACTTACGCCAGAGTTTTCTGAAAAATACAAGAATAAAACACACTGTCCTGTTTATGCAGGGAAAATAGTTATTTTAGCAAAGTCAGAAAGGCCTGTAAACTCACACATTGAGGAGAATAAGCCACAACATACAAAAGCTATGTAGAAACTAGTTAACATGAATGTTGCAAAGGGGATTTAAGGACTTGGCCAAAGTGGTGGGCCCAGCTCAAGGGAAATCTTGATATTTCCCGGGGTTTCTGGACCCTGCCAGTTGCTGGTCCTAGATTACGAACACAGCCTTTGCTGGAGCCATCCAGCGTCTTCTGGAACTCAACCTGCAATAAACTGTTGCACTGTGGAGTGCTCTCGTTCATTGATCTAGGCAACCAGTTGTTACATTCTCCTACTCCATTTTGCTCCCGTGCCAGTCTCAGGGAACGTCTTGAATTTTGCTTTTACATCTTAGGCTGTGGTTTCCCCCGCCTAAGATTTCTTTTTGTACATCTGTACATGTTGGAGTTTCATAAGGGATGTTGAGAAGCGCCCCTTGTTTCCCAATGTAGTGGCTATTTTTCAGAGTACAATCCTGTCAACATAAACCAAGTAAGTTTATTGTTTATCTGAGTCACAAGGTGGAAGAGTTAGAAATGAGGCTGGATTTTAATAAGCAACCAGGGATATACATTGTACATACATGTCTGCCTTACTGGGTTCTATTTAGGACAAAAGGGTCTTATTAGAGTAAAATATAACAAAATAAACAAGACTTCAACTATAATCTCATTTGCTTCAGGCATCTCTTTAGAAAGCTATTCAATTAAAAGGCATCTGAAAAACTAGTTGGGCTTTTCTTTTAAAAATGTGTTCAAAAGCAGATTGATAGCCAATAAAAAAATTGTGCTTTTGGAAAAAAATGGGTTTTCCTAAAGAAAGCTCAATAATTTGAGGGTGTCCTGCTGGTTTTTACTATCTGAAATATGGCAATCCCATGTCAACCCAGAGTGCAGTAGTCAAAAGAGCTGAATTCCATGTTAGGAAAAGGCTCATTCTATATCTGGAACACTCACATGACTCACGAAACTAGCTTGAAGACCTGAACAGACACTAACATTTATCTTGCTACATCCACAGTGGATGCCAATATGTCTGAGGTTCCGGGCTTTAATTTCTAGAATTAATGTTTTTGTTTAGCTACAGCCCAGACTTAATTAAAAATAAGGCCACTTGTAGAACCTCTGCCAGTTGCCCAATCCCGCCTGGGGAGGTGTTGCCAAGGTGATCAGGCCAGGTAGGGGGAGGGACCACCCTGTCCACACAATAGGGGGAGGAGCTTACCTGGCAACCTTCAGTTGGTTCCATAGCTTCTCCCACCCTACCCACCCTCAGTTAAACCTTCTTTTTTGGGTTAACCTTTTCTCCACAGGTACGTAGGTGCTGCTACATCTTGTTGAAGGGCAAGAAAAGAATTCCCCTGCGCTGGCAGGTTTTGCCTTTCCCGTAGCAAAACATCACAACGTTGGTGGATTCAGGCCTTGGGCGGAATACTTTAGTCTATCTTCCCTAGATAGGAGTGGGCGCGTAGCAGTGACCCACGCTCCCTTCCTCTTTGAGACGGTGAACACAGGGTTCCCCGTTAAAGGGGTTGTTTGAGGCGAGGCATTAGCCGTACGCCTCCAGGTTGTCATTGCTCTCCCCTGTGACGGTGGCGTAACGGGGGGGGGGGGGCTCTCTGCTTGAACATATGTTCTCTAGAGCCAGCCCATCCCCCACACACTCTGGATAACCCTGATGTTCCCCAGATCCCCAGACTGGGAGGGATAACGCCCAATGCCTAAGCCAAAGTCTACCTTCATCTGAAACATAATAAAGTTGTGGCCAATTTTAATCCCATAGCACGTTGTCTTGAGTCATTATTCCACTCGGGGAGCCACCCGGGGTCTGGGGGACTCTGCATGTTCACGCAAAAAAAACCCCAGCAATATTTTCATTCATAGATTGTGCAAAAGCACCCTGCCTGCCAAAAAAAACCTCCAACGCTGCCATTAAGAAGCATATGTTCCGCTGTTAATTAGGGCTTAATTTTAAATAATGTACAGGGGTGTGCTGGAAATGTTGAGATCACAAACGTCGGAACAGAACCTGCTGCAAGGTCATTAAGGTTTGATCTTGAGGTAACACTTCATTCGGTGCAAAAGGACGGGGTGGGCAGAGGGGATCCTACAGTTTCTTAATATAAAGTTTTCTTCTCTACACTTAGGATTCAGCAATCCTCCTTTGAATGCTAGTTCAAATCTTATTTATACAAGAGAGGAGGGAAGAAATTGGTTTCCCAAAGAGCATGACGGCTGAGTGGGGATTTCAACCCTAGTCTCTCAGTGCTAGGCAGGGGGTCAGAATCATAGCATTGAGTCCCATCCTCAGATCTCACTTTGGGTTAATCAGAGAAAACTTGGGATGAGGAAAGATCATGTCAGATTATTCCACCAACAAGAAACTTGATTGAATGATTGATTTAAATCTCTACCCCCAGGGGGTTTGAACACGGAATTAGATTTCAGCTGTTTCATTGAAGGTTTCTGACACATGGCTTCTGTTTGCATTTACTGTGCTGGTTTTTGGATACTGTATCTTTAAATTCCCATTTGTGTCTCTGTGGGAGCCTGGAGGCCTGGAAGTAAATATAATGGAGAATGTAAACTCCCTTCTTTGGGAGACAAATGTTCCCCTCGAAAGTGTGTTGGGGTATTCAAACCCACATGAGACTCACACTTCCAAGTCAGCTTGGAAGTCTGTTGGAAACTAAGAGAGAGAGAAATCTTCAAATGGCATCAATATAACATCAACCCCAAGGTCAGAGGTGTCTCTGCGGGTCATATTTCCCTGACTGGTTGGCAGGGAGGCACAGGGCAGCCAATCAGAAGCCATGCCTTGGTTTCCGAAAGCTTTGGAAGTTGAACAGAGTTCCGGAAGAGATACCCTTTGACTTCTGATGTACCACTGTACTGAAGGAGATGGGCCAATGGCTGACTGCAGCCTCATAACACCCTGATGAGGGAATTGAGGTTACAATTTGAGCAAGATTGTTCCCCCTTTTTTTCTCTGTATCCCTCTATTTCTTTTAAAACTGAAATTATGTCAATAAAATATGAACATCAAAAATCCCTGAAACTGTCTGTGACTTTCTGGTCCACTTCCATTTGTCTTTCTCGCAGCACTGCCAGTTTTGTGCTTTTTTCACTCACCAAAATAATGTCAGGGATGTGGCTGGATAGAACACCTGGGAAGAGTCTGACTCTGGAGATGAAGGAATGCCAGTACAGAGGGAGCCAGAGCCTGACTCTGGAGAGGAGGGACTGCAGCCACAGACAGAGCAGGAGTGGGTTAGTTCAGCACCCCTACATCAAAAATTCCCAGACTCAGATAGAGCAGCAGACTTGGAAAGCTCACAGGCAGAGGGAGGAGGGGAGATAGATGACATTGAGGGGGTTGCTATGCAACCAGGAGGGAGGCAGCGTTTAGAGGGCTCTTCGTTTGATAGCGGGGGGGGGGGGGAGTTCACACACCTTCTCCCCAAACCAGAAGAGCTGAAAGGGTTAAAATGCAAAAGATATACAAGAGAGGAAGGGCAGGTCTTTGGCACCCTTTGTGCTGTGAAAGGGGCAGGGAATCAGAGTGACCAATTCGTAGCTAAGAGCGACAGGCTCGGAGCCGCTCTCTGGATGTTAATTGTAAATAAACATGTCATAAAACTGACAGAGACTTATTAATTCTTATTGTGGCTAGTGTTATGTAGTGTAGTTTCACCCTGGGCCAACAGGGGGATACTGTATATAGTTTTCACTCAGGTCTGTAGATAGTTTTCACTCAGGTCCGCGGCAGTTAGTTTAGGCGGGAACTCTGAGCTGTGGTGGTTACAATGTTGACAGCCGGCTGCCTATAAATACAGGCCGGCTGAGCTGTTGCAGTCAGTTCTATTCCAGCTTGTCTTAATAAAGAGCTACTTGAAGAAATCGCTGTGCCGGCTGCTATGTCAACCCACTACTTAATACTGGCGACGAGGATGGGATGGATGGACATCAGAGCACAGCCAGATGCGGCCAGCCTCTGAACTGAGCTGAATCACAGAGCGAAATCACTGAGCGAAATCACTGAGCGAAATCACTGGGCAGAACCAATTCAGAGCTGATTGTTCTGGCTAGAGCACTGTGTTCCATCCATCGCCCTTCACGCCGGCATCGGAATCATGGCTTCACTTGTGCCTCTACCGCCGTTTGCACCAGCCTCTGAGTCATGGGACTCCTTCCTCGCTCGGTTCGACTGCTACCTCCAAGCCAACGAGCTGACAGCAATATCAGTGGATCGGAAGCGGGGCCTATTTCTCAGCCTCTGTGGGCCTGAGGTGTTTGAGACGGCCCGAGCATTGGTTGCGCCTGAAGCAGTCCAGGCAACACCATGGGACACGATCCAAGAGAAGCTCCGCAACCACTACGCACCAAAGCCGTCCAAGATTGCTGCCCGCCATGCGTTCTACCACCGGAACCAGGCAGAGGGGGAGTCAATCAACAACTACGCCACCGCCCTGCGACAGGCTGCAATGCACTGTGAGTTCCGAGACTTAGACGACGCCCTGATGGATCGAATCGTCTGCGGAGTCCGGGACATCCATCTGCAACGGCGTCTCCTAGCCAAGCCAGACCTCACGCTACAGAAAGCCATTGAGGAGGCTGTGGCCTCAGAAGCTGCTGAACGCTCCGCCCAGGAGATCCGCAAGTCCAGCAGCCCGCGTCTTGCTAGGGGGCCAGTTCCGGTGCATCATGAAGAGGCCAGCAGTGATGAGGCATCCTCCAGTGAAGACGATGACGTGCACCAGACAAAGCGGGAGCACAGGAAGCTCCAACAGAAGTCCAAGGGCCAACCGGAATGTGCTGGCTGCGGAGGCGACCATTCCCGTGCCAAGTGTCGATTCAGAGACGCCATCTGTAGGAGGTGTTCCAGAAGGGGCCACATCGCTAAGGTCTGCCGATCGGCTCCGTCTGACACCCCCCCTTCATCGACTCGCAAGTTCAAGTCTTCACTCCAGTCTGCCAAGGAAAGTTGTTTCGCTCTCACCAACTGCCGCTGCCCGTCTGGAACCACGATTGGCCAAACCGACTCGTCTACGCGACGCAAGCTGAACGTCACGGTGCTCATTGAAGGAGCTCCATGTGACATGGAGATCGACACCGGGTCTGCCCTGTCCGTCGTGTCATGGAGCACCATCAAAAGACTGGTACCCAGAGTATCCAAAAGGCAACTCGACTCTCACCGCGTACACCTGAGAGACTACCAGGGAAACGACATTCCCGTGGTAGGCGTTGGCCGGTTCCGGATCGCCTTCAAGGATTTTTCGGGCCTGCTCCGGTTGGTGGTGGTTGAAGGTCAGCGGCCAAGCCTCCTAGGGCTAGACTGGTTTGATGCCCTCGGCCTGGAAGTCACCGGCATCAACTGCATCTCTAACGCAGAGACTGAGGGTCTGGTCAAAGACTTTGCCGAGGTTTTTGACGGCACCTTGGGACAATATACTGGTACGCCCATCTCCTTTAGCCTTGATCCACAAGTCGCCCCCATCAAGCTTAAGCCACGCCGGGTTCCCTTTGCTCTCAAGGCTAAGGTGGACGAACAACTGGACAAACTGATCGCCCAAGGAGTTTTGGAGCCCGTTGACCACGCCAAGTGGGAAACCCCCATCGTCACGCCTGTCAAGCCAGATGGGTCGGTGAGAATCTGCGCTGACTACAAGTGCACAATCAACAAGGCACTTCAGCAGCACGCTTATCCGGTTCCTGTTGTCCAACACCTGCTGCATTCCCTGGGTGAGGGTAAGGTCTTCGCTAAGCTGGACCTTGCCCAAGCCTATCAACAACTGCCAGTCGATGATGCCACTGCTGAAGCCCAGACGATCGTCACCCACCGGGGGGCATTCCGTTGCCGCCGGTTGCAGTTCGGGGTGAGTGTGGCTCCTGGCATCTTCCAAAGCCTTATGGAGCGTCTCCTGCAAGGGCTTCCGGGCGTGGTACCATATTTTGATGACGTCTTGGTGTCTGCAGACTCACACCAGCAGCTGTTCGAGCGCCTCCGTGCCGTGCTGACCAGGTTCCAGGAGGCCGGGCTCAAGGTAAAGAGGGAGAAGTGCCAGATCGCCGTTCCACAGGTAGAGTTCCTGGGCTATCTTATCGATGCCTCCGGTCTTCATCCAACCACATCCAAGATCCGCGCTATCCAGCAGGCCCCCACCCCAAAGAACAAAACGGAGTTGCAGGCATTCCTGGGGCTGCTGAACTTTTATAACATGTTCCTGCCCCACAAAGCCACAGTGGCTGAGCCTCTTCACCGACTCCTTAGCACTAAGACGCCTTGGGCCTGGGGTCATCGGGAGACGGCGGCCTTCAACGCGGTCAAGGCTCTCCTTTCTTCAGACAGTGTGCTGGTACAGTACAGTGAATCCAGGCCGCTGGTCCTTGCCTGCGACGCCTCACCTTTTGGCATCGGTGCTGTCCTTAGTCACCGTTTTCCAGATGGAAGAGAAGCACCGCTCGCCTACTTTTCCAGGACACTATCTCCAACGGAACGGAATTACAGCCAGCTCGACAAGGAGGCATTGGCACTTGTGGCTGGAGTGAAGAGGTTCCATGAATACCTCTATGGCAGGACTTTTGACCTCATCACTGACCACAAGCCACTCCTGGGCCTCCTCGCCGGTGATCGTCCAACTCCACCGGTCCTCTCACCACGCATGCTGCGATGGACTGTTTTCCTGGCTGCCTACCACTACCGGCTCATCCATCGCCCGGGGAAATCGATAGGCCATGCCGACGCCCTCAGCCGTTGCCCTCTTCCAGCATTTGTGGAAGACCCGGCTCCAGCTTCATCGCTCCTTCTGATTGAGGATCTTCCGGCAGCGCCTGTATCGGCTGCCACTGTGGCCTCCGCATCTGCCCAGGATCGCACCATCAGCCGGGTGCTCAACTGGGTGTGGAGGGGGTGGCCACAAGGGCCTTTTGCATCGGAGTTCCAGCCTTTCGCAACCAGACAACATGAACTCTCAGCTCATCGTGGCTGCCTGCTGTGGGGAGACCGCGTCGTGATTCCCCAGGGACTCCGTCAGCGCGTCCTGGAGGCTCTGCACGTTGGCCACCCGGGAATTGTCAAAATGAAGGCGTTGGCTCGGTGTTACGTCTGGTGGCCTAATATGGACGATGCCATCACTGCCTGGGTGTCCGCCTGTCAAGCGTGCCAGGAGTCGAGGCCTGCACCACCGGCAGCTAAGGGACACACCTGGGAGACGCCAAAGACACCCTGGTCGAGGGTGCACATCGATCTGGCTGGCCCCTTTCACGGCCGGACCTTTATGGTAGTGGTGGACGCCTATTCCAAATGGCTGGAGGTCGCCCTGATGCCCTCCACCACTACCGAAGCTGTCATCCGGGTGCTGCGAGGCCTGTTTGCAACGCATGGGTGTCCTGATGTCCTTGTCTCTGACAACGGACCGCAGTTCACGTCAGGCACGTTTGAGCGGTATCTTTTGGGACTGGGCATCCGCCATGCCCTAACGGCACCCTTTCATCCATCCAGCAATGGGCAAGCGGAAAGAATGGTGCGCTCGACAAAAGAGGCACTGGCGCGCCTGGACCGGGGAGACTGGCATGAGCGGGTCGCTGAATACTTGTTCGTGCAACACATCACCCCTCATGCGGCCACAGGGAGGAGTCCTGCTGAACTGCTTATGGGCCGCCGCCTCAGGTCACCGCTCGACCGGCTACACCCAGACTTTGCCGTGGCTGAACCCCCAGGCTGTGCCAACGCACCACGGTCATTTGTCCCAGGAAACCAGGTCTTTGCCCGGAACTATGTGGGGGACATCCCTTGGGTGCCAGCCACAGTAGTGGGAGTCACTGGACCTCGCTCGTACCAGGTGGCACTCGAAGACGGACGCTTGTGGCGACGGCACATAGACCAGCTTAGGCGCAGGGTTGGGGACTTGGACACTACCGAGGTGCCCCCAACTGCGCTTGCGGCTCCAGAAGAGACACGTACAGATGGCGAGGCCCCACCTACACCTCCCTCGCAAACTGCCAGCGTGGAGCCGAACCAAGCCGTCTCAGAACAGACTCAGACCACTCCACTTGCGGAGGCTCCACCCACAGCAGCGGATCCAGGGGAGTTGGTTCCAACGCCACCTAGGGTCGCACCACAGCCTCAGCGAGAACTGTGTGGCCCTCCGGACTTGGCTACCAGTCCCCGGCGGTCTGGCAGAGTTTCCAAGCGCCCAACTTATTTAAAGGACTATGTTGTTGGACAGGTATCACTGTTGGTCTAAGTATGGGAAATGTAACCGATATGCTTTTGTGCTTAATGGAACCATTACGCGTAGTGCTGTATATAAGGAAACCATTACGATTGTAACTAACGCCTTATCTCGGTGGGGAGGGGTGTTATGTAGTGTAGTTTCACCCTGGGCCAACAGGGGGATACTGTATATAGTTTTCACTCAGGTCTGTAGATAGTTTTCACTCAGGTCCGCGGCAGTTAGTTTAGGCGGGAACTCTGAGCTGTGGTGGTTACAATGTTGACAGCCGGCTGCCTATAAATACAGGCCGGCTGAGCTGTTGCAGTCAGTTCTATTCCAGCTTGTCTTAATAAAGAGCTACTTGAAGAAATCGCTGTGCCGGCTGCTATGTCAACCCACTACTTAATAGCTAGCTTGCTTGCCTGCCTGAGAGCATTACACTACTTGATGAAAGGTGTGTTTTTTTGTTGTTGTTTACCTACAGCCCATACTTAAAAATAAGGCATTTTGTAAAACTTAGGCAAAACAGTCTGTGGAACTGGAGCCAAACACAGTAGAACCAAATAACTTTGTCTCATTTCCCATGCACTTACTCCCCGCCCTGAATTCTACAAGCCCAACCCTGAATCTGAGAAGGAAGTTGACAACCAGGGAAACCCCCTGGGCTGGCTGTTAGGTAAGAAAGGAGGCAGGTGCCATCATGTCATGACATGATGGCTACAAAGGAAAATAAGAATTGGATGATGAAAACCTGGTCCAAATCGGAGACTGAAGAATGGAAAGATCTCTATATGTGGAGATCTGAAGATCCAAGGATTATAAATTTGATCAAGGTGAAAGCTGGAGCTTTGGGGACATTTGGATTTGAAAGGAGTAAGAAACAAGATTTGGGCTCCACTTTTTAGCATGGTGGTCTGGCTGGAGGAAGCATTGTCCCCATTGGAGTAGAGCATCTCCGAGATCTGGTTTTTAATATTAAGGACTATCAAAAAATCCGGCAGAGAGGAACTGAGAGACAATTAAGAGCCTCGGATGTGAGATCTCCAGGCTGATAGCAGACTAAGACTGATGGACATTTGTTGGGGATTGAAACCAGGAAAGGGGATGGGGTGGGGTTTGGGGATCCAAAGGGTGTATAAATATAATCTGTCTTTTTCTTTTACTCTGTTTTGATATAAGTATGAAAAGTGGGAAATTTGTGGAAAGGAATTTGGGTCGACTTTAAAAAAAAGGATTTAAGAATGAGTACTGAGGTATAAATTTTGAGGTTTATAAGGTAAAATTGGTTTTTAAAAATGAATTAAGTATAAAAAGGTTACAAACTGGGGATAAGAACTTGTTGAATTTACGATTCGAATGGGAATATAAGAAGGGGAGGTGTGGGGAAGTCAGGGAAAGATGTTATAGAAAATAAGGATTGCAAATTGTATGTGTTTTTTAATTGTTCTTTTTGTTTTTTCTTTTGGCTTTTTAAAATGGAAAATTCCTAATAAATATTTATTAAAAAGAAAGAAAGAAAGGAGGCAGGTGATGGCTGACTGGGGTCAGGCTGCATTTGTTGGGGCAGTGCTCCTTTGATTCTAAAGGACCAGCCTCCACTGGTTTCTCCTGGCACCGTCAGGGACTAATCTGAATGGTGTCCTGAGAATTCCCTTTGGACCTTGGGGAAAAGTCAAATAGAATGGGGTCCTGCAAGCTGGCCGTGTGCCATAGGCCAGAAGCGGTGGCCCCCCTAGAATAAAAGGCCAGGCAAAGCATTGACAGGGTGTCATCTGGAGCTGCAGGCAGACAGAGAGGAGCAAGAGATAAGACTGGAGGCTAAATAAAGGAAACTGCAAGTTAATGGGTTTGATTGTCGTTGCACAAGAGTGTAACAGTTATTGAAAGTTGTCAGCAACGTGGATCTATTTCAGTTTATGGGAGGTGGGAGTAAAAATCTACACAGAATTAACACTGCAAACTTTAAGCACATTATACATAAATGAAGCGTGTGTAGGACTGCCACATCCAGAAACAAAAGTTTTTGGCATTTTTTACAAATTAAGTTTTTGAGCTGTTTTTAAGGAAATTCACCTAAATCAACATTTCTGACATGGGTTGTAATGTGTCCAGATTTTCCTGGACATTACAGCAAATTCCACTCAGACACTGCCAAATCCCAGCTGTGTCCGGGAAATTCCAGACGTATGGCGACCCTAATCTTGGGTAAAGGAAAATGTGAGAGAACATTATATGCTTGTAGGGCTTTTGAGAACTCCCTGGAACTCAGTCCTGGCACCTCTCATGAGGGCACCATTGCCATTTAAAGAGAAGAAAAAGAAGAGGGGTTCATGATGAGTTCTGGCACCTCTTTTTCTAGAAAATAGCCTTCATGCTTGGGAAACTTAAGTAGAATGTAAAACATGTTGTTGTTTGCCAAGGCCCCCATTATTGTCCACCTAATGGCCAATAAACACATGGACATGAGTGTTTTGGTTTATGGGTTCAAATAGGCCACAAATGTCTTGGTTACAGATGTGAACGTGTTGGCTTAGGCATTGGGTGAAGCCAGGCTATATCTTGACTCCTGCCTGTCTGCTGGGAGTCCATCTAAGGGTAAACCACCATTAGGGGGCGCCCTATGACTTACATCAATTAGCGACACCCCGAGGGGTCCCCGTTGGGGTTGTGACATGGCCCTAGCCCACATCCCAGCTCTGGACAGAATTCACAACCCCGGATCCCTTTAACAGGATACCCTTACTGAGGAGGGGCTACAACCTCCCCTCCATACAAACAAAGGCTAACCGCCACTCGAGCCCAAAGGGCTTGCTGCCAACACCCTCACACCTGCAACCAATCCCTGATGCACTGTGAAGTGTCATTCAACAGGGTATCACTGCCCACATCGGAAAGGACTTAGAGCAGTGTTTCCCAACCTTTTTTGGGCAAAGGCACACTTGTTTCATGAAAAAAATCTCGAGGCACACCACCATTACAGCCCCGTGACGTCAGCGCGCAGCGTCACGCCGGGAGGGACATGAATTGCTAGCAAATTACATAATCACCTCCTTGAGGGCTGGCTCATCTTCTCCAAAGGCAGAACCCCATTAATTAACAGCACAGACTCACACCATAGCCAAGACGAGGGGGGGAAACCTCAGTCATGCACAGTCATGCACATGTGGGGGCTAAATGAGGACGAAGACTGGGCAGAGAGCAGGGTTCAAATCACCCCACCTGGCCAGGACAATCCCTGGGTGCTCCCTTGGGCCACTCGCCTGACCCACCTCGCAGGGCTGTTGTTGCGAGGATAACACGGGGAGAACCACGCGCGCCCCCGGGAGCTCCTTGGAGGAGAAAGCGGGCGATGAATGCAATGCACGAAATATATGAGAGGCGACCAGGTTTTGCAGGTGAGGGGCCCCCGCCAGCCTCCGCTTCCAACACCCGGCGCAACGACGCCGAAGTTTCCCCCCGGGCTCGGCTCGGGGAGCAGCACTGCTCCCCCCCGGCTCCCCTTCGCCCTCCAGGCTCTCTCTGCCGCCCACTGGGGACCCCCCTCACCTGCCAAGTCCGGAGCGCCGGTGGAAGTTGCATGCATGCATGCAGGGCGCCGCGTTGCCATTGCATTGCACTGCACTCCATGCAACGCCTGCACGCATGCATTGCCTTGCACGCCCGCCAAGGGGTCTCCCGGCGGTCCGATGCGTCCCCTCCGGCGCGGATGCAGCATTGCAAAAATAAAAAAACCCCGACGCAGCCCTACCTGGGGGGCAGCCTCCACCGCTCCGCCTCCGCGGGGATCCCCGGGCTCCATCCTGCCACCCGATCTCCGCGGGGGCGCAGGCAGGCTGTGCAGGGTCTGCGCGGAAGAGCCCCTGCCCGCCCAGCCGCCGCCGCTGCGCTCATTCCATGGCCGGGAGAAGAGCACTTCAAACAAAACGCCCGGCCCGCCAGGCCACGCTGGGAAACGTAGTTTGCGCACCCCGCGCGGGCGCGGAGCCCAAGGGCGAGGGGACTACGGATCCCGGCAGCCCCCGCGCCGGGGACGGAGGGGGAGAGGCCGGGTGCAGGGATGGAGGGACAGGTGGGCGAGCGAGTGAGTGGCAGCCGCCAAGCCTTGGCCGAGAGCCAGGAAGGGCCTCCCCGGAGGAGGAGGAGGAGGAGGAGGAAGGCGCAGAGCGGGAGGGAGGGAGGGAGGGAACCCCAGGGGTCATCTAGTGACGGCGCCCCAATCGAAAATTTGACTTTAAAAAAAAAAAATCTTTCGAATTTTTTAATTTTTCCCGCGGCACACCAGGCAACATCTCGCGGCACACTAGTGTGCCGCGGAACAGTGGTTGGGAAACACTGACTTAGAGGAAATGGCATGTTTGCCCCTTACCAAGCAAACCAAAATCAGCGAATTCTTCTATGGAAAAACAAAGGACTCTTTTAATATTCCGACCTCGAACAGCTTCTCGCCATTAGCAGAGATAATAGATAAGGAAATTACACCGAAGGAACCACCCACTAAACAACCCATTAACTCCTTAAACAACACCATCACGAGACCAAAAGGTCCCAAAAAAGTTCCAACTATGCCCATTCAGGTGGAAGATTGCATCAGAGAACAAGCAAACCGTCTCTCTGAATTACTACTTGAACACTTGAACACTCTACCACGTTAGACCTAGTGGCTAAAACCGTGGACTGTATCTTTAAATACATAAGAGACATCAAAGGCTCCTTAGAGAAGATTATATCCTTTGTATCCCCAAAAGTTAATGTCAGCCCTGTAGACATTTCACCGGAGGATAGGGCCGAACCAACTTTGTCTATAAGTATGCGAAACATTGGAAAAAGTCGTTATATGCGGCCTTTGTGGACCTAAAGGCAGCATTTGATTCTGTATCCAGGAGTAGGCTCTGGGCCAAATTGGCCAATATGGGTATTAACAGAAGGTTATTACTTCTGATGATTAAGCTTCATGAGAGCAATACCCTCCAGATAAGACTTGCACAGGACTGCAGACTCTCTAGAGAAATCCCAGTCCAAAGAGGAGTTAGACAAGGATGCCTATTAGCCCCATTCCTATTTAACATCTATGTTAACTCCCTGGTCACATGCTGCCGTGAAATTGAAACCCACCTCCCTGTGTTCTCTAACGGCAGAAAAGTACCAGTTTTAATGTATGCGGATGATGCTGTTCTTCTCTCTCAAACCAAAGTGGGTCTGAAACGTGCCTTAGGAAAGTTTAGTGACCAATGTAACACTGAACTGTTAGCAATTAACTTTGCCAAAACCAAAATTGTACATTTTAACCGCTCCTTCAGGAAAGATAATTGGAGCGTAAAGGGAAACGCCATTGAACAGACTAAGACCTTCCAATACTTAGGCATTACTTTTTCTTATAACGCCAAATTGTCAACACATTTGACCACATCAGCTATATCAGCAGGAAGAAGTGCAAATGCTATCCTTAGACTATTCAGAAGGAAAGGAGCTGGCTTCCTCCCGATGGCCCTAACAGTCTTTCAGGCAAAATCTTTAGCCCAATTTCTATATGGCTCTCAAATTAGCCCCTCTGCCAACCTTAAGACCCTTGAAACAGTACAATCTAAATTCTTAAGATCATTATTTGCTACCCCTAAGTGTACACCTAATGCAGTCTTAAGGCAAGAGGCAGGACTGCCCAGAGTGGAATTAAAAGTCTGGGAACAAGCAATATCCCTCTGGCTGAAAATCCATTACAATCCTAAGGGTCTATTACCTTGCTTCCTGGCCGCAGTTCCCTACCCTCCTTGGCTTATGCAAATAACTAACAAGATCAAACAAATTGGCCTAAACCCTGAAAATCTTTTTATTGGAACTCTGAACAAGGCAAAAGCTATTATCACTCGGAGACTTTATGATATCGAATTACAACAAGAAGGCGCCCTACTCCAGGAGATGTATAGATGTTTAAAAGCTTGGCCTAATTTTGCAGCTGCCCCTTACTTAACTAACATCACTAACGAAGCCTATAGATGGGCTTTCTCTAGAGCCCGCTTTGAGACAATGCCCTCAGCAGTGCTGTACGGCAAATTCACGCGGGTTCCAATGCATGCGCGTCTCTGCCCTTGTATGTCTAATAAGGTAGAATCTGTCACACACATTCTTCTATTTTGCGAATTTTATACTGAAGAACGAATTCAACTTTTTTTACCACTTCTATCAAAATTTATACCCCTTCAATATTATTTTGAATCCTCCCCTGAAATTCTTCGAAAATACCTCCTGGAAGATTCCTCAAGCTCAATATCATATGAGGTGGCTAAATTTTGCACTTTCGTAATTAGGAAGCGTAAATCTCTTCTGTTGAATGGCACACTGCGAAGTTCCCTTGTGTAACCTTTTTTCTTTTCTGAGGTTGTTGCTGATTTCTTGTTGTCTGATCTTGTGGTGTTTAGTGTCACTGGCTTTGGCCGCAATAAAACTTGACTAGCTTTGTTAAAGCTGCCAAGCGGGAAAGGTGAGCAGACTTATTATAAGGGGAATACTTTTTTTTTAAGAGGGGTGAACATACAGCATTAAACCACTAGATGGGGGAGCTGTTGTGTTTCCGAATTGCAACATTCAAAAGTGACTCCGATTTAGGTCTCATTAAATGCTACTAGGCAAGGGGGAATTAGTTAAACTGTATGTTTCAAAGTTCCGTTTATTGAAAAGGCTATGTGAAAAAATTGATGATTGCAGGCAAATTTAGTAAAAGTTTGCATGCCTACATGTTAGAGTGAATATACCTTCCCCCCCACAATCACCAGCCCCCAAAGATTTAACTTCCATGGACACTGAGGTGGGAGCACCCAATCCTGAATTAGGCAACTTCAGAAAACACCCCCCCAAAGGCATTACTTCACCCCCACAAAATCTCCAACAGATACAATTTTTGTCTAAAATGCAAATGAAATACTAAGCACAGGAATTTGAATATCATGAGGACCGTTCCTTGTAAATGTCGATAGGTGTACATTTTCTCTGTCTCTGGCCAGAGGAGGATAGAATCAAGAGACCCTCTTTTTCGTCACCCTACTTAAAATTTGCTATTCCTGTATCCCCTCTCTATGATTTTGGGTCAGAGGTGGAGCTCAGATTCATTCATTCAGTCCCGTGCTCAGATCGCGCTTCAACAAGAAACTTACACGATTTATACAAATATCCTATCACTTGGCCTCATCTCCCTGGCCCTCAACAATGGTCTAAGCTTCTTGACTTATGTAGCATAATGCCAGAGGCATGGTGGGTAATTAATACAGTAGCCAACATCCGTAAGGTGAATGATGTTAATTATTTCACTGCCTGCACTTGAAATTTGTCCCGTTGTCAAAAACATAATAATAGCCAAAATTCTACCCACTTGTGAAGGGTGTGCACAAAAGGAGTGGTCATGCTCTATAAAATACATTGTGTGGATACTGTCCTCCATAGACTGTTGTTGCACGAAAGTCACCACATTGTCGATTATCAAGTACTGACTGGCAAGTGTCAATATTCACACAGATATGTGATCATGACTAGACAACATCCACCACAACATTTGCACACGAGAATTTCAAAGGATATACAGTGGTACCTCAGGTTAAGTACTTAATTCGTTCCAGAGGTCTGTTCTTAACCTGAAACTGTTCTTAACCTGAGGTACTACTTTAGCTAATGGGGCCTCCCGCTGCTGCCGCACCGCCACCACACGATTTCTGTTCTCATCCTGAAGCAAAGTTCTTAACCTGAAATATTATTTCTGGGTTAGCAGAGTCTGTAACCTGAAGCGTCTGTAACCCGAGGTACATTGCAACCTTATTTTGCTAATGCAAGTACGTGAAGTTTTCAGGAAGGATAAAGCATTAGGAGAGATTTGTGAGGGTTCCAGTTCCATTTTGGCCCACAGATTTGAAGATGACTTAATCATGTTCGTCAACTGTTTTAATTTGAAAGCCTTGTAGTACAAATTATGATTTGGGTGGTAGATAGAGCTTTTACCTCCAGAAATAATATTTTAATACAATAATAATGCATAAGAATACAGTATATAAAAAACACATACTGAAAATAAGAAGGAAAAATAAATGAATAATCAATAACCCCCCATCCCATGACTTGGGCCTGGAAATGAGTGCAGTTGGGCTTGGTGTAATATGACCGAAGAATCTTGCCCTGGCCACCGAGTTCTGCACTAACTGAAGTTCCTCAATTGTCTTCAGAGCTCTGAGTAGAATACCTGACAGTAATCTAACCTAGAGGTTCCCAGAGCATAGACAATAGTAGTTAGGCTGTCTGTGTCCAGATAGGCACAGAGCTAGGCCATCAGCTGAAGTCAATGGAAGGTACTCCGTGCCACTGATGCCACCTTAGTCTCAAGCGACAGCAAAGCATCCATACGCACCCCTACGTAGAAGATATCTGCCTCTTGGGTCTTCCAGTGAGTCTTTAATAACAAGGGGGAACATTCATGCTATAAGCACTGTATCCACTATAGAGCATCAGGATTAGCCCTGATAAATAATGGTGGATGAACACTTTCCCATGCATTGCATGATGTATTATGCCTATCTGGAGTGAGTAAAAATATTCATGCGAGAATATAGACATCAGCTATGCCATCAACTTGTTGGGTACAGAATGCATCCTTCCAGTAAAACAATATATGGGAACTACAATAACATTCAAGGCCAATTAGCAAGTAGACCTTCATGTTTTTCTACTAATGATGCTTCAATTCCTTCTCCCACAGGGAGTAAATAGGCTTCCAGTGTTTCTTCCAGGACATCCAGTAACAATTTTCCACGTATCATCATCCACCATACCTGAATTCTCTCTATATAAGGTGTCTCTTCCTGGAGGATGCTCAGAGGCGCATACGAGTGAAAGAAGATATTTCGATCCACTCTTTGGGAGACCAATTTCTATTGCACTAGGTAAGAAAAAGGCCTTGACATGCTCATCTGCGAAGCTATGTTCATTGTTTTGTTCAGGAGTGGGAAAGGTGGCCTAGAAGGCAGGTTTTAAATCAGCCAGCTTTTGAACAGCTAAACTTTGCCTGTCATTTCTTTTCTTCCATACTTGATTTCAATTTTCCCCCGTCTTTGATAGAATAAACATTTTCCATGTTTAACAACCCTTTTCTCCTTGTATTCCCGCATCCCCCTGGAATTTTATTTGTGTATTCAGATATTCATTTCTGTGAGTAAATATTTAACCTTTGTGTGACTCCTTCTCCTAAGTTCTAGTCATGGCAGCCATATTCTTTACCTGCATTTCACTGGCAGCCAATCATCTTTGAGCACAAGCTCTCTGACAATAGATGTGGTGGCTGAGCTGTGGATTGGCTGTATCAATTCAGAGTACAGAAGGCTGATGAGATGACTGTATGTAACAGCCATGCTGAAATTTAGGTTACAATGCTTTCTCCGGAATTTAAATATTTCTATATGCAGGATTTGTTTAATTTTTGAAGGAAGATTAAGTCATGTAAGTACCACCACACCGATACAAGGAAGCCCAGTATGCTTATATACAAATGTACATTTTGAGAAGGTATGAACAGCAGAAAGTAGGAAGTAAAGCTCTACGTACAGGGAAATGTAGCTTCATTGGAAAAATCTACATTCCTAGATTTAGGATAATTTTACAGTCATGAAAGGTGCCCATTTCAAAGGTGTTTACATTTCTCTAGAAATGAAAGTAGATGCCAAGTCATCATTGGGATGTCTCAAAGAGAAAGCAGGGCCTAAATTTATGAATTTCTTAGTCCGTCTGTTTGACATTATGGATGGGCACAAAGATCTGTCTTTTACTTCTTCTCTCATCCCTTTGTCCTTTTGTATCATTACAATCTTCAGCCTCCGAGTAGGGACTACCTTTTTTTCAGTTGGTTGTACTTATGCTGCCCTGGGAGTCAAACACTGTTCCTTCTTTCTGGCAATAAAAATACATTGGCAATAATCAATAAATTGCTATTATTTCATGACAACCTGAATTAGCTACCTCAGGAGACAACCACACTCTGACTCAGGTTAACAGTTTGGCACTTAGGGAATCTCAGTATGCTAATTTGGGGAACTCACGCCTGTTTATTGCTGCTGTGGTGACATGAAGAATAATGGTGTCATTCATTGTCTTTGCAGAGGCTAATTTTTCTGTGATTTTTGAGGTGCTTATTAGTCTCTGAAACTTAGTTTTATTCATTTCTTCAATCTGCCTGTTAACTAAACTATAGTTTCATAGTTGTAATGGGGTGGAGGAAGAGAGATGGGAATGGGGAAGGGCCACAACTCAATGCTAGACAATAAAGGCGTACCTTGGATCCGAACGCCTTGCGAGTCAAACACTTTGCCAACTGAATGCTGTAAACCTGGAAGTGAGTGTTCCAGTTTTCGAACGTTCTTTTGAACCCAAACTTCCCGCCTTCTGATTAGGTGCAGGAGCTTCCTGCAACCAATCAGAAGCTGTGCCTTGGATTCTGAACATTTTGGAAGTCAAATGGAGTTCCGGAAGGGATTCTGTTTTACTTCTGAGGTACAGCAGTACTGAAGTAGGTGGGGCAGTGTCTGACGGCAGTATTAGACAGCCTCATAACTACCTAATGAGGGAATTAGGATTACAACTTGAGCAAGGCTGTCATAGCCCTTTTCAGATTTTCCCTTGATATTTCCTAGGACATGGGTTATATAATAAATGTGATGGAAAAGGGGAAAGCATGAAAATGCTCTGTTGAACTTTACACCGTTTCCTGTTTTTTCTGCGCAGAACAACCACCAAGAGCCACAGTGAGCCATGGCTGCCAAGGGGCCCTGTCCTTTATGGCTGCTCTTGGTTTTGCTCTCCTGGATGGTGCTGGGGACTGAAGCCTCCCGGGATTTCCAGTCCTTCAAACACCAGTATGTCGATTACCCGAAGACTGATGTCGCACATTACTGCAAGTATATAATCGAGAATAGAGGCCTGGTTCAGCACGCCGTACGCACTTTCATTCATGTCTCCGACCAAGAGCTTAAAGACATCTGCACTTTTTATGGCTCACCAGTAACTGGTCCCATGAAGAGCTCATCTCCAGTTCCAGTCACCGACTGTGCAAGAAAAAAGATATTCAGCTACTACACTTATGAATTTACTAGGAAAATTTCCCTTACATGTAAGAATGGATACCCAATTGAATTAAGATAATGAATGCCAAGGTTGCACAAGCAGACTTCTGCTCAGGCAACAAACCTCCGCTATCACCATCTCCGACACTCAGCAGCCCCCTACACTTTCCCCCTCCTGCACTGCATCCCTCTCAAGAAACCTCTCAAGGTGGTCACCCAATCTTCCAGGGCAGGTCTGAGCAAAGGCAAGAGGATTGCAAGAAGGAGGAGTTGGAGATGTCCTTTTAGAGAAGCAAATATGTATTTTACCTGCTCACACTCACCATTGGATTGCCACCAGGATTCCTTCCTTCTTGAGGGTGAAAAGGCCACTCTGATCACTTTGGGCCTCCACTTTGTCCCACCGCTCATCTCCTACCTCGCTTTTCATAATATAAAAGTATGATCTCATTCCTTTTCTCATGATTCTTGCTGCTGTGGGATCAAGCAGTTATTTGTAGTATCCCTTGTTGCTTATTTAAACCCGGCCTCTTTTCTCACTCTTCCACCTTGTGGCTCAGATAAGCAGACATGGAATATATATTTCTTATATACATCTTTGTTCTTTCCCCCTGTTTTCCTCTGTATCACTCTATTTCTTTATAACTGAAATTATTTCAATAAAATATGAACATTAAAAATCCCTGAAACGGTCTGTGACTTTCTGGTCCACTTCCATTTGTCTTTCTCACAGCACTGCCAGTTCTGTGCTTTTCTCACTCACCAAAATAATGTTTCCAAATTCCTTCCAAGTACCAGAATTTTAGATTTCAAGTTGAATTCGCTACCGTTACTAAAAAAATAGCAACCCAGATTTGAGCACCAGCAGAAGTATCAGGTCCTCCTGTTCCCTACTTGATGAAAGGTGTCTCCCTGGAAGACAAAACACTAACTTTTTAAAGAGATGTCTGTTCAGATTTTGAAAGCTGTACTATGTGGATTATAGACATGGCCTCCTCTCTTGATGTTTTGACCCTGTGGTTCAGCTCCAAAGCCCAATGTGGATCTGTATGAACATTTCATCCCCACTAATGTAGGGAGACCCGGGTGGTGCTGTGGGTAAAATCCTCAGCGCCTAGGACTTGCCGATAGAAAGGTCGGCGGTTCGATTCCCCGCGGCGGGGTGCACTCCCGTCGCTCAGTCCCAGCGCCTGCCTACCTAGCAGTTCGAAAGCACCCCCGGGTGCAAGTAGATAAATAGGGACCGCTTTCTAGCGGGAAGGTAAACAGCGTTCCGTGTGCTGCGCTGGTTCGCCAGATGCAGCTTGTCACGCTGGCCACGTGACCTGGAAGTGTCTGCAGACAGCGCTGGCTCCCGGCCTCTAGAGTGAGATGAGCGCACAACCCTAGAGTCTGTCAAGACTGGCCCGTACGGGCAGGGGTACCTTTACCTTTACTAATGTAGGGAGATACACCTGACATCCTCTCTACCTTGCCCCAGGCCTTTTCCCCTGGGGTCACAATCCTACCATTAGGGACTATGCAAAGGTGTTTGTGTGTTTGCGTGTTTTAAACACTCCTAGTAGGAAATGTCCAGGGCAACCCTGAGTTAGGGAAGATGTCGTAGGGATGCCACGAGACCGGCCAATGGAAATCTAGACTTTGCTCCTGTGTGAACAAGCCTAACAAAACTACAGAAGCAAGGCAGGGATTGAGCCTAGTGTGGCTTCATTTGATGGGGCGTTGGTGGCTATGCCCCATGCAAATGATGAATGAGGAGGATGTGCCATCCAGTGTAAGCTGGAGATAATGGTGGGACATTCAAGTGGGGTTCAGAAGTATTCACAGCTAGCTTATCTGAATCACAAGTGAGAGGGCCAGGAAAACAGAAAGGTATTAATTCACAACCGGGAACCATGGCCGCTGCAAGATGGGCTTTGCAGAAATGGCTTGTACCAGGGTGGACCTTGATGCCTGGTAACTCCCTTCCAGCCTGTGGCCAAAGGGAAGAAGATGAGATATGGACCAGAAGGCAGCCTACCTGTTACCGGAATGCTTTCCCTATGCCAGAATCAACCTCTATAATGATTGGCATCAATAATAACGAAAAATAAACGTGGCTATGTTTTACCCACTATGGGCCACAGATAGTAAATACATTAATGTAGCAGACCGTAACAACATTTCCTTTAATAGCATGTTGACAACAATCTATGAATGAAAATATTACTGACTGCCAGCCCATAAACTAGGTTTTTCTGTGGTCTTGCCTAAGTTTTACAAGTTGCCTCATTTTTAATTATGTATGGGCTGTAGATAAACGAAAACATTAATTCTGAATTATGATTGCTGAATCATAAATGTAGGGAAGAAAACTTTATATAAAGAAACTGTAGTCTCCCATATTCCCACACCGTCTTTTGCACCGAATGAAGTGTTAACTCAAGTTCAAACCTTAATGACCTTGCAGCTGGTTCTGTTCCGCAGTTTGTAATCTCATCACTTCAAGCACATGCCTGTTCTTTAGTCCAAATTAAGCTCTAATTAACAGGAGAACATGTGCTTCTTAATGGCGGCGTTGGAGGGGTTTTGGCAGGCAATGTGCTTTTGCACAATCTGTGAATGAAAATATTGCTTGGTTCCCCTGCAGAACACGAGGTTTTCTGCAGTCTTACCTAAGTTCTAAAAGTGGCCTTATTTTTAATTAAGTATGGGCTAAACAAAAGCATTAATTCTGAAAATTAAAGCCTGTAACCTCAGACATTTTGGCATCCTGTGTGGATGTAGCAAGATAAATGCTGGTGTCTGTTCAGGTCTTCAAGCTTGTTTCGTGAGTCATGTGAGTGTTCTGGGAAAACACTGACAGGAATTAGGTGCCAGTAAAAAATGCAAAAACAGTGGTACCTCGGGTTAAGTACTTAATTCATTTCAGAGGTCCGTTCTTAACCTGAAACTGTTCTTAAGCTGAAGCACCACTTTAGCTAATGGGGCCTCCTTCTGCCGCCGCGCCACCTGAACATGATTTCTGTTCTCATCCTTAAGCAAAGTTCTTAACCTGAAGCACTATTTCTGGGTTAGCAGAGTCTGTAACCTGAAGCATATGTTACCTGAAGCATATGTAACCCGAGGTACCACTGTAGATTTCCTTCAGGTAAATATGGCTGCTCTTTTTTTATTGGTACACATCCTTGTTTTGGAACTCAGTGCATTGATTGGTAAATCCAAGCACGAGTATTTCCAGAGAGAGAAGGAGCCTTTTCCTAACATGGAATCCAGCTCTTTTGACTGCTGCACCCTGGGTTGACATGCGATTGCATGATTTGCATCAAATAGTGTAATGAATTCAGGCAGGCAAGCAAACCCCGATAAGAATTAATGAGTCTGGCAGTTATATGACATGTTCATTGACAATTAACATCCAGAGAGCAGCTCCAAGCCTGCCACTCTTAGCTATGAGTTGGTCACTTTGAGTCCCCGCCCCTTTCACAGCATAAGGGTGCCAAAGTCCAGGCCGTCCTCTCTTGTATTTCTGTTGCATTTTAACCCTTTCAGCTCTTTTGGTTTGGGAAGAAGGTGGGTGAACTCCCCCCTCCCCCGCTATCAAAGGAAGAGCCCTCTAAACGCTGCCTCCCTCCTTGTTGCATAGCAACCCCCTCAGTGTCATCTATCTCCTCCTCCTCTACTGCTGCCTTCGAGCTTTCAAAGTGTGCTGCTCTATCTCAATCTGGGAACTCTTGATGAAGGGGTGCTGACCTAACCCACTCCTGCTCTGCCTATGGCTGCAGTCCCTCATCTCCACAGAGTCTTCCCAGGCATTCAGTTTAGACACATCCCTGACAACTAGGGAGAAAAAGGACCTGAGACTTCTGTTGGTGCTGAAATTTGGGGGTTTTAGTAAAGTAGCCAATACAAACAAACAAACCCAAAACAAACACACTAAAAATATGTTTGTGGGAGGGGAGGTTATAGGATTGTTGTTTTTATAATGTATTTCATAGTTTTCTTTTGTATTTTTGTTCAGTGACCTGCCCTGAGATCTGTGGATGAAGGGTGGTATATGAATTTAATGAATTAATCAACCAATTAAAATAGCAATGCTGGCAAAACAGAAAACTGATGGCTCATGGAAGTAAAGCTTACTCTCCCCAAAACATTTTAAAAGATGTGCTGGGAGCTTTTAGGACCCCCTTTCTCTCCCTTTTGATGGGACCAAGGAAAATGGACTTTTGCAGAAAAGAAATATGTACTCCCGCTCATGTTTGCCCCTCTCCAGTCTGTGAGACTTTGTATACTTAAGCCAGAGTTTTATGAACAAACAAGAATAAAACACACTGTCCTGTTTGTGCAGGGAAAATAGTTATTTTAGCAAAGTCAGAAAGGCCTGTAAAATCACACATTGAGGACATTAAGCCACAACATACATAAGCTAGGTAGAAACTAGTTAACATGAATGGTGCAAAAGGGACTTGAGGACTTGGCCCAGATGGTGGGTCCAGCTCAAGTGAAATCTTGATATTTCCTGGGGTTTCTGGACCCTGCCAGTTGCTGGGCCTAGATTATGAAAACAGCCTTTGCAGGAGCCATCCTGCGTCTTCTGGAATTCATCCTGCAATAAACTGTTGCATTGTGGAGTGCTCTCGTTTATTGATCTGGGCAATCAGTTGTTACATTCTCCTACTCCATTTTGCCCCCGTGCCAGTCTCAGGGAACGTCTTGAATTTTGCTTTTACATCTTAGGCTGTGGTTTTCCCCGCCTAAGATTTCTTTTTGTACAACTGTACAAGTTGGAGTTTCATAAGGGATGTTGAGAAGTGCCCCTCGTTTCCCAATGAAGTGGCTCTTTTTCTGAGTACAATCCTGTCAACATAAACTAAATAAGTTTATTGCATTCAGCAATAAATCAGAGCAATGCCCATAATCAAAGGACAGTGGAAACTTGGTTTTCGACCGTCATGGAAGTCAAATGTTTCAGCTTTGGAATGCCGAAAACCCGGAAGTAAATGCTTCTGTTTTCAAATGCATCTTGGAATTGCCATTTGCGCCTTGGTTTTCAAATGTTTTGGAAGTCAAACTGTTTTCCGGAATGGATTACAGTCAAAAACTGAGGTTCCACTGTATTCCATGTCTGCTTATCTGAGTCACAAGGTGGAAGAGTTAGAAATGAGGCTGGATTTCAATAAGCAACCAGGGACATACATTGTACTGGGTTCTAGTTAGGATAAAAGGGTCTTATTGGAGTGAAATATAACAAATAAACAAGACTTCTCAAATATAATATCAGTTGCTTCAGGCATCTCTTTAGAAAGTTATTCAATTAAAAGGCATCTGAAAGACTAGTCAGGCTTTTCTTTTAAAAATGTGTTCGAAAACAGATTGATAGTCAATCAAAAAATGGTGGTTTTGGAAAAAGATGGTGTCTTCCTAAAAATGCTCAACAATTTGAGGGTGTCCCGGTTACAGCGATATAAGATTAGATTAAAGAAAAGATTAAGACGATAGAGGTTGGAAAGAAATACTTAGAAGTTGCTAAAAAATTATGGACATTGGGATGCAGAAAGGGGGGGTATGGGGGAGTCCCGGAAAAGAGGTTTATGAAAAAAATGATATGAAACTATACGTGTTTGTATGTCTTTTTATGTGTTTGTTTGTCTTAAAAAAACTTTGTAAAACCAATAAAAAAATTTATTTAAAAAAAAACACAATTTGAGGGTGTCCTGCTGGTTTTTACTTTCTGAAATATGGCAATCCCATGTCAACCCAGAGTGCAGCAGTCAAAAGAGCTGAATTCCATGTTAGGAAAAAGCTCATTCTATATCTGGAACACTCACATGACTCACGAAACTAGCTTGAAGACCTGTACAGACACCAACATTTATCTTGCTACATCCACAGTGGATGCCAAGTTGACTGAGGTTACAGGCTTTAATGTACAGAATTAATGTTTTTGTTTAGCTACAGTCCGGACTTAATTAAAAATAAGGCCACTTGTAGAACCTCTGCCAGTTGCCCAATCCCACCTGGGGAGGCGTTGCCAAGGTGATCAGGCCAGGTAGGGGGAGGGACCACCCTGTCCTCACAATAGGGGGAGGAGCTTACCTGGGAACCGTCAGTTGGCTCCAGAGCTTCTCCCACCCTACCCACCCTCAGTTAAACCTTCTTTTTCGGGTTAACCTTTTTTCCGCAGGTACGTGGGCGCTGCTACATCAAGGTCGCTGTTGAATGGCAAGAAAAGAATTTCCCTGCCTTGGCAGGTTTTGCCTTTCCCGTAGCAAAACATCACAACGCTGGCGGTTTCAGGCCTTGGGAGGAATCCTTTAGTCTATCTTCCCTAGATAGGAGTGGGCACGTAGCAGTGGCCCACACTCCCTTCCTCTTTGAGACGGTGGTCACACGGTTCCCCGTTAAAGGGGTTGTTTGAGGGGAGGCATTCATCGTACGCCTACAGGTTGTCCTTGCTCTCCCCTGTGACGGCGGCGTAACCGGGGGGAGGGGGTGGGGTCTCTGCTTGAACATATGTTCTCTAGAGCCAGCCCATCCCCCCACACACTGGATAAACCTGATGTTCCTCAGATCCCCAGACTGGGAGGGATAACGCCCAATGCCTAAGCCAAAGTCTACCTTCATCTGAAACAGAATAAAGTTGTGGCCAATTTTAATCCCATAGCACGTTGTCTTGAGTCATTATTCCACTTGGGATGCCGCCCGGGGTTTGGAGGACTCTGCATGTCCATGCAAAAAAAACCAGCAATATTTTCATTCATAGATTGTGCAAAAGCACCCTGCCTGCCAAAAAACCCTCCAACGCTGCCATTAAGAAGCACATGTTCTCCTGTTAATTAGAGCTTAATTTGAAATAATGTACAGGGGTGTGCTGGAAATGTTGAGATCACAAACGTCGGAAGAGAACCTGCTGCAAGGTCATTAAGGTTTGAGCTTGAGTTAACACTTCATTCGGTGCAAAAAGACGGTGTGGGCAGAGGGGATCCTACAGTTTCTTAATATTAAGTTTTCTTCTCTATATTTAGGATTCAGCAATCCTCCTTTGAATGCTAGTTCAAATCTGATTTATACAAGAGAGGAGGGAAGAAATTGGTTTCCCAAAGAGCTTCACGGCTGAGTGGAGATTTGAACCCTGGTCTCTCAGTGCTAGGCAGGGGGTCAGAATCATAGCATTGAGTCCCATCCTCAGATCTCACTTTGGGTTAATCAGAGAAAACTCGGGATGAGGAAAGATCATGTCAGATTATTCCACCAACAAGAAACTTGATTGATTGATTGATTGATATATCTACCCCCAGGGGTTTTGAACACGGAACTAGATTTCAGCTGTTTCATTGAAGGTTTCTGACACATGGCTTCTGCTTGCATTTACTGTGCTGTTTTTTGGATACTGTATCTTTAAATTGCCATTTGTGTCTCTGTGGGAGCCTGGAGGCCTGGAAATTAATAGAAAGGAGAATGTAAACTCCCTTCTTTGGGAGACAAATGTTCCCCTTGAAAGTGTGTTGGGGTACTCAAACCCACATGAGACTCATACTTCCAAGTCAGCTTGGAAGTCAGCTTGGAAACCAAGAGAGAGAGAAATCTTCAAATGGCATCAATATAACATCAACCCCAAGGTCAGAGGTGTCTCTCTGCGGGAGATATTTCCGTGACTGGTTGGCAGGGAGGCACAGGGCAGCTAATCAGAAGCCATGCCTTGGTTTCCGAAAGCTTTGGAAGTAGAACGGAGTTCCGGAGGAGATACCCTTTGACTTCTGAGGTACCACTGTACTGAAGTAGATGGGCCAATGTCTGACTGCAGCCTCATAACTACCTAATGAGGGAATTAAGATTACAATTTGAGCAAGGTTGTCATAGCCCTTTTCAGATTTTCCCTTGATATTTCCTGGGAAGTGGGTTATATAATAAATCTGATGGAAAAAGGGAAAACATGAAAATGCCCTGTTGAACTTTACACCATTTCCTGTTTTTTCTGCGCAGAACAACTACCAAGAGCCACAGTGAGCCATGGCTGCCAAGGGGCCCTGTCCTTTATGGCTGCTCTTGGTTTTGCTCTCCTGGATGGTGCTGGGGACTGAAGCCTCCTGGGACTTCCAATCCTTCAAACCAAAGGACTGAAGTCAAAGATTACTGCAACTATTTACTCAGGAAAAGAGCCTTGTATTACACAATGGCACATATTTGTGTTCATGTCTCTGACCAAGATCTAAAAAACATTTGCACTTCACAGGGTGCCCCAGTAACTGGTCCCAAGTCGAGCTCATCTCCCATTCGAGTCACCAACTGTATAAAATATAAATTCAGCTACCACACTTTTGAGGGAATTGGAAAATTTCCCTTTCATGTGAGAACGGATACCCAATTGAATTTAGATTTTGAATGTCATTGTTGCACAAGCAGACTTCTGCTCAGGCAACAAACCTCTGCTACCATCCTCTCCGAAACTCAGCAGCCCCCTACACTCCCCCTCCTGCACTGCATCCCTCTCAAGAAACCTCTCAAGGTAGTCCCCCAATCTTCCAGGACAGGTCTGGGCAAAGGAAAGAGGATTGCAAGAAGGCGGAGTTGAAAAAGTCCTTTTACATAAGCAAATATCTGTTTTACCTGCAAACAAGTCACCATTGGATTGCCACCAGGATTTCTTCCTTCCTGAGGGTGAAAAGGCCACTCTGATCACTTTGGGCCTCCACTTTGTCTCACCGCTCATCTCCTATCTCACTTTTCATCATATAAAAGTATGATCTCATTCCTTTTCTCATGATTCTTTCTGCTGTGGGATCAAGCAGTTATTTGTGTTATCCCTGGTTGCTTATTAAAACCCTGTCTCTTTTCTAATTCTTCCACCTTGTGACTCAGATAAGCAGACATGGAATATATATTTCTTATACACAACTTTCTTATTTCCCCCTTTTTTCTCTGTATCACTCTGTTTCTTTTAAAACTAAAAATATGTCAATAAAATAGGAACATTAAAAATCCATGAAACTGTCTGTGACTTTCTGGTCCAATTTCATTTGTTTGTCTGGCAGCACTGAGAGTTCTGTGATTTTCTCACCTCACCAAAATAATGTTTCCAAACTTATTCCAAGTACCAGAATTTTAGATTTGAAATTGTATTGGCTACTCTACTAAAAACCCCAAATTTCAGCACCTGCAGAAGTCTCAGGTCCTCCTGCACGCTACTTGTCAGGGAAGTGGCTGAATAGAACACCTGGAAAGTGTCTGACTCTGGAGAGGAGGGACTGCATACACAGACAGAGCAGGAGTGGGTTAGTTCAGCCCCCCTTCATCAAGAGTTCCCAGACTCAGATAGAGCAGCAGACTCAGAAAGCTCGCAGGCAGAGGGAGGGGAGGAGATGGGTGACATTGAGGGGGTTGCTATGGCAACTTCAGAAAACACCCCCCAAAGACATTATTTCACCCCCACAAAATCTCCAACAGATACATATTTTTTTCTAAAATGCATATGAAATACTAAGCACAGGAATTCGCATATCATGAGGACTGTCCCTTTTAAATGTAGATAAATGTACATTTTCTCCGTCTCTGTCCAGAGGAGGATAGAATCAAGAGACCCTCTTTTTCGTCACCCTACTTCAAATCTGCTATTCCTGTATCCCCTCTCTATCGTTTAGGGTCAGAGGTGGAGCTCACATTCATTCATTCAGTCCCTTTCTCAGATATCGCTTCAGCAAGAAACTTACATGGTTTATATAAATATCCTATCGCTTGGCCTCATCTCTCTGACCCTCAACAATGGTCTAAGCTTCTTGTCTTATGTAGCATAATGCTAGAGGCATGGTGGGTAATTAATACAGTAGTCAACATCCGTAAGGTGGATGATGTTAATTATTTCACTGCCTGCACTTGAAATTTGTCCCGTTGTCAAAAGCATAATAATAGCCAAAATTCTACCCACTTATGAAGGGTGTGCACAAATGGAGTGGTCATGATCTATAAAATACATTGTGTGGATACTGTCCTCCATAGACTGTTGTTGCATGACAGTCACCACACCCTCGTTTTTCAAGTACTGACTGGCAAGTGTCAATATTCACACGGATATGTGATCATGACTATACAACATCCACCACAACATTTGCACATGAGAATTTGAAAGGATATACAGTGGTACCTCGGGTTAAGAACTTAATTCGTTCCAGAGGTCCGTTCTTAACCTGAAACTGTTCTTAACCTGAGGGACCACTTTAGCTAATGGGGCCTCCTGCTGCCACACCGCCACCTGTAACCTGAAGGAGTCTGTAACCCAAGGTACATTGCAACCTTATTTTGCTAATGCAAGTACGTAACGTTTTCAGGAAGGATAAAGCATTAGGAGAGATTTGTGAGGGTTCCAGTTCCATTTTGGCGCACAGAGTTGAAGATTACTTAATCATGTCCGTCAACTGTTTTAATTGAAAAGCCTTGTAGTACAACTTATGATTTGGGTGGTGGATACAGCTTTTACCTCTAGAAATAATATTTTAATACAATAATAATGCATAAGAATACAATATAAAAAACAAAAAACACATACTGAAAATAAGAACGAAAAATAAATGAATAATCAATAATCCCCCATCCCCTGAGTTGGGCCTGGAAATGAGTGCAGTTGGGCTTGGTGTAATATGACCGAAGAATCTTGCCCTGGCCACCGAGTTCTGCACTAACTGAAGTTCCTCAATTGTCTTCAGAGCTCTGAGTAGAACACCTGACAGTAATCTTACCTAGAGGTTCCCAGAGCATAGACAATAGTAGTTAGGCTGTCTATGTCCAGATAGTCATAGAGCTAGGCCATCAGCTGAAGTCGATGGAAGGTACTCTGTGCCACTGATGCCACCTTAGTCTCAAGCGACAGCAAAGCATCCAGACGTACCCCTAAGTAGAAGATATCTGTCTCTTGGGTCTTCCAGTTAGTCTTTACTAACAAGGGGGAACATTCATGCTGTAAGCACTGTATCCACTGTAGAGAATCAGGATTAGCCCTGATCAATATGGGTGGATGAACACTTTCCCATGCATTGCATGATGTAATATGCCTGTCTGGAGTGAGTAAAAATATTCATTTGAGAATATAGACATCAGCTGTACCATCAACCTGTTGGGTACAGAATGCGTCCTACCAGAACATTTAAGCTCGATTAAATTAGACCTACAGGTTTTTCTACTAATGATGCTTCATTTCCACCTCCTACTGGGGGAAAAATAGGCTTCCAGCCTTTGTCCCAGGACATCCAGTAATCATCATCCACCATAGCAGAATTCTCTCTATATAAGGTGTCTCTTCCTGAAGGATGCTCAGAGGCGCATACGAGTGAAAGAAGACATTTTGATCCACTCTTTGGGAGACTAGGTAAGAAAAAGACTTCAACATGCTCATCTACGAAGCTTTGCTCATTGTTTTGTTCAGGAGTGGGAAAGGTGGCCTAGAAGGCAAACTGCAGGCGGGTTTTAAATCAGCCAGCTTTTGAATAGCTAAACTTTGTCTGTCATTTCTTTTCTTCCATACTTGATTTCAGTGTCCCCCCCCCCCCCGTCTTTGATAGAATAAACCTTTTCCATGTTTAACAACACTTTTCTCCTTGTATCCCCCCCCCCCCAGAATTTTATTTCTGTATGCATATATTCATTTTTGTGAATAAATATTTAACCTCTGTGTGACTCCTTCTCCTAAGTATTAATCATGGTAGCCATATTCTTTACCTACATTTCACTGGCAGCCAATCATCTTTGAGCACAAGCTCTCTGACAATAGATGTGGTGGCTGAGCTGTGGACTGGCTGCATCAATTCAGAGTACAGAAGGCTGATGGGATGACTGTATGTAACAGCCATCCTGAAATTTAGGTTACAAAGCTTTCTCCGGAATTCAAATATTGCTATGTGCAGGAATTGTTTAATTTTTGGGGAAAGATTAAGTCATGTAAGTACCATCACCCCTGTACAAGGAATCCCAGTATGCTTATATACAAATGTACATTTTGAGAAGGTATGAACAGCAGAACGTAGGAAGTAAAGCTCTACGTACAGGGAAATGAAGCTTCATTGGAAAAAGCTACATTCCTAGATTTAGGATAATTTTACAGTCATGAAAGGTGCCCATTTCAAAGGTGTTTACACATTTTTTATCTAGAAATCTAGAAAGTAGATGCCAAGTCATCATTGGGATGTCTCAAAGAGAAAGCAGGGTCTGACTTGAATAAATGTTATGAATTTCTTAGTTCGTCTGTTTGACTTTAAGGATGGGCACAGAGGTCTGTCTTTTTCTTCTTCACTTATCCCTTTGTCCTTTTGTATCATTACAATCTTCAGCCTGCGAGTAGGGACTACCCTTTATCAGTTGGTTGTACTTATCCTGCCCTGGGAGTCAAACACTGTTCCTTCTTTCTGGCAATAAAAATACATTGGCAATAAAATCAATAAATTGCTATTATTTCATGACAACCTGAATTAGCTACCTCAGGAGACCACCACACTCTGACTAAGGTTAAGAGTTTGGCGCTTTGGGAAGTAATGTCTTGAACCTGAATTATCTACCTCAGGAGACCACCACACTCTGACTCAGGTTAACAGTTTGGCACTTAGGGAATCTCAGTATGCTAATTTGGGGAACTCTCTCCTGTTCATTTCTGCTGTTGTGACATGAAGAATAATGGTGTCATTCATTGTCTTTGCAGAGGCTAATTTTTCTGTGATTTTTGAGGTGCTTATTAGTCTCTGAAACTTAGTTTTATTCATTTCTTCAATCTGTTAACTAAACTATAGTTTCATGGTTGTAATGGGGTGGAGGAAGAGAGATGGGAATGGGGAAGGGCCACAACTCAATGCTAGACAATAAAGGCGTACCTTGGATCTGAACACCTTGCGAGTCAAACACTTTGCCAACTGAATGCTGTAAACCTGGAAGTGAGTGTTTCAGTTGTCGAACGTTCTTTAGAACCAAAAAGTCTCATGCAACTTCACACCTTCCGATTGGCTGCAGGTGCTTCCTGCAACCAATCAGAAGCTGTGCCTTGGATTCTGAACATTTTGGAAGTCAAACGGAGTTCCAGAATGGATTTTGTTTGACTTCTGCTGTACCACAGTACTGAAGTAGATGGGGCAGTGTCTGACGGCAGTATTAGACAGCCTCATAACTACCTAATGAGGGAATTAGGATTACAATTTGAGCAAGGTTGTCATAGCCCTTTTCAGATTTTTCCTTGATATTTCCTTGGATGTGGGTTACACAATAAATCTGATGGAAAAAGGGAAAGCCTGATAATGCCCTCTTGAACTTTACATCCTTTCATGTTTTTTCTGCACAGAACAACCACCAAGAGCCACAGACAGCCATGGCTGCCAAGGGGCCCTGTCCTTTATGGCTGCTCTTGGTTTTGCTCTCCTGGATGGTGCTGGGGACTGAAGCCTCCTGGGATTTCAAATCCTTCAAACACGAGTATGTCGATTACCCGAAGACTAAAGTCGCACATTACTGCAACTATTTCCTCCGCAAAAGAGGCCTGGGTCGTCCAAGGGAACACACTTTCGTTCATCTCTCTGACCAAGATCTTAAAGAAATCTGCACTGTTATCGGCATACCAGAAACTGGTCCCTTTTCGAGCTCATCTCCTGTTCCAATCACCATGTGTTATAGAACTGAATTTTTCTACCAGATTTATCACCTTAAAAGGAACATTTCGCTTTTATGTAAGAATGGATACCCAATTGAATTAAGATTTTGAATGCCATTGTTTCACAAGCAGACTTCTGCTCAGGCAACAAACCTCCGCTACCATCCTCTCCAACACTCAGCAGCCCCCTACACTTTCCCCCTCCTGCACTCCATCCCTCTCAAGAAACCTCTCAAGGTAGTCCTCCAATCTTCCAGGGCAGATCTGGGCAAAGGCAAGAGGATTGCAAGAAA
The DNA here is from genome assembly GCF_965112155.1 of Podarcis liolepis. Classification (NCBI taxonomy): domain Eukaryota; kingdom Metazoa; phylum Chordata; class Lepidosauria; order Squamata; family Lacertidae; genus Podarcis; species Podarcis liolepis. The sequence goes on from NC_139573.1 coordinate 15,116,925, forward strand.
GCGGAGTTGAAGAAGTCCTTTTACTTAAGCAAATATCTGTTTTACCTGCTCAGAGTCACCATTGGATTTCCACCAGGATTTCTTCCTTCTTGAGGGTGAAATGGCCACTCTGATCTATTTTCTCATGATTCTTGCTGCTGTGGGATCAAGCAGTTATTTGTGGTATCCCTGGTTGCTTATTAAAACCCGACCTCTTTTCTCACTCTTCCACCTTGTGACTCAGATAAGCAGACATGGAATATATATTGCTTATATACAGCTTTGTTCTTTCCCCCTTTTTTCCACTGTATCACTCTATTTCTTTAGAACTGAAATTATGTCAATAAAATATGAACATTTAAAATCTCTGAAACGGTCTGTGGCTTTCTGGTCCACTTCCATTTATTTTTCTCACAGCACTACCAGTTCTGTGCTTTTCTCACTCACCAAAATAATGTTTCCTTCCAAGTACCAGTTATTTAGATTTCAAGTTGAATTCGCTACCGTTATTAAACAAATAACAACCCAGATTTGAGCACCAGCAGAAGTATCAGGTCCTCCTGCTCCCAGCTTGATGAAAGGTGTCTCCCTGGAAGACAAAACACTAACTTTTTAAAGAGATGTCTCTTCAGATTTTGAAAGCTGTACTATGTGGATTATAGACATGGCCTCATCTCTTGATGTTTTGACCCTGTGGTTCAGCTCCAAAGCCCACTGTGGATCTGTATGAACATTTCATCCCCATTAATGTAGGGAGATACGCCTGACACCCTCTCTACCTTGCCCCAGACCTTTTCCCCTGGGGTCCCAATCCTACCATTAGGGACTATGCAAAGGTGTTTGTGTCTGTGTGTGTGTTTTAAACACTCCTAGTAGGAAATGTCCAGGGCAACCCTGAGATAGGGAAGATGTCATAGGGATGCCACAAGACTGGCCAATGGAAATCTAGACTTTGCTCCTGTGTGAACAAGCCTTACAAAACTACAGAAGCAAGGCAGGGATTGAGCCTAGTGTGGCTTCATTTGATGGGGGGTTGGTGGCTGTGTCCCAGGCAAATGATGAGTGAGGAGGATGTACCATCCAGTGTAAGCTGGAGATAATGGTTCAAGTGGGGTTCAGAAGTATTCACAGCTAGTTTATCTGAATCACAGGAGAGAGGGCCAGGAAAACAGAGAGGTATTAATTCACAAGTGGGAAACATGGCCCCTTCAAGATGGGCTTTGCGGAAATGGCTTATATCAGGGTGGACCTTGGTGCCTGGTAATTCCCTTCCAGCCTGTGGCCAATGGGAAGAAGATGAGATATGGACCAGAAGGCAGCCTACCTGTTACCGGAATGCTTTCCCTATGCCAGAATCAACCTCTATAATGATTGGCATCAATAAAAAATAAAATAAATGTGGCTATGTTTTACCCACTATGGGTCACACATAGTAAATACATTAATGTAGCAGACGGTAACAACATTTGCTTTAATAGCATGTAGGCAACAATCTATGAATGAAAATATTACTGGCTACCAGCCCATAAACTAGGTTTTTCTGTGGTTCTACAAGTTGCCTCATTTTTAATTATGTATGGGCTGTAGCTAAATGAAAACGTAAATTCTGAATTATGATTGCTGAATCTTAAACGTACAGAAGAAAACTTTATATAAAGAAACTGTACGCTCCCCTGCTGCCATACCGTCATTTGCACCAAATGAAGTTCAAGTTCAAAACCTTAATGACCTTGCAGCGGGTTCTGTTCCGCAGTTTGTAATCTCATCACTTCAAGCACATGCCTGTACTTTAGTCCAAATTAAGCTCTAATTAACAGGAGAACATGGCGGCGTTGGAGGGGTTTTGGCAGGCAATGTGCTTTTGCACAATATGTGAATGAAAATATTGCTTGGTTTCCCCAGGAGTACACGAGGTTTTCTGTGGTCTTACCTAAGTTCTACAAGTGGCCTTATTTTTCATTAAGTATGGGCTAAACAAAAGCATTAATTCTGAAAATTAAAGCCTGTAACCTCAGACATTTTGGCATCCAGTGTCGATGTAGCAAGATAAACACTGGTGTCTGTTCAGGTCTTCAAGCTTGTTTCGTTAGTCATGTGAGTGTTCTGGGAAACCACTGACAGGAATTAGCTGCCAGTACAAAATGCAAATAAAGTGGTACCTCGGGTTAAGTACTTAATTCGTTTCAGAGGTCCGTTCTTAACCTGAAACTGTTCTTAACCTGAAGCACCACTTTAGCTAATGGGGCCTCCTGCTGCCGCCGCGCCGCAGGAACATGATTTCTGTTCTCATCCTTAAGCTAAGTTCTTAACCTGAAGCACTATTTCTGGGTTAGCAGAGTCTGTAACCTGAAGCATATGTAACCTGAAGCATATGTAACCCGAGGTACCACTGTAGATTTCCTTCAGGTAAATATGGCTGCTGTTTTTTTATTGGCACACATCCTTGTTTTGGAACTCAGTGCATTGATTGGTAAATCCAAGCACGAGTATTTCCAGAGAGAGAAGGAGCCTTTACTTAACATGGAATCCAGCTCTTTTGACTGCTGCACCCTGGGTTGACATGCGATTGCATGATTTGCATCAAATAGTGTAATGAATTCAGGCAGGCAAGCAAACCCCGATAAGAATTAATGAGTCTGGCAGTTATATGACCTGTTTATTGACAATTAACATCCAGAGAGCAGCTCCAAGCCTACCACTCTTAGCTATGAGCTGGTCACTTTGAGTCCCCGCCCCTTTCACAGCATAATGGTGCCAAAGTCAAGTCCATCCTCTCTTGTATTTCTGTTGCATTTTAACCCTTTCAGCTCTTTTGGTTTGGGAAGAAGGTGGGTGACCTCCCCCCCCACACACACACCATGAAACAAAAAGAGCCCTTTAAATGCTGCCTCCTTCCTGGTTGCATAGCAACCTCCTCAGTGTCATCTATCTCCTCTACTGCTGCCTTCGAGCTTTCCAAGTGTGCTGCTCTATCTCAGTCTGGGAACTCTTGATTTAGGGGTCCTGAACTAACCCACTCCTGCTCTGTCTGTTGCTGCAGTCCCTCATCTCCAGAGTCAGAGTCTTCCCAGGTGTTCATATCCTTGACAAGTAGGGAGAAGAAGGACCTGAAACTTCTGTAGGTTCTGAAATTTGGGGGTTTTAGTAGAGTAGCCAATACAGCTTGAAACCTAAAATTCTGGTTCCCAAACTGTTTGGGAACAGCAATTCCCTGTAAATTGCCCACTGCCGATCCATATTAACGCTCTTAATTGTAATGGCCTTGATAAGAAATAGCCATAAAGGTGTTTTCCTTTCCAGCAGATTTTTACATTTCTCCCAAGCTCTATACAGTTTCTTCCTAAGAATATGGTTCATAAAACTTTTATAAATTTACACCTTCCCATACGAAAGACATGTCTTCCTGCCCAATTTTAAGTCTAGGATGTCTGCATTATCCATATATATATATAATTTGCATAATATAATCAATTACACCTTTTGTCATTCTTTACAATACATACTGTATATATATGTCTATATCTATCTATCTACTTTCCTTACTTATACTGTTGTACTGTATTTCTACCATTGTGATTTCCCTCCACCTCTGCTCAGCTTCCAATGTTTTCCATTCCTTTAATATTGTGTTAAAGAAGTTAAATACATATTCCCTATTAGTCACTTTTCAACCTAATAGCTGCTCTCATTTTGGCCAATTCTAGAAATTCACAAAGCTTATTTTGCCACTCTGCTACTGAGGGGAAAGCATTCCCTGTCCAATTTCTAGCTATCACTACTCTGACTGCAGCTGTGGCCCATAAGAACACTTTTTTTCTTATCACCTGGATGTCTCTTGAAACTATACCTAATAGAAATGCTTCAGGCTTTTTGTCAAAAGATGTTTTATTTTTTTTATTTTTTTAAATTTCTTTTTTAGTAATTTTCATTTGAAAAACTAAAAGTAAACAAACAAACATCAAAAGTGCCCAAACATCAAAAAACAACAAAAAATAACATAAATTTTCATTACAATCCTACATCACCTTATTTGTATTCCTCCTATATGTACATGTTGACCTCCCTCCCTCCCGATTTTGGGCTTCTTGGTAAAATCTTTTTTTTTGCAATTTCATTGTTAATAGTTTCTGCGTTGTGAGTGGAATAAATTTATAACATACATTGAAGGAACTTTTAGAAGTTTAAAAACCACAGCAGGTTTAACATAAACCTTACGAGGTGTCAAAAGATGTTTTAAACATCTTTTTTTAAAAAATTCCTCATGAATATTACTACAGAAATTTTTAATTTTCCCACATCACCACCATAGTTGATACATCATTCCCTCTACCTCATGACATCTCCAGCAGATATTTGATTTTAATTTGTATATTTTGGCTAGTCTATGATTTAAAAACCCTTTGTGTACCCTTTGTGTACCTTAACTTTCTTATGGTGGTACCTTGGTTTACGAATTTAATCCGTTCCGGAAGTCCGTTCTTAAACCAAAGCATTTTTAAACCAAGGCGTACTTTCCCATAGCAGTGGGGGACTCAATTATAAATGGAACACACTCAACAGGAAGCGAAACATGTTCTGCTTCCAAGGCAAAGGTCACAAACCAAAACACCTATTTCCGGGTTTGCAGCACTCTTAATCCAAGTTGTTCATAAACTAAGCTGTTCTTAAACCAAAATACCACTGTATATACAGGGTATACATGCCACCCATACAGATTATGCCATCCCTCTATAACTAGTATGTCTGTATTGTCTAACAGTATCCAGTCTCTAATCCAACGTAGGCATGCTGCCTTGTAGTATAATATTAGGTCCGGGAGAGCAAAGCCTGTCAGGAGGTCCTACACACAAGTAGGAGTCTGGCAGAGACACATGCCTCACTGGCATGTTCTTTCCCTCCTGGTAGGTCATTTGGGAGATTAAAAATCTTGCACCTCCAAGAAATCTCCACCCAACTGGTGGATCAGACCCTTCTGTGGTGTAAACATATCCTTGCTAAAGTCTAGCATCTCTAGCCTTGCTTCATGTCGCCTTTGGAAAACCCTGCAGATCTTCCTGGCCTTTGGATTTTGTCCAAACTTCCCACAGGAAAAACTTTCCACTGCTTCGAACTCAGCGCCACCACCTGGTGGGCGCAATGATGGTTGGGATGCCTTGGCAGTCAACCCCCCTTGCTCCTCCTGTGCTGGAGATTCCTCCCCCGGAACAGGAATCATAGAATCATAGAATCATAAGGAAACATCGCCCTTGTGCATTTCCCCTCCAAATGCCTCCCACCGCATGGGGAGCTCTTGGTGTCAGGAAAACAGCTCTGCGTCTTCACACCCAAGACGCCTCCAGAGCTTAGCACGGCCGTCTGGGATACTGCATCAGCTTCCCCCGCCATCTTGAAGTGTCCAAGTGTGACGCAGCTTTAATTGCTGCCGAACACACACAGACACACACACTGCCTGTTGGCATCAGACACAGCCTGTGTCTCAAACTGCTTTTTGCAGCTTCGGGAACGTAAACAACGGCTCCCCCATTCCCCTTTCTTTTCAGGCTGATTGCCTTGTCTGCTTTTACACAGCACTGAGGAATTTCCTCTCTCCGTAGCTAAGAAATCAGTAGCTCGAATCTTGGCAAAGTCTTGCCGCATCAAGCACCTCTTCTTTTCTTGAAAAGCAGCTTTTCCATTCCCTCTACGTCACTCAGGGACTGGGACTTTTACTCCTTCCTGTTTTCCTTTTTATCTGTTAACAATGTATATTTAATATGGTGCTTCTTCCCCTGCCATATCAACTTGGTTAGGTCTTTTTTCCATATACTGAAGCATTGTGTTTTTCCTATGATAGGGATCATCTGGAAGAGGAATAACAATTTTAGAAGAATATTCATTTTTATGGCCGAAATTCTTCCGCATGGGGTCAGTTTTAATCTAGACCAAATTTCCATATTTTTAAAAAAATTCTTTCCAAATGTTCTTGTAATTATCTTCGAATAAATCAAATTTATTCATTGTGACATAAATTCCTAAATATTTCTTTACTATTTGTAAGCCCATTTTTTTCTTGTAATTACTTTTTCTCCTGATGCCGTATATTTTTAAGCATTAATTTGGTTTTAGATTTATTAAGTTTAAAACCGGAGACTTTGCCAAAATCTAACATTTTTCCAAGGATTTTAAAGATACTTTATTCTGGATCTTCCATTCGTCTTATTCATTCGCCTACCTGGCAAAAATCTGGGCTGATCTTCATTGATGATATGCTTCAGTACTACTTTTAATCTATAGGCCATGATTTCTACATATATTTTGTAATCATTGTTGAGCAATGGTCTTTAGCTAGCATTTCTTCATTCTTCATTTTTCTTTCATGCATATTTCCTTTTTAATTTGTTCCACTTTTCCTTCCCTGTTTATTTTTTGTATGGCATTTTGCTGTATCTAATAACCTCTTATAAAGGCCTTACTTGCATCCCATGTTACGCTAATATCTGTTTCCTGAGCCATATTAATTTCAAAGTACTCTTTTAAGAGGTCTTGAACTTTATTCAATATCTTTTCATTGTTTAGTAACTTTTCATTCATTCTCCATCTCTCATTTATTTTCCTGTTAATAGTTAATTCTAACATAATTGAGTTGTGATATGATATTGATTTAGCTTGTATTTCTACTTTTCTAATTTTCAAAGTTAGATTATTTGAAATCCAAATCCTATAAATTCTTCCTGCTGATTGCTTGGACTGAATAATACATATATTGATTCTCAATCAAGGATTTATAGCTCCATGCATCTTTTAAGTTTAAAATCTCTGCCATCTGAAAAAATCATTGATTTTTTCCCTCTTTCTGTTCTATGTAATTCTATTGAGGTGACACCATTATAATCCCCCATGTAATCCATTCTTTTAACCAATACAAACAGGCTACATTTGCAGGTCTGGCAGGGAAATGTCTTTTAATATGCACTCTCGATGGCATATTACATCTCCATTCTTCTCTTTTGTTGCTATTTTGCTCCTAGAGTTGTGCTTAATTCTCTTTCCCCACTTCCGGCCCCACCCACTTGGTGACACACTTGAGTGCCCCCAAGGGGTTTCTTATCAAGCTGATTACTATTTATTATTTATTATTACTGTTTTCTTTACTTTCTTTAAATTTTTTGCACCCCTAAGAATTTGGCAACCAGGGAAACCAACCCTGTGGCCCTGCCCTCCTCTGTTTTCTCATGCACTTTGGAAGTCAAAAGGCTTCCACTGAGTGTTTCTCAATTTTTCAATTAAATCTTTGCGCCTTGATTTTCAAATGTTTTGGAAGTCGAACGGTTTTCCGGAATAGATTACGGTTGAAAACTGAGGTTCCACTGTATTCCATGTCTGCTTATCTGAGTCACAAGGTGGAAGAGTTAGAAATGAGGCTGGATTTTAATAAGCAACCAGGGACATACATTGTACTGGGTTCTAGTTAGGATAAAAGGGTCTTATTGGAGTGAAATATAACAAATAAACAAGACTTCTCAAATATAATATCAGTTGCTGCAGGCATCTCTTTAGAAAGTTATTCAATTAAAAGGCATCTGAAAGACTAGCCTTGAGGGTGTCCTGCTGGTTTTTACTTTCTGAAATATGGCAATCCCATGTCAACCCAGAGTGCAGCAGTCAAAAGAGCTGAATTCCATGTTAGGAAAAAGCTCATTCTATATCTGGAACACTCACATGACTCACGAGACTAGCTTGAAGACCTGAACAGACACTAACATTTATCTTGTTACATCCATAGTGGATGCCAAGATGTCTGAGGTGACAGGCTTTAATTTCCAGAATTAATGTTTTTGTTTAGCTACAGACCAGACTTAATTAAAAATAAGGCCACTTGTAGAACCTCTGGGAGTTGCCCAATCCCGCCTGGGGAGGCATTGCCAAGGTGATCAGGCCAGGTAGGGGGAGGGACCACCCTGCCCACACAAGAGATGGAGGAACTTACCTGGGAATCGTCAGTTGGCTCCATAGCTTCTCCCACCCTACCCACCCTCAGTTAAACCTTCTTTTTCAGGTTAACCGTTTCTCCACAGGTATGTGGGCATTGCTACATCAAGGTCGCTGTTGAAGGGCTGTTCCCATAGCAAAACATCACAAGGTTGGCGTTTTCAGGAATCCTTTAGTCTATCTTCCCTAGATAGGAGTGGGTGCGTAGCAGTGACCCACACTCCCTTCCTCTTTGAGTCGGCGATCACAGGGATCCCCGTTAAAGGGGTTGTTTGAGGGGAGGCATTGGCCATACGTCTAGAAGTTGTCTTTGCTCTCCCCTGCGACGGTGGCATAACGGGGGGGGGGCTCTCTGCTTGAACATATGTTCTCTAGAGCCAGCCCGTCCCCACACACTCTGGATAACCCTGATGTTCCCCAGACCCCCAGACTGGGAGGGATAACGCCCAATGCCTAAGCCAAAGTCTACCTTCATCTGAAACATAATAAAGTTGTGGCCAATTTTAATCCCATAGCACCTTGTCTTGAGTCGTTATTCTACTTGGGGGCAGCCCGGGGTCTGGGGGACTCTGCATGTTCATGCAAAAAAACAACCCCAGCAATATTTTCATTCATAGATTGTGCAAAAGCACTTTGCCTGCCAAAAACCCTCCAACGCTGCCATTAAGAAGCACATGTTCTCCTGTTAATTAGAGCTTAATTTGAACTAAAGTACAGGCGTGTGCTGGAAATGTTGAGATCACAAACGTTGGGACAGAACCAGCTGCAAGGTCATTAAGGTTTGATCTTGAGGTAACACTTCATTCGGTGCAAAAAGACGGGGTGGGCAGAGGGGATCCTATAGTTTCTTAATATAGAATTTTCTTCTCTACATTTAGGATTCAGCAATCCTCCTTTGAATGCTAGTTCAAATCTTATTTATACAAGAGAGGAGGGAAGAAATCAGTTTCCCAATGAGCATGATGGCTGAGTGGGGATTTGAACCCACTCTCAGTGCTAGTCGGGGGCTCGGAATCATAGCATTGAGTCCCGTCCTCAGATCTCACTTGGGGTTAATCAGAGAAAACTTGGGATGAGGAAAAATCACGTTAGATTATTCCATCAACAAGAAACTTGATTGATTGATTGATTGATTGATTGATTGAAATCTCTACCCCCAGGGGGTTTGAACACGCAATTAGATTTCAGCTGTTTCATTGAAGGTTTCTGACACATGGCTTCTGTTTGCATTTACTGTGCTGTTTTTTGGATACTGTATCTTTAAATTGCCATTTGTGTCTCTGTGGGAGCCTGGAGGCCTGGAAATAAATAGAAAGGAGAATGTAAACTCCCTTCTTTGGGAGACAAATATTCCCCTTGAAAGTGTGTTGGGGTACTCAAACCCACATGGGACTCACACTTCCAAGTCAGCTTGGAAATGAAGAGAGAGAGAAATCTTCAAATGGCATCAATATAACATCAACCCCAAGGTCAGAGGTGTCTCTGCGGGAGATATTTCCCTGACAGGTTAGCAGGGAGGCACAGGGCAGCCAAACAGAGGCAATGCCTTGGTTTCCGAACTTTTGGAATTTGAACGGAGTTCCGGAACAGATTCCCTTTGACTTCTGATGTACCACTGTACTGAAGTAGATGGGCCAATGTCTGACTGCAGCCTCATAACTACCTAATGAGGGAATTAAGATTACAATTTGAGCAAGGTTGTCATAGCCCTTTTCAGATTTTTCCTTGATATTTCCTGGGATGTGGGTTATATAATAAATTTGATGGAAAAAGGGAAAGCCTGATAATGCCCTGTTGAACTTTACACCATTTGCGTGCTGAGGTCCCCCAAAACCCCTACCCCAATAACTCAGACATCACACGTAATTTTTGTTTAAGGTTTTTGGCATAATTTTGGCCACAACTTTATTTTCATACAAATTGAGAGTGGTTGCTTAGGCATTGGTTATGACTACCTGCCCCCCCCCCCGCCTTGCGGGGACAGCACTGACTCCCTAGTCAGTCCCGGAGGAAACAAGGTCAGAGTCAGATGGAGCTGCGTCACAGGCCCTCATCTACTCTGCGCATGTTCCTTGAAGCTTACGCGGCCCGCACCCTGCCGTCAGGGTTTGGACGAAGGGGATGGTAAGCTTCAGAATTCCTATAACGGAATACCCGTATGCAGCAGCATTGGAGGGGCAGGCACAGCCAATCCATACCCCCCCCACCAACCAATTTTAACCAATGCCTAACCGCCAACCTTACAAGTTGTGACGATTTGCTAAGCAGTAGGCAAAACCCAAAAGGCACGCACTAATCAGCCAATTGGACAAATTCCTACTGGGCCCCCGCACCAATGCGAACGACCCCATGACAGGCAGAGCAAGGTCAAAGCGCAAGCCCAATCAAGGGAGGGAGGGCGGGAGATCCGATGTCCACAGCGAAAGAGAAAGAGAAAGCTGTGGACCGTGCTTATATAAGGTCATTAATCCCACCCCTAAATTGGCAACATCAATTTACCCCAGTAACAACATCGTCCAATCTGCTCCAGCCCATTGCCTTCAATGGCCTGGTCACTAACTGGGGGTTTTGTTCGGCCCCATCCACAACACGTGCTCTCTCTTTTATGAGAACACGCTTTCCTGTTTTTTTCTGCACAGAACAACCACCAAGAACCATAGCGAGCCATGGCTGCCAAGGGGCCCTGTCCTTTATGGCTGCTCTTGGTTTTGCTCTCCTGGATGGTGCTGGGGACTGAAGCCTCCTGGGATATTCAATCCTTCAAACATGAGTATGTTGATTACCCGGAGACTGAAGTCGAAGATTACTGCAACTATTTACTCAGGAAAAGAGGCTTGTATTACACAATGGCACACATTTTTGTTCAGGTCTCTGACCAAGATCTAAAAAACATCTGCACTTTATAGGGTGCAAGTCGATCTCATCTCCTGTTCGAGTCACCAACCGTATAAAATATAAATTCAGCTACCACACTTTTGAAGCAACTAGGAAAATTTCCCTTTCATGTGAAAACCTATACCCAATTGAATTTAGATATTGAATGCCATTGTTGCACAAGCAGACTTCTACTCAGGCAACAAACGTCCACTACTATCCTATCCGACAATCAGCAGCCCCTACACTTTCCCCATCCTGCACTCCATTCCTCTCAAGAAACCTCTCAAGGTAGTCCCCCAATCTTCCATGACAGGCCTGGGAAAAGGCAAGAGGATTGCAAGAAGGAGGAGTTGAAGAAGTCCTTTTACATAAGCAAATATCTATTTTACTTGCTCACAAGTCACCATTGGATTGCCACCAGGATTCCTTTCTTCTTGAGGGTTAAAAGGCCACTCTGATCACTTTGGGCCTCCACTTTGTCCCACTGCTCATCTTCTACCTCGCTTTTCATAATATAAAAGTATGATCTCATTCCTTTTCTCATGATTCTTGCTGCTGTGGGATCAAGCAGTTATTGGTAGTATCCCTGGTTGCTTATTAAAACCCGGCCTCTTTTCTAACTCTTCCACCTTGTGACTCAGATAAGCAGACATGGAATATATATTTCTTATATACAGCTTTGTTCTTTCCCCCTATTTTCCTCTGTATCACTCTATTTCTTTATAACTGAAATTATTTCAATAAAATATGAACATTAAAAATCCCTGAAACTGTCTGTGGCTTTCTGGTCCACTTCCATTTGTCTTTCTCACAGCACTGCCAGTTCTGTACTTTTTTCACTCAGCAAAATAATATTTCAAAATTCCTTCCAAGTATCAGAATTTTAGATTTCAAATTGTAGTGGCTACTGTTACTGAAAAAATAACAACCCAGATTTGAGCACCAGCAGAAGTATCAGGTCCTCCTGCTCCCTACTTGATGAAAGGTGTCTCCCTGGAAGACAAAACACTAACTTTTTAAAGAGATGTCTGTTCAGATTTTGAAAGCTGTACTATGTGGATTATAGACATGGCCTCGTCTCTTGATGTTTTGACCCTGTGGTTCAGCTCCAAAGCCCAAAGTGGATCTGTATGAACATTTCATCCCCATTAATGTAGGGAGATACACCTGACATCCTCTCTACCTTGCCCCAGACCTTTTCCCCTGGAGTCCCAATCCTACTATTAGGGACTATGCAAAGGTGTTTGTGTCTGTGTGTGTGTTTGAAACACTCCTAGTAGGAAATGTCCAGGGCAGCCCTGAGATAGGGAAGATGTCATAGGGATGCCACAAGACTGGCCAATGGAAATCTAGACTTTGCTCCTGTGTGAACAAGCCTTACAAAACTACAGAAGGAAGGCAGGGATTGAGCCTAGTGTGGCTTCATTTGATGGGGGGTTGGTGGCTATGCCCCATGCAAATGGTGAATGAGGAGGATGTGCCATCCAGTGTAAGCTGGAGATAATGGTGGGACATTCAAGTGGGGTTCAGAAGTATTCACAGCTAGCATATCTGAATCACAAGAGAGAGGGCCAGGAAAACAGAAAGGTATTAATTCACAACTGGGAAACATGGCCGCTGCAAGATGGGCTTTGCGCTAATGGCTTGTACCAGGGTGGACCTTGATGCCTGGTAACTCCCTTCCAGACTGTGGCCAATGGGAAGAAGATGAGATATTGACCATAAGGCAGCCTACCTTTTACCGGAATGCTTTCCCTATGTCAGCATCAACCTCTATTATGATTGGCATCATTAATAATAATAATAAATGTGGCTATGTTTTACCCACTATGGGTCACACATAGTAAATACATTAATGTAGCAGACAGCAACAACATTTGCTTTAATAGTATGACGGCAGCAATCTATGAATGAAAATGTTACTGGCTGCCAGCCCATATACTAGGTTATTCTGTGGTCTTACCTAAATTCTACAAGTTGCCTCATCTTTCATTATGTATGGGCTGTAGCTAAATGAAAACATTAATTCTGAATAATAATTGCTGAATCATAAACGTAGAGAAGTAAACTTTATATAAAGAAACTTAGGCTCCCCTACTCCCACACCGTCTTTTGCACCGAATGAAGTCTTACCAAAATTTCAAACATTAATGACCTTGCAGCTGGTTCTGTTCCGCAGTTTGTGAGCACATTAATCCAAATTAAGATCTAATTCACAGGAGAACATGTGCTTCTTAATGGCGGCGTTGGAAGGTTTTTGGCAGGCAAAGTCCTTTTGCACAATATGTGAATGAAAATATTGCTTGGTTTCCCCAGGAGAACACGAGGGTTTCTGTGGTCTTACCTAAGTTCTACAAGTGGCCTTATTTTTAATTAAGTATGGGCAAAACAAAAGCATTAATTCTGAAAATTAAAGCCTGTAACCTAAGGCATCTTGGCATCCACTGTATATGTAGGAAGATAAATGCTGGTGTCTGTTCAAGTCTTCAAGCTAGTTTCGTGAGTCATGTGAGTTTTCTGGGAAACCACTGACAGGAATTAGTGCCTAGTACAAAATGCGAATAGATTCCCTTCAGGTAAATATGGCTGCTGTTTTTTTATTGGTACATATCCATATTTTGGACTTCAGTGCATTGATTGGTAAGTCCAAGCATGAGTATTTCCAGATATAGGAGCCTTTTCCTAACATGGAATCCAGCTCTTTAGACTGCTGCACCCTGGGTTGACATGCAATTGCATCATTTGCATCAAATAGTGTAATGATTTGAAGCAGGCAAGCAATCGCCGATAAGAATCCTTTCCTTATTTATACTGTTGTCATTCTTTACAATACATACTGTATATCTATATCTATCTATCTATCTACTTTCCTTACTTATACTGTTGTATGTATTTCTACCACCGTGACTTTACTAATAGCTGCTCTCATTTTGGCCAATTCTAGAAATTCACAAAGCTTATTTTGCCACTCTGCTACTGAGGGAGCAGCATCCCCTTTCCAATTCCTAGCTATCACTACTCTGGCTGCAACTGTGGCCCATAAGAACACTTTTTTCTGATCACCTGTATGTCTCTTGAAACTATACCTAATAGAAATGCTTCAGGCTTTTTCTCAAAAGATGTTTTAAACATCTTTTTTTTAATTCCTCATGAATATTTCTCCAGAATTTTTTTAATTTTCCCACATCCCCACCATACTTGATGCATCATTCCCTCTAACTCATGACATCTGCAGCACATATTTGATTTTAATTTGTATATTTTGGCTAGTCTGACAGGGGTCATATTCCACCTATATATCATCTTCATCAGGTTTTCTCTAATTGTATAGCATGCAGTAAATTTAATATCCTGCTTCCTCCGGAAAATGAAGCGGGACCTCAGACGGCTAGAGCGAGTATGGCGGGGTGCCCGTGACGGAGACTCAAGAACATCTTATAGGGCTTTTATGAAAACCTACGAGATGGCGGTGAAGGCTGCTAAGAAGTCATACTTCTCGGCCTCCATTGCATCCGCTAGCTCTCGCCCAGCGCAATTATTTAGTATAATCAGGTCTTTAACGTCCCTTGAGGGACAGCCAAATTTAAATAACAAATTGACACACGGCTGTGAGGCATTTGCGAGCTTTTTTGCGGAGAAGGTCTTGTCGCTCCGCCATGACCTCCCTGCCAATTTGGATACAATAAAGGAACTGGAGGCCCCTCGACTGTCCTCGGGTCCAGTATTGGACCACTTCGACCATATATCCCCAGCCGATGTGGACAGACTCCTCCGAGCTGGAAAGCCCACCACCTGTCCTCTCGACCCGTGCCCGTCTTGGCTGATTAGAGCGTGTCCAGACGAGGTGTGGGCCCTCCTGGGGGATATCATCAATTTGTCCCTTGGCACGGGGACATTCCCAGGGGAACTGAAGGAGGCAGTGGTGCGCCCGCTCTTAAAGAAAACATCATTAGATCCTTTAGATCTATCCAATTACCGCCCAGTTTCGAATCTTCCGTTCCTGGGTAAGGTGATTGAGAGAGCGGTTGCTGAACAGCTTGGTGGGTTTCTGGATGAAACATCGGCTCTGGATCCATTCCAGTCCGGCTTCCGCGCTGGTCATGGGACCGAGACGGCTCTGGTCGCCCTAACAGATGACCTTCGTAGACAGCTGGATCGAGGCGGGTCGGGGCTGCTGATTCTTCTAGATCTATCAGCAGCTTTCGACATGGTCGATCACGAACTCCTGGACCACCGCCTTGCCGACGTGGGGATCCAGGGCACAGTTCTTCAATGGCTGCGCTCGTTTCTCTCTGGTCGGGGACAGAGGGTGGCGCTTGGGGGGGAATTGTCATCGTGCCACTCCTTGGTGCGTGGAGTACCTCAGGGTGCGATACTCTCCCCGATGCTTTTCAACATCTTTATGCGCCCCCTCGCCCAGCTTGTTCGGAGTTTTGGGCTGGGTTGTCATCAGTATGCCGATGACACCCAACTCTATCTGTTGATGGATGGCCATCCTGACTCGGCCCCAGACACACTGACCAGATGTTTGGAAGCTGTGGCTGGATGGTTACGTGGGAGCCGGTTGAAGCTAAATCCTTCGAAGACAGAGGTCCTGTGGCTGGGACGGGGCGATATGGGATTGGGGGGGCAACTCCCATCTCTTGCGGGGGCGCAATTAGTGCCAGCACCGTCCGTTAAGAGTTTGGGTGTAATCTTCGACACCTCCCTTTCCATGGAGGCGCAGATTGCAGCTATAACAAAGGCGGCATTTTTCCATCTCCGCCAAGCTAAGCAGTTGGCTCCTTACCTCTCTCGCCCTGACCTAGCCACTGTGATCCACGCGACGGTCACCTCCAGACTGGATTATTGTAACTCGCTCTACGTGGGGCTGCCCTTGAGACTGACCCAGAAACTCCAGCGGGTGCAGAATGCTGCAGCGAGACTCCTTACGGGGTCTTCGCTGTGAGATCACATTCACCCGGTGCCATACCAGCTGCACTGGCTCCCGGTGGAGTACAGGATCAGGTTTAAGGTGCTGCTTTTAACCTTTAAAGCCCTATATGGCCTAGGACCCTCGTACCTACGGGACCGCCTCTCCTGGTATGCCCCACAGAGAAACCTACGGTCTTCAAATAAAAACATCTTGAAGGTCCCAGGCCACAGAGAAGTTAGGCTGGCCTCAACTAGAGCCAGGGCTTTTTCGGCTGTGGCTCCGATCTGGTGGAACACTCTGTCACAAGAGACCAGGGCCCTGCGGGACTTGACATCCTTCCGCAGGGCCTGCAAGACAGAGCTGTTCCACCAGGCCTTTGGCCAGGGCACAGCCTGACTCCCTCCCTCGGCAATCTTCGCAGAGCTCTGGCCCAATGGTTGCTAGTGGCCTGAATTAATTAATTTTTATAATGAATGATTTTAGAATGTTGTTTATGTTATACTTTTGTACTGTTTTATTGTTGTTAGCCGCTCTGAGCCCGGCTTCGGCTGGGGAGGGCGGGATATAAATAAAATTTTTTAT
Organism: Podarcis liolepis; assembly: GCF_965112155.1. Classification (NCBI taxonomy): domain Eukaryota; kingdom Metazoa; phylum Chordata; class Lepidosauria; order Squamata; family Lacertidae; genus Podarcis; species Podarcis liolepis. The sequence continues at coordinate 15,133,246 of NC_139573.1, forward strand.
TATTATTATTATTATTATTATTATTATTATTATTATTATTGAGGTGACACCATTATAATCCCCCCCCTGTAATCCATTCTTTTAACCAACACAATCCATTCTTTTAACCAACACAAACAGGCTGCCTCATAATACATTTACAGGTCTGGCAGGGAATTGCCTCCTCTTTCTTTTATAGGTATCATAATATTATGTTTAATTCTTGGCTCTCCCCCCCACCCCCCGGCCAGATGAATTTAGAAATATCCTTCTTCCATTCTTTGAAGCAGCCTGAATTATTTAGAATTGGAATTTTTTGGATAGAATTTTAAGCGCTCTGGGTGGCATATTACAGCTCCACTCTTTTCATTTGTTGCTATTTTGCTCTCAGAGTTGTGCTTAATTCTCTTTCCCCACTTCCTTCCCCACCCACTTGGTGACACCCTTGAGTGCCCCCCAAGGGGTTTCTTATTATCAAGCTGATGACTATTTATTATTTATTATTACAGTTTTCTTTATTTTCTTTAAAATTTTTGCACCCCTAAGAATTTGGCAACCAGGGAACCCAACCCTGTGGCCCTGCCCATGCTACACCACTGCTTACCATGAAGATATGGGATTATGCAGATAACTGGGAATGAATGAATGAATGAATGAATGAATGGAGAAAGAGTTTGTTGGGGGTATGTCAGTGCTTGAAGTAATAAAAACAAAGGTATAGGTATCCGTGGTTTTTTTCTGTGTTTGTTTTATTTATTGTGAGCCTCAGAGAGTCCCAATTCTGTGGGGAAGGTGAAATGTAAGTAAGTACACAAACAAACAAATCCAAAACAAACACACTAAAAATATGTTTGTGGGAGAGGAGGTTATAGGCTTCCTTTGTTCTTGTTTTTATTATGTATTTCATACTTTTATTTTGTATTTTTATGCTGTGAGTGGTCTGAGATCTTTGGATGAAAGGTGGTATATGAATTTAATGAATTAATCAATTCATAATGGTTAATAAAAATAGCAATGCTGGCAAAACAGAAAACTGATGACTCATGGACGTTAAGCTTACTCTCCCCAAAACATTTTAAAAGATGTGCTGGGAGCTATTAGTAGCCCCTTTATCCCCCTTTCAATGGGACCAAGGAAAATGGACTTTTGCAGAAAAGAAATATGTACTCCCACTCACATTTGCCCCTCTCCAGTCTGTGAGACTTTGTATACTTCAGCCAGAGGTTTCTGAACAAACAAGAGTAAAACAAACTGTCCTGTTTATGCAGGGGAAATGTTTATTTTAGCAAAGTCAGAAAGGCCTGTAAACTCACACATTGAGAAAAATAAGCCACAACATACAAAAGCTACGTAAAAACTAGTTAACATGAATGTTGCAAAGGGGATTCAAGGACTTGGCCAAGATGGTGGGCCCAGCTCAAGGGAAATCTTGATATTTCCTGGGGTTTCTGGACTCTACCAGTTGCTGGTTCTAGATTACGAACACAGCCTTTGCTGGAGCCATCCTGTGTCTTCTGGAACTCAACCTGCAATAAACTGTTGAATTGTGGAGTGTGCTCGTTCATTGATCTAGGCAACCAGTTGTTACATTCTCCTACTCCATTTTGCTCCCGTGCCAGTCTGTGGGAACATCTTGAATTTTGCTTTTACATCTTAGGCTGTGGTTTTCCCCGCCTAAGATTTCTTTTTGTACATCTGTACATGTTGGAGTTTCATAAAGGATGTTGAGAAGTGTCCCTTTTTTCCCAACGAAGTGGCTCCTTTTCTGAATACAATCCTGTCAACATAAACCAAGTAAGTTTATTGCATGCAGCAATAAATCAGAGCAATGCCCATAATCAAAGGACAGTGGAAACTTGGTTTTCGACCATCTCAGAAGTCAAATGTTTTGGCTTTTTAACACCGAAAACCCATAAGTAAATGCTTCTGTTTTCAAATGCACCTTGGAAGTCAAAAGACTTCCACTGACTGTTTCTCAATTTTTCAATTAAATCTGCAGGCCGCCCTTTGCGCCTTGGATTTCAAATGTTTTGGAAGTCGACCGGTTTTCCGGAATGGATTACAGTCAAAAACTGAGGTTCCACTGTATTCCATGTCTGCCTATCTGAGTCACAAGGTGGAAGAGTTAGAAATGAGGCTGGATTTTAATAAGCAACCAGGGTCATACATTGTACTGTGTTCTATTTAGGATAAAAGGGTCTTTTTGGAGTAAAATATAACAAAATAAACAAGACTTCAACTATAATATCAGTTGCTTCAGGCATCTCTTTAGAAAGTTATTCAATTAAAAGGCATCTGAAAAACTAGTCAGGCTTTTCTTTTAAAAATGGGTTCAAAAGCAGATTGATAGTCAGTCAAAAAATGGTGCTTTTGGAAAAAATGGGGTCTTCCTAAAGAAAGCTCAACAATTTGAGGGTGTCCTGCTGGTTTTTCCTTTCTGAAATATGGCAATCCCATGTCAACCCAGAGTGCAGCAGTCCAAAGAGCTGAATTCCATGTTAGGAAAAAGCTAATTCTATATCTGGAACACTCACATGAATCACGAGACTAGCTTGAAGACCTGAACAGACACTAACATTTATCTTGCTACATCCACAGTGGATGCCAATATGTCTGAGGTTCCAGGCTTTAATTTCTAGAATTAATGTTTTTGTTTAGCTACAGCCCAGACTTAATTAAAAATAAGGCCACTTGTAGAACCTCTGCCAGTTGCCCAATCCCGCCTGGGGAGGCATTGCCAAGGTGATCAGGCCAGGTAGGGGGAGGGACCACCCTGCCCACACAATAGGGGGAGGAACTTACCTGGCAACCTTCACTTGGCTCCAGAGCTTCTCCCACCCTACCCACCCTCAGTTAAACCTTCTTTTTCAGGTTAACCTTTTCTCCACAGGTACGTAGGTGCTGCTACATCTTGTTGAAGGGCAAGAAAAGAATTCCCCTGCGCTGGCAGGTTTTGCCTTTCCTGTAGCGAAACATCACAACGTTGGTGGATTCAGGCCTTGGACGGAATACTTTAGTCTATCTTCCCTAGATAGGAGTGGGCGTGTAGCAGTGACCCACGCTCCCTTTCTCTTTGGGGCGGCGATCACACGGTTCCCCATTAAAGGGGTTGTTTGAGAGGAGGCATTCGCCGTACATCTAGAGGTTGTCATTGCTCTCCCCTGTGACGGCGGCGTAACGGGCGGGAAGGGGCTCTCTGCTTGAACATATGTTCTCTAGAGCCAGCCCATCCCCCACACACTCTGGATAACCCTGATGTTCCCCAGGTCCCCAGACTGGGAGGGATAAGAGCCTTGTATTACACAATGGCATGCATTTTCATTCATGTCTCTGACCAAGATCTAAAAAACATCTGCACTTCATAGGGTGCCCCAGTAACTGGTCCCAAGTCGAGCTCATCTCCCGTTCGAGTCACCAACTGTATAAAATATAAATTCAGCTACCACACTTTTGAGGGAATTGGAAAATTTCCCTTTCATTTGAGAACGGATACACAATTGAATTTAGATATTGAATTGTTGCACAAGCTGACTTCTGCTCAGGCAACAAAAGTCTGCTACCATCCTCTCCGACACTCAGCAGCCCCCTACACTTTCCCCCTCCTGCACTGCATCCCTCTCAAGAAACCTCTCAAGGTAGTCCCCCAATCTTCCAGGGCAGGTTTGGGCAAAGGCAAGAGGATTGCAAGAAGAAGGAGTTGGAGAAGTTCTTTTACATCAGCAAATATCCATTTTACCTGCTCAGAAGTCACCATTGGATTGCCACCAGGATTTCTTCCTTCTTGAGGGTAAAAAGGCCACTCTGATCACTTTGGGCCTCCACTTTGTCTCACCGCTCATCTCCCACCTCACTTTTCATCATATAAAAGTATGATCTCATTCCTTTTCTCATGATTCTTGCTGCTCTGGGATCAAGCAGTTATTTGTGGAATCCCTGGTTGCCTGTTTAAACCCAGCCTCTTTTCTAACTCTTCCAGATAAGCAGACATGGTGTATACATTTCTGATATACAGCTTTGTTCTTTCCCCCTTTTTTCCTCTGTATCACTCTGTTTCTTTTAAAACTGAAATTATGTCAATAAAATATGAACATTAAAAATCCCTGAAACTGTCTGTGACTTTCTGGTCCACTTCTATTTGTCTTTCTCGCAGCACTGCCAGTTCTGTGCTTTTCTCACTCACCATTATAATGTCAGGGATGTGGCTGGATAGAATACCTGGGAAGATTCTGACTCTGGAGATGAAGGAATGCCAGCACAGAGGGAGCCAGAATCAAGTAGAAGAGGGGTTCATGATGAGTTCTGGCACCTCTTTTTCTAGAAAAATAGGCTTCATGCTTGGGAAGCATAAGTAGAATGTAAAACATGTTGCGTGCCAAGGCCCCTGTTATTGTCCACCTAATGGCCAATAAACACACGGACATAAGTGTTTTGGTTTATGGGTTCCAGTAGGCCACAACTTTATTGGTTACAGATGTCAGTGGTTTGGCTTAGGCATTGGGTGAAGCCAGGCTATATCTTGACTCCTGCCTGTCTGCTGGGAGTCCATCTAAGGGTAAACCACCATTAGGGGGCGCCCTATGACTTACATCAATTAGCGACACCCAGAGGGGTCCCCGTAGGGGTTGTGACATGGCCCTAGCCCACATCCCAGCTTTGCACAGAATTCACAACCCCGGATCCCTTTAACAGGATACCCTTACTGAGGAGGGGCAGGCGGAGGCTAAAACGTCCCCTCCATACAATCAAAGGCTAACCGCCACTCGAGCCCAAAGGGCTTGCCGCCAACACCCTCACACCTGCAACCAATCCCTGACGCACTCTGAAGTGTCATTCAACAGGGTATCATTGCCGACATCGGAAAGGTGTACGGCGTCACTGCGAGACAAGGCTTCCTTGTTGAAGGTGAAGGCAGGTGATTGGATACAGCTTTTACCTCTAGAAATAATATTTTAATACAATAATAATGCATAAGAATACAGCATAAAAAACAAAAAACGCATACTGAATATAAGAACCAAAACTAATTGAATAATCAATAATCCCCCATCCCATGAGTTGGGCCTGGAAATGAATGCAGTTGGGCTTGGTGTAATATGACTGAACAATCTTGCACTGGCCATCGAGTTCTGCACTAACTGAAGTTTCTGAATTGTCTTCAGAGCTCTGAGTAGAACACCTGACAGTAATCTAACCTAGAGGTTCCCAGAGCATAGACAATAGTAGTTAGGCTGTCTGTGTCCAGATAGTCATAGAGCTAGGCCATCAGCTGAAGTCGATGGAAGGTACTCTGTGCCACTGATGCCACCTTAGCCTCAAGCGACAGCAAAGCATCCATACACACCCCTACGTAGAAGATATCTGCCTCTTGGGTCTTCCAGTGAGTCTTTACTAACAAGGGGGAACATTCATGCCATAAGCACTGTATCCACTGTAGAGAATCATGATTAGCCCTGATCAATAGGGGTGGATGAACACCTTCCCATGGATTGCATGATGTAATACGCCTGTCTGGAGTAAGCAAAAATATTCATGTGAGAATATAGACATCAGCTGTTCCATCAACCTGTTGGGTACAGAATGCGTCCTACCAGAACATTCAAGCTCAATTAAATTAGACCTACATGTTTTTCTACTAATGATCCTTCATTTCCATCTCCTATTGGGGGGTAAATAGGCTTCCAGCCTTTGTCCCAGGACATCCAGTAACAATTTTCCACGTATCATCATCCACCATATCTGAATTCTCTCTATATAAGGTGTCTCTTCCAGAAGGATGCTCAGAGGCGCATACAAGTGAAAGAAGATATTTCAATCCACTCTTTGGGAGACCAATTTCTATTACACTAGGTAAGAAAAAGGCCTCGACATGCTCATCTACGAAGCTATGTTCATTCTTTTGCTCAGGAGTGGGAAAGGTGGCCTAGAAGGCACACTGCAGGCAGGTTTTAAATCAGCCAGCTTTTGAATAGCTAAACTTTGTCTGTCATTTCTTTTCTTCCATACTTGATTTCAATTTCCCCCTCTCTTTGATAGAATAAAGCTTTTCCATGTTTAACAACACTTTTCTCCTTGTATTCCCCCCCTCCCAGAATTTTATTTCTGTATGCATATATTCATTTTTGTGAATAAATATTTAACCTCTGTGTGACTCCTTCTCCTAAGTATTAATCATGGCAGCCCTATTCTTTACCTGCATTTCACTGGCAGCCAATCATCTTTGAGCACAAGCTCTCTGACAGTAGATGTGGTGGCTGAGCCATGCTGAAATTTAGGTTACAATGCTTTCTCCAGAATTTCAATATTGCTATGTGCAGGAATTGTTTAATTTTTGGAGAAAGATTAAGTCATGTAAGTACCACCACCCCTGTGCAAGGAAGCCCAGTATGCTTATATACAAATGTACATTTTGAGAAGGTATGAACAGCAGAACGTAGGAAGTAAAGCTCTACGTACAGGGAAATGAAGCTTCATTGGAAAAATCTACATTCCTAGATTTAGGATAATTTTACAGTCATGAAAGGTGCCCATTTCAAAGGTGTTTACACATTTTTTATCTAGAAATCTAGAAAGTAGATGCCAAGTCATCATTGGGATGTCTCAAAGAGAAAGCAGGGTCTGACTTGAATAAATTTTATGAATTTCTTAGTTCGTCTGTTTGACTTTAAGTATGGGCACAGAGGTCTGTCTTTTTCGTCTTCACTCATCCCTTTGTCCTTTTGTATCATTAGAATCTTCAGCCTGCGAGTAGGGACTACCTTTTATCAGTTAGTTGTACTTATCCTGCCCTGGGAGTCAAACACTGTTTCTTCTTTCTGGCAATAAAAATACATTAGCAATAAAATCAATAAATTGCTATTATTTCATGACAACCTGAATTAGCTACCTCAGGAGGCCACCACACTGACTAAGGTTCACAGTTTGGCACTTAGGGAATCTCAGTATGCTAATTTGGGGAACTCTCTCCTGTTTATTTCTGCTGTTGTGACATGAAGAATAATGGTGTCATTCATTGTCTTTGCAGAGGCTAATTTTTCTGTGATTTTTGAGGTGCTTATTAGTCTCTGAAACTTAGTTTTATTCATTTCTTCAATCTGCCTGTTAACTAAAGTATAGTTTCATAGTTGTAATGGGGTGGAGGAAGAGAGATGGGAATGGGGAAGGGCCACAACTCAATGCTAGACAATAAAGGCGTACCTTGGATCTGAACGCCTTGCGAGTCAAACACTTTGCCAACTGAATGCTGTAAACCTGGAAGTGAGTGTTTCAGTTGTCGAACATTCTTTAGAACCAAAAAGTCTGATGCAACTTCACACCTTCCGATTGGCTGCAGGAGCTTCCTGCAACCAATCAGAAGCTGTGCCTTGGATTCTGAACATTTTGGAAGTCAAACGGAGTTCCAGAACAGATTTTGTTTGATTTCTGCGGTACCACAGTACTGAAGTAGGTGGGGCAGTGTCTGACGGCAGTATTAGACAGCCTCATAACTACCTAATGAGGGAATTAGGATTACAATTTGAGCAAGGCTGTCATAGCCCTTTTCAGATTTTCCCTTGCTTTTTCCTGGGAAGTGGGTTATATAATAAATCTGATCAAAAAAGGGAAAGCATGAAAATGCTCTGTTGAACTTTACACTGTTTCCTGTTTTTTCTGCACAGAACAACCACCAAGAGCCACAGGGAGCCATGGCTGCCAAGGGGCCCTGTCCTTTATGGCTGCTCTTGGTTTTGCTCTCCTGGATGGTGCTGGGGACTGAAGCCTCCTGGGATTTCCAATCCTTCAAACACGAGTATGTCGATTACCCAGAGACTGATGTCGAAGATTACTGCAACTATTTACTCAGCAAAAGAGGCCTGCATCACCGAAGAGAACACACTTTCGTTCATCTCTCTGACCAAGATCTTAAAGAAATCTGCACTGTTGACGGCATACCAGAAACTGGTCCCTTTCCGAGCTCATCTCCTGTTCCAATCACCATGTGTTATAGAGCTGATTTCATCTTCCAGGCTTATCACCTTATTAGGATAATTTCGCTTTTATGTAAGAATGGATACCCAATTGAATTAAGATTTTGAATGCCATTGTTTCACAAGCAGGCTTCTGCTCAGGCAACAAACCTCCGCTACCATCCACTCCGACACTCAGCAGCCCCCTACACTTTCCCCCTCCTGCACTCCATCCCTCTCAAGAAACCTCTCAAGGTAGTCCTCCAATCTTCCAGGGCAGATCTGGGCAAAGGCAAGAGGATTGCAAGAAGGCAGAGTTGAAGAAGTCCTTTTACTTAAGCAAATATCTGTTTTACCCACCCACAAATTGCCATTGGATTGCCACCAGGATTTCTTCCTTCTTGAGGGTGAAATGGCCACTCTGATCACTTTGGGCCTCCACTTTGTCCCACCTCTCATCTTCAACCTCACGTTGCATGATATAAGTGAGATCTCATTCCTTTTCTCATGATTCTTGCTGCTGTGGGATCAAGCAGTTATTTCTGGTATCCCTGGTTGCTTATTAAAACCCGGCCTCTTTTCTCACACTTCCACCTTGTGACTCAGATAAGCAGACATGGAATATATATTACGTATATACAGCTTTGTTCTTTCCCCCTTTTTTCCACTGTATCACTCTATTTCTTTAAAACTGAAATTATGTCAATAAAATATGAGCATTTAAAATCTCTGAAACGGTCTGTGGCTTTCTGGTCCACTTCCATTTGTCTTTCTTGCAGCACTGTCTGTTCTGTGCTTTTCTTACTCACCAAAATGATGTCAGGGATGTGGCTGGATAGAACACCTGGGAAGAGTCTGACTCTGGAGATGAAGGAATGGCAGTACAGAGGGAGCCAGAGTCTGACTCTGGAGAAGAGAGACTGCAGCCACAGACAGAGCAGGAGTGGGTTAGTTCATCCCCCCTTCATCAAGAGTTCCCAGACTCAGATAGAGCAGCAGACTTGGAAAGCTTGCAGGACAAGGGAGGGGAGGAGTTGGATGACATTGAGGGGGTTGCTATGCAACCAGGAGGGAGGCAGCATTTACAGGGCTCTTCGTTTGATAGCCGGGGGGGGGGAGTTCACCCACCTTCTCGCCAAACCAGAAGAGCTGAGAGGGTTAAAATGCAATAGATATACAAGATAGGAAGGACAGGTCTTTGGCACCCTTTGTGCTGCGAAAGGGGCAGGGAATCAGAGTGACCAACTCGTAGCTAAGAGCGACAGGCTCGGAGCCACTCTCTGGATGTTAATTGTAAATAAACATGTCATAAAACTGCCAGAGACTTATTAATTCTTATTGTGGCTAGCTTGCTTGCCTGCCTGAGAGCATTACACTACTTGATGAAAGGTGTGTTTTTTTGTTGTTGTTTACCTACAGCCCATACTTAAAAATAAGGCATTTTGTAAAACTTAGGCAAAACAGTTTGTGGAACTGGAGCCAAACACAGTAGAACCAACTAGCTTTGTCTCATTTCCCATGCACTGACTCCCCGCCCTGAATTCTGCAAGGCCAACCCTGAATCTGAGAAGGAAGTTGACAACCAGGGAAACCCCCTGGGCTGGCTGTTAGGTAAGGAAGGAGGCAGGTGATGGCTGACTGGGGTCAGGCTGCATTTGTTGGGGCAGTGCTCCTTTGATTCTAAAGGACCAGCCTCCACTGGTTTCTCCTAGCACCGTCAGGGACTAATCTGATTGGTGTCCTGAGAATTCCCTTTGGACCTTGGAGAATAGTCAGATAGAATGGGGCCCTCCAAGCTGGCTGTGTGCCATAGGCCAGAAGCGGTGGCCCCCATAGAATAAAAGGCCAGGCAAAGCATTGACAGAGTGTCATCTGGACCTGCAGGCAGACAGAGAGGAGCAAGAGATAAGACTGGAGGCTAAATAAAGGAAACTGCAAGTTAATGGGTTTGATTGTCGTTGCACAAGAGCGTAACAGTTATTGAAAGTTGACAGCAACAGTGGATCTATTTCAGTTTATGAGAGCTGGGAGTAACAATCTACACGGAATTAACACTGCAAACTTTAAGCACATTATACATAAATGAATCTTGGGTACGACTGCCATATCCAGAAACAAAAGTTGTTGGCATTTTTTACAAATTAAGTTTTTGAGCTGTTTTTAAGGAAATTCACCTAAATCAACATTTCTGACATGGGTTGTCATGTGTCCAGATTTTCCTGGACATTTCAGCAAATTCCACTCAGACACTGCCAAATCCCAGCTGTGTCCGGGAAATTCCAGACGTATGGCGACCCTAATCTTGGGTAAAGGAAAATGTGAGAGAACATTATATGCTTGTAGGGCTTTCGAGAACTCCCTGGAACTCAGTCCTGGCACCTCTCATGAGGGCACCATTGCCATTTAAAGAGAAGAAAAAGAAGAGGGGTTCATGATGAGTTCTGGCACCTCTTTTTCTAGAAAAATGGCCTTCATGCTTGGGAAACATAAGTAGAATATAAAACATGTTGTTGCTTGCCAAGGCCCCCATTATTGTCCACCTAATGGCCAATAAACCCCTGGACATGAGTGTTTTGGTTTATGGGTTCCAATAGGCCACAAATTTCTTGGTTACAGATGTGAACGTGTTGGCTTAGGCATTGGGTGAAGCCAGGCTATATCTTGACTCCTGCCTGTCCGCTGGGAGTCCATCTAAGGGTAAACCACCATTAGGGGGCGCCCTATGACTTACATCAACTAGGGACACCCCGAGGGGTCCCCGTTGGGGTTGTGACATGGCCCTAGCCCACATCCCAGCTCTGGACAGAATTTACAACCCGGGATCCCTTTAACAGGATACCCTTACTGAGGAGGGGCAGGCAGAGGCTACAACCTCCCCTCCATACAAACAAAGGCTAACCGCCACTCGAGGCCAAAGGGCTTGCCACCAACACCCTCACACCTGCAACCAATCCCTGACGCACTGTGAAGTGTCATTCAACAGGGTATCACTGCCCACATCGGAAAGGTGTACCCCATTATTGCAAGACAAGACTTCCTTGTTGAAGGGGAAGGCAGGTGATTGCTTTCTTTCTGGCTCTATTAATGGCCAGAAAGGAAAGCTAAGACCAGGCCTCCCCAAACTTGGCCCTCCGTATGTTTAGGGACTACAATTCCCATCATCCCAGACCACTGGTCCTGTTAGCTAGGTATGATGGGAGTTGTAGTCCCAAAACATCTGGAGGGCCGGATTTGGGGATGCCTGGCTTAGACCATTGTTTAAGCTTTGTTTAAGCTGCCAAGCGGGAAAGGTGAGCAGACTTATTATAAGGGGAATACTTTTTTTAAAGAGGGGTGAACATACAGCATTAAACCACTAGATGAGGGAGCTGTTGTGTGTCCGAATTGCAACATTCAAAAGTGACTCCGATTTAGGTCTCAGTAAATGCTACTACGCAAGGGGAAATTAGTTAAACTGTATGTTTCAAAGTTCCGTTTATTGAAAAGGCTATGTGAAAAAATTGATGATTGCAGGCAAATTTAGTAAAAGTTTTCATGCCTACATGTTAGAGTGAATATGCCTTCCCCCCCACAATCACCTGCGCCCAAAGATTTAACTTCCATGGACACTGAGGTGGGAGACCCAATCCTGAATATGGTAACTTCAGAAAACACCCCCAAAGGCATTATTTCACCCCCACAAAATCTCCAACACATACATTTCCCCCCCCCTAAAATGCAAATGAAATACTAAGCACAGGAATTTGCATATCATGAGGACTATGCCTTGTAAATGTAGATAGATGTACATTTTCTCTGTCTCTGGCCAAAGGAGGATAGAATCAAGAGACCCTCTTTTTCATCACCCTACTTCAAATCTGCCATATCTTTATCCCCTCTCTATGGTTTAGGGTCAGAGGTGGAGCTCAGATTCATTCATTCAGTCCCTTGCTCAGCGAGAAACTTACATGGTTTATAAAAATATCCTATCGCTTGGCCTCATCTCTCTGACCCTCAACAATGGTCTAAGCTTCTTGTCTTATGTAGCATAATGCCAAAGGCATGGTGGGTAATTAATACAGTAGTCAACATCCGTAAGGTGGATGATGTTAATTATTTCACTGCCTGAACTTGAAATTTGTCCCGTTGTCAAAAACATAATAATAGCCAAAATTCTACCCACTTGTGAAGGGTGTGCACAAATGGAGTGGTCATGCTCTATAAAATACATTGTGTGGATACTGTCCTCCATAGACTGTTGTTGCACGAAAGTCACCACATTGTCGTTTATCAAGTACTGACTGGCAAGTTTCAATATTCACACGGATATGTGATCATGACTAGACACCATCCACCACATTTGCACATGAGAATTTGGAAGGATATACAGTGGTACCTTGGGTTAAGAACTTAATTCATTCCAGAGGTCCGTTATTAACCTGAAACTGTTCTTAACCTGAGGTACCACTTTAGCTAATGGTGCCTCCCGCTGCTGCCGCTCCGCCACCACACGACTACTGTTCTCATCCTGAAGCAAAGTTCTTAACCCAAGGTACTATTTCCGGGTTAGTAGAGCCTGTAACCTGAAGCGTCTGTAACCGGAGGTACATTGCAACCTTATTTTCCTAATGCAAGTGCGTGAAATATTCAGGAAAGATAAACATTAGGAGAGATTTGTGAGGGTTCCAGTTCCATTTTGGCCCACAGAGTTGAAGATGACTTAATCATGCGCGTCAACTGTTTTAATTGGAAAGCCTTGTAGTAAAACTTATGATTTGGGTGGTGGATACAGCTTTTACCTCTAGAAATAATATTTTAATACAATAATAATGCATAAGAATACAGTGGTGCCCCGCAAGACGAAATTAATTCGTTCCGCAATTTTTGCCGTCTAGCGAATTTTTCTTCTTGCGAAGCACGGTTTAAACGGTTTAACAAACTCGCGAGACGTTTTCGTCTTGCGAAGCAAGCCCATAGGGGAATTCGTCTTGCGAGGCAAATCGCGAATGAAAAAACCTTTCGTCTAGCGAGTTTTTTGTCTTGCGAGGCATTCGTCTTGCGGGGCACCACTGTACAGTATAAAAAACAAAAAACGCATACTGAATATAAGAACTAAAACTAATTGAATAATCAATAATCCCCCATCCCATGAGTTGGGCCTGGAAATAAGTGCAGTTGGGCTTGGTGTAATATGACCGAAGAATCTTGCACTGGCCACCGAGTTCTGCACTTACTGAAGTTTCTGAATTGTCTTCAGAGCTCTGAGTAGAACACCTTACAGTAATCTAACCTAGAGGTTCCCAGAGCATAGACAATAGTAGTTAGGCTGTCTGTGTTCAGATAGCCATAGAGCTAGGCCATCAGCTGAAGTCGATGGAAGGTACTCTGTGCCACTGTTGCCACCTTAGCCTCAAGCGACTGCAAAGCATCCAGACGTACCCCTAAGGAGAAGATATCTGCCTCTTGGGTCTTCCAGTGAGTCTTTACTAACAAGGGGGAACATTCATGCCCTAAGCACTGTATCCACTGTAGAGAATCAGGATTAGCCCTGATCAATAGGGGTGGATGAACACTTTCCCATGCATTACACGATGTAATATGCCTGTCTAGAGTGAGTAAAAATATTCATGTGAGAATATAGACATCAGCTGTACCGTCAACCTGTTGGGTACAGAATGCGTCCTACCAGAACATTCAAGCTCAATTAAATTAGACCTACATGTTTTTCTACTAATGATGCTTCATTTCCATCTCCTACTGGGGGAAAAATAGGCTTCCAGCCTTTGTCCCAGGACATCCAGTAACAATTTTCCACGTATCATCATCCACCATAGCTGAATTCTCTCTATATAAGGTGTCTCTTCCAGAAGGATGCTCAGAGGCGCATACGAGTGAAAGAAGATATTTCAATCCACTCTTTGGGAGACCAATTTCTATTACACTAGGTAAGAAAAAGACCTCAACATGCTCATCTGCGAAGCTATGTTCATTCTTTTGCTCAGGAGTGGGAAAGGTGGCCTAGAAGGCAAACTGCAGGCGGGTTTTAAATCAGCCAGCTTTTGAATAGCTAAACTTTGTCTGTCATTTCTTCCATACTTGATTTCAGTGCCCCCCCCCCCGTCTTTGATAGAATAAACCTTTTCCATGTTTAACAACACTTTTCTCCTTGTATCCCCCCCAAAAAATTTATTTCTGTATGCATATATTCATTTTTGTGAATAAATATTTAACCACTGTGTGACTCCTTCTCCTAAGTTCTAGTCATGGCAGCCATATTCTTTACCTGCATTTCACTGGCAGCCAATCATCTTTGAGCACAAGCTCTCTGACAATAGATGTGGTGGCTGAGCTGTGGATTGGCTGTATCAATTCGGAGTACAGAAGGCTGATGAGATGACTGTATGTAACAGCCATGCTGAAATTTCGGTTAGAATGCTTTCTCCGGAATTTAAATATTGCTATATGCAGAATTTGTTTAATTTTTGGAGGAAGGCTAAGTCATGTAAGTACCATCACCCGTTTACAAGGAAGCCCAGTATCCTTATATACAAATGTACATTTTGAGAAGGTATGAACAGCAGAAAAAAGGAAGTAAAGCTCTACGTACAGGGAAATGAAGCTTCATTGGGAAAAGCTACATTCCTAGATTAAAGATAATTTTACAGTCATGAAAGGTGCCCATTTCAAAGGTGTTTACACATTATTTATCTAGAAATCTAGAAAGTAGATTCCAAGTCATCATTGGGATGTCTCAAAGAGAAAGCAGGGTCTGACTTGAATAAATTTTATGAATTTCTTAGTTCGTCTGTTTGACTTTAAGGATGGGCACAGAGGTCTGTCTTTTTCTTCTTCACTCATCCCTTTGTCCTTTTGTATCATTACAATCTTCAGCCTGCAAGTAGGGACTACCTTTTATCCCTTGGTTGTACTTATCCTGCCCTGGGAGTCAAACACTGTTCCTTCTTTCTGGCAATAAAAATACATTGGCAATAAAATCAATAAATTGCTATTATTTCATGACAACCTGAATTAGCTACCTCAGGAGACCACCACACTCTGACTAAGGTTAAGAGTTGGGCGCTTTGGGAAGTAATGTCTTGAACTTGAATTATGTACCTCAGGAGACCACCACACTCTGACTCAGGTTAACAGTTTGGCACTTAGGGAATCTCAGTATGCTAATTTGGGGAACTCACTCCTGTTTATTTCTGCTGTTGTGACATGAAGAATAATGGTGTCATTCATTGTCTTTGCAGAGACTAATTTTTCTGTGATTTTTGAGGTGCTTATTAGTCTCTGAAACTTAGTTTTATTCATTTCTTCAATCTGCCTGTTAACTAAACTATAGTTTCATAGTTGTAATGGGGTGGAGGAAGAGAGATGGGAATGGGGAAGGGCCACAACTCAATGCTAGACAATAAAGCCGTACCTTGGATCCGAACGCCTTGCGAGTCAAACACTTTGCCAACTGAATGCTGTAAACCTGGAAGTGAGTGTTTCAGTTGTCGAACGTTCTTTACAACCAAAAAGTCTGATGCAACTTCACACCTTCCGATTGGCTGCAGGAGCTTACTGCAACAAATCAGAAGCTGTGCCTTGGATTCTGAACATTTTGGAAGTCAAACGGAGTTCCAGAACAGATTTTGTTTGACTTCTGCAGTACCACAGTACTGAAGTAGGTGGGGCAGTGTCTGACGGCAGTATTAGACAGCCTCATAACTACCTAATGAGGGAATTAGGATTACAATTTGAGCAAGGTTGTCATAGCACTTTTCAGATTTTCCCTTGCTTTTTCCTGGGAAGTTGGTTATATAATAAATCTGGTGGAAAAAGGGAAAGCATGAAAATGCTCTGTTGAACTTTACACCGTTTCCTGTTTTTTCAGCACAGAACAACCACCAAGAGCCACAGCGAGCCATGGCTGCCAAGGGGCCCTGTCCTTTATGGCTGCTCTTGGTTTTGCTCTCCTGGATGGTGCTGGGGACTGAAGCCTCCTCGGATTTCCAATCCTTCAAACACGAGTATGTTGATTACCCGGAGACTGATGTCGCACATTACTGCAACTATTTACTCAGGAAAAGAGGCCTGGGTTATCCAAAAGAACACACTTTCATTCATCTCTCTGACCAAGATCTTATAGAAATCTGCACTGTTGCCGGCATGCCAGTAACTGGTCCCTTTTCGAGCTCATCTCCTGTTCCAATCACCATGTGTTATAGACCTAAATTCATCTACCAGCCTTCTCACCTTATTAGGGAAATTTCCCTTTTATGTAAGAATGGGTACCCAATTGAATTAAGATTTTGAATGCCATTGTTTCACAAGCAGGCTTCTGCTCAGGCAACAAACCTCCGCTACCATCCTCTCCGACACTCAGCAGCCCCCTACACTTTCCCCCACCTGCGCTCCATCCCTCTCAAGAAACCTCTCAGGGTAGTCCTCCAAACTTCCAGGGCAGATCTGGGCAAAGGCAAGAGGATTGCATGAAGGCGCAGTTGAAGAAGTCCTTTTACTTAAGCAAATATCTGTTTTACCCGCCCACAAATTGCCATTGGATTGCCACCAGGATTTCTTCCTTCTTGAGGGTGAAATGGCCACTCTGATCACTTTGGGCCTCCACTTTGTCCCACCGCTCATCTTCAACCTCACATTGCATGATATAAGTGAGATCTCATTCCTTTTCTCATGATTCTTGCTGCTGTGGGATCAAGCAGTTATTTGTGGTATCCCTGGTTGCTTATTAAAACCCGGCCTCTTTTCTCACTCTTCCACCTTGTGACTCAGATAAGCAGACATGGAATATATATTACGTATATACAGCTTTGTTCTTTCCCCCTTTTTTCCACTGTATCACTCTATTTCTTTAGAACTGAAATCATGTCAATAAAATATGAACATTTAAAATCTCTGAAACGGTCTGTGGCTTTCTGGTCCACTTCCATTTGTTTTTCTCACAGCACTACCAGTTCTGTGCTTTTCTCACTCACCAAAATAATGTTTCCAAATTCCTCCCAAGTACCAGTTATTCAGATTTCAAGTTGAATTCGCTACCGTTACTAAACAAATAACAACCCAGATTTGAGCACCAGCAGAAGTATCAGGTCCTCCTGCTCCCAACTTGATGAAAGGTGTCTCCCTGGAAGACAAAACACTAACTTTTTAAAGAGATGTCTCTTCAGATTTTGAAAGCTGTACTATGTGGATTATAGACATGGACTCCTCTCTTGATGTTTTGACCCTGTGGTTCAGCTCCAAAGCCCAATGTGGATCTGCATGAACATTTCATCCCCATTAATGTAGGGAAATACACCTGACATCCTCTCTACCTTGCCCCAGACCTTTTCCCCTGGGGTCCCAATCCTACCATTAGAGACTATGCAAAGGTGTTTGTGTCTGTGTGTGTGTTTTAAACACTCCTAGTAGGAAATGTCCAGGGCAACCGTGAGATAGGGAAGATGTCATAGGGATGCCACAAGACTGGCCACTGGAAATCTAGACTTTCCTCCTGTGTGAACAAGCCTTACAAAACTACAGAAGCAAGGCAGGGATTGAGCCTAGTGTGGCTTCATTTGATGGGGGGTTGGTGGCTGTGTCCCAGGCAAATGATGAGTGAGGAGGATGTACCATCCAGTGTAAGCTGGAGATAATGGTGGGACATTCAAGTGGGGTTCTGAAGTATTCACAGCTAGCTTATCTGAATCACAGGAGAGAGGGCCAGGAAAACAGAGAGGTATTAATTCACAAGTGGGAAACATGGCCGCTTCAAGATGGGCTTTGCGGAAATGGCTTATACCAGGGTGGACCTTGGTGCCTGGTAACTCCCTTCCAGCCTGTGGCCAATGGGAAGAAGATGAGATATGGACCAGAAGGCAGCCTACCTGTTACCGGAATGCTTTCCCTATGCCAGCATCAACCTCTATAATGATTGGCATCAATAATAATGAAAAATAAAGATTGCTATGTTTTACCCACTATGGATCACACATAATAAACACATTAATGTAGCAGACCGTAACAACATTTGCTTTAATAGCATGTAGGCAACAATCTACGAATGAAAATATTATTGGCTGCCAGCCCATAAACTAGGTTTTTCTGCGGTTCTACAAGTCTCATTTTTAATTATGTATGGGCTGTAGCTAAATGAAAATGTTAATTCTGAATTATGATTGCTGAATCATAAACGTACAGAAGAAAACTTTATATAAAGAAACTGTAGGCTCCCCTGCTCCCATACCGTCTTTTGCACCAAATGAAGTTCAAGTTCAAAACCTTAATGACCTTGCAGCTGGTTCTGTTCCGCAGTTTGTAATCTCATCACTTCAAGCACATGCCTGTACTTTAGTCCAAATTAAGCTCTAATTAACAGGAGAACACCTGCTTCTTAATGGCGGCCTTGGAGGGTTTTTGGCAGGTGAAGTGCTTTTGCACAATATGTGAATGAAAATATTGCTAGGTTTCCCCAGGAGTACACGAGGTTTTCTGTGGTCTTACCTAAGTTCTACAAGTGGCCTTATTTTTCATTAAGTATGGGCTAAACAAAAGCATTAATTCTGAAAATTAAAGCCTGTAACCTCAGACATTTTGGCATCCAGTGTGGATGTAGCAAGATAAACACTGGTGTCTGTTCAGGTCTTCAAGCTTGTTTCGTTAGTCATGTGAGTGTTCTGGGAAACCACTGACAGGAATTAGCTGCCAGTACAAAATGCAAATAAAGTGGTACCTCGGGTTAAGTACTTAATTCGTTTCAGAGGTCCGTTCTTAACCTGAAACTGTTCTTAACCTGAAGCACCACTTTAGCTAATGGGACCTCCTGCTGCCGCCGCGCCGCAGGAACATGATTTCTGTTCTCATCCTTAAGCTAAGTTCTTAACCTGAAGCACTATTTCTGGGTTAGCAGAGTCTGTAACCTGAAGCGTATGTAACCTGAAGCATATGTAACCCGAGGTACCACTGTAGATTGCCTTCAGGTAAATATGGCTGCTGTTATTTTATTGGTACACATCCATGTTTTGGTACTCAGTGCATTGATTGATAAATCCAAGCAAGAGTATTTCCAGATATAGAAGGAGCCTTTTCCTAACATGGAATCCAGCTCTTTTGACTGCTGCACCCTGGGTTGACATGCGATTGCATGATTTGCATCAAATAGTGTAATGAATTCAGGCAGGCAAGCAAACCCCGATAAGAATTAATGACTCTGGCAGTTATATGACACGTTTATTGACAATTAACATCCAGAGAGCAGCTCCGAGCCTGCCACTCTTAGCTATGAGCTGGTCACTTTGAGTCCCCGCCCCTTTCACAGCATAAGGGTGCCAAAGTCAAGTCCATCCTCTCTTGTATTTCTGTTGCATTTTAACCCTTTCAGCTCTTTTGGTTTGGGAAGAAGGTGGGTGACCTCCCCCCCACACACACACACCATGAAACAAAAAGAGCCCTTTAAATGCTGCCTCCTTCCTGGTTGCATAGCAACCTCCTCAGTGTCATCTATCTCCTCTACTGCTGCCTTCGAGCTTTCCAAGTGCGCTGCTCTATCTCAGTCTGGGAACTCTTGATTTAGGGGTCCTGAACTAACCCACTCCTGCTCTGTCTGTTGCTGCAGTCCCTCATCTCCAGAGTCAGAGTCTTCCCAGGCATTCAATTCTGTCAAATCCCTGACAGGTAGGGAGAAGAAGGACCTGAAAGTTCTGTAGGTTCTGAAATTTGGGGGTTTTAGTAGAGTAGCCAATACAACTTGGAACCTAAAATTCTGGTTCCCAAACTGTTTGGGAACAGCAATTCCCTGTAAATTGCCCACTGTCGACCCATATTAACTCTCTTATTTTGTAATGGCCTTGATAAGAGATAGCCATAAAGGTGTTTTCCTTTCCAGCAGATTTTTACATTTCTCCCAAGCTCTATACAGTTTCTTCCTAAGAATATGGTTCATAAAACTTTTATAAATTTACACCTTCCCATACGAAAGACATGCCTTCCTGCCCAATTTTAAGTCTAGGATGTCTGCATTATCCATATATATATATATATATATATATATATATATATATATATATATGCTTTCGTAGATTTTCACGGGTACAGGAATGCAGGTTTTGGTGTCTTCGGGTGTCTTCCCGTGTAAGAGTTGGGGTGTCTAGGCGACGTTTCGACGAGGTCTCACTCGTCATCTTCAGGCTGGTGCTTTCGGCTTCTTGTTACTGGAACAGAGCAGGATCTCAGTGTTTGAGTTCCTATAAATACTGTTGAGGGGGTGTGGTGTATAGCCTCCAACGTTCTGGGCAGAGAGGAAGTTCCCAGGTTAGTGTGCCTTTTCTTCTTTTGTTCCTTAATTACTTGAGGGATATCTTGAGTGATTTCTTGAGTGATATTCTGAGTACCACTTAGGTGGGTCATTAGGTGTGGATTAGTTGCTAAAGCTTTCGTGTCTTGACCTCTTGAGCTTGTGAAGAGTTTTTCTGAGAAGATGGCTGTACTGCACTTAGTTGTGCTCTGGCTTGGCTTCGTGTATAGGGGCGAGCTGTGGTTTTGTGCCCTGTGCCAGCCAGATCTGTGTAGGGATTGCAGGGGGGTGCAGCATCCGGAGGTGCCACTATGGTTTGGCTACTGGATGGTGTCTGTAATTTATCTGTGGAGAGGGTCTGGGTTTGGGTCTGGTGTGGTTGATTGGTGATGGCGTTCTGTGTGCCTCTGGTTCTGGTGTCGGTTTTTGTGGGGAGGGCTAATTTCCAGATGTCTGGCAGGCGGGACGTGTCGTCACGCTTGTTCATGTTGTGAGGGTGTTTCTCTATCTCGATGGCTTCCATGATTATTCTCTTGTGGTGATGTTCCATGTTAAAGAGCAATTTGGAATCTGCAAAATTAATTTCGTGTCCTGTTTCTTTCATGTGTTGGAAAAGAGAGGAAGTTTTTTCTTCTTTTTTGACGGCATTCTTGTGTTCTGCGATACGTGCATTTATTCGTCTGTTTGTTTGTCCAATGTACGTGGCTGGGCAGACTTTGCAGGGTATTTCATAGACCCCTTGGTTTTCCAACTGGATTTTATCTTTGGGGTTTCTGAGGATATTGGCTATTTTTTGGTTGGTGCAAAAGGCTGTTTTGATATTGTGTTTATGGAGGATTTTGCTAATTTTATCTGTAGTGCCCTTGATATAAGGAAGGAGGGCCATGCCATTGTTTTCTTCTGTGTCTTGGTTTTTGGGGGGTGTTTCTTTTTGGATTAGCTTCGTAACCCTGTTTTGCTGGTATCCATTGGCGATTAACACATTTGAGAGATTCTGTAACTCAGTTGTCAAGTGGTCTTTGTCAGCCAGGCGTTTGGTTCTGGAGATGAGAGTCTTGGCTACGGAGTTTATTTGTGCAGGGTGGTGGTGTGATTGTGCATGTAAGTAGCGGTTGGTGTGTGTTTTTTTCCGGTAGATAGTGTGTCCTAGTGAGCCATCAGGTTTTTTGTAGATTAGGACGTCAAGGAAGGGAAGTTGGTTGTTGGCTTCTATTTCCATAGTGAATTGTATTTTGGGGTGTAGGCTGTTGAGATGTGTGAGGAAGCTATCTAGTTTTTCTTTCCCGTGTGGCCAAATTACAAAGGTGTCGTCAACATATCTGAGCCAAAGTTTGGGTTTGTGTTCTGACTTGTCTAAAGCATTGGTTTCAAAGTGTTCCATGTACAAATTTGCGATGACCGGTGAGAGGGGTGATCCCATAGGTGCTCCTTCTATCTGTTTGTATCTTTGTCCATTGTGGATGAAGTACGTGTTGGTTAGGCAGTGGTTGGTCAGGTCCAGGATGTATTCGGGGGGATTGTATTTGTTTTGAATGGCTGTCAAGGCTTCATTAATGGGCACTTGTGTGAAGAGAGATACAACATCGAAGCTCACAAGTAGGTCATCGGGATGTAGGTTTTGCTTCTTTATTGTTTCTATGAACTGGAAGGAGTTTGTAACGTGTGAAGCGATGGATTCTGCATAGGGCTGAAGTTGCTTAGCGAGAAATTTAGCGAGATTTTGTAGAGGTGAGCCTATGGAGCTGACTATTGGTCTGAGTGGTGTTCCTTCTTTGTGTATCTTGGGGAGACCGTAGAGTTTGGGGCATCTGGATGATTTTTCTCTGGGGATGATTCTTAGCTGGATTTCTTCACTGATAGGAGAGGCTTTTATTTTGGATTTGGTGGTTTTTTCCAGATAGGTGGTGGGATCTGTTTTTATAGGTTGGTAGGTAGGGTCTTGGAGTAGATTTGATAGTTTTGCTTGGTAGTCCGATGTGTTCATCACAACAGTGGCGTTACCTTTGTCTGCTGGGAGAATGATTATGTTGTTGTCTTTCCTCAGGTTGGTGAGTGCTTTCTGTTCTTCTTTGTGTAAATTGCTTCTGGGTGGTTTGCTGGAGCAGAGGATGTTGGTGACTTCAAGTCTGATTTTATTGGCTTCATCTGGGTTGATTTTGGTTAGGCTAGCTTCGACTCCGCATATGATGTTTTCCGTGGGGATGCGTCTCGGGGCGACTGCAAAGTTGAAACCTTTGGAGAGTACTTTGGTTTCAGTTGAGGTGAGGATCCTGTCTGATATGTTATGTACTGTTTGTTTCATGGGTTGTTGTGGAGGGTGGCTGGGTTTCTGGCGTTTCTCTAGTTTGTGGAGTTTGTTGGTGTGTCTGTCTGTTTTATGTGAGGTCTCAGTTTCAGCTCTCCAGACGGCTAGTTGTTTGCATTTGTCCCAGAGTGCAGGGTGGATTTTGTTACAGAGTTTGAGGTGAAGAGTGAGCAGATCTTTGTTGGTTTGGTTTAGTAGGTATCTTTTCTTATGTATTTCGTTTCTGATTAGGGATAGTTCAGTTCGTTTCAGGATCCTTTCGGTAGCTGGGGTTTTAGAGTGGAATTTAAGTTGGAAGCATGTGGGAATTAAGTTGTTGTCTCGGCAGTTGCGTAGGAACAAGAGATCACATAAGATGGTGGCTCTTCGGATTTCTAGTTTCTCGTAGGTTCTTGTCAGCTGGAAGGTTTCCTCCCCGTAGAGGTGAGATATTTGCTTTCGTAGATTTTCACGGGTACAGGAATGCAGGTTTTGGTGTCTTCGGGTGTCTTCCCGTGTAAGAGTTGGGGTGTCTAGGCGACGTTTCGACGAGGTCTCACTCGTCATCTTCAGGCTGGTGCTTTCGGCTTCTTGTTACTGGAACAGAGCAGGATCTCAGTGTTTGAGTTCCTATAAATACTGTTGAGGGGGTGTGGTGTATAGCCTCCAACGTTCTGGGCAGAGAGGAAGTTCCCAGGTTAGTGTGCCTTTTCTTCTTTTGTTCCTTAATTACTTGAGGGATATCTTGAGTGATTTCTTGAGTGATATTCTGAGTACCACTTAGGTGGGTCATTAGGTGTGGATTAGTTGCTAAAGCTTTCGTGTCTTGACCTCTTGAGCTTGTGAAGAGTTTTTCTGAGAAGATGGCTGTACTGCACTTAGTTGTGCTCTGGCTTGGCTTCGTGTATAGGGGCGAGCTGTGGTTTTGTGCCCTGTGCCAGCCAGATCTGTGTAGGGATTGCAGGGGGGTGCAGCATCCGGAGGTGCCACTATGGTTTGGCTACTGGATGGTGTCTGTAATTTATCTGTGGAGAGGGTCTGGGTTTGGGTCTGGTGTGGTTGATTGGTGATGGCGTTCTGTGTGCCTCTGGTTCTGGTGTCGGTTTTTGTGGGGAGGGCTAATTTCCAGATGTCTGGCAGGCGGGACGTGTCGTCACGCTTGTTCATGTTGTGAGGGTGTTTATCTCGATGGCTTCCATGATTATTCTCTTGTGGTGATGTTCCATGTTAAAGAGCAATTTGGAATCTGCAAAATTAATTTCGTGTCCTGTTTCTTTCATGTGTTGGAAAAGAGAGGAAGTTTTTTCTTCTTTTTTGACGGCATTCTTGTGTTCTGCGATACGTGCATTTATTCGTCTGTTTGTTTGTCCAATGTACGTGGCTGGGCAGACTTTGCAGGGTATTTCATAGACCCCTTGGTTTTCCAACTGGATTTTATCTTTGGGGTTTCTGAGGATATTGGCTATTTTTTGGTTGGTGCAAAAGGCTGTTTTGATATTGTGTTTATGGAGGATTTTGCTAATTTTATCTGTAGTGCCCTTGATATAAGGAAGGAGGGCCATGCCATTGTTTTCTTCTGTGTCTTGGTTTTTGGGGGGTGTTTCTTTTTGGATTAGCTTCGTAACCCTGTTTTGCTGGTATCCATTGGCGATTAACACATTTGAGAGATTCTGTAACTCAGTTGTCAAGTGGTCTTTGTCAGCCAGGCGTTTGGTTCTGGAGATGAGAGTCTTGGCTACGGAGTTTATTTGTGCAGGGTGGTGGTGTGATTGTGCATGTAAGTAGCGGTTGGTGTGTGTTTTTTTCCGGTAGATAGTGTGTCCTAGTGAGCCATCAGGTTTTTTGTAGATTAGGACGTCAAGGAAGGGAAGTTGGTTGTTGGCTTCTATTTCCATAGTGAATTGTATTTTGGGGTGTAGGCTGTTGAGATGTGTGAGGAAGCTATCTAGTTTTTCTTTCCCGTGTGGCCAAAATTACAAAGGTGTCGTCAACATATCTGAGCCAAAGTTTGGGTTTGTGTTCTGACTTGTCTAAAGCATTGGTTTCAAAGTGTTCCATGTACAAATTTGCGATGACCGGTGAGAGGGGTGATCCCATAGGTGCTCCTTCTATCTGTTTGTATCTTTGTCCATTGTGGATGAAGTACGTGTTGGTTAGGCAGTGGTTGGTCAGGTCCAGGATGTATTCGGGGGGATTGTATTTGTTTTGAATGGCTGTCAAGGCTTCATTAATGGGCACTTGTGTGAAGAGAGATACAACATCGAAGCTCACAAGTAGGTCTATTTCCATAGTGAATTGTATTTTGGGGTGTAGGCTGTTGAGATGTGTGAGGAAGCTATCTAGTTTTTCTTTCCCGTGTGGCCAAATTACAGTGAAGAAATCCAGCTAAGAATCATCCCCAGAGAAAAATCATCCAGATGCCCCAAACTCTACGGTCTCCCCAAGATACACAAAGAAGGAACACCACTCAGACCAATAGTCAGCTCCATAGGCTCACCTCTACAAAATCTCGCTAAATTTCTCGCTAAGCAACTTCAGCCCTATGCAGAATCCATCGCTTCACACGTTACAAACTCCTTCCAGTTCATAGAAACAATAAAGAAGCAAAACCTACATCCCGATGACCTACTTGTGAGCTTCGATGTTGTATCTCTCTTCACACAAGTGCCCATTAATGAAGCCTTGACAGCCATTCAAAACAAATACAATCCCCCCGAATACATCCTGGACCTGACCAACCACTGCCTAACCAACACGTACTTCATCCACAATGGACAAAGATACAAACAGATAGAAGGAGCACCTATGGGATCACCCCTCTCACCGGTCATCGCAAATTTGTACATGGAACACTTTGAAACCAATGCTTTAGACAAGTCAGAACACAAACCCAAACTTTGGCTCAGATATGTTGACGACACCTTTGTAATTTGGCCACACGGGAAAGAAAAACTAGATAGCTTCCTCACACATCTCAACAGCCTACACCCCAAAATACAATTCACTATGGAAATAGAAGCCAACAACCAACTTCCCTTCCTTGACGTCCTAATCTACAAAAAACCTGATGGCTCACTAGGACACACTATCTACCGGAAAAAAACACACCAACCGCTACTTACATGCACAATCACACCACCACCCTGCACAAATAAACTCCGTAGCCAAGACTCTCATCTCCAGAACCAAACGCCTGGCTGACAAAGACCACTTGACAACTGAGTTACAGAATCTCTCAAATGTGTTAATCGCCAATGGATACCAGCAAAACAGGGTTACGAAGCTAATCCAAAAAGAAACACCCCCCAAAAACCAAGACACAGAAGAAAACAATGGCATGGCCCTCCTTCCTTATATCAAGGGCACTACAGATAAAATTAGCAAAATCCTCCATAAACACAATATCAAAACAGCCTTTTGCACCAACCAAAAAATAGCCAATATCCTCAGAAACCCCAAAGATAAAATCCAGTTGGAAAACCAAGGGGTCTATGAAATACCCTGCAAAGTCTGCCCAGCCACGTACATTGGACAAACAAACAGACGAATAAATGCACGTATCGCAGAACACAAGAATGCCGTCAAAAAAGAAGAAAAAACTTCCTCTCTTTTCCAACACATGAAAGAAACAGGACACGAAATTAATTTTGCAGATTCCAAATTGCTCTTTAACATGGAACATCACCACAAGAGAATAATCATGGAAGCCATCGAGATAGAGAAACACCCTCACAACATGAACAAGCGTGACGACACGTCCCGCCTGCCAGACATCTGGAAATTAGCCCTCCCCACAAAAACCGACACCAGAACCAGAGGCACACAGAACGCCATCACCAATCAACCACACCAGACCCAAACCCAGACCCTCTCCACAGATAAATTACAGACACCATCCAGTAGCCAAACCATAGTGGCACCTCCGGATGCTGCACCCCCCTGCAATCCCTACACAGATCTGGCTGGCACAGGGCACAAAACCACAGCTCGCCCCTATACACGAAGCCAAGCCAGAGCACAACTAAGTGCAGTACAGCCATCTTCTCAGAAAAACTCTTCACAAGCTCAAGAGGTCAAGACACGAAAGCTTTAGCAACTAATCCACACCTAATGACCCACCTAAGTGGTACTCAGAATATCACTCAAGAAATCACTCAAGATATCCCTCAAGTAATTAAGGAACAAAAGAAGAAAAGGCACACTAACCTGGGAACTTCCTCTCTGCCCAGAACGTTGGAGGCTATACACCACACCCCCTCAACAGTATTTATAGGAACTCAAACACTGAGATCCTGCTCTGTTCCAGTAACAAGAAGCCGAAAGCACCAGCCTGAAGATGACGAGTGAGACCTCGTCGAAACGTCGCCTAGACACCCCAACTCTTACACGGGAAGACACCCGAAGACACCAAAACCTGCATATATATATATATATATATATATATATATATATATATATATTTGCATAATATAATCAATTACACCTTTTGTCATTCTTTACAATACATACTGTATATATATGTCTATATCTCTATATCTACTTTCCTTACTTATACTGTTGTACTGTATTTCTACTATTGTGACTTCCCTCCACCTCTGCTCAGCTTCCAATATTTTCCATTCCTTTAATATTGTGTTAAAGAAGTTAAATACATATTCTCCATTAGTCACTTTTCAACCTAATAGCTGCTCTCATTTTGGCAAATTCTAGAAATTCACAAAGCTTATTATGCCACTCTGCTACTGAGGGGAAAGCATTCCCTTTCCAATTCCTAGCTATCACTACTCTGACTGCAGCTGTGGCCCATAAGAACACGTTTTTCTTATCACCTGGATGTCTCTTGAAACTATACCTAATAGAAATGCTTCAGGCTTTTTGTCAAAAGATTTTTTATTTTTTTAAATTTCTTTTTTATTAATTTTCATTTCAAAAACCAAAAGTAAACAAACAAACAAACAAACAAACATCAAAAGTGCCCTAACATCAAAAAACAACAAAAAATAACATAAATTTCCATTACAATCCTACATCATCTTATTTGTATTCCTCCTATATGTACATGTTGACCTTCCTCCCTCCCGATTTTGGGCTTCTTGGTAAAATCTTTTTTTGCAATTTCATTTTTAATGGTTTAGGCGTCGTGAGTGGAATAAATTTATAACATACATTGAAGGAACTTTTAGAAGTTTAAAAACCACAGCAGGTTTAACATAAACCTTACGACGTGTCAAAAGATGTTTTAAACATCTTTTTTTTAAAATTCCTCATGAATATTACTACAGAATTTTTTAATTTTCCCACAT
Source organism: Podarcis liolepis (assembly GCF_965112155.1). Taxonomy (NCBI): domain Eukaryota; kingdom Metazoa; phylum Chordata; class Lepidosauria; order Squamata; family Lacertidae; genus Podarcis; species Podarcis liolepis. The sequence continues at coordinate 15,161,017 of NC_139573.1, forward strand.
CACCACCATACTTGATACATCATTCCCTCTACCTCATGACATCTCCAGCAGATATTTGATTTTAATTTGTATATTTTGGCTAGTCTATGATTTAAAAACCCTTTATGTACCCTTTGTGTACCTTAACTTTCTTATGGTGATACCTTGGTTTACGAACTTAATCCATTCCGGAAGTCCATTCTTAAACCAAAGCATTTTTAAACCAAGGCGTACTTTCCCATAGCAGTGGGGGACTCAATTTACAAATGGAACACACTCAACAGGAAGCGAAACATGTTCTGCTTCCAAGGCAAAGTTCACAAACCAAAACACCTACTTCCGGGTTTGCAGCACTCTTAATCCAAGTTGTTCATAAACTAAGCTGTTCTTAAACCAAAATACCACTGTATATACAGGGTATACATGCCACCCATACAGATTATGCCATCCCTCTATAACTAGTATGTCTGTATTGTCTAACAGTATCCAGTCTCTAATCCAACGTAGGCATGCTGCCTTGTAGTATAATATTAGGTCCGGGAGAGCAAAGCCTGTCAGAAGGTCCTACACACAAGTAGGAGTCTGGCAGAGACACATGCCTCACTGGCATGTTCTTTCCCTCCTGGTAGGTCATTTGGGAGATTAAAAATCTTGCACCTCCAAGATATCTCCACCCAACTGGTGGATCAGACCCTTCTGTGGTGTAAACATATCCTTGCTGAAGTCTAGCATCTCTAGCCTTGCTTCATGTCGCCTTTGGAAAACCCTGCAGATCTTCCTGGCCTTTGGATTTTGTCCAAACTTCCCACAGGAAAAACTTTCCACTGCTTCGAACTCAGCGCCACCACCTGGTGGGTGCAATGATGGTTGGGATGCCTTGGCAGTCAACCCCCCTTGCTCCTCCTGTGCTGGAGATTCCTCCCCCGGAACAGGAATCATAGAATCATAGAATCATAAGGAAACATCGCCCTTGTGCATTTCCCCTCCAAATGCCTCCCACCGCATGGGGAGCTTTTGGTGTCAGGAAAACAGCTCTGCGTCTTCACACCCAAGACGCCTCCAGAGCTTAGCACGGCCGTCTGGGATACTGCATCAGCTTCCCCCGCCATCTTGAAGTGTCCAAGTGTGACGCAGCTTTAATTGCTGCCGAACACACACAGACACACACACTGCCTGTTGGCATCAGACACAGCCTGTGTCTCAAACTGCTTTTTGCAGCTTCGGGAACGTAAACAACGGCTCCCCCATTCCCCTTTCTTTTCAGGCTGATTGCCTTGTCTGCTTTTACACAGCACTGAGGAATTTCCTCTCTCCGTAGCTAAGAAATCAGTAGCTCGAATCTTGGCAAAGTCTTGCCGCATCAAGCACCTCTTCTTTTCTTGAAAAGCAGCTTTTCCATTCCCTCTACGTCACTCAGGGACTGGGACTTTTACTCCTTCCTGTTTTCCTTTTTATCTGTTAACAATGTATATTTAATATGGTGCTTCTTCCCCTGCCATATCAACTTGGTTAGGTCTTTTTTCCATATACTGAAGCATTGTGTTTTTCCTATGATAGGGATCATCTGGAAGAGGAATAACAATTTTAGAAGAATATTCATTTTTATGGCCGAAATTCTTCCGCATGGGGTCAGTTTTAATCTAGACCAAATTTCCATATTTTTAAAAAAATTCTTTCCAAATGTTCTTGTAATTATCTTCGAATAAATCAAATTTATTCATTGTGACATAAATTCCTAAATATTTCTTTACTATTTGTAAGCCCATTTTTTTCTTGTAATTACTTTTTCTCCTGATGCCGTATATTTTTAAGCATTAATTTGGTTTTAGATTTATTAAGTTTAAAACCGGAGACTTTGCCAAAATCTAACATTTTTCCAAGGATTTTAAAGATACTTTATTCTGGATCTTCCATTCGTCTTATTCATTCGCCTACCTGGCAAAAATCTGGCCTGATCTTCATTGATGATATGCTTCAGTACTACTTTTAATCTATAGGCCATGATTTCTACATATATTTTGTAATCATTGTTGAGCAATGGTCTTTAGCTAGCATTTCTTCATTCTTCATTTTTCTTTCATGCATATTTCCTTTTTAATTTGTTCCACTTTTCCTTTCCTGTTTATTTTTTGTATGGCATTTTGCTGTATCTAATAACCTCTTATAAAGGCTTTACTTGCATCCCATGTTACGCTAATATCTGCTTCCTGAGCCATATTAATTTCAAAGTACTCTTTTAAGAGGTCTTGACCTTTATTCAATATCTTTTCATTGTTTAGTAACTTTTCATTCATTCTCCATCTCTCATTTATTTTCCTGTTAATAGTTAATTCTAACATAATGTGATATGATATTGAATTAGCTTGTATTTCTACTTTTCTAATTTTCAAAGTTAGATTATTTGAAATCCAAATCCTATAAATTCTTCCTGCTGATTGCTTGGACTGAATAATACATATATTGTTTCTCACTCGGGTATTTATAGCTCCATGCATCTTTTAAGTTTAAAATCTCTGCCATCTGAAAAAATCATTGATTTTCCCCCCTCTTTCTGTTCTGTGTAATTCTATTGAGGTGACACCATTATAATCCCCCATGTAATCCATTCTTTTAACCAATACAAACAGGCTACATTTGCAGGTCTGGCAGGGAAATGCCTCCTCTCTTTTTTTTAATATGCACTCTCGGTGGCATATTACATCTCCATTCTTCTCTTTTGTTGCTATTTTGCTCCTAGAGTTGTGCTTAATTCTCTTTCCCCACTTCCTGCCCCACTCACTTGGTGACACCCTTGAGTGCCCCCCAAGGGGTTTCTTATTGCATGGACAGGCAGGATTTATTCCTTCTTGAGGGTAAAAAGGCCACTTTGATCACTTTGGGCCTCCACTTTCCCTCACCGCTCATCTCCTACCTCACTTTTCATCATATAAAAGTATGATCTCATTCCTTTTCTCATGATTCTTGCTGCTGTGGGATCAAGCAGTTATTTCTGGTATCCCTGGTTGCCTGTTTAAACCCAGCCTCTTTTCTAACTCTTCCAGATAAGCAGACATGGTGTATACATTTCTGATATACAGCTTTGTTCTTTCCCCCTTTTTTTCTCTGTATCACTCTATTTCTTTTAAAACTGAAATTATGTCAATAGAATATGAACATTAAAAATCCCTGAAACTGTCTGTGACTTTCTGGTCCACTTCTATTTGTCTTTCTCGCAGCACTGCCAGTTCTGTGCTTTTCTCACTCACCATTATAATGTCAGGGATGTGGCTGGATAGAACACCTGGGAAGAGTCTGACTCTGGAGATGAAGGAATGCCAGCACAGAGGGAGCCAGAATCAAGTAGAAGAGGGGTTCATGATGAGTTCTGGCACCTCTTTTTCTAGAAAAATAGGCTTCATGCTTGGGAAGCATAAGTAGAATGTAAAACATGTTGTTGCGTGCCAAGGCCCCCATTATTGTCCACCTAATGGTGTGTTTTGGTTTATGGGTTCAAATAGGCCACAACTTTATTGGGTACAGATGTCAGTGGTTTGGCTTAGGCATTGGGTGAAGCCAGGCTATATCTTGACTCCTGCCTGTCTGCTGGGAGTCCATCTAAGGGTAAACCATCATTAGGGGGCGCCCTATGACTTACATCAATTAGAGACACCCAGAGGGGTCCCCATAGGGGTTGTGACATGGCCCTAGCCCACATCCCAGCTCTGGACAGAATTCACAACCCCGGATCCCTTTAACAGGATACCCTTACTGAGGAGGGGCAGGCGGAGGCTACAACTTCCCCTCCATACAATCAAAGGCTAACCGCCACTCGAGCCCAAAGGGCTTGCCGCCAACACCCTCACACCTGCAACCAATCCCTGACGCACTCTGAAGTGTCATTCAACAGGGTATCACTGCCCACATCGGAAAGGTGTACCCCATTATTGCAAGACAAGACTTCCTTGTCGAAGGTGAAGACAGGTGATTGCTTTCTTCCTGGCTCTATGGCCAGAAAGGAAAGCTAAGACCAGGCACCCCCAAACTGGGCCCTCCATATGTTTAGGGACCACAATTCCCATCATCCCAGACCACTGGTCCTGGTAGCTAGGGATGAAGGGAGTTGTAGTCCCAAAACACCTGGAGGACCAAGTTTGGGGATGCCTGGCTTAGACCATTGTTGAAGCTCTGTTGAAGCTGCCCATCCGGAAAGGTGAGCAGACTTATTATAAGGGGAATGTTTTTTTAAAAAGAGGGGTGGACATACAGCATGCTTTTGGGTCAGAGGTGGAGCTCAGATTCATTCATTCAGTCCCTTGCTCAGATCTCGCTACAGCGAGAAGCTTACACGGTTTATACAAATATCCTTCCTCTTGGCCTCATCTCCCTGACCCTCAACAATGGTATATGCTTCTTGTCTTATGTAGAATAATGTCAGAGGCATGATGGGTAATTAATACAATAGCCAACATCTGTAAGTTGATGATGTTCATTATTTCACCGCCTGCACTTGAAATTTGTCCCGTTGTCAAATACATAATAATAGCCAAAATTCTACCCACTTGTGAAGGGTGTGCACAAATGGAGTGGTCATGCTCTATAAAATGCATTGTGTTGATACTATCCTCCATAGACTATTGTTGCACGACAGTGGTCACATACTGTCAAATGCTGACTCTCCACATTGTCGTTTATCAAGTAATGACTGGCAAGTGTCAATATTCACACGGATATGTGATCATGACTAGACACCATCCACCACATTTGCACATGAGAATTTGGAAGGATATACAGTGGTACCTCGGGTTAAGAACTTAATTCGTTCCAGAGGTCCATTCTTAACCTGAAACTGTTCTTAACCTGAGGTACCACTTTAGCTAATGGGACTTTCCGCTGCCACTGCACCGCCACCACACGATTTCTGTTCTCATCCTGAAGCAAAGTTCTTAACCCGAGGTACTATTTCCGGGTTAGTGGAGCCTGTAACCTGAAGCGTCTGTAACCCGAGGTACATTGCAACCTTATTTTGCTAATGCAAGTACGTGAAGTTTTCAGGAAGGATAAAGCATTAGGAGAGATTTGTGAGGGTTCCAGTTCCATTTTGGCCCACAGAGTTGAAGATGACTTAATCATGTGCGTCAACTGTTTTAATTGGAAAGCCTTGGAGTACAACTTATGATTTGGGTGGTGGATACAGCTTTTACCTCTAGAAATAATATTTTAATACAATAATAATGCATAAGAATACAGTATAAAAAACAAAAAACGCATACTGAATATAAGAACCAAAACTAATTGAATAATCAATAATCCCCCATCCCCTGAGTTGGGCCTGGAAATGAGTGCAGTTGGGCTTGATGTAATATGACTGAACAATCTTGCACTGGCCACCGAGTTCTGCACTAACTGAAGTTTCTGAATTGTCTTCAGAGCTCTGAGTAGAACACCTGACAGTAATCTAACCTAGAGGTTCCCAGAGCAGAGACAATAGTAGTTAGGCTGTCTATGTCCAGATAGGCATAGAGCTAGGCCATCAGCTGAAGTCGATGGAAGGTACTCTGTGCCACTGATGCCACCTTAGCCTCAAGCGACAGCAAAGCATCCAGACGTACCCCTAAGGAGAAGATATCTGCCTCTTGGGTCTTCCAGTGAGTCTTTACTAACAAGGGGAAACATTCATGCCATAAGCACTGTATCCACTGTAGAGAATCAGGATTAGCCCTGATCAATAGGGGTGGATGAACACTTTCCCATGCATTACACGATGTAATATGCCTGTCTGGAGTGAGCAAAAATATTCATGTGAGAATATAGACATCAGCTGTTCCATCAACCTGTTGGGTACATAATGCGTCCTACCAGAACATTCAAGATCAATTAAATTAGACCTACATGTTTTTTCTACTAATGATGCTTCATTTCCATCTCCTACTGGGGGAAAAATAGGCTTCCAGCCTTTGTCCCAGGACATCCAGTAACAATTTTCCACGTATCATCATCCACCATAGCAGAATTCTCTCTATATAAGGTGTCTCCTCCTGAAGGATGCTCAGAGGCGCATACGAGCGAAAGAAGAAATTTCGATCCACTCTTTGGGAGACCCATTTCTATTACGCTAGGTAAGAAAAAGGCCTCGACATGCTCATCTACGAAGCTTTGCTCACTGTTTTGTTCAGGAGTGGGAAAGGTGGCCTAGAAGGCAAACTGCAGGCGGGTTTTAAATCAGCCAGCTTTTGAATAGCTAAACTTTGTCTGTCATTTCTTTTCTTCCATACTTGATTTCAGTCGCCCCCCCCCCCGTCTTTGATAGAATAAACCTTTTCCATGTTTAACAAAACTTTTCTCCTTGTATCCCCCCCCCCAAATTTTATTTCTGTATGCATATATTCATTTTTGTGAATAAATATTTAACCTCTGTGTGACTCCTTCTCCTAAGTTCTAGACATGGCAGCCATATTCTTTACCTGCATTTCACTGGCAGCCAATCATCTTTGAGCACAAGCTCTCTGACAATAGATGTGGTGGCTGAGCTGTGGACTGGCTGCATCAATTCAGAGTACAGAAGGCTGATGAGATGACTGTATGTAACAGCCATGCTGAAATTTAGGTTACAATGCTTTCTCCGGAATTCAAATATTCCTATGTGCAGGAATTGTTTAATTTTTGGAGAAAGATTAAGTCACGTAAGTACCACTACCCCTGTACAAGGAAGCCCAGTATGCTTCTATACAAATGTACATTTTGAGAAGGTATGAACAGCAGAAAGTAGGAAGTAAAGCTCTACGTCCAGGGAAATGAAGCTTCATTGGGAAAAGCTACATTCCTAGATTTAGGATAATTTTACAGTCATGAAAGGTGCCCATTTCAAAGGTGTTTACACATTATTTATCTAGAAATCTAGAAAGTAGATGCCAAGTCATCATTGGGATGTGTCAAAGAGAAAGCAGGGTCTGACTTGAATAAATTTTATGAATTTCTTAGTTCGTCTGTTTGACTTTAAGCATGGGCACAGAGGTCTGTCTTTTTCTTCTTCACTCATCCCTTTGTCCTTTTGTATCATTACAATCTTCAGCCTGCGAGTAGGGACTACCTTTTATCAGTTGGTTGTACTTATCCTGCCCTGGGAGTCAAACACTGTTCCTTCTTTCTGGCAATAAAAATACATTGGCAATAAAATCAATAAATGCTATTACTTCATGACAACCTGAATTAGCTACCTCAGGAGACCACCACACTCTGACTAATGTTCACAGTTTGGCACTTACGGAATCTCAGTATGCTAATTTGGGGAACTCACTCCTGTTTATTTCTGCTGTTGTGACATGAAGAATAATGGTGTCATTCATTGTCTTTGCAGAGCCTAATTTTTCTGTGATTTTTGAGGTGCTTATTAGTCTCTGAAACTTAGTTTTATTCATTTCTTCAATCTGCCTGTTAACTAAAGTATAGTTTCATAGTTGTAATGGGGTGGAGGAAGAGAGATGGGAATGGGGAAGGGCCACAACTCAATGCTAGACAATAAAGGTGTACCTTGGATCCGAACGCCTTGCGAGTCAAACACTTTGCCAACTGAATGCTGTAAACCTGGAAGTGAGTGTTTCAGTCTGTGCCTTGGATTCTGAACGTTTTGGAAGTCAAATAGAGTTCCAGAACGGATTCTGTTTGACTTCTGAGGTACAGCAGTACTGAAGTAGATGGGGCAGTGTCTGACAGCAGTATTAGACAGCCTCATAACTACCTAATGAGGGAATTAGGATTACAATTTGAGCAAGGCTGTCATAGCCCTTTTCAGATTTTCCCTTGCTTTTTCCTGGGAAGTGGGTTATATAATAAATCTGATCAAAAAAGGGACAGCATGAAAATACTCTGTTGAACTTTAAACCGTTTCCTGTGTTTTCTGCACAGAACAACCACCAAGAGCCACAGCAAGCCATGGCTGCCAAGGGGCCCTGTCCTTTATGGCTGCTCTTGGTTTTGCTCTCCTGGATGGTGCTGGGGACTGAAGCCTCCTCGGATTTCCAATCCTTCAAACACGAGTATGTCGATTACCCGGAGACTGATGTCGCACATTACTGCAACTATTTACTCAGCAAAAGAGGCCTGGGTTATCCAAAAGAACACACTTTCGTTCATCTCTCTGACCAAGATCTTAAAGAAATCTGCACTGTTGCCGGCATGCCAGTAACTGGTCCCTTTTCGAGCTCATCTCCTGTTCCAATCACCATGTGTTATAGACCTAAATACATCTACCAGGCTTCTCACCTTATTAGGATCATTACGCTTTCATGTAGGAATGGATACCCAATTGAATTAAGATTTTGAATGCCATTGTTTCACAAGCAGGCTTCTGCTCAGGCAACAAACCTCCGCTACCATCCTCTCCGACACTCAGCAGCCCCCTACACTTTCCCCCTCCTGCACTCCATCCCTCTCAAGAAACCTCTCAAGGTAGTCCTCCAATCTTCAAGGGCAGATCTGGGCAAAGGCAAGAGGATTGCAAGGAGGAGGAGTTGAAGAAGTCCTTTTACTTAAGCAAATATCTGTTTTACCTGCTCACAAGTCACCATTGGATTGCCACCAGGATTTCTTCCTTCTTGAGGGTGAAATGGCCACTCTGATCACTTTGGGCATCCACTTTGTCCCACCGCTCATCTTCAACCTCACGTTGCATGATATAAGTGAGATCTCATTCCTTTTCTCATGATTTTTGCTGCTGTGGGATCAAGCAGTTATTTCTGGTATCCCTGGTTGCTTATTAAAACCCGGCCTCTTTTCTCACTCTTCCACCTTGTGACTCAGATAAGCGGACATGGAATATATATTACTTATATACAGCTTTGTTCTTTCCCCCTTTTTTCCACTGTATCACTCTATTTCTTTAGAACTGAAATTATGTCAATAAAATATGAACATTTAAAATCTCTGAAACGGTCTGTGGCTTTCTGGTCCACTTCCATTTGTTTTTCTCACAGCACTACCAGTTCTGTGCTTTTCTCACTCACCAAAATAATGTTTCCAAATTCCTTCCAAGTACCAGTTATTTAGATTTCAAGTTGAATTCGCTACCGTTACTAAACAAATAACAACCCAGATTTGAGCACCAGCAGAAGTATCAGGTCCTCCTGCTCCCTACTTGATGAAAGGTGTCTCCCTGGAAGACAAAACACTAACTTTTTAAAGAGATGTCTGTTCAGATTTTGAAAGCTGTACTATGGGGATTATAGACATGGCCTCCTCTCTTGATGTTTTGACCCTGTGGTTCAGCTCCAAAGCCCAATATGGATCTGTATGAACATTTCATCCCCATTAATGTAGGGAAATACACCTGACATCCTCTCTACCTTACCCCAGACCTTTTCCCCTGGGGTCCCAATCCTACCATTAGGGACTATGCAAAGGTGTTTCCTAGTAGGAAATGTCCAGGGCAACCCTGAGATAGGGAAGATGTCATAGGGATGCCACAAGACCGGCCAATGGAAATCTAGACTTTGCTCCTGTGTGAACAAGCCTTACAAAACTACAGAAGCAAGGCAGGGATTGAGCCTAGTGTGGCTTCATTTGATGGGGGGTTGGTGGCTGTGTCCCAGGCAAATGATGAGTGAGGAGGATGTACCATCCAGTGTAAGCTGGAGATAATGGTTCAAGTGGGGTTCAGAAGTATTCACAGCTAGCTTATCTGAATCACAGGAGAGAGGGCCAGGAAAACAGAGAGGTATTAATTCACAAGTGGGAAACATGGCCCCTTCAAGATGGGCTTTGCGGAAATGGCTTATACCAGGGTGGACCTTGGTGCCTGGTAACTCCCTTCCAGCCTGTGGCCAATGGGAAGAAGATGAGATATTGACCAGAAGGCAGCCTACCTGTTATCGGAATGCTTTCCCTATGCCAGCATCAACCTCTATAATGATTGGCATCAATAAAAAATAAAATAAATGTGGCTATGTTTTACCCACTATGGGTCACACATAGTAAATACATTAATGTAGCAGACCGTAACAACATTTGCTTTAATAGCATGTAGGCAACAATCTATGAATGAAAATATTACTGGCTACCAGCCCATAAACTAGGTTTTTCTGCGGTTCTACAAGTTGCCTCATTTTTAATTATGTATGGGCTGTAGCTAAATGAAAACGTAAATTCTGAATTATGATTGCTGAATCATAAACGTACAGACGAAAACTTTATATAAAGAAACTGTAGGCTCCTCTGCTGCCATACCGTCTTTTGCACCAAATGAACTTCAAGTTCAAAACCTTAATGACCTTGCAGCTGGTTCTGTTCCACAGTTTGTAATCTCATCACTTCAAGCACATGCCTGTACTTTAGTCCAACATGTGCTTTTTAATGGCGGTGTTGGAGGGGTTTTGGCAGGCAATGTGCTTTTGCACAATATGTGAATGAAAATATTGCTTGGTTTCCCCAGGAGAACACGAGGTTTTCTGTGGTCTTACCTAAGTTCTACAAGTGGCCTTATTTTTAATTAAGTATGGGCTAAACAAAAGCATTAATTCTGAAAATTAAAGCCTGTAACCTCAGACATTTTGGCATCCAGTGTGGATGTAGCAAGATAAATGCTGGTGTCTATTCAGGTCTTCAAGCTTGTTTCGTGAGTCATGTGAGTGTTCTGGGAAACCACTGACAGGAATTAGCTGCCAGTACAAAATGCAATTAAAGTGGTACCTCGGGTTAAGTACTTAATTCATTTCAGAGGTCCGTTCTTAACCTGAAACTGTTCTTAACCTGAAGCACCACTTTAGCTAATGGGGCCTCCTGCTGCCGCCGCGCCGCCGGAACATGATTTCTGTTCTCATCCTTAAGCTAAGTTCTTAACCTGAAGCACTATTTCTGGGTTGGCAGAGTCTGTAACCTGAAGCGTATGTAACCTGAAGCATATGTAACCCGAGGTACCACTGTAGATTTCCTTCAGGTAAATATGGCTGCTGTTTTTTTATTGGTACACATCCTTGTTTTGGTACTCAGTGCATTGATTGGTAAATCCAAGCACAAGTATTTCCAGATATAGAAGGAGCCTTTTCCTAACATGGAATCCAGCTCTTTTGACTGCTGCACCCTGGGTTGACATGCGATTGCATGATTTGCATCAAATAGTGTAATGAATTCAGGCAGGCAAGCAAACCCCGATAAGAATTAATGAGTCTGGCAGTTATATGACATGTTTATTGACAATTAACATCCAGAGAGTGGCTCCAAGCCTGCCACTCTTAGCTATGAGCTGGTCACTTTGAGTCCCCGCCCCTTTCACAGCATAAGGGTGCCCAAGTCCAGTCTGTCCTCTCTTGTATTTCTGTTGCATTTTAACCCTTTCAGCTCTTTTGGTTTGGGAAGAAGGTGGGTGAACTCCCCCCCCCCGCTATCAAACGAAGAGCCCTCTAAACGCTGCCTCCCTCCTTGTTGCATAGCAACCCCATCAGTGTCATCTATCTCCTCCTCCTCTACTGCTGCCTTCGAGCTTTCCAAGGGTGCTGCTCTATCTCAATCTGGGAACTCTTGATGAAGGGGTGCTGAACTAACCCACTCCTGCTCTGTCTGTTGCTGCAGTCCCTCATCTCCAGAGTCAGAGTCTTCCCAGGCATTCAGTTCAGTCACATCCCTGACAACTAGGGAGAAAAAGGACCTATGACTTCTGTAGGTGCTGAAATTTGGGGGTTTTAGTAGAGTAGCCGATACAAACAAACCAACCCAAAACAAACACACTAAGAATATGTTTGTGGGAGGGGAGGTTATAGGATTGTTGTTTTTATAATGTATTCTATAGTTTTCTTTTGTATTTTTGTTCAGTGACCTGCCCTGAGATCTGTGGATGAAGGGTGGTATATGAATTTAATGAATTAATCAACAATTAATAATTGTTAATAAAAATAGCAATGCTGGCAAAACAGAAAACTGATGGTTCATGGAAGTAAAGCTTACTCTCCCCAAAACATTTTAAAAGATGCGCTGGGAGCTATTAGGACCCCCTTTCTCCCCCTTTTGATGGGACCAAGGAAAATGGACTTTTGCAGAAAAGAAATATGTACTCCCACTCACGTTTGCCCCTCTCCTGTCTGTGAGACTTTGCATACTTAAGCCAGAGTTTTCTGAACAAACAAGAGTAAAACAAACTGTCCTGTTTATGCAGGGAAAATAGGTATTTTAGCAAAGTCAGAAAGGCCTGTAAACTCACACATTGAGGACATTAAGCCACAACATACATAAGCTAGGTAGAAACTAGTTAACATGAATGTTGCAAAAGGGATTTAAGGACTTGGCCAAGATGGTGGGCCCAGCTCAAGTGAAATCTTGATATTTCCCAGGGTTTCTGGACCCTGCCTAGATTACGAAAACAGCCTTTGCAGGAGCCATCCTGCGTCTTCTGGAATCCATCCTGCAATAAACTGTTGCATTGTGGAGTGCTCTCGTTCGTTGATCTGGGCAACCAGTTGTTACATTCTCCTACTCCATTTTGCCCCCGTGCCAGTCTCAGGGAATGTCTTGAATTTTCTTTTACATCTTAGGCTGTGGTTTTCCCCACCTAAGATTTCTTTTTGTACATCTGTACATGTTGGAGTTTATCTTGAGAAGTGCCCCTCGTTTCCCAATCAAGTGGCTCTTTTTCTGAGTACAATCCTGTCAACATAAACCAAGTAAGTTTATTGCATTCAGCAATAAATCAGAGCAATGCCCATAATCAAAGGACAGTGGAAACTTGGTTTTCGACCGTCTCGGAAGTCAAATGTTTCAGCTTTGGAATGCCGAAAACCTGGAAGTAAATGCTTCTGTTTTCGAATGCACCTTGGAAGTGCCATTTGCGCCTTGGTTTTCAAATGTTTCGGAAGTCAAACGGTTTTCCAGAATGGATTGCAGTCAAAAACTGAGGTTCCACTGTATTCCATTTCTGCTTATCAGAGTCACAAGTTGGAAGAGTTAGAAATGAGGCTCGATTTCAATAAGCAACCAGGGACATACATTGTACTGGGTTCTAGTTAGGATAAAAGGGTCTTATTGGAGTGAAATATAACAAATAAATAAGACTTCTCAAATATAATATCAGTTGCTTCAGGCATCTCTTCAGAAAGTTATTCAGTTAAAAGGCATCTGAAAGACTAGTCAGGCTTTTCTTTTAAAAATGTGTTCGAAAACAGATTGATAGTCAATGGAAAAAGAGTGGTTTTGGAAAAAGATGGTGTCTTCCTAAAGAAAGCTCAACAATTTGAGGGTGTCCTGCTGGTTTTTACTTTCTGAAATATGGCAATCCAATGTCAACCCAGAGTGCAGCAGTCAAAAGAGCTGAACTCCATGTTAGGAAAAGGCTCATTCTATATCTGGAACACTCACATGACTCACGAAACTAGCTTGAAGACCTGAACAGACACCAACATTTATCTTGCTACATCCACAGTGGATGCCAAGATGTCTGAGGTTACAGGCTTTAATTTCCAGAATTAATGTTTTTGTTTAGCTACAGTCCAGACTTAATTAAAAATAAGGCCACTTGTAGTACCTCTGCCAGTTGCCCAATCCCTCCTGGGGAGGCATTGCCAAGGTGATCAGGCCAGGTAGGGGGAGGGACCACCCTGTCCTCACAATAGATGGAGGAACTTACCTGGGAACCATCAGTTGGCTCCAGAGCTTCTCCCACCCTACCCACCCTCAGTTATGTGTTCCTTTTCAGGTTAACCTTTTCTAGACAGGTACGTGGGCATTGCTACATCAAGGTCACTGTTGAATGGCAAGAAAATAATTTCCCTGCCTTGGCAGGTTTTGCCTTTCCCGTAGCAAAACATCACAACGTTGGCGGTTTCAGGCCTTGGGCGGAATCCTTTAGTCTATCTTCCCTAGATAGGAGTGGGCGCGTAGCAGTGGCCCACACTCCCTTCCTCTTTGAGACGGTGGTCACACAGTTCCCCGTTAAAGGGGTTGTTTGAGGGGAGGCATTCATCGTACGCCTACAGGTTGTCCTTGCTCTCCCCTGTGACGGCGGCGTAACCGGGGGAGGGGGTGGGGTCTCTGCTTGAACATATGTTCTCTAGAGCCAGCCCATCCCCACACACTCTGGATAAACCTGATATTCCTCAGATCCCCAGACTGGGAGGGATAACGGCCAATGCCTAAGCCAAAGTCTACCTTCATCTGAAACATAATAAAGTTGTGGCCAATTTTAATCCCATAGCTCGTTGTCTTGAGTCATTATTCTACTCGGGGGGCCGCCTGTGGTTTGGGGGACTCTGCATGTCCACGCAAAAAAACCCAGCAATATTTTCATTCAGAATCAGAACTTTATTAGCAAAGCCAACAGGCCACAGCTATACACGAATTAAAAATAAAATAAAATAAGCATAAAAAGGGGATAAAAACATACAAAAGGAGGTCCCTCAAATGAACACATCTGTCATTCAGATGGTGGCCCTCAATTTCACAGCTCTCTCGATGTACCTTGCGACCTTCTCTGTAGTCTGACTGTCCGTATCAGATAAGAGAAAGAACAGTATAATGTCTTGTGGACGGCCGGGGTTGGGGAGAATGAGTGGAGTAATAATCTCATTCCTTAGGTCTTTATAAAGGGGGCAGGATAGGAGGACGTGGGACACTGTTTCCGTGTTACCATCTCTACATGGGCAAAGTCATTTTTCAAATGGAGTCTTTTGGTAACGACCATCGAGTACGGCAGAGGGAAGAACATCCCATCTGGCCAATGTAAAGGCGCGTCTGTATTTTGGGATGGTTAATTTAGACAAATATGAAGCTGGGAAGTCAAAGTGGGCAGGGGGAAAATAGGTATACCATGGACACATTTTCTTTAAAATGGTCAGGTTGTTTTGCCGTTCAATGTCTTTCAGGCGCTGGCCTATTAGGCTCTTTGCTTTAATAAGGCCCATTGATAGTAGGGATTGCGAATGCAGGCCGCATGTAAGGAGTTTTTGATGCACAGTTTTGAACCACATGCTTTTATGAGGGTCTTGTATTACTAGAGGCAGTAGACCAGGTGGATTTAGATTAAGGCGAAGCCAATAGTTGAGTGTTCTTTGCCAGGTCTGAGTTTCTACAGATGGGAGGCAGGCCTCGAGTCGTAAAGCTGCGTTTGGGACACAGGAGGGGACACCAAATATCTGCCTTAGGAATTTAGACTGAACAGTCTCAAGACTTGAGCAGTGGTTCCCTGTCCATATTTGTGCCCCGTACAGTAACTGCGCCAGAGGTTTTGCCCGAAAGACCTCAAAGGCTGCTGGAATATATCTGCCCCCCTTCGTGTAAAAGAAGCGCGACAGCATCTTAATACTTTGAGCTGCTTTTTCTTTGGCATATTTTTGATGGACATCCCAGGACCCGGTCGACTGGAAGACGATACCCAGATATTTAAAGGCTTTAACCTGTTCGATTGTCTGGTTATCCATCCTCCAGCTATACTGTCTGCATTTCCTTCCAAAAACCATGATTTTGGTTTTCTGATAGTTTATTACCAGTTGCTCTCTCCTACAGTATGCTGAAAATTCGCCTATGAGCCTGTTTAAGCCTATTCTTGTTCGAGATAGGAGTATCGCATCATCAGCATACAAAAGCACGGATATTGATTTGTCAGCCAGTTTGGGGGCATGGAAGTCCGGAGATGACAAGCAGTGGACCATATCATTGATGTAAAAGTTGAATAGAACTGGGGCCAGGATGCAACCTTGCTTGACCCCCTTGCTGACAGGAACTGGTCCTATGAGATGGCCATTTAACGAAGTTCTTACATACAACACCGTGTCTTTATATAAACAGCTGATCAAAAATAATAGTCTTTTGTCTATACTTGATGCGCTCAATTTGTCCCAGAGTCTTGCACGTGGAATTGAATCAAAGGCAGCCTTTAGATCGATAAAGGCTGCGTATAGCACCCCACGGGATTTTTTGGCATATTTGTCAATTAGGTAGGCTAGGGTGAAGCAATGGTCTATGGTGGATCTGCCTTGCCTGAAACCCGCCTGCTCTTCCGCTAAAATAGCTTCAGTTTCCAGCCAGCTGGTTAGCTTAATATAAAGATGTTTGGCGTATAGTTTGCTGGGTATGGGCAGAAGGCTGATTGGTCTATAGCTCGCCGGGTCTGGCATAGGTCCTTTTTTATAGATTGGAATAACATAGATTGTGCAAAAGCACCCTGCCTGCCAAAAAACCCTCCAACGCTGCCATTAAGAAGCACATGTTCTCCTGTTAATTAGAGCTTAATTTGAAATAATGTACAGGGGTGTGCTGGAAATGTTGAGATCACAAATGTCGGAAGAGAACCTGCTGCAAGGTCATTAAGGTTTGAGCTTGAGTTAACACTTCATTCGGTGCAAAAAGATGGTGTGGGCAGAGGGGATCCTACAGTTTCTTAATATTAAGTTTTCTTCTCTATATTTAGGATTCAGCAATCCTCCTTTGAATGCTAGTTCAAATATTATTTATACAAGAGACGTGGGAAGAAATTGGTTTCCCAAAGAGCTTCACGGCTGAGTGGGGATTTGAACCCTGGTCTCTCAGTGCTAAGCAGGGGGTCAGAATCATAGCAAGGAGTCCCGTCCTTAGATCTCACTTTGGGTTAATCAAAGAAAACTTGGGATGAGGAAAAATCACGTTAGATTATTCCACCAACAAGAAACTAGATTAATTGCTTGATTTAAATCTCTCCCCCAAGGGGTTTGAACACGGAACTAGATTTCAGCTGTTTCATTGAAGGTTTCTGACACATGGCTTCTGTTTGCAGTTACTGTGCTGTTTTCTGTTTGCATTTACTGTTTGCATTTACTGTGCTCCCTTCTTTGGGAGACAAATGTTCCCCTTGAAAGTGTGTTGGGGTATTCAAACCCACATGAGACTCACACTTCCAAGTCAGCTTGGAAATGAAGAGAGAGAGAAATCTTTAAATGGCATCAATATAAAATCAACCCCAAGGTCAGAGGTGTCTCTGCGGGAGATATGTCGCTGACTGGTTGGCAGGAAGGCACAGGGCAGCTAATCAGAAGCCATGCCTTGGTTTCCGAAAGCTTTGGAAGTCGAACGGAGTTCCAGAGGAGATACCCTTTGACTTCTGAGGTACCACTGTACTGAAGTAGATGGGCCAATGTCTGACTGCAGCCTCATAACTACCTAATGAGGGAATTAAGATTACAATTTGAGCAAGCCCTTTTCAGATTTCCCCTTGATATTTCTTGGGAAGTGGGTTATATAATAAATCTGATGGAAAAAGGGAAAGCATGAAAATGCCCTGTTGAACTTTACACCATTTCCTGTTTTTTCTGCACAGAACAACCACCAAGAGCCACAGCGAGCCATGGCTGCCAAGGGGCCCTGTCCTTTATGGCTGCTCTTGGTTTTGCTCTCCTGGATGGTGCTGGGGACTGAAGCCTCCTGGGACTTCCAATCCTTCAGACCAAAGGACTGATATCAAAGATTACTGCAGCTATTTACTCAAGAAAAGAGGCTTGTATTACACAATGGCACACATTTTCATTCATGTCTCTGACCAAGATCTATAAAACATCTGCACTTCATAGGGTGCCCCAGTAACTGGTCCCAAGTCGAGATCATCTCCCATTCAAGTCACCAACTGTATAAAATATAAATTCAGCTGCCACACTTTTGAGGCAACTAGGAATATTTCCCTTTCATGTGAGAACTGATACCCAATTGAATCAAGATTTTGAATGCCATCGTTGCACAAGCAGACTTCTGCTCAGGCAAAAAACGTAAGCTCCCATCCTCTCCAACACTCAGCAGCCCCCTACACTTTCCCCCTCCTGCACTGCATCCCTCTCAAGAAACCTCTCAAGGTAGTCCCCAATCTTCCAGGGCAGGTCTGGGCAAAGGCAAGAGGATTGCAAGAAGGAGGAGTTGAAGAAGTCCTTTTACATAAGCAAATATCTGTTTTACCTGCTCACAAGTCACCATGGGATTTCCACCAGGATTCCTTCCTTCTTGAGGGTGAAAAGGCCACTCTGATCACTTTCGGCCTCCACTTTGTCCCACCGCTCATCTCCTACCTCGCTTTTCATCATATAAAAGTATGATCTCATTCCTTTTCTCATGATTCTTGCGGCTGTGGGATCAAGCAGTTATTTGTGGTATCCCTGGTTGCTTATTAAAACCCTGTCTCTTTTCTAATTCTTCCACCTTGTGACTCAGATAAGCAGACATGGAATATATCTTTCTTATACACAACTTTCTTATTTCCCCCTTTTTTCTCTGTATCACTCTGTTTCTTTTAAAACTAAAAATATGTCAATAAAATAGGAACATTAAAAATCCATGAAACTGTCTGTAACTTTCTGGTCCAATTTCATTTGTTTGTCTGGCAGCATTGCCAGTTCTGTGATTTTCTCACCTCACCAAAATAATGTTTCCAAATTCATTCCAAGTACCAGAATTTTAGATTTGAAATTGTATTGGCTACTCTACTAAAAACCCCAAATTTCAGCACCTGCAGAAGTCTCAGGTCCTCCTGCACCCTACCTGTCAGGGAAGTGGCTGAATAGAACACCTGGAAAGTGTCTGACTGGAGAGGAGGGACAGCAGCCACAGACAGAGCAGGAGTGGGTTAGTTCATCCCCCCTTCATCAAGAGTTCCCAGACTCAGATAGAGCAGCAGACTCGGAAATCTCGAAGGCAGAGGGAGGGGAGGAGATGGGTGGCATTGAGGGGGTTGCTATGGCAACTTCAGAAAACACCCCCCCAAAGACATTATTTCACCCCCACAAAATCTCCAACAGATACATTTTTTTTCCAAAATGCATATGACATACTAAGCACAGGAATGTGCATATCATGAGGACTGTCCCTTGTAAATGTAGATAAATGTACATTTTCTCCATCTCTGGCCAGAGGAGGATAGAATCAAGAGACCCTCATTTTCGTCACCCTACTTCAAATCTGCTATTCCTGTATCCCTTCTCTATCGTTTAGGGTCAGAGGTGGAGCTCAGATTCATTCATTCAGTCCCTTGCTCAGATATCACTTCAGCAAGAAACTTACACGGTTTATACAAATATCTTATCGCTTGGCCTCATCTCTCTGACCCTCAACAATGGTCTAAGCTTCTTGTCTTATGTAGCATAATTCCAGAGGCATGGTGGGTAATTAATACAGTAGTCAACATCCGTAAGGTGGATGATGTTAATTATTTCACCGCCTGCACTTGAAATTTGTCCCGTTGTCAAAAGCATAATAATAGCCAAAATTCTACCCACTTATGAAGGGTGTGCACAAATGGAGTGGTCATGCTCTATAAAATGCATTGTGTGGATACTGTCCTCCGTAGACTGTTGTTGCACGACAGTCACCACACCCTCGTTTTTCAAGTACTGACTGGCAAGTGTCAATATTCACACGGATATGTGATCATGACTATACAACATCCACCACAACATTTGCACATGAGAATTTGAAAGGATATGCAGTGGTACCTCAGGTTAAGAACTTAATTCGTTTCAGAGGTCCGTTCTTAACCTGAAACTGTTCTTAACCTGAGGGACCACTTTAGCTAATGGGGCCTCCCGCTGCTGCCACACCGCCACCTGTAACCTGAAGGAGTCTGTAACCCAAGGTACATTGCAACCTTATTTTGCTAATGCAAGTACGTAAAGTTTTCAGGAAGGATAAAGCATTAGGAGAGATTTGTGAGGGTTCCAGTTCCATTTTGGCCCACAGAGTTGAAGATGAGTTAATCTTGTGCGTCAACTGTTTTAATTGGAAAGCCTTGTAGTACAACTTATGATTTGGGTGGTGGATACAGCTTTTACCTCTAGAAATAATATTTTAATACAATAATAATGCATAAGAATACAATATAAAAAACAAAAAAAACACATACTGAAAATAAGAACCAAAAATAAATGAATACTCAATAATCCCTCATCCCATGAGTTGGGCCTGGAAATGAGTGCAGTTGGGCTTGGTGTAATATGACCGAAGAATCTTGCCCTGGCCACCAAGTTCTGCACTAACTGAAGTTCCTCAATTGTCTTCAGAGCTCTGAGTAGAGCACCTGACAGTAATCTAACCTAGAGGTTCCCAGAGCATCGACAATAGTAGTTAGGCTGTCTGTGTCCAGATAGGCGTAGAGCTAGGCCATCATCTGAAGTCGATGGAAGGTACTCTGTGCCACTGATGCCACCTTAGCCTCAAGCGACAACAAAGCATCCAGACGTACCCCTAAGTAGAAGATATCTGCCTCTTGGTCTTCCAGTGAGTCTTTACTAACAAGGGGGAACATTCATGCTGTAAGCACTGTATCCACTGTAGAGAATAAGGATTAGCCCTGATCAATATGGGTGGATGAACACTTTCCCATGCATTGCATGATGTAATATGCCTGTCTGGAGTGAGTAAAAATATTCATGTGAGAATATAGACATCAGCTGTACCATCAACCTGTTGGGTACAGAATGCGTCCTACCAGAACATTCAAGCTCAATTAAATTAGACCTACATGTTCTTCTACTAATGATGCTTCATTTCCATCTCCTACTAGGGGAAAAATTGGCTTCCAGCCGTTGTCCCAGGACATCCAGTAACAATTTTCCACATATCATCATCCACCATAGCTGAATTCTCTCTATATAAGGTGTCTCCTCCTGAAGGATGCTCAGAGGCGCATACGAGCGAAAGAAGATATTTCGATCCACTCTTTGGGAGACCCATTTCTACTACACGAGGTAAGAAAAAGGCCTCGACATGCTCATCTACGAAGCTTTGCTCATTGTTTTGTTCAGGAGTGGGAAATGTGGCCTAGAAGGCACACTGCAGGCAGGTTTTAAATCAGCCAGCTTTTGAATAGCTAAACTTTGTCTGTCATTTCTTTTCTTCCATACTTGATTTCAGTCCCCCCCCCCCCGTCTTTGATAGAATAAACCTTTTCCATGTTTAACAACACTTTTCTCCTTGTATCCCCCCCAAAAAAAATTTTATTTCTGTATGCATATATTCATTTTGGTGAGTAAATATTTAACCTCTGTGTGACTCCTTCTCCTAAGTATTAATCATGGCAGCCCTATTCTTTACCTGCATTTCACTGGCAGCCAATCATCTTTGAGCACAAGCTCTCTGACAATAGATGTGGTGGCTGAGCTGTGGATTGGCTGTATCAATTCAGAGTACAGAAGGCTGATGAGATGACTGTATGTAACAGCCATGCTGAAATTTAGGTTACAATGCTTTCTCCGGAATTCAAATATTGCTATGTGCAGGAATTGTTTAATTTTTGGAGGAAGATTAAGTCATGCGAGTACCACTACCCCTGTACAAGGAAGCCCAGTATGCTTATATACAAATGTACATTTTGAGAAGGTATGAACAGCAGAACGTAGGAAGTAAAGCTCTACGTACAGGGAAATGAAGCTTTATTGGGAAAATCTACATTCCTAGATTTAGGATAATTTTACAGTCATGAAAGGTGCCCATTTCAAAGGTGTTTACATTTCTCTAGAAATGAAAGTAGGTGCCAAGTCATCATTGGGATGTCTCAAAGAGAAAGCAGGGTTTGACATGAATAAATTTTATGAATTTCTTAGTCCGTCTGTTTGACTTTACGGATGGGCACAAAGGTCTGTCTTTTTCTTCTTCACTCATCCCTTTGTCCTTTTGTATCATTACAATCTGCAGCCGCGAGTAGGGACTACCTTTTTTTCAGTTGGTTGTACTTATGCTGCCCTGGGAGTCAAACACTGTTCCTTCTTTCTGGCAATAAAAATACATTGGCAATAATCAATAAATTGCTATTATTTCATGACAACCTGAATTAGCTCCCTGAGGAGACCACCACACTCTGACTAAGGTTAACAGTTTGGCACTTAGGGAATCTCAGTATGCTAATTTGTGGAACTCACGCCTGTTTATTGCTGCTGTGGTGACAGGAAGAATAATGGTGTCATTCATTGTCTTTGCAGAGGCTAATTTTTGTGTGATTTTTGAGCTGCTTATTAGTCTCTGAAACTTAGTCTTATTCATTTCTTCAATCTGCCTGTCAACTCAACTATAGTTTCATGGTTGTAATGGGGTGGAGGAAGTGAGATGGGAATGGGGAAGGGCCACAACTCAATGCTAGACAATAAAGGCGTACCTTGGATCCGAATTCCTTGCGAGTCAAACATTTTCCTCCTGAATGCTGTAAACCTGGAAGTGAGTGTTTCAGTTTTCGAATGTTCTTTTGAACCCAAACTTCTGATGCAACTTCCCACCTTCCGATTGGGTGCAGGAGCTTCCTGCAACCAATCAGAAGCTGTGCCTTGGATTCTGAACATTTTGGAAGTCAAATGGAGTTCCAGAAGGGATTCTGTTTGACTTCTGAGGTACAGCAGTACTGAAGTAGATGGGGCAGTGTCTGACGACACTATTAGGCAGCCTCATAACTACCTAATGAGGGATTTAGGATTACAACTTGAGCAAGGCTGTCATAGCCCTTTTCAGATTTTCCCTTGATATTTCCTAGGACATGGGTTATATAATAAATGTGATGGAAAAGGGGAAAGCATGAAATGCTCTGTTGAACTTTGCTTCGTTTTCTGTGTTTTCTGCACAGACCAAACACCAAGAGCCACAGTGAGCCATGGCTGCCAAGGGGCCCTGTCCTTTATGGCTGTTCTTGGTTTTGCTCTCCTGGATGGTGCTGGGGACTGAAGCCTCCTCGGATTTCCAATCCTTTAAACACGAGTATGTCGATTACCCGAGGACTAAAGTCAAAGATTACTGCGACTATATGATCGAGAAAAGAGACCTTGTTCATCACTCCGTACGCAATTTCATTCATCTCTCAGACCAAGATCTTAAAAAAATCTGCATTTTTTATGGCCACCCATTCACTGGTCCCAGGTCGAGCTCATCTCAAGTTCCAGTCACCACATGTATAAAAGATAAATACAGCTACATCACTTGGAGAACAACCAAGCAAATTTCCCTTACATGTGAGAACGGAATCCCAGTGCGATTAAGATAATGAATGCCAAGGTTGCACAAGCAGACTTCTGCTCAGGCAAGAAACCTCCACTACCATCCTCTCCAACACTCAGCAGCCCCCTACACTTTCCCCCTCCTGGACTCCATCCCTCCCAAGAAACCTCTCAAGGTAGTCCCCAATCTTCCAGGGCAGGCCTGGGCAAAGGGAAGAGGATTACAAGAAGGCGGAGTTGAGGAAGTCCTTTTACATAAGCAAATATCTGTTTTACCTGCTCAGAAGTCACCACTGGATTGTCACCAGGATTTCTTCCTTCTTGAGGGTGAAAAGGCCACTCTGATCACTTTCGGCCTCCACTTTGTCCCACCGCTCATCTCCTACCTCGCTTTTCATCATATAAAAGTATGACTTTGCATGATATAAATGTGATCTCATTCCTTTTCTCATGATTCTTGCTGCTGTGGGATCAAGCAGTTATTTGTGGTATCTCTGGTTGCTTATTAAAACCCGGCCTCTTTTCTCACTCTTCCACCTTGTGACTCAGATAAGCAGACATGGAAAATATATTTCTTATTTACAGCTTTGTTCTTCCTCCGTATCACTCTATTTCTTTATAACTGAAATTATGTCAATAAAATAAGAACACTGAAAATCCATGAAAATGTCTGTGGCTTTCTGGTCCACTTCCATTTGTTTTTCTCACAGCACTACCAGTTCTGTGCTTTTCTCACTCATCAAAATAATTCTTCCAAATTCCTTCCAAGTACCAGAATTTTAGATTTCTAGTTGTATTGGCTACCATTACTAAAAAAATAGCAACCCAGATTTGAGCACCAGCAGAAGTATCAGGTCCTCCTCCCTACTTGATGAAAGGTGTCTCCCTGGAAGACAAAACACCAACTTTTTAAAGAGATGTCTGTTCAGATTTTGAAAGCTGTACTATGTGGATTATAGACATGGCCTCCTCTCTTGATGTTTTGACCCTGTGGTTCAGTTCCAAAGCCCAATGTGGATCTGTATGAACATTTCATCCCCATTAAAGTAGGGAGGTACACCTGACATCCTCTCTACCTTGCCCCAGACCTTTTCCCCTGGGGTCCCAATCCTACCATTAGGGACTATGCAAGGTGTGTGTGTGTGTGTGTGTGTGTGTGTGTGTGTGTGTGTGTTTTAAACACTCCTAATAGGAAATGTCCAGGGCAACCCTGAGATAGGGAAGATGTCACAGGGATGCAACAAGACCGGCCAGTGGAAATCTAGACTTTGCTCCAGTTTGAACAAGCCTTACAAAACTACAGAAGGAAGGCAGGGATTGAGCCTAGTGTGGCTTCATTTGATGGGGGGTTGGTGGCTATGCCCCATGCAAATGATGAATG
Organism: Podarcis liolepis; assembly: GCF_965112155.1. NCBI lineage: Eukaryota > Metazoa > Chordata > Lepidosauria > Squamata > Lacertidae > Podarcis > Podarcis liolepis. The sequence goes on from NC_139573.1 coordinate 15,185,254, forward strand.
AGGAGGATGTGCCATCCAGTGAAAGCTGGAGATAATGGTGGGACATTCAAGTGGGGTTCAGAAGTATTCACAGCTAGATCATCTGAATCACAAGAGAGGGGGCCAGGAACACAGAAAGGTATTAATTCACAATTGGGGAAAATGGCCGCTGCAAGATGGGCTTTGCAGAAATGGCTTGTACCAGGGTGGACCTTGATGCCTGGTAACTCCCTTCCAGCCTGTGGCCAATGGGAAGAAGATGAGATATTGATGAGAAGGCAGCCTACCTGTTACCGGAATGCTTTTCCTATGCCAGCATCAACCTCTATAATGATTGGCATCAATTAAAAATAAAATAAATGTGGCTATGTTTTACCCACTATGGGTCACACATAGTAAATACATTAATGTAGCAGACCGTAACAACATTTGCTTTAGAAAGCATGTCGGCAACAATCTATAAATGAAACTAATACTGGCTAACAGCCCATAAGCTAGGTTTTTCTGCGGTTCTACAAGTTGCCTCATTTTTAATTATGTATGGGCTGTAGCTAAATGAAAACATTAATTCTGAATATGGATTGCTGAATCATAAATGTAGAGAAGTAAACTTTATATAAAGAAACTGTAGGCTCCCCTGCTCCCACACCAAATTAAGCTCTAATTAACAGGAGAACACCTGCTTCTTAATGGCGGCATTGGAGGGTTTTTGGCAGGCAAAGTGCTTTTGCACAATATGTGAATGAAAATATTGCTTGGTTTCCCCAGGAGAACACGAGGTTTTCTGCTGTCTTACCTAAGTTCTACAAGTGGCCTTATTTTTCATTAAGTATGGGCTAAACAAAAGCATTAATTCTGAAAAATAAAGCCTATAACCTCAGACATTTTGGCATCCAGTGTGGATGTAGCAAGATTAACGCTGGTGTCTGTTCCGGTCTTCAAGCTAGTTTCATGAGTCATGTGACTGTTCTGGGAAACCACTGACAGGTATTAGCTCTTAGTACACAATGCAAATAGATTTCCTTCAGGTAAATATGGCTGCTGTTTTTATATTGGTACATATCCATATTTTGGAACTCAGTGCATTAATTGGTAAGTCCAAGCATGAGTATTTTCAGCTATAGAAGGAGCCTTTTCCTAACATGGAATCCAGCTCTTTTGACTGCTGCACCCTGGGTTGACATGCGATTGCATGATTTGCATCAAATAGTGTAATGATCTCAGGCAGGCAAGCAAACCCCGATAAGAATGGATGAGTCTGGCAGTTATATGACATGTTTATTCACAATTAACATCCAGAGAGCAGCTCCAAGCCTGCCACTCTTAGCTATGAGTTGGTCACTTTGAGTCCCCGCCCCTTTCACAACATGTAGGGCTCCAAAGTCCAGTCCGTCCTCTCTTGTATTTCTGTTGCTTTTTAACCCTTTCAGCTCATTTGGTTCAGGGACAAGGGGAGTAAACTCCCACCCCATACCATGAAACAAAGAGCCCTTTAAATGCTGCTTCCTTCCTGGTTGCATAGCAACCTCTTCAATGTCATCTATCTCCTCATCTTCTGCTGCCTTCGAGATTTCCGAGTGTGCTGCTCTATCTCAGTCTGGGAACTCTTGGTGCAGGGGGTGCTGAACTAACCCACTCCTGCTCTGTCTGTGGCTGCAGTCCCTCATCTCCAGAGTCAGAGACTTCCCAGGCATTCGATTCAGCCACATCCCTGACAAGTAGGGAGAAGAAGGATCTGAGACTTCTGTAGGTTCTGAAATTTGGGGGTTTTAGTATAGCAGCCAATACAACTTGAAATCTAAAATTCTGGTTCCCAAACTGTTTGGGAACAGCAATTCCCAGTAAATTGCCCACTGTCGATCCATATAAGCTCTCTTAATTGTAATAGCCTTGATGTGATGGCCTGGGATTCCGAGTCTGAGAGCGATCCGGAGGAATCCCAGCCGGCACAGGAGTCCCCGCCTCCAGGGCCGGCTGAACTGGGGCAAGGCCGAGATGCTAAGGAAACTCAAGAGCAGGCACCAGGTGAAACCATTCTGGCCCCAGAGGTGCTGGATGACTCAGTGGTCACAGGTGAGCCTCCTCCAGGGCCCAGTAACCCTTCGGCCTCTCCTGATCTGCAGAGGCTTAGGGCAGAGAGGCGAAGGGAACTGGTTGCCCCCAGGAGGAGTGCTCGCCTTAAGGCCAGAGGAGGCGGGGCTTCTGGGGGTCGGGACCGCCCCTGACCTTAGAAGAAGATAAAAGCCCAGTCAGGCCGGCCCCAGGTTGCGGGAGCAACGTCGTTGTTGGCTACGGACCTTCCTGTGTTCTTGATCCCTGCTCGGCCTCCTGTTCCTGACTATCCGGTACTCCTGTTCCCTGCTCGGCTTCCTGTTCCTGACTATCCAGTACTCCGGTTCCCTGCTCGGCCTCCTGTTCCCGACCATCCGGCGTTCCTGTTACCTGCTCCGCCTTCTGTTCCAGCGTTCCTGTTCCCCGCCCGGCTCTCTGCATCGGACCTCACCCCTCTTCGTGTGGACTCTGCTACACTCACGGTACCTTACCCCCGGGACCAGCACAGTTTGCTCCCGCCACACCCGCACTCCCCCTTCGTAGGGGTGTGTTCGGGAAGAGTCAGAGGCCATGGCCGACCAAGCGGCTAGACTGTTGGCAATAGCCCAGGAGAACCAGGCTTTGAGGCACACCGTGCAGCAGCTCGGTAACGCGGTTACGGCACTGCAGCAGCGTTTGGACGCCCTACCGGCTCCTGGGGCTGACGCCCCGGCTTCTGGCAAGTACCCAGTGGCTTTGCCTGAGAAATTTGATGGGGCCCCGGCCAGCTTTCCCATGTTCCTTGCCCAGGCCAAGCTGTATATTCAGGGGCGCGCCCGAAATTTCCCTGACGACCGCACCAAGGTGCATTTTTTGATTAGTTTGTTAAAGGACCAGGCGGCCAAGTGGGCGTTGCCGCTGCTCAGGCAAGACTCCCCCTTGCTGACAGACTACGGGGGGTTTTGCAATCTGTTGGAGGCCGCGTTCGGCAACCCCCAGAAGGAGAGTCAAGCCAACCGGGCGATTCGGCGGTTGAGGCAGGGCAAGACCACGGTGGCCGCATACACCACAGAATTCCGGCTGCTGGCACAGGACTTGACCTGGAACGACTCGGCTCTCCGGGACCAGTATCTCGAGGGGCTTTCAGATGAGATACTGGACCAGCTGGCCACAATGGAACGCCCCACCACGCTAGACACTCTTAATCAATGGAGTCTACAGATTGACGATCGGCTAGAGGACCGGCGTCAGGCTCGGGACCGCCGGCACCTCCAGTTCTTGGCCCCAGTGTCTACCAGCAGCCCCACGGGCCCAGCTAAGTCATTGGAGGAACCTATGCAGCTTGGGGCAGTGCGGCCACGCCTCTCCCCCGCAGAGAAGTCGCGGCGTCGGGAGGGGAATCTATGTCTCTATTGTGGCGGAAGCGGACACTATGCAAGGTCCTGTCCTGAGAAACGCCAGCCGCAGGGAAACCACCAAACCCCAGTAGCTGATGGCCCTGGCTACCTGGGGTCCCAAACAGCACAGAATGGGGCCGCACCAATTGAATTACAACACCTTATGGTTCCGGTACATCTATACCCTCCAGGAGCGCCATGGATTCTTACCCATGCGCTGGTGGATTCGGGCGCAACCCGCTCTTATATGGACGCTGCTTTTGCTGCCCAGCATCGGGTGCCACTTCGGAACAAGCCAGAACCGGTGCAGGTGGAGGCAATCGACGGACGGCCCCTGCGTTCGGGTGCCGTCACTCAGGAGACCCAGCCCCTGGTCCTGTGCCTCCAGCAGCACCGTGAGATGCGAACTCTGGATATTGCCTCCATGCCCCGGTTCCCCCTGGTGCTGGGGATGGACTGGCTGGAGGCTCACAATGTGCGGATCGACTGGGTCAAACGGACTGTACACTTCCCAGACCCCAGTTCTCCTGCTGAGACTGAGATGCTAGCAGCTGCGCCCACTGAGGAGGTTGCTGCAACGCTCCCCGCTGAATACCGGGAATATCACGACGTGTTTGAGGAACGGGGGGCAGACCAGCTGCCGCCGCATCGGTCCTTTGACTGTGGCATAGACCTCCAGCCCGGAGCGCCTCTACCGGTGAGTCGCTTATACTCATTAACAGAGCCAGAGCGCGAGGCTTTACAGGACTTCTTGCGCAAGAACCTGGAGCGTGGGTTCATTAGGCCTTCTACCTCGCCCACTGCTGCGCCAGTGCTCTTTGTTAAAAAGAAATGTGGGGAGCTCCGCCTTTACCATGATTACCGGGCCCTGAACAAAATTACCATCCCAGACCGGTACCCCTTGCCCCTTATTTCGGAGTTACTGGAGCGGGTGCAAGGGGCGCAGGTGTTCACCAAGCTAGACCTCCGGGGTGCCTACAATTTGATTTGGATCCGCGCCGGGGATGAGTGGAAGACCGCATTTGGGACCCGGTACGGACAGTTCGAATACCTGGTTATGCCCTTTGGTTTGTGCAACGCGCCTGCTGTGTTCCAACGGTACATCAACCACGTGTTCCAGGACTTACTAGACAAGTACGTGGTGGTGTACTTGGATGACATTCTGGTTTACTCCCGTGACCCGGCGTGCCACGAAGGCCATGTCCGGACCGTGCTGCAGTGCTTGCGCGAGCATCGTCTGTATACAAAGCTCAGCAAGTGCGAGTTTCATCAGCGGTCAGTGGACTTCCTGGGTCACCGACTCTCACCAGGTGGGGTGCAGATGGATCCTGGGGAGGTGGCAGTGGTTCGAGAATGGGCGGCACCTCGGAACCGCAAGGACCTACAGCGTTTCCTGGGGTTCGCCAACTATTACCGGACTTTCATTGCGGACTATGCTCACCGCACCACCCCGTTGACCCGACTACTGCGCCCCAAGACGCCGTTTTCCTGGGACAAGGAGGCGGAGGAGGCGTTTCAAGGGTTGAAGGCCTGTTTCCAGAGAGCGCCAATCTTGCAACATCCGGATCCTTCTCGACCTTTTGTGGTAGAGACTGACGCCTCCAGTACGGCTCTCGGTGCCGTCTTGTCTCAGCAGCACGGACCAGAAGCGCCACTTTTACCCTGCGCCTTCTATTCCCGCCAGCTCCTCCCAGCGGAGCGTAACTATACCGTGTGGGAGCGGGAACTACTGGCCATCAAGGTGGCCTTTGAGGTTTGGCGCCATCATCTTGAAGGAGCACGACACCCGGTGGAGGTGAGAACCGACCACCGGAACCTGGAATACCTCCAGACCACCCGCAAGCTGAACCAAAGGCAGATCCGGTGGGCGTTGTTCTTTTCCCGGTTCCAGTTCCGGATCCGCTACATCCCTAGCTCCCAAAACCAGAAGGCGGATGCCCTGTCCCAGAAACCCGAAGACAACGTAGACACGGTTCAGCAAGCAGCACCCACCACGATCCTACCACCAGCTGCATTCCTGGCCACCCAGGAGGTTGAGCCACTGCAGGCTCGGGTGCGGGAACAGCAGCGGGTCGACGCTTGGGCCCAGGAACGACTCCGGGAACTGGCCGAAGGATCATGCCCTCAGTATCCAGGGCTGGTCTCGCATCAGGGTCTTCTGCTGCACCACGGGCGCCTGTACATCCCATCAGGGCCGCTGCGGGCTGAGATTCTCCGGATGACCCATGATGCGCCAGCGGCGGGGCACTTTGGGCGGTATCGGACCAACCATCTGGTAAGCCGTGAGTTTTGGTGGCCCCGTTTGAAGGCCGACGTGGCTCGCTACGTCGCTGGTTGTGACGTCTGCAGGCGGGCCAAGGGGCCTACCGGGCGACCCCCCGGCCTTCTTCAGCCGTTGCCGGTTCCACCACGTCCTTGGCACACAGTTTCTTTGGACTTTGTAGTGGAGTTACCCCCGTCTCGTGGCTGCACCTGCCTTCTAGTTTTCTCCGACCACTTCACGAAGATGGTGCACTGTGCCCCCTGCCCATCCGTACCCTCAGCTAAGGAAACCGCGCAGCTGTACCTTCAGCATGTCTTCCGCCTGCATGGCCTACCTGAGCGTGTAGTGTCCGACCGGGGCGTTCAGTTCACGTCCCGGTTTTGGCGTGCTTTGCACCAGGCCCTCGGAACAGAGGTCTGTCTCTCATCTGCTTACCACCCACACAGTGATGGCCAGACGGAACGGGCGAACGCGGTGCTGGAACAGTACCTCCGGTGTTACTGCAGCTACCAGCAGGACGACTGGGTCGACCACCTTGCATTGGCGGAGTTCGCTTATAACAACGCGGTGAATGTGTCCACCCAGCAGACCCCGTTCCAAGCCAGTTATGGTTTTCATCCACGGTTGTTTCCGGATGTGCTGCCGGCATCTGCGGTCCCTGCGGTGACAGAGTGGCTTCAGGAGCTCCAGTCCCAGCAACAGCTGTTGATGGAGCAGCTGCGCCAGGCCAAGGAGGCGTACAAGGTCCAGGCCGACCGCCACCGCCAGGTGGGGCCGGAACTTCATGTCGGTGACCTGGTGTGGCTTTCCACTCGCCACCTCCACCCTTCTCGACCTTCGAGGAAGCTGGACGCCCGGTTCACCGGCCCGTTCCCTATCGTGAACCAGGTCTCGCCTGTGGCTTTCCGTCTCCGGTTGCCAGCACACCTAAAGGTTCACCCGGTATTCCACAGGTCCCTTCTGAGTCCGGTGGCCCCACCCGACGAGTTCCACCCGAACCGTCCCCGACCGCAGCCAGTTTTGGTGCAGGGAGAGCCTGAGTACGAGGTGGAACGCATTCTGGACTTCCGATACCGCAGGGGAAGGCTGCAGTATCTCATTGACTGGAAGGGGTATGGGCCAGAGGACCGTTCCTGGGAACCAGCGGCCAATGTCCACGCGCCTGCCTGCATCCGAGAGTTTCATGCAGCGTACCCCAGCAAGCCGGGTCCGGACCCTCAAGTGAGGGGGGGCCTGGGAGGGGGGATGGTGTGATGGCCTGGGATTCCGAGTCTGAGAGCGATCCGGAGGAATCCCAGCCGGCACAGGAGTCCCCGCCTCCAGGGCCGGCTGAACTGGGGCAGGGCCGAGATGCTGAGGAAACTCAAGAGCAGGCACCAGGTGAAACCATTCTGGCCCCAGAGGTGCTGGATGACTCAGTGGTCACAGGTGAGCCTCCTCCAGGGCCCAGTAACCCTTCAGCCTCTCCTGATCTGCAGAGGCTTAGGGCAGAGAGGCGAAGGGAACTGGTTGCCCCCAGGAGGAGTGCTCGCCTTAAGGCCAGAGGAGGCAGGGCTTCTGGGGGTCGAGACCGCCCCTGACCTTAGAAGAAGATAAAAGCCCAGTCAGGCCGGCCCCAGGTTGCGGGAGCAACGTCGTTGTTGGCTACGGACCTTCCTGTGTTCTTGATCCCTGCTCGGCCTCCTGTTCCTGACTATCCAGTACTCCTGTTCCCTGCTCGGCCTCCTGTTCCCGACCATCCGGCGTTCCTGTTACCTGCTCCGCCTTCTGTTCCAGCGTTCCTGTTCCCCGCCCGGCTCTCTGCATCGGACCTCGCCCCTCTTCGTGTGGACTCTGCTACACTCACGGTACCTTACCCCCGGGACCAGCACACTTGATAAGAGATAGCCATAAAGGTGTTTTGATTTCCAGCAGATTTTTACATTTCTCCCAAGCTCTATACAGTTTCTTCCTAAGAATATGGTTCATAAAACTTTTATAAATTTACACCCTCCCATACGAAAGACATGCCTACCTGCCCAATTTTAAATCTAGGGTGTCTGCATTATCCATATATATATAATTTTGCCATAATATAATCAATTACACCTTTTGTCATTCTTTTCAATACATATTGTATATATATGACCATATGTTCTTCACAATACATACTGTCTGTCTGTCTGTCTGTCTATCTATCTATCTATCTATCTATCTATCTATCTATCTATCATCTATCATCATCTATCTACTTACTTCTACTGTTGTACTGTATTTGTACCATTGTGACTTCCCTCCACCTGTGCTCAGCTTCCAATGTTTTCCATTCCTTTAATATTGTGTTAAAGAAGTTAAATACATATTTCCCATTAGACACTTTTCAACCTAATAGCTGCTCTCATTTTGGCCAATTCTATATATTCACAATCCATTCTGAAGGAAATCAGCCCTGAGTGCTCTCTCGAAGGATATATCCTGAAGCTGAGGCTCCAACTTTTTCCAGGAATTTCCATGATACGTTGTCAAATGCCTTCTCAGCATCTACAAATATGAAGGCTGCTTTTTTGCTTGGTTTCAAGTCCAGATATTCAATTATAAGTGTTCTCGTATTATTATTCATTCGTCTACCTGTCAAAAATCCGGCCTGATCTTCATTGATTATATGCTTCAGTACTACTTTTGGCCATGATTTCTGCATAAATTTTGTAATCATTGTTGAGCAATGGTCTTTAGATAGCATTTCTTCATTCATGTATATTTCCTTTTTAATTTGTTCCACTCCCCCCCTTTTAATCCATTCTTTTAACCAACACAAACTGGCGGCCTCATAATACATTTGCAGGTCTGGCAGGGAATTGCCTCCTTTTTCTTTTAGAACTATCGAAATTTTATGTTTAATTCTTGGCTGCCCCCCCCCCCGGCCAGCTGAATTAAGAAATACCCTTCTTCCATTCTTTGAAGCAACCTGAATTATTTAAATTGTAATTTATTGGAGTGCATTTTAATCACCCTCTATGGCATATTACAGCTCCATTCTTCTCATTTGCTGCTGTTTTGCTCTCAGAGTTGTCCTTAATTCTCTTTCCCCACTTCCTGCCCCACCCACTCGGTGACACACTTGAGTGCCCCCCAAGGGGTTTCTTATTATCAAGATGATGACTATTTATTATTACTGTTTTCTTTACTTTCTTTAAAAATTTTGCACCCCTAAGAATTTGGCAACCAGGGCAACCAACCCTGTGGCTCTGCCCATGCTACACCACTGCTTACAGTGGAGAAAGAGTTTGTTGGGGGTATGCCAGTGCTTGAAGTAATAAAAACCAAGGTATAGGTATCTGTGGTTTTTTCCTGTGTTTGTTTTGTTTATTGTGAGCCTCAGAGAGTCCCAGTTCTGTGGGGAAGATGGAATGTAAGTAAGTACACAAACCAACAAACCCAAAACAAACACACTAAAAATATATTTGTGGGAGGGGAGGTTATAGGCTTATTTTTCTTGTTTTTATTATGTATTTCATAGTTTTCTTTTGTATTTTTGTGCAGTGACCTGCCCTGAGATCTTTGGATGAAGGGTGGTATATGAATTTAATGAATTAATCTATCAATAAATAATTATTAATAAAAATAGCAATGTTGGTAAAACACAAAACTGAGGACTCATGGAAGTTAACCTTACTCTCCCCAAAACATTTTAAAAGATGTGCTGGGAGCTTTTAGGACCCCCTTTCTCCCCCTTTTGATGGGACCAAGGAAAATGGACTTTTGCAGAAAAGAAATATGTACTCCCACTCATGCTTGCCCCTCTCCTGTCTGTGAGACTTTGTATACTTAAGCCAGAGTTTTCTGAACAAACAAGAGTAAAACACACTGTCCTGTTTATGCAGGGAAAATGTTCATTTTAGCAAAGTCAGAAAGGTCTGTAAACTCACACACTGAGGAAAATAAGCCACAACATACAAAAGCTATGTAAAAACTAATTAACATGAATGTTGCAAATGGGATTTAAGAACTTAGCCAAGATGTTGGGACCAGCTCAGGTGAAATCTTGATATTTCCCGGGGTTTCTGGACCCTGTCAGTTGCTGGTCCTAGATTAGGAACACAGCCTTTGCTGGAGCCATCCTGTGTCTTCTGGAACTCATCCTGCAATAAACTGTTGCATTGTGGAGTGCTCTCGTTCATTGATCTAGGCAGCCAGTTGTTACATTCTCCTACTCCATTTTGCTCCCGTGCCAGTCTCGGGGAAAGTCTTGAATTTTGCTTTTACATCTTAGGCTGCGGTTTTTGTGCAATTGATTGATCTGGCGCGACCCCCGCTAATTGATTTGCGATCCTCAATTAGCTCTTTACTGCCCGGCACACTTCTCCTGCCGCACGCTCTGCTCCGAGCTCTCAGTCACGCCGTAGCAGAGATAACACAGCGGTGTAAAACTGTCACGTAGCTTGGCTTCCAGACAAACACACAGAGAGTCCAGGTTTGTCTATTTACAGCCGTTTATTCCGACATTTCTCAGGAATTTCCAGGACTATTTGCAGCCATGACAAAACTGCATCCTTTCCCCACAAAGCACAGAGTGGGACTGGCATACTCTTCCCAAGCTCCTCCCAAGCTTCCAAAATTGACGTCAGAATGGTGTGGCATCATGGGAACAACTTAACTCGTTAAGTTCCAGCTCCAACACCCCCCTTTGCCGCCCATTCTGACAAGACCCTTTTGAGTTCAACACCTTCCCTTTTGCCTTGTGCTCCTTCCCGGCATCTTTCCCAGGCACCTGTTGAACCCTTTCAACACTCCCAGAATCACACTGTGCGAATTTTGCCCACGCACTTGTCGCTTGGTACCTTTCAGGTGGAATGCCCTTTGTTGTGCGACTAGACCTTCTGGGCATAAACTCAGATGTTACCTCTGACTCACTGCCACCAGGAACTGTGTCCTCCGCCTCACGGGATTCCCCTTCTGACTTAAAGCGTTTTCGAATCCTCTCCATTACACTCACAGGAGAACTAGGCTCACTCTTGGCCTCTCTTTTCACAACCTGTGGAGAAACTACAGATACCTCCTCCTGTTCCTGACTTTGGTCAGTTACCTGATCGTCATCATCGGACTCAGCCTCTCTTTCCTCCCCCTCAGAATCTTCCTGTTCTGAGTCAGAGAGACACTCTGAGAGAACATCACGCTTGACAGCAGTCTTTGACTTTTTATCCTGCTCATAGAACTCAGCGTGCTTGCTGATCAGTAACTTACTCTGATCACCTGATGGAAACGCAAACCTCCATGCATGCGCTGCTGACTCATACCCACAGAAGATCATTTTCCGGAACTTGGATCCATCTGGCCCCTGCAAAGCAGCAGGTACTGGCACAGATGCACGTGACCCAAACATACGCAAAAAATGAATCTGGGGTTTCCTGCCATGCAACAACCCAAACGGTGTGTCACCTACCATTGAATTGTAGGTCCGATTCCAGGTGAAGCTTACATACTTGATTGCCTCCAGCCAAAACCTTGGAGGTAACCCAGAATCTTTCAGCAACACCTGTGCAGTTTTAAGCAGAGCCTGACACCTGATCTCTGACACTCCTCTCTGATTGGGTGAAGTCACTGTGTGACGTATCCCTTTCTTGCGAAAGAACTTCTGCAAAGCAGAACCTGTAAACTCAGCTCCTCTGTCACTTGTGACAGCTTGCACTTTGGTGGAAAACCTTATTTCTACCTCCTCAATCCAACCTTTGATCAGCTGTGCTGCATCATCCTTGGATTTGAGACCGTGTGTCCAGGAATTCTGTGTAAAATCCTCCTGCATCGTAAGCAGATACTTTGACCCTCCCAGACTTGGTTCCTTTACAGGACCCCACAAATCTATGTGAATTTGTTCAAAAGGTTTTGTTGTTATCCTCTCTACTTCCGGATAACTGCATCCTTTTACCTTTGCCAGTTTGCAAGTTTCACAACTTACAGCATGTCCACATTCTGAGATCTTACAACCTTTGGAAACTTCAGGTAGCACCTGTAGTTGTTCCAAACAACCATGAGCTGTTCGTGTATGCCAAGTATGGACACATGAATCATGATTGGGAATTGTAGCACGCAGTGCTTGTGCTTCCTCAACCTTCCCATCACCCTCCAGAGACGTTTTAAGAATGAAGAGATCATTCTGCCCCTTTTTAACCTTGGCAAGCATCCTCCCTCCTTTGGAGATTGTGCACACATCATCCTGAAAACAAACCGTAAATCCCATTTTCAGTAAATAAGGCACAGATAAAAGACAGTGGTGCATCCCAGGAACAGTACAACACTCCAACGTTTCCTGTAAAATAGACATAAAGAGATTTGTAACGTTAGTCACATATTTTTCCTGTCCATTTGCAAACAGTACAGTTTTCCCGGCCGGAATTGCCTTGCAATTCCACCTCTCAACAGCAGGTGTCTCTGGAATCAAATTGCAATTAGCTGCAGAGTCAATAATAAAACTTAGCTCTGAGCTTGTGTCACAGCTGTCTTCAGTCAAAGCCAGACTAGCTGTTATTTGGTAAGTCTCCTCCTGGCACCTGGCACGTCCACCAGCCTCAGTCCCACGCCTGGTTGTTTTTCCAGACTGGTTGCCATGGAAACCCGACTGGTTCCTATGAGAGTTCAGCTGTTTGACCTTGGCAACATCCTGTCTTGCCTCTCTGCTCCGGTGGGGGCAATCTCGCCGCAGATGTCCCGGTGCTTTACACACGTAGCAATGACGAACTCCAGTGGAAAAACACTGCCTGGGGCTCTTTTCAGCTGGCCTGGCCCTCCTTCTTCCGGAAAAGCACTCCTCGCCAGATCCGCCCCCCCCTGAACTGCCGCTTCATTCCAGCAGGTTCAGTGGAAAACTTTTCAAACTTGCCTTTGGAAGTTTCCGCCCCCCCGACTTGCTCACTAGCACTCCTTGAGGCTAAATCATCAGGAACAGGGGCTCCAGCCATCTCTAGGCTCTTAGCTTCCACTTGCCCTTGGCCCCCTGCTGAGTCTTCACACAGACGTTTCAGCACTCTCCAGGCCTCACACGCAGATTCAACGCTTTCCAGGTGATGTTGCAAATTAGAATGCACACCTGCTCTTAACATGCAGATCTCAGCTCTCACAGCTTTCTCCCTCTGCATTTTCTCCTCCAGAGAAACAGACTTCAGCTTTCCTGCATCTCTGTCCTCTCTGTCCACCAGTTGCACTGGTTCCCTCTGGGAAATGTCCCAAATTAACGTGGCTAAAAACCACGCTCTCACCCTTTTTGTCCAGGTATTCCACGCTTGGACGGTGAGTTCCTCAAGCTGTTCAAACGGAGCTTGAAACACCTCCTGGCCATCTGCCATCTTCCCCCGGGGCCCAGCGTACTCACGTAAACAAACAGCCGCTCTCCAGCTCCCGGTCTAGCAGATCAGCTTCTCTGCCTCTCACAACTTCAGGCAGAACTCCAAGCTGGCATCAGCATTCGTCGTCAGCTTGCCTTCACCTCCTGCCGTGCCTCCTGCTCAAAACCGCAGATCAAAGCTCCGGCAGCCTCCTCCCGTGACGGTTTTACGATCGATGATTTAGGTTACCCATAACCTGTGCAATTGATTGATCTGGCGCGACCCCCGCTAATTGATTTGCGATCCTCAATTAGCTCTTTACTGCCCGGCACACTTCTCCTGCCGCACGCTCTGCTCCGAGCTCTCAGTCACGCCGTAGCAGAGATAACACAGCGGTGTAAAACTGTCACGTAGCTTGGCTTCCAGACAAACACACAGAGAGTCCAGGTTTGTCTATTTACAGCCGTTTATTCCGACATTTCTCAGGAATTTCCAGGACTATTTGCAGCCATGACAAAACTGCATCCTTTCCCCACAAAGCACAGAGTGGGACTGGCATACTCTTCCCAAGCTCCTCCCAAGCTTCCAAAATTGACGTCAGAATGGTGTGGCATCATGGGAACAACTTAACTCGTTAAGTTCCAGCTCCAACAGTTTTCCCTGCCTAAGATTTCTTTTTGTACATCTGTACATGTTGGAGTTCCATAAAGGATATTGAGAAATGTCCTTTTCCCCAACAAAGTGGCTCCTTTTCTGAGTACAATCCTGTCAACATAAACCAAGTAAGTTAGCTATGCATGCAGCAATAAATCAGAGCAATGCCCATAATCAAAGGACAGGGGAAACTTGGTTTTCGACCGTCTCGGAAGTCAAATGTTTTGGCTTTGGAATGCCGAAAACCCGGAAGTAAATGCTTCTGTTTTCGAATGCACCTTGGAAGTCAAAAGGCTTCCACTGAGTGTTTCCCCCTTTTTTTATAAGATATTTATTAAGATTTTCAAAATATTACAAAATAAAAATAGAAAAAAGAAAAATACAAAATAAAAATAATTAAAAACAACTCAATCTTTCCATTGCTTATTTTTCATTAGCTTGTTTACCGGACCTCCTCACACCTCCCTTTTTTGTATTCTAATTCAGTTTGTTGGTTCAGCAAATCCTTCCCCTCTTTGTTTATCCTAATCTTTAATCTTAAAATATTGTAACATTAAATCTTTACCTATTCGTAATCCATTTTCATATTCCCTTATAGTATTGCAGCTAAAAACCACTTAGTTTCTATCCAACATCATTCTAACATTCATTAATTTTACAATATTTCTGTAAATAGTCTTTAAATTTCTCCAATCTTCTTCCACAGACTCTTCTCCCTGGTCTCGGATTCTGCCAGTCATTTCCGCCAATTCCATATAGTCAATCATCTTCATCTGCCATTCTTCCAGAGTGGGTAAATCTTGTGTCTTCCAATACTTTGCAATAAGTATTCTTGCTGCTGTTGTAGCATACATAAAAAAGTTCTATCCTTCTTTGGCACCAATTGGCCGACTATGCCCAAGAGAAAGGCCTCTGGTTTCTTCAAGAAAGTATATTTAAATACTTTTTTCAATTCATTATAAATCATCTCCCAGAAAGCCTTAATCCTTGGGCACGTCCACCAAAGGTGAAAGAATGTACCTTCAGTTTCTTTACATTTCCAACATTTGTTATCCGGCAAATGATAGATTTTTGCAAGCTTGACTGGGGTCATGTACCACCTGTATACCATTTTCATAATATTCTCTCTTAAGGCATTACATGCCGTAAACTTCATACCTGTGGTCCATAACTGTTCCCAGTCAGCCATCATTATATTATGTCCAACATCTTGTGCGCATTTAATCATAATAGATTTCACCGTTTCATCCTGAGTATTCCATTTCAACAGCAGATTGTACATCCTTGACAAAATCTTAGTTTTGGGTTCTAACAGTTCTGTTTCTAATTTTGATTTTTCCACCTGGAAACAAATTTTCTTGTCCGAATTATATGCCTCCATTATCTGATAATAATGAAGCCAATCTCGCACTTTATTTTTTAGTTTCTCAAAACTCTGCAATTTCAGTCTATCTCCCTCTTGTTCCAGAATTTCCCAATATTTCAGCCGTTTGGCCTCCATATTGAGCTTTTTCTGTGCTTTGGCTTCCATCGGTGACAGCCACCTTGGGGTTTTGTTTTCCAATAAATCCTTATATCTTATCCAAACATTAAACAATGCTTTCCTGACAATATGATTCTTAAATGCTTTATGTGCTTTAACCTTATCATACCACAGATATGCATGCCATCCAAATACATTGTTAAAACCTTCTAAATCCAAAATGTCTGTTTTCAAGAAGCAGCCATTCTTTCAACCAGCAAAAAGTTGCTGATTCATAGTAAAGTTTATAGTCTGGCAGGACAAATCCACCTCTTTCCTTTGCATCTGTTAGTATTTTAAATTCTATTCTAGGCTTCTTATCCCATTATGGACCAGAAGGCAGCCTACCTGTTACCGGAATGCTTTCCCTATGCTAGAATCAACCTCTATAATGATTGGCATCAATTAAAAATAAAATAAATGTGGCTATGTTTTACCCACTATGGGTAACAAATAGTAAATACATTAATGTAGCAGACCGTAACAACATTTGCTTTAATAGCATGTCGGCAACAATCTATGAATGAAAATATTACTGGTGCCAGCCCAAAAATTAGGTTTTTCTGTGCTCTTACCTAAGTTCTACAGGTTACCTCGTTTTTATTTATGTATGGGCTGTAGCTAAATGAGAACATTAATTCTTAATTATGATTGTTGAATCATAAATGTAGAGAAGAAAACTTGATATAAAAAACTGTAGTCGCCCCTACTCCCACACTGTCTTTTACACCAAATGAATATTGGTATCTGAAGAAGTGTGCATGCACACGAAAGCTCATACCAAGAACTAACTTAGTTGGTCTTTAAGGTGCTACTGGAAGGAATTTTTTTATTTTGACTATGGCAGACCAACACGGCTACCTATCTGTAATTGGAACCAAATGAACTGTTAACTCAAGTTCAAACCTTAATGACCTTGCAACTGGTTCTGTTCCACAGTTTGTGATCTCATCACTTCAAGCACATACCTGTTCTTTAGTCCAAATTAAGCTCTAATTAACAGGAGAACACCTGCTTCTTAATGGCGGCCTTGGAGGGTTTTTGGCAGGTGAAGTGCTTTTGCACAATCTGTGAATGAAAATATTGCTTGGTTTCCCCAGGAGAACACGAGGTTTTCTGTGGTCTTACCCAAGTTCTAAAAGTGGCCTTATTTTTAATTAGGTATGGGCTAAACAAAAGCATTAATTCTGAAAATTAAAGCCTGTAACCTCAGACATTTTGGCATCCAGTGTGGATGTAGCAAGATAAATGCTGGTGTCTGTTCAGGTCTTCAAGCTTGTTTCCTGAGTCGTGTGAGTGTTCTGGGAAAACACTGACAGGAATTAGGTGCCAGTAAAAAATGCAAATACAGTGGTACCTCGGGTTAAGTACTTAATTCGTTTCAGAGGTCCGTTCTTAACCTGAAACTGTTCTTAACCTGATGCACCACTTTAGCTAATGGGGCCTCCTGCTGCCGCCGTGCCACCTGAACACGATTTCTGTTCTCATCCTTAAGCAAAGTTCTTAACCTGAAGCACTATTTCTGGGTTAGCAGAGTCTGTAACCTGAAGCGTATGTAACCAGAAGCATATGTAACCCCACGTACCACTGTAGATTTCCTTCAGGTAAATATGGCTGCTGTTTTTTTATTGGTACACATCCATGTTTTGGAACTCAGTGCATTGATTAGTAAATCCAAGCAAGAGTATTTCCAGATATAGAAGGAGCCTTTTCCTAACATGGACTCCAGCTCTTTTGACTGCTGCACCCTGGGTTCACATGCGATTGCATGATTTGCATCAAATAGTGTAATGAATTCAGACAGGCAAGCAAACCCTGATAAGAATTAATGAGTCTGGCAGTTATATGACCTGTTTATTGACAATTAACATCCAGAGAGCAGCTCAAAGCCTGCCACTCTTAGCTATGAGTTGGTCACTTTGAGTCCCCGCCCCTTTCACAGCATAAGGGTGCCAAAGTCCAGTCCGTCCTCTCTTGTATTTCTGTTGCATTTTAACACTTTCAGCTCTTTTGGTTTGGGAAGAAGGTGGGTGAACTACCGCCCCCCTGCTATCAAACGAAGAGCCCTCTAAACGCTGCCTCCCTCCTTGTTGCATAGCAACCCCATCAGTGTCATCTATCTCCTCCTCTACTGCTGCCTTCAAGCTTTCAAAGTGTGCTGCTCTATCTCAATCTGGGAACTCTTGATGAAGGGGTGCTGAACTAACCCACTCCTGCTCTGCCTGTGGCTGCAGTCCCTCATCTCCAGAGTCAGAGTCTTCCCAGGCATTCAGTTCAGTCACATCCCTGACAACTAAAGAGAAAAAGGACCTGAGACTTCTGTAGGTGCTGAAATTTGGGGGTTTTAGTAGAGTAGCCAATACAAACAAACAAACCCAAAACAAACACACTAAAAAATATGTTTGTGGGAGGGGAGGTTATAGGATTGTTGTTTTTATTATGTATTTCATAGTTTTCTTTTGTATTTTTGTTCAGTGACCTGCCCTGAGATCTTTGGATGAAGGGTGGTATATGAACTTAATGAATTAATCAACCAATTAATAATTGTTAATAAAAATAGCAATGCTGGCAAAACAGAAAACTGATGACTTATGGAAGTTAAGCTTACTCTGCCCAAAACATTTTAAAAGATGTGCTGGGAGCTTTTAGGACCCCCTTTCTCCCCCTTTTGATGGGACCAAGGAAAATAGATCTTGCAGAAAAGAAATATGTACTCCCACGCACGTTTCCACCTCTCATGTCTGTGAGACTTTGTATACTTAAGCTAGACTTTTCTGAAAAATACAAGAATAAAACACACTGTCCTGTTTATGCAGGGAATATAGTTTTTTTAGCAAAGTCAGAAAGGCCTGTAAACTCACACATTGAGGACAATAAGCCACAACATACAAAAGCAATATAGAAACTAGTTAACATGAATGTTGCAAAGGGGATTTAAGGACTTGGCCAAGATGGTGGGCCCAGCTCAAGTGAAATCTTGATATTTCCCGGGGTTTCTGGACCCTGCCTAGATTACGAAAACAGCCTTTGTAGGAGCCACCCTGCGTCTTCTGGAATTCATCCTGCAATAAAATGTTGCATTGTGGAGTGCTCTTGTTCATTGATCTAGGCAACCAGTTGTTACATTCTCCTACTCCATTTTGCCCCCGTGCCAGTCTCAGGGAACGTCTTGAATTTTGCTTTTACATCTTAGGCTGTGGTTTTCCCCGCCTAAGATTTCTTTTTGTACATCTGTACATGTTGGAGTTTCATAAGGGATGTTGAGAAGTGCCCTTCGTTTCCCAATGAAGTGGCTCTTTTTCTGAGTACAATCCTGTCAACATAAACCTAGTAAGTTTATTGCATTCAGCAATAAATCAGAGCAACGGCCATAATCAAAGGACAGTGGAAACTTGGTTTTCGACCGTCTCGGAAGTCAAATGTTTCAGCTTTGGAATGCTGAAAACCCGGAAGTAAATGCTTCTGTTTTCGAATGCACCTTGGAAGTGCCCTTTGCGCCTTGGTTTTCAAATGTTTTGGAAGTCAAACTGTTTTCCGGAATGGATTGCAGTCAAAAACTGAGGTTCCACTGTATTCCATTTCTGCTTATCAGAGTCACAAGGTGGAAGAGTTAGAAATGAGGCTGGATTTCAATAAGCAGCCAGGGACATACATTGTACTGGGTTCTAGTTAGGATAAAAGGGTCTTATTGGAGTGAAATATAACAAATAAACAAGACTTCTCAAATATAATATCAGTTGCTTCAGGCATCTCTTTAGAATGTTATTCAATTAAAAGGTATCTGAAAGACTAGTCAGGCTTTTCTTTTAAAAATGTGTTCGAAAACAGATTGATAGTCAATCAAAAAATGGTGGTTTTGGAAAAAGATGGTGTCTTCCTAAAAATGTTCAACAATTGGAGGGTGTCCTGCTGGTTTTTACTTTCTGAAATATGGCAATCCCATGTCAACCCAGAGTGCAGCAGTCAAAACAGCTGAATTCCATGTTAGGAAAAGGCTCATTCTATATCTGGAACACTCACATGACTCACGAAACTAGCTTGAAGACCTGAACAGACACCAACATTTATCTTGCTACATCCACAGTGGATGCCAAGATGTCTGAGGTTACAGGCTTTAATTTCCAGAATTAATGTTTTTGTTTAGCTACAGTCCAGACTTAATTAAAAATAAGGCCACTTGTAGAACCTCTGCCAGTTTCCCAATCCCACCTGGGGAGGTGTTGCCAAGGTGATCAGGCCAGGTAGGGGGAGGGACCACCCTGTCCTCACAATAGGGGGAGGAGCTTACCTGGGAACCGTCAGTTGGCTCCAGAGCTTCTCCCACCCTACCCGCCCTCAGTTAAACCTTCTTTTTCGGGTTAACCTTTTCTCCGCAGGTACGTGGGCTCTGCTACATCAAGGTCGCTGTTGAATGGCAAGAAAAGAATTTCCCTGCCTTGGCAGGTTTTGCCTTTCTCGTAGCAAAACATCACAACGCTGGCGGTTTCAGGCCTTGGGAGGAATCCTTTAGTCTATCTTCCCTAGATAGGAGTGGGCACGTAGCAGTGGCCCACACTCCCTTCCTCTTTGAGACGGTGGTCACACGGTTCCCCGTTAAAGGGGTTGTTTGAGGGGAGGCATTCATCGTACGCCTACAGGTTGTCCTCGCTCTCCCCTGTCACGGCGGCGTAACCAGGGGAGGGGGTGGGGTCTCTGCTTGAACATATGTTCTCTAGAGCCAGCCCATCCCCCACACACTCTGGATAAACCTGATGTTCCTCAGATCCCCAGACTGGGAGGGATAATGCCCAATGCCTAAGCCAAAGTCTGCCTTCATCTGAAACATAATAAAGTTGTGGCCAATTTTAATCCCGTAGCACGTTGTCTTGAGTCATTATTCCACTTGGGATGGCGCCCGGGGTTTGGGGGACTCTGCCTGTCCACGCAAAAAAACCCAGCAATATTTTCATTCATAGATTGTGCAAAAGCACCCTGCCTGCCAAAAAACCCTCCAGCGCTGCCATTAAGAAGCACATGTTCTCCTGTTAATTAGAGCTTAATTTGAAATAATGTACAGGGGTGTGCTGGAAATGTTGAGATCACAAACGTCGGAAGAGAACCTGATGAAAGGTCATTAAGGATTGAGCTTGAGTTAACACTTCATTCGGTGCAAAAAGACGGTGTCGGCAGAGGGGATCCTACAGTTTCTTAATATTAAGTTTTCTTCTCTATATTTAGGATTCAGCAATCCTCCTTTGAATGCTAGTTCAAATCTTAATTATACAAGAGAGGTGGGAAGAAATTGGTTTCCCAAAGAGCTTCACGGCTGAGTGGGGATTTGAACCCTGGTCTCTCAGTGCTAGGCAGGGGGTCAGAATCATAGCAATGAGTCTCGTCCTCAGATCTCACTTTGGGTTAATCAGAGAAAACTCGGGATGAGGAAAGATCACGTTAGATTATTCCACCAACAAGAAACTTGATTGATTGATTGATTGATTGATTGATATCTCTACCCCCAGGGGTTTTGAACACGGAACTAGATTTCAGCTGTTTCATTGAAGGTTTCCGACACATGGCTTCTGTTTGCAGTTACTGTGCTGTTTTTTGGATACTGTATCTTTAAATTGCCATTTGTGTCTCTGTGGGAGCCTGGAGGCCTGGAAATAAATAGAAAGGAGAATGTAAACTCCCTTCTTTGGGAGACAAATGTTCCCCTTGAAAGTGTGTGTAGATATTCAGACCCACACTGAAGTAGATGGGCCAATGTCTGACTGCAGCCTCATAACTACCTAATGAGGGAATTAAGATTACAATTTGAGCAAGGCTGTCATAGCCCTTTTCAGATTTTCCCTTGATATTTCCTGGGAATTGGGTTATATAATAAATCTGATGGAAAAAGGGAAAGCATGAAAATGCCCTGTTGAACTTTACACCACTTCCTGTTTTTTCTGCGCAGAACAACCACCAAGAGCCACAGCGAGCCATGGCTGCCAAGGGGCCCTGTCCTTTATGGCTGCTCTTGGTTTTGCTCTCCTGGATGGTGCTGGGGACTGAAGCCTTCTGGGATTTCCAATCCTTCAAACCAAAGGACTGAAGTCAAAGATTACTGCAACTATTTACTCAGGAAAAGAGGCTTGTATTACACAATGGCACACATTTTCATTCATGTCTCTGACCAAGATCTAAAAAACATCTGCACTTCATAGGGTGCCCCAGTAACTGGTCCCAAGTCGAGCTCATCTCCTATTCGAGTCACCAACTGTATAAAATATAAATTCAGCTACCACACTTTTGAGGCAACTAGGAATATTTCCCTTTCATATGAGAACAGATACCCAATTGAATCAAGATTTTTAATGCCATTGTTGCACAAGCAGGCTTCTGCTCAGGCAACAAAAGTCTGCTACCATCCTCTCCGACACTCAGCAGCCCCCTACACTTTCCCCCTCCTGCACTCCATCCCTCTCAAGAAACCTCTCAAGGTAGTCCCCAATCTTCCAGGGCCGGCCTGGGGAAAGGAAAGAGGATTGCAAGGAGGAGGAGTTGAAGAAGTGCTTTTACATAAGCAAATATCTGTTTTACCTGCTCACAAGTCACCATTGGATTGCCACCAGGATTCCTTCCTTCTTGAGGGTGAAAAGGCCACTCTGATAACTTTGGGCCTCCACTTTGTCCCACCGCTCATCTCCTACCTCGCTTTTCATGATATAAATGTGATCTCATTCCTTTTCTCATGAATCTTGCTGCTGTGGGATCAAGCAGTTATTTGTGGTATCCCTGGTTGCCTATTAACACCCGGCCTCTTTTGTCACTCTTCCACCTTGTGACTCAGATAAGCAGACATGGAATATATATTTCTTATACACAGCTTTCTTATTTCCCCCTTTTTTCTCTGTATCACTCTGTTTCTTTTAAAACTAAAAATATGTCAATAAAATAGGAACATTAAAAATCCATGAAACTGTCTGTGACTTTCTGGTCCAATTTCATTTGTTTGTCTGGCAGCACTGAGAGTTCTGTGATTTTCTCACCTCACCAAAGTAATGTTTCCAAATTTATTCCAAGTACCAGAATTTTAGATTTGAAATTGTATTGGCTACTCTACTAAAAACCCCAAATTTCAGCACCTGCAGAAGTCTCAGGTCCTCCTGCTCCTGCTCCTGCTCCCTACTTGTCAGGGAAGTGGCTGAATAGAACACCTGGAAAGTGTCTGACTGGAGAGGAGGGACAGCAGCCACAGACAGAGCAGGAGTGGGTTAGTTCATCCCCCCTTCATCAAGAGTTCCCAGACTCAGATAGAGCAGCAGACTCGGAAATCTCGAAGGCAGAGGGAGGGGAGGAGATGGGTGGCATTGAGGGGGTTGCTATGGCAACTTCAGAAAACACCCCCCCAAAGACATTATTTCACCCCCACAAAATCTCCAACAGATACATTTTTTTTCCAAAATGCATATGACATACTAAGCACAGGAATGTGCATATCATGAGGACTGTCCCTTGTAAATGTAGATAAATGTACATTTTCTCCATCTCTGGCCAGAGGAGGATAGAATCAAGAGACCCTCTTTTTCGTCACCCTACTTCAAATCTGCTATTCCTGTATCCCTTCTCTATCGTTTAGGGTCAGAGGTGGAGCTCAGATTCATTCATTCAGTCCCTTGCTCAGATATCACTTCAGTAAGAAACTTACACGGTTTATACAAATATCCTATCGCTTGGCCTCATCTCTCTGACCCTCAACAATGGTCTAAGCTTCTTGTCTTATGTAGCATAATGCCAGAGGCATGGTGGGTAATTAATATAGTAGTCAACATCCGTAAGGTGGATGATGTTAATTATTTCACCGCCTGCACTTGAAATTTGTCCCGTTGTCAAAAGCATAATAATAGCCAAAATTCTACCCACTTATGAAGGGTGTGCACAAATGGAGTGGTCATGCTCTATAAAATACATTGTGTGGATACTGTCCTCCGTAGACTGTTGTTGCACGACAGTCACCACACCCTCGTTTTTCAAGTACTGACTGGCAAGTGTCAATATTCACACGGATATGTGATCATGACTAGACAACATCCACCACAACATTTGCACATGAGAATTTGAAAGGATATACAGTGGTACCTCAGGTTAAGAACTTAATTCGTTTCAGAGGTCCGTTCTTAACCTGAAACTGTTCTCAACCTGAGGGACCACTTTAGCTAATCGGGCCTCCTGCTGCCGCCACACCGCCACCTGTAACCTGAAGGAGTCTGTAACCCAAGGAACATTGCAACCTTATTTTGCTAATGCAAGTACGTAAAGTTTTCAGGAAGGATAAAGCATTAGGAGAGATTTGTGAGGGTTCCAGTTCCATTTTGGCCCACAGAGTTGAAGATGAGTTAATCTTGTGCGTCAACTGTTTTAATTGGAAAGCCTTGGAGTACAACTTATGATTTGGGTGGTGGATACAGCTTTTAGCTCTAGAAATAATATTTTAATACAATAATAATGCATAAGAATACAATATAAAAAACAAAAAACACATACTGAAAATAAGAACCAAAAATAAATGAATACTCAATAATCCCTCATCCCATGAGTTGGGCCTGGAAATGAGAGCAGTTGGGCTTGGTGTAATATGACCGAAGAATCTTGCCCTGGCCACCGAGTTCTGCACTAACTGAAGTTCCTCAATTGTCTTCAGAGCTCTGAGTAGAACACCTTACAGTAATCTAACCTAGAGGTACCCAGAGCATAGACAATAGTAGTTAGGCTGTCTGTGTCCAGATAGGCGTAGAGCTAGGCCATCATCTGAAGTCGATGGAAGGTACTCTGTGCCACTGATGCCACCTTAGCCTCAAGTGACAGCGAAGCATCCAGACGTACCCCTAAGTAGAAGATATCTGCCTCTTGGTTTTCCAGTGAGTCTTTACTAACAAGGGGGAACATTCATGCTGTAAGCACTGTATCCACTGTAGAGAATCAGGATTAGCTCTGATCAATATGGGTGGATGAACACTTTCCCATGCATTGCATGATGTAATATGCCTGTCTGGAGTGAGTAAAAATATTCATGTGAGAATATAGACATCAGATGTACCATCAACCTGTTGGGTACAGAATGCGTCCTACCAGAACATTCAAGCTCAATTAAATTAGACCTACATGTTCTTCTACTAATGATGCTTCATTTCCATCTCCTACTAGGGGAAAAATTGGCTTCCAGCCATTGTCCCAGGACATCCAGTAACAATTTTCCACATATCATCATCCACCATAGCAGAATTCTCTCTATATAAGGTGTCTCCTCCTGGAGGATGCTCAGAGGCGCATACGAGCGAAAGAAGATATTTCGATCCACTCTTTGGGAGACCAATTTCTATTACACTAGGTAAGAAAAAGGCCTTGACATGCTCATCTATGAAGCTTTGCTCATTGTTTTGTTCAGGAGTGGGAAAGGTGGCCTAGAAGGCACACTGCAGGCAGGTTTTAAATCAGCCAGCTTTTGAATAGCTAAACTTTGTCTGTCATTTCTTTTCTTCCATACTTGATTTCAGCCCCCCCCCGTCTTTTATAGAATAAACCTTTTCTATGTTTAACAACACTTTTCTCCTTGTATCCCCCCCAAAATTTTATTTTTGTATGCATATATTCATTTTTGTGAATAAATATTTAACCTCTGTGTGACTCCTTCTCCTAAGTTCTAGTCATGGCAGCCCTATTCTTTACCTGCATTTCACTGGCAGCCAATCATCTTTGAGCACAAGCTCTCTGACAATAGATGTGGTGGCTGAGCTGTGGACTGGCTGCATCAATTCAGAGTACAGAAGGCTGATGGGATAACTGTATGTAACAGCCATGCTGAAATTTAGGTTACAATGCTTTCTCCGGAATTCAAATATTGCTATCTGCAGGATTTGTTTAATTTTTGGAGAAAGATTAAGTCATGTAAGTACCACTACCCCTGTACAAGGAAGCCCAGTATGCTTATATACAAATGTACATTTTGAGAAGGTATGAACAGCAGAAAGTAGGAAGTAAAGCTCTACATACAGGGAAATGAAGCTTCATTGGGAAATCAGGGTCTGACTTGAATAAATTTTATGAATTTCTTAGTTCGTCTGTTTGACTTTAAGGATGGGCACAGAGGTCTGTCTTTTTCTTCTTCACTCATCCCTTTGTCCTTTTGTATCATTACAATCTTCAGCCTGTGAGTAGGGACTACCCTTTATCAGTTGGTTGTACTTATCCTGCCCTGGGAGTCAAACACTGTTCCTTCTTTCTGGCAATAAAAATACATTGGCAATAAAATCAATAAATTGCTATTATTTCATGACAGCCTGAATTAGCTACCTCAGGAGACCACCACACTCTGACTCAGGTTAACAGTTTGGCACTTAGGGAATCTCAGTATGCTAATTTGGGGAACTCACGCCTGTTTATTGCTGCTGTTGTGACATGAAGAATAAAGGTGTCATTCATTGTCTTTGCAGAGGCTATATTTTGTGTGATTTTTGAGGTGCTTATTAGTCTCTGGAACTTAGTTTTATTCATTTCTTCAATCTGCCTGTTAACTAAAGTATAGTTTCATAGTTGTAATGGGGTGGAGGAAGAGAGATGGGAATGGGGAAGGGCCACAACTCAATGCTAGACAATAAAGGCGTAACTTGGATCCGAACGCCTTGCGAGTCAAACACTTTGCCAACTGAATGCTGTAAACCTGGAAGTGAGTGTTTCAGTTGTCGAACGTTCTTTAGAACCAAAAAGTCTGATGCAACTTCACACCTTCCGATTGGCTGCATGAGCTTTCTGCAACCAATCAGAAGCTGTGCCTTGGATTCTGAACATTTTGGAAGTCAAACGGAGTTCCAGAATGGATTTTGTTTGACTTCTGCGGTACCACAGTACTGAAGTAGATGGGGCAGTGTCTGATGGCAGTATTAGACAGCCTCATAACTACCTAATGAGGGAATTAGGATTGACCGCTCCCCGCTTAAAACGGGGGGCGCCCTTTGCGTGGACGCGTGCAGCCCCTAGATCTGGAGCGGCTCCAACAGCATAGGCTTGGCTTTGCCTCCCCTCAGGTGGGATACCTGGAGGTCTCCACCTACCTCAGTCAGTTGTCCAATCCCACCTGGGGGAAGAGTTGCCAAGGAGACCAGGCCAGGTAGGGGAGGGATTACCTGCCCACACAATAGAGGGAGGATCTTACCTAGAAATCCTCACTTGGCTCCAGAGCTTCTGCTGGACTTCCTCGCTCCAAAAGGTAAGCCTGGGGCCTTTGCCCCCCCCCACTAGAGGGATCCCAAGGGATAACGGGGGGGGGGGTAATGGACTTCAGGATACCCCTTCAAAAGGGGATCCTTTTCCTTAGGTGGGCCCTGATGCACCAGGGTGTTGGGTGGTGGCACGGGGGCCCCTCTAGCTGCCCCCCGTCGCCTGCGGGGGCGTGTGGGCCGCGGGGGGGGGGAGGCAACGCCACGCGCGGCCCCTTCCCTTCCCCCGCCAGGCCTGGCGGCCCTGGGGTGCGGCGGGTGGTGGAGGGGGGTCCCTGGTCACCTCCCAGGGCCTTGGTGGCACCCAGACGGCCTTTTTTAGGCCGCAGGGAGGCCCGCGGGGTTCGTGAGGCCTTACTAGGCCTCGGGGGGGCTCCTCCGCGTCCCCCAGCCCTGGAGCCTCCCCCGGGCGGCGGGGGCCTTCCTGCCGCCCCCGTGATCGCCGGGGGGGCCGCGGGCCCCGCCACGCAGCCTCCCCCGGCTCTGGAGGGCTGCCTGGGCCGCAGGGAGGCCTGGCTGGGCCTCGGCGAGGCCTTGCCGCATTTTGCGGCCTAGTCGGGCCTCCGGCGGCCCTGGAACCTCTCCTGGGCGGCGGGGGCCTTCCCGCCGCCCCCGCGATCGCCGGTGGGGCCGCGGGCCCCGCCACGCGGCCTCCCCTGGCTCCGGAGGGCTGCCTGGGCCGCGGGGGGGGCCTCGGCGGGGCCTTGCCGCATTTTGCGGCCTAGCCGGGCCTCCGGCGGCCCTGGGGCCTTTCCTGGGCGACGGGGGCCTTCCCGCCGCCCCCGCGATCGCTGGGGGGAGGCCCGCGGGCCCCGCCACGCGGCCTCCCCCGGCTCCGGAGGGCTGCCTGGGCCGCGGGGGGGGCCTCGGCGAGGCCTTGCCGCATTTTGCGGCCTAGCCAGGCCTCCGGCGGCCCTGGGGCCTTTCCTGGGCGGCGGGGGCCTTCCCGCCACACGCACAATCGCCGGGGTGGGGGCGTGGGCTGCGGCCCGTGCCCTCCCCGGCTCTGGGAGGCCTAACCGGGCCTCGGAAAGGCTCTGCTGAATAGTGCGGCCTAGCTGGGCCTACAGCGGCTTTGGAGCCTCCCCTGGGCGGCGGGGGCCTTCCTGCCACCCCCCATTCCGTGGGGGGGCCGCGGGCCACACCGCATGGCCTTCCCCCACCTTTGGTCAGCCTTTAAGGCTGCAGGGAGGCCCTGCCGCCTCGTATGGCCTACACCAGGCCTCTGGCAACCCTGGAACCTCCCCTGGGCGGCAGGGGGCGACCTCTGCAGCCAGTGGGCATACCCGCCTCCCCCCCCAGATGGCCCCGGGGGACAGTGTGTGCCTCTGCTTGCCCCACACCCCCATAAACCGTGGCGGGGCCTGCTTAGTGGTGGCCCCAAGTCTGCAGCCATTTCAATAGCGATTGCATGGCAGCAGCCATTGCGCCGGTGGCTACATGGCGGCGGCCATCCTGGATCTGGCTGCAGGGGCGGTCATGCTTCGGTGGCCCTCAGACGCACCTATGGCCTCATCAGGTACGTATTGGTTTTACATCTCACTATCATAGCTTGCCAGCAGGTGCAGTGGACAGCAGGCATCGCGCTCATTATCGACGAGGGGAGACTGCCCATGGACCTCAACTGAAATCTGTGTAGTGATTTTCTAAACTATTACTTGTTTTATTTTGCAGCCTTTAGTAGCGATCCCTGCTGCGACTCAGTCCTTACCTTATCTCCTCCCCTCCCATTATTTGAACCCTTACCTTTATCACTAGTGTGTGTTTGCAAAGTGATAGCGGGCATTTTTCTACCAATCGTTGCCCCCCCCCCCTGTTCTACGGATTCCCTAGCATACCCTACTCTATTAGCCCCACACCATGCCACCAAAGCGTCAGGTTGCTTCTCCGCCCCACATTAGAAGGGGCACTGTAAGGGGCGCGTCCACCAAGCCTGCCCAGAGACAGGCCACTGGACAGCGTAAGGCGCGTGCGACCAGGGAGGAGCAGCCCAAGAAGACCGCGCCCAAGAGGGCAGCAGCACCTAGAGGGTCTTTTGGGTCCATAAGCCCACTAGCCATGGCGAGTCGCGCCGGCAAGGGATCGGCTGCCAAGCCGAGATGTACAGAGAGCTCCTCCTCTACCCACTCCTGCCTTAGTAGCAGTCCCTCGCACCCGGTGCGTGGAGACAGCAAGGATAGGACCATTGCCCGGCTGAGGCGCCGCCTGGAGCAGTGGGATTCGCGCACAGGGCGCTCTGGGTCACCTCACAGCCGCAGGCGAGGGCGCAGTAGCAGCTCCGCTGACTGCCGTGTCCTGGAAGGCGGATCACGCTCATCATCCCTGAGTCGCACAGATTGCGTCATCACGGGAGGAAACACCGCAAATCCAGGAGGAGGGGCCACAAGTCCAAGAGGGACTCTTCTGGATCACCTAGTTCCTCAGGTAGGTCCAGCTCCACTGATAATACACGGGGGGGGGGGAGCATCAAAGGCTATTGGGTTATAGGCCCCCACGCCCCAGGGCTGCCGCACTGGGTCTGGCGGTGCCGCAACCGGAGGCACAGGTGTGAACATGGTGCTACTGCGCTGTGTGGCGAGGAGGGCATTGACTCCAGAGGTAGCATTAGGAAATCCAACTTCAAAGAACTGACCAGCCCCCAGGCCTTCGCCTGCGCGAGAAGTTGCGGGAACGCATCCTTAATGGGGAGTTTGTGGATTTGTTTGATCTGCTATCCCGTGCCTCTTCGACATGCCTAAAATCTAAATCCGCCAAGCAGAGGAAAAAAGATAAAAAAGTGAGTGTTGAGCGTACCTTTCGTAATTGGCTCACTGCATACACCACTTACATGGGTATTATAGTCGCTAGTTACCCTGACAGGGGTTGGCACCTGACCAACTACCAACTTATCATCCTAAAGGCTGAAGCCATGTATGGGGGGGGGAGGCGGCACTTGCCTATGACCAGGCATTCAGGGAGCGGGCGGCAGGGGACGACACAGCTAGATGGGATATCGAAGATGATGACGTGTGGTCTGAGTTGGTTGCCCCATTCTTCAAGAAAGGGCCCAACAATGTGAAACAGTCCAAATACCAATCCAAGGCCCCCAAGAGATCTTGCTGGGAGTATAACAACGGTTCCTGCTTCAGAGAAAAATGCCGATTTGCTCATGAATGCGAGCGCTGTAGTGGATCTCACCCCACCACAAAATGTTTTTTTTGGGGGGTAGAAGTTTTTTCAAGGCTCCCGCGGATCAGGCGCAGGCACATCTCAAGACAAAAGAGAGGCCAGAGCCTCTACAGGATCCTCTGGCACACAGCAAAGCAAAAACAATGCCCGCAAATAGTGCTCTCCTTTCCCTAGCCCCCTCACCTGTATCTATATCAGCAATGCTGCCTTTTTACTCCAGTACCCAATAAAGAGGCAGCAAAATACATTGAGGAGGGCTCTAGGGAAGGTTTCCACATCCCAGTGGTAGTCACCCCTTCATGCACCAATCCCCCCAACCAAAAGTCTGTCCGAGATATGCCACACATTGCTGAGTAGAAGATCACCAAAGAACGTTTGCTGGGGCGAGTGGCAGGTCCCTTCTCAGAACCTCCATTTCCCACCCTCATAGTGTCTCCACCAGTTATCGTGCCTAAGAAGGCCCCAGGCGAGTTTCGATTAATACACAACCTTTCTTACCCAAAGGGTGGGTCAGTAAATGATGCCAATCCTCAAGAACAATGCTCAGTCAAATATGCATCTCTTGATCAGGCAATCAGGCTGGTTAGGGAGTGCGGCTCGGGCGCGCTCATGGCAAAATGTGACATCGAATCGGCCTTCCGTTTGTTACCAGTCCACCCCAGGGACTTCTGGCTGCTAGGTTTCAAATCATATCTGGGTATTGAACTGGATTCTGTCAGCCAAACCTCTCGCCTGCCCCTGGCCGAACTCGCCACGTTGAGGGAATTGGTTACCACCACGATGGCCCAGAAAACGACCACGTTGCGTCAGGTCCAGACACTCTTAGGACACCTCTATTTTGAAGGCAGGGTTATCTCATCCGGTCGCGCCTTTTGCGCACGCCAGCCCGTCTCACGGCTGGCGGTGTTGCCCCCCACCACCACATCAGGGTCACTCATACCATAAGGGAGGACCTCAAAATATGGCTGACCTTCCTGAAAAGTTACAATGGGGTATCCTTTTGGCGAGATTGGCTGCTGCTTAAGGAGCAGCTACAGGTGCACTCTGACGCCTCTGGTCGCTCTGGCTTCGGTGTCTACCTCAGGGGTCACTGGCGTGCGCAGCCTTGGCCGACATCCTGGCACGCGGAGGGCATTACACGCGATTTAACTTTTCTTGAGTTCTTCCCAATCCTAGTGGCTCTCCGGGTTTGGGGGACCTTCTCAAGGACACCAGGGTGTGCTTCTGGTCGGACAACCAGGCGGTGGTAAGAATCATTGCGAAGCAATCTGCAAAATCCAACAGGGTAATTCGCGTGCTCCGTCTCTTCGTGCTGGAATGTCTGAAAGGTAACATCACCTTTTCCACGCGGTTCATCCCGGGCCTCAATAACGACATTGCAGATGCCCTGTCTCGCTTTCAGATGGAGCGTTTTGGCGACCTAGCACCCGAGGCCGATCAACTCCCAGAGGCCTTTCCGGAGGACCTCTGGGAACTCAGTCGAGAGAAGTGACAGCAGGGATACTGAGCCCCCTTGCACCATCAACATTGCAATCCTACACCAGAGCATGGTCCCAATTCGAGGGCTTCAGAGATAAGTTTGGTTTACGATGCAGACGTGCAGCTAAGGAGTATGATGTTCTAATAGTTCACCTAAAGCGTAGAGGCATGGCCCCTTAAGACAATCAGCCTGCACAAGGCTGCTTTCTCATACTTCAGGAACTGTTTTTGGCTCCCAGACCCCTGTAACAATTTCCACGTAAGGAAGCTTTGTAGGGTGGCGTCACTCCCACCCGCCCATTCCAGATAAGAGGAGGACAGTAACCATTGAGATCCTCCGGCTGATATCGGATGCGGTCCCCAGTATCTGCTGGTCCAACTATGAGGTTAGGCTATTCAGGGCGGCCTTCTCCCTGGCCTTCCTTGGTGCGCTCCGTATCGGAGAGTGCGTTGGGGGCACATTGTCATCTCACCGCAGGGGCTTGTCTGTGGCTGATATCAACCCTGACAGGCGCATGCTACAAGTCAAAATCTGAGCCCCCTCCCCACACACTGGACCATGCCCGGTCGCGGACAC
Organism: Podarcis liolepis; assembly: GCF_965112155.1. Classification (NCBI taxonomy): domain Eukaryota; kingdom Metazoa; phylum Chordata; class Lepidosauria; order Squamata; family Lacertidae; genus Podarcis; species Podarcis liolepis. The sequence goes on from NC_139573.1 coordinate 15,216,853, forward strand.
GCAAATTCCGGAAGGTACGTCCTCCAGGACCAGGCCCTCCCACTCATGCATCAGGCCGCCCCATGACCCGTTGCCAATTTGTCTCAATATTGCGTAAGGCCATCCATGCTTGTGTAGGCGACCCGGCACAATTTTCTGCGCATTCCTTTCGTATCAGTGCAGCAACCACGGCAGCTGCAAGCGGCCTCCCGGCAGAACACAAAAAGCAATGGGGCGGTGGCGTTCAGCTGCCTTCAAAGGCTACATTAGATACAACCAGCAGACACTGACAGATACCATATAATCCTTTCTTTCAGGCTCAACCCCCAAACATGTGTGGATCTTCGGCCACAGCATAGTGCATTGGGCGGCCATCCATGCCACCACTGGTCCAGGCGGAGAACATCTGGGTCTGCAGCCAAAGATCTCCATTGCCTGGTTCGGACAACGGGGAAGGCGTTGGGATCCCCTGCTCCCTTGGTTGCGTCATGAACTTGCGTTCCGTGGTGGGATGCCCTGCTCCCTCGGTCGCGTCACGAACTTGCGTTCCACAGTGGGATGCCCTGCTCCCTCGGTCGCGTCACGAACTTGCGTTCCACAGTGGGATGCCCTGCTCCCTCGGTTGCGTCACGAACTTGCGTAACGCCACCCGCCAAGCGCGGTTGTGCTCCACCTCTGCAAAAATGACTTGGTCGTGCGTAAAAGCATAATTTTGATCAATGGGGAAGGCATTGGGATCCCCTGCTCCCTTGGTTGCGTCACGAACTTGCGTTCCGTGGTGGGATGCCCTGCTCCCTCGGTTGCGTCACGAACTTGCGTTCCGCCACCCGCCAAGCGCGGTTGTGCTCCACCACTGCGAAAATGACTTGGTCGTGCGTAAAAGCATAATTTTGATCAAAACAGCGATCGCAGACCTGGAAAGCGTACACCCCACTCACCCCAATATCACGATTTTCTGGTACGAACCTCTACCACGCTTGCATTGGCGTGGCAACATCAAACCCACTAGACTTAATTACACTGTGAAAAAAATCAATAGGGCAGTGCGCTCTGCAACCACTCGCATGGGAGGTCGGGTCGTGAAACACCCCAACATTAAAGTTTACATGCAGGAGCTATTTCAGCCCGATGGCATGCACCTATCGGACCTTGGTAACGAGCGTTGGCTGAGCGACATCAGGCATGGCCTGATTGATTGGTGGAGGATGGCAAAGGCGTCTTTCAGATGTTGGTAGTCTTGGCGGCGAGACCGCAATTGCGGTCTCGGGTGGCGGTATCAGGCCTTGGGCGGAATCCTTTTGTCCATCTTCCTTTTGCGGCGGCGATACCAGGGTTCCCCGTTAAAGGGGTTTTCTGAAGGGAGGCTTTGGCCGTACACCAAAAGGTCGTCATTGCTCCCTCCAGCGGCGGCGGCGTTACGGGGGCGGCCATCTCTGCTTGAACATATGTTCTCCAGAGCCGGCCCATCCCCCACACACAAACTGGATAACCCTGATGCTCCCTAGGTCCCCGGCTGGGGACCGGGGAGGGAGAACGCCCAATGCCTGAGCCAAGGTCTACCCACATTTGAAATTTAATAAAGTTGTGGCCAATTTAATCCCATAGCACGTTGTCTTGAGTCGTTATTCACATGACGGGGGGACCGTGCAGGATCTGGGGACTCCGCCTGTCCACGCAATGACCGCTCCCCGCTTAAAACGGGGGGCGCCCTTTGCGTGGACGCGTGCAGCCCCTAGATCTGGAGCGGCTCCAACAGCATAGGCTTGGCTTTGCCTCCCCTCAGGTGGGATACCTGGAGGTCTCCACCTACCTCAGTCAGTTGTCCAATCCCACCTGGGGGAAGAGTTGCCAAGGAGACCAGGCCAGGTAGGGGAGGGATTACCTGCCCACACAATAGAGGGAGGATCTTACCTAGAAATCCTCACTTGGCTCCAGAGCTTCTCCCACCCTACCCACCCTCAGTTAAGGTCTTATTTTGCAGGTTAACTTTTCTTCACAGGTTTTGCAGGTTAACTTTTCTTCACAGGTATGCGGGCGCTGCTACGTTAAGGTCGCTGTTAAAGGGCCGGAAAGGAATTTCCCTGCATTGGCAGGTTTCGCCTTTCCCGTAGCAAAACGTCACAACTTTGGCGGTATCAGGCCTTGGGCGGAATCCTTTTGTCCATCTTCCTTTTGCGGCGGCGATACCAGGGTTCCCCGTTAAAGGGGTTTTCTGAAGGGAGGCTTTGGCCGTACACCAAAAGGTCGTCATTGCTCCCTCCAGCGGCGGCGGCGTTACGGGGGCGGCCATCTCTGCTTGAACATATGTTCTCCAGAGCCGGCCCATCCCCCACACACAAACTGGATAACCCTGATGCTCCCTAGGTCCCCGGCTGGGGACCGGGGAGGGAGAACGCCCAATGCCTGAGCCAAGGTCTACCCACATTTGAAATTTAATAAAGTTGTGGCCAATTTAATCCCATAGCACGTTGTCTTGAGTCGTTATTCACATGACGGGGGGACCGTGCAGGATCTGGGGACTCCGCCTGTCCACGCAATACAATTTGAGCAAGGCTGTCATAGCCCTTTTCAGATTTTCCCTTGCTTTTTCCTGGGAAGTGGGTTATATAATAAATCTGATCAAAAAAGGGAAAGCATGAAAATGCTCTGTTGAACTTTACACCGTTTCCTGTTTTTTCTGCACAGAACAACCACCAAGAGCCACAGTGAGCCATGGCTGCCAAGGGGCCCTGTCCTTTATGGCTGCTCTTGGTTTTGCTCTCCTGGATGGTGCTGGGGACTGAAGCCTCCTGGGATTTCAAATCCTTCAAAGACGAGTATGTTGATTACCCGAAGACTGAAGTCGCAGATTACTGCGACTATTTACTCAGCCAAAGAGGCCTGGGTCACCCAAAAGAACACACTTTCGTTCATCTCTCTGACCAAGATCTTAAAGAAATCTGCACTGTTGCCGGCATACCAGAAACTGGTCCCTTTTCGAGCTCATCTCCTGTTCCAATCACCTCGTGTTATAGACCTAAATTCATCTACCGGGTTGATCAATATATTAGGAAAATTTCGCTTTCATGTAAGAATGGATACCCAATTGAATTAAGATTTTGAATGCCATTGTTTCACAAGCAGACTTCTGCTCAGGCAACAAAACTCCACTACCATCCTCTCCAACACTGAGCATCCCTCTCAAGAAACCTCTCAAGGTAGTCCCCCAATCTTCCAGGGCAGGTCTGGGCAAAGGCAAGAGGATTGCAAGGAGGAGGAGTTGAAGAAGTCCTTTTACTTAAGCAAATATCTCTTTTAGCGGCCCACAAATTGCCATTGGATTGCCACCAGGATTTCTTCCTTCTTGAGGGTGAAATGGCCACTCTGATCACTTTGGGCCTCCACTTTGTCCCACCGCTCATCTTCAACCTCACATTGCATGATATAAGTGAGATCTCATTCCTTTTCTCATGATTCTTGCTGCTGTGGGATCAAGCAGTTATTTGTGGTATCCCTGGTTGCTTATTAAAACCTGGCCTCTTTTCTCACTCTTCCACCTTGTGACTCAGATAAGCAGACATGGAATATATATTTCTTATATACAGCTTTGTTCTTTCCCCCTTTTTTCCTCTGTATCACTCTATTTCTTTATAACTGAAATTATTTCAATAAAATATGAACATTTAAAATCTCTGAAACAGTCTGTGGCTTTCTGGTCCACTTCCATTTATTTTTCTCACAGCACTACCAGTTCTGTGCTTTTCTCACTCACCAAAATAATGTTTCCAAATTCCTTCCAAGTACCAGTTATTTAGATTTCAAGTTGAATTCGCTACCGTTACTAAAAAAATAACAACCCAGATTTGAGCACCAGCAGAAGTATCAGGTCCTCCTCCCTACTTGAAGAAAGGTGTCTCCCTGGAAGACAAAACACTAACTTTTTAAAGAGATGTCTGTTCAGATTTTGAAAGCTGTACTATGTGGATTATAGACATGGCCTCCTCTCTTGATGTTTTGACCCTGTGGTTCAGCTCCAAAGCCCAATATGGATCTGTATGAACATTTCATCCCCATTAATGTAGGGAGATACACCTGGCATCCTCTCTACCTTGCCCCAGACCTTTTCCCCTGGGGTCCCAATCCTACCATTAGGTACTATGCAAAGGTGGTTTTTTGTGTGTGTGTTTTAAACACTACTAGTAGGAAATGTACAGGGCAACCCTGAGATAGGGAAGATGTCACAGGGATGCCACAAGACCGGCCAATGGAAATCTAGACTTTTCTCCTGTGTGAACAAGCCTTACAGAACTACCGAAGGAAGGCAGGGATTGAGCCTAGTGTGGCTTCATTTGATGAGGTGTTGGTGGCTATGCCCCAGGCAAATGATGAATGAGGAGAATGTGCCATCCAGTGTAAGCTGGAGATAATGGTGGGACATTCAAGTGGGGTTCAGAAGTATTCACAGCTAGCTTATCTGAATCACAACAGAGAGGGCCAGGAAAACAGAAAGGTATTAATTCACAACTGGGAAACATGGCCCCTGCAAGATGGGCTTTGCGGAAATGGCTTATACCAGGGTGGACCTTGATGCCTGGTAACTCCCTTCCAGCCTGTGGCCAATGGAAAGAAGATGAGATATGGACCAGAAGGCAGCCTACCTGTTACCGGAATGCTTTCCCTATGCTAGAATCAACCTCTATAATGATTGGCATCAATTAAAAATAAAATAAATGTGGCTATGTTTTACCCACTATGGGTAACAAATAGTAAATACATTAATGTAGCAGACCGTAACAACATTTGATTTAATAGCATGTCGGCAACAATCTATGAATGAAAATATTACTGGCTGCCAGCCCATAAATTACGTTTTTCTGTGCTCTTGCCTAAGTTCTACAGGTTACCTCATTTTTAATTATGTATGGGCTGTAGCTAAATGAGAACATTAATTCTTAATTATGATTGTGGAATCATAAATGTAGAGAAGAAAACTTGATATAAAGAAACTGTAGTCTCCCCTACTCCCACACTGTCTTTTACACCAAATGAATATTGGTATCTGAAGAAGTGTGCATGCACACGAAAGCTCATACCAAGAACTAACTTAGTTGGTCTTTAAGGTGCTACTGGAAGGAATTTTTTTATTTTGACTAACAGACCAACACGGCTACCTATCTGTAATTGGAACCAAATGAAGTGTTAACTCAAGTTCAAACCTTAATGACCTTGCAGCTGGTTCTGTTCCACAGTTTGTGATCTCATCACTTCAAGCACATACCTGTTCTTTAGTCCAAATTAAGCTCTAATTAACAGGAGAACACCTGCTTCTTAATGGCGGCCTTGGAGGGTTTTTGGCAGGTGAAGTGCTTTTGCACAATCTGTGAATGAAAATATTGCTTGGTTTCCCCAGGAGAACACGAGGTTTTCTGCAGTCTTACCTAAGTTCTAAAAGTGGCCTTATTTTTAATTAGGTATGGGCTAAACAAAAGCATTAATTCTGAAAATTAAAGCCTGTAACCTCAGACATTTTGGCATCCAGTGTGGATGTAGCAAGATAAATGCTGGTGTCTGTTCAGGTCTTCAAGCTTGTTTTGTGAGTCGTGTGAGTGTTGCGTGGCAATTCTCCCCCCCCCCCATTGTGAAATGAAGACACTGGACACAATATTTTAGGTTAATGGGCATAAAAAGGCCACAACTTTATTGATTACAGAATTGAAAGGTATTGGCTTTAGGCATTGGCTCCTATCGACTACCCGGCATGGTGACCGGGGGGGTCCTGTTGAAGTACGCCAACTAGGATCCCATGGGTGTCACCGCTCGGGGGCATGCCGGAGGCCCTTACCTCCCTGGGTTTCAGACAAGGCAACGCCCCCCGGAGTCCTCTACCGGACTACCCCATCATTTGGGGGAAGGTGATGGCGCTTCCTTCCCCCCTCTCATTTGCATAACAATTCCCCCTGCCAATGCCTAACCGCCAACACCGCGGAAGTTGTGACGTTTGCTACGAGGTAGGCGAAAAAACCAAAAGGCACGAAGTGCGCCAACTTGGAAAAATTCCTACCAGGTCCCTTGCGGCAACCAACCGAAGTCCATAGCAAGGTCATGGCTAGCTAAACCTATGGGTGGGTGGGATGGGAAAACCTCTCAGCTGCCCAGGTGGAAAGAGGGCGGTCCCCGAGCATGCCTGGCCTTAAGTGGGCCAGGCCCCACCTCCCCGGCCAGCTGATTGGCTGGCCGGCTCAGTGACACGCCCAGGGATTCCCTGCTCTCGCGCGGGGGCAAAGGCCAGCCCCCGCGCGTGTGTGGGAGGAGTTGCCCGCAACCCCATCTCCTCCGAGGCGGAAATGGCTTTGCGTGGCAATTCTCCCCCCCCCCCCATTGTGAAATGAAGACACTGGACACAATATTTTAGGTTAATGGGCATAAAAAGGCCACAACTTTATTGATTACAGAATTGAAAGGTATCGGCTTTAGGCATTGGCTCCTATCGACTACCCGGCATGGTGACCGGGGGGGTTGCCCACAAACCGTGGGGGGTCCTGTTGAAGTACGCCAACTAGGATCCCACGGGTGTCACCGCTCGGGGGCATGCCGGAGGCCCTTACCTCCCTAGGTTTCGGACAAGGCAACGCCCCCCGGAGTCCTCTACTGGACTACCCCATCATTTGGGGGAAGGTGATGGCGCTTCCTTCCCCCCTCTCATTTGCATAACAATTCCCCCTGCCAATGCCTAACCGCCACTCGAGCAAAGCTCGCCGCCAATACCTTTTAAACCTGCAACCAATCCCTAATCCCTGCCGTGATGTCCCCCAACCAAATATCGTTTCCCGCATTTGAAAGATGCACGCCATCCCGTCTGTAGAGGGCCTCGTTGCTGTACTCGATGCTTGGGTGGCCAATGACGCACTCACCCAGAGCCGCCACTCTACGCTGCACAGCCCGCTCCAAAACCTTTCGGGCCTTATTGACCCCCACCGGGCTCACACAATCCCTCCATGTCCTCCTTTCAAGCAACGAGGACCACACGATCGTAATGCCTGGGTAAGCCGCCATCAATTCAGCCAGATCGTCAAATATATTCCATCTCAAGTCAATAGCTTTGCGATAGGCCAAGTCGTTTCCCCCCAACTGAATAACCAAGGCATCCGGGGGGCCCTCAACGGCAGCTCTCGCCATAACCACTGGCTTGAATTCACTCCATCTCATCCCTCTTCTCGCCATCCACGTCAGCTCGACATTCGCAGGTAAGTTTAAGTTAGGCCCCAGCCCGGTAGTCATGGCTCGAACCTTGGCCCAATGCGCAATGCTGTGGCCCACCAACCAAATTTGTACCTTTTGTAATTCTGCAAGGAAAATAAATAGAAAGATCAAGGTCAGGTTCTTACTACAATTCTCAATTACCTTCTTAAGTAAGCCCTGTATGCATTCGACTTCCACCGTCCCATCTCTTTTATCCTATCCACGGGGAGACCGAGGTGCACCGCCGTGGTTGCAGCACCGATCCTGAAGGAGTGAGCAGCAAATTCATCCGCAGGCAGGCCGCAGGCCGCCAAAGCTTTGCGCATTACCCGAGTAAATTGGTGTCAGGCCAGAGGGGAGCCATCAGCATGGATAAGGAAGGGGCCGGGGCCACTGGGTCTTAAGTAGAGGAAACGCCTAGCATCCCTAACTGGGCAGGGCCCACTACCATGGGCAGCTGGTAAATGCACGAGGGCTCCCCTACCCTGCTGATCCGTCTTGGAGCTGCGCACTTGAACTATCAGCTCGCTTGTCGATAGGGTTATATCACTTATGAGGATGCCCCTCAGGCCGTGGGTGGCCCCTCCCTCGCAGACCACTTCCCCTATGCGGAGGGCCCCAAAGAAGGCTATGGAATAGGCTGCGGAAAATAGGCGCGCTTCATATTTCGACCAGAAAATTTCGCGTAATTTTATGTGTATCTGGGATAAAACTTCGTAAGTTATGGGCCTCCTCTTGTTGGAGCTTGGGGGCTGGAGCCGGCGCCAGCCCTCTAGGGTCTTGCGAACTATGAACTTAGCGCACGGGTCAGTGGCGAAAAAGGTGTTACAGAAATATGAAATCCCAGCAGACTGAATATTGAGAGTCTTGGGTGCCCGGCCCAATTCCTTCAAGTGTGCCAAATAATGTAAGACCTCCCTCGTGGAGGGGACCGCATTCAGTTTGGCTTTGGGTGATCTACTGCGGAACTTCAGAAAGTCGGCCCACGCTTTCCTATAGGATCTCATTGTGGAGGGGGCAACTGCACCGAATACTCCCTTCAACACTTCCTGCTCCCAAGACTCGAGAGGTGCTCTGGGAAAGGCATCGATGACTGCTCCGCCTCCGGCACTAACGAGTGGAAGCGCTCCATCTGAAAGCGAGACAGGGCATCCGCAATATCATTATTAATGCCGGGTACAAATTTGGCTGAGAAATATATGTTGTGCTCTAGACATAGGAGAACGAAGGACCGCAATAGGTTTCTGACCCTAGGGGAGCGTGCCGACTGTCTGGATAGAACTGCCACCACTGCCTGGTTATCTGTGTTGAAACAAACCCTATGGTTGTGGAACTGCTCGGTCCAAAGATGAACTGCCACCAGGATAGGGAAGAATTCTAAAAACGTCAGGTCCCGAGGTGGCCACTCTTCTGGCCACCTTCTTGCGCACCATCGCCCCCTGAAATAGACTCCGAAACCTAAGGACCCGACAGCATCAGACTGAACTTGGAATTCAGCGTTGAGAGCCAAAGAGTCCTGCCATAAGGATACACCGTTGTAATTCTCGAGGAACTGTAGCCAGACTTCGAGATCAGCTTTGACGTCTTTGGAAAGTCGGACCCGATGCTGGGGTGCCCTTAAGCCTGCAGACATCCTGGCCAGCCGGCCGCAAAAAGGCCTACCCGGTGCCACCACTCTGAAAGCAAAATTCAGGTGGCCCAATAAGGATTGGATCTGCCTTAGTGGAACCTTCTTTAGGGGCAGAAGCTGCTGAATCACCTCCTTGAGGGCAGACAGCTTTTCTTTGGGTAATTTGGAGGTTTGGGCCACAGTATCCAATTCAATGCCTAAATAAACTAGTGCAGTAGCGGGACCCTCCGTTTTTTCGGCGGCCAGGGGCACCTCCAGCTCGTCTGCCAATGCCGTGAAGGCGTCCAAGAGCACTGTGCATTGCGGCCTGTCCTCTGCCACCAAAATGAAATCATCGAGGTAATGGGCACGCCCGACGACCCCGTCCTGGCGCGAAGGGCCCAATCAAGAAAGGTACTGAAGGCCTCAAAGGCAGAGCAAGCCATGGAACAGCCCATGGGCATAGCTTTGTCGATGAAATACGCCCCTTCAAATCGGAAGCCGAGCCAACGGAAATCCGCCGGATGCACCGGAAGCAAGCGGAACGCGGACTCGATGTCACACTTGGCAAGGAGCGCCCCAGGCCCAAATCTGTGGGTCATTTTGACAGCCTGATCGAAGGAGGCATATTTCACCATGCAAAGCTCTTGAGGGATGGAATCATTGACTGAGCCTCCCCTTGGGTAGGAGAGATTGTGGATCATGCGGAACTCCCCTGGGGACTTTTTTGGCATGATACCCAACGGGGATAAGTGAAGACCCTCTACTGGGGGCTCTGTGAAAGGACCTGCCACCCTACCTGCGCTGATTTCCTTCTCTATCTTTCTTTTGACTATTTCTGGCCTCTCCCTAACAGATTTTTGGTTTTTTGGGTCCCCGGTGTTAGGGGGGAGGACACTGGGATTCTGAACCCCATGGAGAACCCCTCCCAAAGGCATTGTGCCGCTTTTTGATCGGGATACTGGTCCAGCAAGGTCTTGAGGGGCTGAAGTTTGATGGGGGAGGAGGCTAAACCAAGGAACCGGTTACTGACGGTTAGCGGGCCCCTGGTGGGTGGATCCGGGGGCGCCCCTATTATTATTGTGGAAGAACCCCCGGCCCCCCCAAAAGGGCTGCTGTTTGTTTTTGAAGCAGGCCGTGGCGGGGTGGCTACCCCAGCATCGCTCGCATTCGTGCAAATACTTAAAGGAGGGTCGCGAGCATGCGCCCCTGTTGTATTCCCAGCATTGTCGGCGGTGCTTTGGCTCAGTCTTACCCGCCCTGGAGGCCTCCTGGTTTTTCTTCTTGATGTAGGGGTTGACGTCTTCGCCCCAGAAATTAGGATCCGTTAGATCCCAGCGGGTAGAAGGCAGGAGAGACGCATTTCTACGGAAATTCTCATCGTACGTTAAAGCAGCGTTTTCTCCCGCGAGGGCGTGTGCCCTCCTGACGTGGGCCAAATAGGCGACCAAATCCATAGAGCGCATCGGATAGGCGGCGCACACAACTCCCATAAACACCTGATAGCCGTCCAACCAATTCTCAAATGTGCGCTCCGCCCTGGGCGTCCTGTACCTCCGCTTACCATAGGAGCGCCTCTTTTCCCCTTTTCCCGTTAGCTTAGTTGGAGGGAGAAGGGTAAACATGTCCACGTAGTCCCCATTGAGGATCTTATTCCTCTTCTTCTGGGACAAATGGTACCCCAAGATGAAATCGGTGAATTGATGAGTGGCCACTTTAACATCCTCCACCAATGCCCCATCCTTCCAAGCCAAAACGCCATTAAAGGACTTACGATGGGAATTGGCCCTCCTTTCGTGTGCCCAAAGAGGGATCCCATGATTCTCTTCCCCCAAACCCTAGTAGCAATCCATGGGGCCCTCGCTATCTGAATCGGAGGATGACGTACCTGAGTCGTCCTCGGTCTCTGACTGTCTACTTCTCTTCTTCTTAGAGGATGTATGCTTCTTCTTGGCCTTCCTCTTCCCACCTTGTACCTCGACGTTAGCTGCGCTCGCGGTTACCGCCGGCTGGGGGTGATGGGTTCCACATGTTCGTCTTCCAGCGCGGAACCCGCGCTGTCCTCAGTAGAGCTGAAGTGGGCCTGCTGTTCCTGAAACACGCTAGGAATGTCTGGAATTTGTGAGCCTTGGTTACCGCTGGCACCCTTGGCCGTGGCCCTCCCCTTGCTGGCACCCTTAGCTGGTGCCTTACCTTTGCCCATTCCTTGGTTTGTTTTCTTGGCGGTGGCTGCCCGGGAACGAGTATTAGGGCGACCCATGTTCACTGTTTCTGCCTGGCTACTGCAGCCTGCAATAGCGGGGCTGTCATGTTGGACATGGCTGGGAGGGGTGTCAGGTATGACATCCTGAGAAGGTTCCGGTGCTGAAGGCACCGAAACCCCTTTTGACTTACACCGTTTGTAGAACATTTCAAAGGCCATGAAAAACTGGGCGAAATCTTGAGGCTCACAGGGCAGGGTAGGCAATTGGGTGCCCTCATTGCCTGCAGGAGGTGCTGGCGGATTGGCGGAAGTAGATGCCTGCTGGTCTCCTCCGGAAGCCATTTCGAATGGATGGGTGACTAAACACTAAATATATACTGGTATAACTTGCGGCTCCGCACAGTATCGACAACACTGTAATAGCTTACTGCCTACTAACAGTTCAGTATTCTTAACACTGGCCTAACTGTTTACCGATTAGACTAGTTCAGTAATGACTACACCGACGCAGCCACGCCGCCTTCGGTCCAACTAATTTCAGCAAGGCCCGCTGTGACCCAATTGGTTATTCAGTATTGGTGCCCGCTGCTATTGAAATGCTCGCAGTTACGAAGGGCAGCTGCCCTGAAACCTTTGCGGTATGAAAGGGCCTAACCCCCTTTTTATTTATTTATTTATTTATTTATTATTATTATATATTTTTTAATCAATTTATTTATCTATCTATTTATTTTTTCTTATTTATTTATAATTTTTGTTAATTTTTATTTTATTTATTTATTTATTTAAATTATTTATCTAATTATTTACCTATTTATTTATTTATTTTAATTTAATGCTAATTACTACTGCAGCAACCTAATGGGGATTATTCAAATTGCTGGCGGAATCTTATACTGCTCCGTGGAAAACTATTCCTCCTTTCTATCCTATATTTGTTAGATCTGGACTCTAAACCCCTGCACAGGCCGGCCCTGTAGGCTATTCCCTCCCGTGACGGGCAGGCAGGGCACTCAGCCACAGGCACTCACTTGCGGAAATTTAGCAAAAGAAAAGGTGTTTGAACAAAACTGCGAAATTAAGAGTAGAAATAATAAGGCAGACCCGCTTTACAAGCTATATTAAGGAAGCCGGGGCCGCAAAACTGAAGCCGACACAGCTAAAATGGCCGCCGGGGCTTGTCATGTGGACCCTACCAAGATGGCGGGCACCGCGTTAAAGAGGAGTCCCGGTAAAGGACACACTCAAAATGGCCGCCGGGCATGCGCACGTGGGCCTTCCCAATATGGCGGCCACTTTCTGCCCCCTTTTCGCTCTGTCTATCAAAATAATTTGTCCGCTTGCAACCACGGCGTCCTTCCTCCCCCGGAGTACGCGCCTCCCTCAGTCCTCACTCCCACCAGCCCTGGACTGGGCGCCGCGGCCTTAGCGCGCACGCGCCGAAAGGCGGCAGCCGATGAAGCCGGGAAACGCGACAAATACACACCGCAGTACACAACCCAAGGACAAGGGGAGGGAACGTTAAGCAGCGACCAGAATTAAGTAGTAATATGGGGAGGAAGGGAAGGCAGGGGAATCTGAAGCCGAGTGGAGGAGGATGGAAATACAAATGCCAGTCGGACTGGGGGGGGGGGTTTGGCAAACAACGAATAAATGCAAGCTGGGGGCCCCGGAGTGGCGTAGCCGGAAGGAGAGCGGGAAAAGGAACGGTGGAGTTAAAGGGGGTGATGCAGCGCAATAAGCAGTGTCTGAACGGGGACAGCCAAGGAGTCAGCCTGTAGGCGACGGGCAATGGGAAGGGGAGCCAGGAACGATAGCGCAGCGGTACTTTACCACTCTTCCTGCGCCAACGAAGAGGCAACGCTCCCTGCACGGTCCGTGGTTCTGTTGAGGTGATGTTGGGTCTCCCGCTGTATAGCTACCCAGCCTGCGAAGCAAGGCAACGTGTACCTGCGCAGCCGCCCGCTCCCTCAACCTCCTATTTTCGGCGCTACCCGCAATACCAAGTGATTTCAGCTCAGTTTTAGCGAGTGATTCTGCTCCGGCGGGGATGCGCGCGAGGCGAAGGTTGAGCTTGCGGTGCTGAACGCAGGGAAGCAAAGGCGGACGCAGGGATGAAAAGGTGAACGCAGGGAAGAAAAGTTGCCGTGATGAAAACCTCTCAGCTGCCCAGGTGGAAAGAGGGCGGTCCCCGGGCGTGCCTGGCCTTAAGTAGGCCAGGCCCCACCTCCCCGGCCAGCTGATTGGCTGGCCGGCTCAGTGACACGCCCGGGGATTCCCTGCTCTCACGCGGGGGCAAAGGCCAGCCCCCGCGCGTGTGTGGGAGGAGTTGCCCGCAACCCCATCTCCTCCGAGGCGGAAATGGCTTTCTGGGAAAACACTGACAGGAATTAGGTGCCAGTAAAAAATGCAAAAACAGTGGTACCTCGTTTCAGAGGTCCGTTCTTAACCTGAAACTGTTCTTAACCTGATGCACCACTTTAGCTAATGGGGCCTCCTGCTGCCGCCGCGCCACCTGAACACGATTTCTGTTCTCATCCTTAAGCAAAGTTCTTAACCTCAAGCACTATTTCTGGGTTAGCAGAGTCTGTAACCTGAAGCGTATGTAACCTGAAGCATATGTAACCTGATGTACCACTGTAGATTTCCTTCACGTAAATATGGCTGCTGTTTTTTTATTGGTACACATCCATGTTTTGGTACTCAGTGCATTGATTGGTAAATCCAAGCAAGAGTATTTCCAGATATAGAAGGAGCCTTTTCCTAACATGGAATCCAGCTCTTTTGACTGCTGCACCCTGGTTGACATGCGATTGCATGATTTGCATCAAATAGTGTAATGAATTCAGGCAGGCAAGCAAACCCCGACAAGAATGAGTCTGGCAGTTATATGACATGTTTATTGACAATTAACATCCAGAGAGCAGCTCCAAGCCTGCCACTCTTAGCTATGAGTTGGTCACTTTGAGTCCCCGCCCCTTTCACAGCATAAGGGTGCCCAAGTCCAGTCCGTCCTCTCTTGTATTTCTGTTGCATTTTAACCCTTTCAGCTCTTTTGGTTTGGGAAGAAGGTGGGTGAACTCCCCCCCCCCCGCTATCAAACGAAGAGCCCTCTAAACGCTGCCTCCCTCCTTGTTGCATAGCAACCCCCTCAGTGTCATCTATCTCCTCCTCTGCTGCTGCTGCTCTATCTCAATCTGGGAACTCTTGATGAAGGGGTGCTGAACTAACCCACTCCTGCTCTGTCTGTGGCTGCAGTCCCTCATCTCCAGAGTCAGAGTCTTCCCAGGCATTCAGTTCAGTCACATCCCTGACAACTAGGGAGAAAAAGGACCTGAGACTTCTGTAGGTGCTGAAATTTGGGGTTTTTAGTAGAGTAGCCGATACAAACAAACAAACCCAAAACAAACACACTAAAAATATGTTTGTGGGAGGGGATGTTATAGGATTGTTGTTTTTATAATGTATTTCATAGTTTTCTTTTGTATTTTTGTTCAGTGACCTGCCCTGAGATCTGTGGGTGAAGGGTGGTATATGAATTTAATGAATTAATCAAACAATTAATAATTGTTAATAAAAATAGCAATGCTGGCAAAACAGAAAGCTGATGGCTCATGGAAGTAAAGCTTACTCTCCCCAAAACATTTTAAAAGATCTGCTGGGAGCTATTAGGACCCCCTTTCTCCCCCTTTTGATGGGACCAAGGAAAATGGACTTTTGCAGAAAAGAAATAGGTACTCCCACTCATGTTTGCCCCTCTCCAGTCTGTGAGACTTTGTATACTTAAGCCAGAGTTTTCTGAACAAACAAGAATAAAACACACTGTCCTGTTTGTGCAGGGAAAATAGTTATTTTAGCAAAGTCCGAAAGGCCTGTAAAATCACACATTGAGGACAATAAGCCACAACATGCAAAAGCTAGGTAGAAACTAGTTAACATGAATGTTGCAAAAGGGATTTAAGGACTTGGCCAAGATGGTGGGCCCAGCTCAAGTGAAATCTTGATATTTCCCGGGGTTTCTGGACCCTGCCAGTTGCTCGGCCTAGATTATGAAAACAGCCTTTGCAGGAGCCATCCTGCGTCTTCTGGAATTCATCCTGCAATAAAATGTTGCATTGTGGAGTGCTCTTGTTCATTGATCTAGGCAACCAGTTGTTACATTCTCCTACTCCATTTTGCCCCCGTGCCAGTCTCAGGGAACGTCTTGAATTTTGCTTTTACATCTTAGGCTGTGGTTTTCCCCGCCTAAGATTTCTTTTTGTACATCTGTACATGTTGGAGTTTCATAAGGGATGTTGAAAAGTGCCCTTCGTTTCCCAATGAAGTGGCTCTTTTTCTGAGTACAATCCTGTCAACATAAACCTAGTAAGTTTATTGCATTCAGCAACAAATCAGAGCAACGCCCATAATCAAAGGACAGTGGAAACGTGGTTTTCGACCGTCTCGGAAGTCAAATGTTTCAGTTTTGGAATGCCGAAAACCTGGAAGTAAATGCTTCTGTTTTCGAATGCACCTTGGAAGTGCCCTTTGCGCCTTGGTTTTCAAATGTTTTGGAAGTCAAACGGTTTTCCGGAATGGATTACAGTCAAAAACTGAGGTTCCACTGTATTCCATGTCTGCTTATCTGAGTCACAAGGTGGAAGAGTTAGAAATGAGGCTGGATTTCAATAAGCAACCAGGGACATACATTGTACTGGGTTCTAGTTAGGATAAAAGGGTCTTATTGGAGTGAAATATAAGAAATAAACAAGACTTCTCAAATATAATATCAGTTGCTTCAGGCATCTCTTTAGAAAGTTATTCAATTAAAAGGTATCTGAAAGACTACTCAGGCTTTTCTTTAAAAAATGTGTTCAAAAACAGATTGATAGTCAATCAAAAAATGGTGGTTTTGGGAAAAGATGGTGTTTTCCTAAAGAAAGCTCAACAACTTGAGGGTGTCCTGCTGGTTTTTACTTTCTGAAATATGGCAATCCCATGTCAACCCAGAGTGCAGCAGTCAAAAGAGCTGAATTCCATTTTAGGAAAAGGCTCATTCTATATCTGGAACACTCACATGACTCACGAAACTAGCTTGAAGACCTGAACAGACACTAACATTTATCTTGCTACATCCACAGTGGATGCCAAGATGTCTGAGGTGACAGGCTTTAATTTCCAGAATTAATGTTTTTGTTTAGCTACAGCCCAGACTTAATTAAAAATAAGGCCACTTGTAGAACCTCTGCCAGATGCCCAATCCCACCTGGGGAGGCGTTGCCAAGGTGATCAGGCCAGGTAGGGGGAGGGACCACCCTGTCCTCACAATAGGGGGAGGAGCTTACCTGGGAACCGTCAGTTGGCTCCAGAGCTTCTCCCACCCTACCCACCCTCAGTTAAACCTTCTTTTTCGGGTTAACCTTTTCTCCGCAGGTACGTGGGCGCTGCTACATCAAGGTCGCTGTTGAATGGCAAGAAAAGAATTTCCCTGCCTTGGCAGGTTTTGCCTTTCTCGTAGCAAAACATTACAACGCTGGCGGTTTCAGGCCTTGGGAGGAATCCTTTAGTCTATCTTCCCTAGATAGGAGTGGGCGCGTAGCAGTGGCCCACACTCCCTTCCTCTTTGAGACGGTGGTCACACGGTTCCCCGTTAAAGGGGTTGTTTGAGGGGAGGCATTCATCGTACGCCTACAGGTTGTCCTTACTCTCCCCTGTGACGGCGGCATAACCGGGGGGAGGGGGTGGGGTCTCTGCTTGAACATATGTTCTCTAGAGCCAGCTCATCCCCACACACTCTGGATAAACCTGATGTTCCTCAGATCCCCAGACTGGGAGGGATAACGCCCAATGCCTAAGCCAAAGTCTACCTTCATCTGAAACATAATAAAGTTGTGGCCAATTTTAATCCCATAGCTCGTTGTCTTGAGTCATTATTCCACTCGGGGGGCCGTCTGTGGTTTGGGGGACTCTGCCTGTCCACGCAAAAAAAACCAGCAATATTTTCATTCATAGATTGTGCAAAAACACCCTGCCTGCCAAAAAACCCTCCAACGCTGCCATTAAGAAGCACATGTTCTCCTGTTAATTAGAGCTTAATTTGAAATAATGTACAGGGGTGTGCTGGAAATGTTGAGATCACAAACTTCGGTAGAGAACCTGCTGCAAGGTCATTAAGGTTTGAGCTTGAGTTCACACTTCATTCGGTGCAAAAAGACGGTGTGGGCAGAGGGGATCCTACAGTTTCTTAATATTAAGTTTTCTTCTCTATATTTAGGATTCAGCAATCCTCCTTTGAATGCTAGTTCAAATCTGATTTATACAAGAGAGATGGGAAGAAATTGGTTTCCCAAAGAGCTTCACGGCTGAGTGGGGATTTGAACCCTGGTCTCTCAGTGCTAGGCAGGGGGTCAGAATCATAGCAATGAGTCTCGTCCTCAGATCTCACTTTGGGTTAATCAGAGAAAACTCGGGATGAGGAAAGATCAGGTTAGATTATTCCACCAACAAGAAACTAGATTGACTGCTTGATTTAAATCTCTCCCCCAAGGGGTTTGAACACGGAACTAGATTTCAGCTGTTTCATTGAAGGTTTCTGACACATGGCTTCTGTTTGCATTTACTGTGCTGTTTTTTGGATACTGTATCTTTAAATTGCCATTTGTGTCTCTGTGGGAGCCTGGAGGCCTGGAAGTAAATATAATGGAGAATGTAAACTCCCTTCTTTGGGAGACAAATGTTCCCCTTGAAAGTGTGTGTGGATATTCAGACCCACATGGGACTCACACTTCCAAGTCAGCTTGGAAGTCTGTTGGAAACCAAGAGAGAGAGAAATCTTCAAATGGCATCAATATAAAATCAACCCCAAGGTTAGAGGTGTCTCTGCAGGAGATATTTCCCTGACTGGTTGGCAGGGAGGCACAGGGCAGCCAATCAGAAGCCGTGCCTTGGTTTCCGAACATTTTGGAAGTCAAACGGAGTTGCGGAAGGGATTCCCTTTGACTTCTGATGTACCACTGTACTGAAGTAGATGGGCCAATATCTGACTGCAGCCTCCTTACTACCTCATGAGGGAATTAATATTCCAATTTGAGCAAGGTTGCCATAGCCCTTTTCACATTTTCCCTTGATTTTCCCTAGGAAGCGGGTTATATAATAAATCTGATGGAAAAAGGGAAAGCATGAAAATGCCCTGTTGAACATAACACCGTTTCCTGTTTTTTCTGTGCAGAACAACCACCCAGAGCCACAGCGAGCCATGGCTGCCAAGGGGCCCTGTCCTTTATGGCTGCTCTTGGTTTTGCTCTCCTGTTGTTGTTTTTTTTATTATTAATTTTTTTTATTGCTTTTTTTCCAAGGTCAAAATACATCATCAGTAACACAACAAAAGCGATTTTACAGAAAAAAGAAGAGATTAGAATGACCGCTCCCCACTTAAAACGGGGGGCGCCCTTTGCGCGGGCGCGTGCAGCCCCTAGATCTGGAGCGCCCCAACAGCATAGGCTTGGCTTTGCCTTCCCTCAGGTGGGATACCTGGAGGTCTCCGCCTACCTCAGTCAGTTGTCCAATCCCACCTGGGGGAAGCGTTGCCAAGGAGACCAGGCCAGGTAGGGGAGGGATTACCTGCCCACACAATAGAGGTAGGCACCCCCTCATGCACCAATCCTCCCAACCAAAAGTCTGTCCGAGATATGCCACACATTGCCGAGAAGAAGATCACCAAAGAATGCTTGCTGGGGCGAGTGGCAGGTCCCTTCACAGAACCTCCATTTCCTAACCTCATAGTGTCCCCACTGGGTATTGTCCCTAAGAAGGCACCAGGCGAGTTTCGATTAATACATAACCTTTCTTACCCAAAGGGTGGGTCAGTAAATGATGCCATTCCCGAAGAACAATGCTCAGTCAAATATGCATCTCTTGATCAGGCAATCAGGCTGGTTAGGGAGTGTGGCCCGGGCGCACTCATGGCAAAATGTGACATCGAATCAGCCTTCCGTCTGTTACCAGTCCACCCCAGGGACTTCTGGTTGCTAGGTTTCAAATTCCAGGACCAATGGTACTTTGACAAAGCTATGCCCATGGGCTGTTCCATCGCATGCGCTGCATTTGAAACCTTCAGCACATTCGTGGAATGGGCCATGAAACGCAGGTCGGGGTCCCACTGCATTTCCCATTACCTGGATGACTACTTTTTCGTGCAGCCAGCGGGCTCAGACGCATGCGCTAGGGCGCTGGCATGCTTCATTCAGCTGGCGGCTGAACTAGGCATTCCACTGGCAGCAGACAAGACCGAAGGTCCAACCACTGTCATCTCATATCTGGGTATTGAACTGGATTCTGTCAGTCAAACCTCTCGCCTGCCCCCGGCCAAACTCGCCACGCTGCGGGAATCGATAACTACCATGATGGCCCAGAAGAAGACCACATTGCGTCAGGTCCAGACACTCCTAGGACACCTCAATTTTGCATGCAGGGTTATCTCGCCCGGTCGCGCCTTTTGCGCACGCCTAGCCCGCCTCACGGCTGGCGGTGGTGCCCCCCATCACCACATTAGGGTCACACACACCATAAGGGAGGACCTCAAAATATGGCTGACCTTCCTGGAAAGTTACAATGGGGTGTCCTTTTGGCAAGATTGGCTGCTGCCTAAGGAACAGCTACAGGTGCACTCCGATGCCTCTGGTCGCTTTGGCTTTGGTGTCTACTTCAGGGGTCACTGGTGTGCGCAGCCGTGGCCGACAGCTTGGCACGCGGAGGGCATTACACGCGATTTAACTTTTCTTGAGTTCTTCCCAATCCTAGTGGCTCTCCGGGTTTGGGGGCACCTCCTCAAGGACACCAGGGTGTGCTTCTGGTCGGACAACCAGGCGGTGGTAAGAATCATCGCGAAGCAATCTGCAAAATCCAACAGGGTAATTCGCGTGCTCCGCCTCTTCGTGCTGGAATGTCTGAAAGGTAACATCTCCTTTTCCGCGCGGTTCATCCCCGGCCTCAATAACGACATTGCAGATGCCCTGTCTCGCTTTCAGATGGAGCGTTTTCGCGACCTAGCACCCGAGGCCGATCAACTCCCAGAAGCCTTTCCGGAGGACCTCTGGGAACTTGGACGAGAGAAGTGACAGCAGGAGTACTGAGCGCCCTTGCACCATCAACATTGCAGTCCTACACCAGAGCATGGTCCCAATTCGAGGGGTTCAGAGATAAGTTTGGTTTACGACGCAGACGTGCTGCTAAGGAGCATGATGTTCTAAAATATTTGGTTCACCTAAAGCGTAGAGGCATGGCCCTTAAGACCATCAGCCTGCACAAGGCCGCTATCTCATACTTCAGCAACTGTTTTTGGTTCCCAGACCCCTGTAACACTTTCCACGTAAGGAAGCTTATTGCAGGGTGGCGTCGCTCCCACCCGCCCATTCCAGATAAGAGGAGGCCAGTAACCATTGAGATCCTCCAGACGATATGGGATGCGCTCCCCAGCATTTGCTGGTCCAACTATGAGGTTAGGCTCTTCAGGGCGGCCTTCTCCCTGGCCTTCTTTGGTGCGCTCCGTATCGGAGAGTGCGTTGGGGGCACACTGTCACCTCATCGCAGGGGCTTGTCTGTGGCTGATATCAACCTTGACAAGCACATGATACAGGTCAAAATCCGAAGCTCCAAAACCGATCAACTGGGCAGGGGTTCCACGCTAAGTCTAGCCTCCTCCCCACACACTGGACCATGCCCTGTCGCGGACACACGAAAATTCCTGAAGGTACGCCCTCCGGGACCAGGCCCCCTCCTCATTCATGCATCAGGCCGCCCCATGACCCGTTGCCAATTTGTCTCAATATTGCGTAAGGCCATACATGCCTGTGGAGGCGACCCGGCACAATTTTCCGGGCATTCTTTTCGCATTGGTGCAGCAACCACGGCAGCTGCGAGCGGCCTCCCGGCCGAACACATAAAAACAATGGGGCGCTGGCGTTCAGCTGCCTTCAAAGGCTACATTAGACACAACCAGCAGGCACTGACAGATACCATATAATCCTTTCTTTCAGACTCAACCCCCAAACATGTGTGGATCTTCGGCCACAGCATAGTGCATTGGGCGGCCATCCACGCCATTGCTGGTCCAGGCGGTGAACATCTGGGTCTGCAGCCAAAGATCTCCATTACCTGGTTCGGACAACGTGGAATGCGGTGGGATGCCCTGCTCCCTCGGTTGCGTCACGAACTTGCGTTCCGCCACCCGCCAAGCGCGGTTGTGCTCCACCTCGGCGAAAATGACTTGGTCGTGCAAAAAAGCATAATTCTGATCAAAACAGCGATCGCAGACCTGGAAAGCGTACACGCCACTCACCCCAGTATCACGATTTTCTGGTCCGAACTTTTACCACGCTTGCATTGGCGTGGCAACATCAAACCCACTAGACTCAATTACACTGTGGAAAAAATCAATAGGGCAGTGCGCTCTGCAACCACTCGCATGGGAGGTCGGGTCGTGAAACACCCCAACATTAAAGTTTACATGCAGGAGCTATTTCGGCCGGATGGCGTGCACCTATCGGACCTTGGCAATGAGCGTTGGCTAAGCGACATCAGGCATGGCCTGATGGACTGGTTGGAGGATGGCAAAGGCGTTTTTCAGATGTAGGTAGTCTTGGCGGCGAGACCGCAATCTTTGCGGTCTCGGGTGGCGGTATCAGGCCTTGGGCGGAATCCTTTTGTCCATCTTCCTCTTGCGGCGGCGATACCAGGGTTCCCCGTTAAAGGGGTTTTCTGAAGGGAGGCTTTGGCCGTACACCGAAAGGTCGTCATTGCTCTCTCCTGCGGCGGCGGCGTTACGGGGGCGGCCATCTCTGCTTGAACATATGTTCTCCAGAGCCGGCCCATCCCCCACACACACACTGGATAACCCTGATGCTCCCTAGGTCCCCGGCTGGGGACCAGGGAGGGAGAACGCCCAATGCCTGAGCCAAGGTCTACCCACATTTGAAATTTAATAAAGTTGTGGCCAATTTAATCCCATAGCACGTTGTCTTGAGTCGTTATTCCACATGACAGGGGGGCCGTGCAGGATCTGGGGACTCCGCCTGTCCGCGCAATGACCGCTCCCCACTTAAAACGGGGGGCGCCCTTTGCGCGGGCGCGTGCAGCCCCTAGATCTGGAGCGCCCCAACAGCATAGGCTTGGCTTTGCCTTCCCTCAGGTGGGATACCTGGAGGTCTCCGCCTACCTCAGTCAGTTGTCCAATCCCACCTGGGGGAAGCGTTGCCAAGGAGACCAGGCCAGGTAGGGGAGGGATTACCTGCCCACACAATAGAGGGAGGATCTTACCTAGGAATCCTCACTTGGCTCCAGAGCTTCTCCCACCCTACCCACCCTCAGTTAATGTCTTATTTTGCAGGTTAACTTTTCTTCACAGGTTTTGCAGGTTAACGTTTCTTCACAGGTATGCGGGCGCTGCTACGTTAAGGTCGCTGTTAAAGGGCCGGAAAGGAATTTCCCTGCATTGGCAGGTTTCGCCTTTCCCGTAGCAAAACGTCACAACTTTGGCGGTATCAGGCCTTGGGCGGAATCCTTTTGTCCATCTTCCTCTTGCGGCGGCGATACCAGGGTTCCCCGTTAAAGGGGTTTTCTGAAGGGAGGCTTTGGCCGTACACCGAAAGGTCGTCATTGCTCTCTCCTGCGGCGGCGGCGTTACGGGGGCGGCCATCTCTGCTTGAACATATGTTCTCCAGAGCCGGCCCATCCCCCACACACACACTGGATAACCCTGATGCTCCCTAGGTCCCCGGCTGGGGACCAGGGAGGGAGAACGCCCAATGCCTGAGCCAAGGTCTACCCACATTTGAAATTTAATAAAGTTGTGGCCAATTTAATCCCATAGCACGTTGTCTTGAGTCGTTATTCCACATGACAGGGGGGCCGTGCAGGATCTGGGGACTCCGCCTGTCCGCGCAAAAGAAAATTCCCTTTTTCAAGTCTATTTTCATAATCAACTGGACTTCCCCACGTCCTCCATCCCCTGCTTTCTTTGCAATAAAAATAAACAGCAAATTAATACCTTATTTTGTGTGTTTTTGTACTTTCATTTAGTTATATAATCTGTAATTAGTACTTTTCAAAATCATAACTTAATTTCCATCCTTTACCAATCTCAATACTGAAGCATATTTTTCCCAAAAGCTTAGCAAATTCTCAACATTCATATAACTTATAATGTTTTTGTAGATAGTCCTTAAATTTTTTCCAGTCCTCTTCCACTGCCTCTTCTCCCAGGTCTCGGATTCTGCCAGTCATTTCAGCTAATTCCATGTAGTCCATCAGCTGCGAATGCCATTCTTCCAGCGTGGGTAACTCCTGCGCCTTCCAGTGTTTGGCTAATAAGATTCTTGCTGCTGTAGTTGCATATAGAAAAAAAGTTCTATCTTTTTTTGACACTCTCTGGCCTACAATGCCCAGGAGGAAGGCCTCTGGTTTCTTATGAAAGGTGTACTTAAACACCTTTTTCAACTCATTGTAAATCATTTCCCAAAAGGCCTTCACCCTCGGGCATGTAGACCAGAGGTGAAAGAATGTTCCTTCAGCCTCCTTACATTTCCAACATTTATTGTCAGACAAATGATATATCTTTGCGAGTTTGACTGGGGTCATGTACCACCTGTATACCATTTTCATAATGTTTTCTTTTAAGGCACTGCATGCCGTGAATTTCATACCGGTGGTCCATAACCTTTC
This sequence comes from Podarcis liolepis, assembly GCF_965112155.1. Classification (NCBI taxonomy): domain Eukaryota; kingdom Metazoa; phylum Chordata; class Lepidosauria; order Squamata; family Lacertidae; genus Podarcis; species Podarcis liolepis. The sequence continues at coordinate 15,240,558 of NC_139573.1, forward strand.
CCAGTCTTCGGACATAATGTTGTACCCAACGTCTTGTGCCCATTTTATCATAGCTGATTTAACTGTCTCATCTTGAGTATTCCATTTAAGCAACAAGTTATACATTCTTGAAAGCACTTTCGTCTTAGGTTCAAGTAATTCTGTCTCTAGTTTTGATTTTTCCACCTGGAAACCAATTTTTTTTGTCCTTTTTAAAGATCTCTAAAATTTGGGCATAATGAAACCAGTCTCGCACCTTTCCTTTCAGTCTTTCAAAACTCTGCAACCTCCAGGTATCACCATCTTTTTCTATTATTTCGCAATATTTTACCCAGCCACTCTCCATGTTACGTAGTTTTATGGCCTTAGCCTCCGTCGGTGATAACCACCTCGGAGTCTTACTTTCAAGTAAGTCCTTATATTTAGTCCAGACAATAAATAAAGCTTTCCTGACAATATGGTTTTTAAACAATTTGTGAAACTTTATCTTGTCGTACCACAGGTATGCATGCCACCCAAAAGCATTGTTGAACCCTTCCAGATCTAGGACATCAGTGTTTTCTAACAAAAACCAATCCTTCATCCAGCAGAAGGATGCAGCTTCATAATACAATCTTAAATCCGGCAGGGCAAACCCCCCTCTTTCCTTTGCATCTGTTAGTATCTTAAATTTTATTCGGGGCTTTTTGCCCTGCCAGATAAATTTCGCAATGTCCCTCTGCCACTTTCCAAAACATTCCACTCTGTCCACGATCTGAAGGGTTTGAAACAAAAATAACATTCTTGGCAATACATTCATCTTAACTGCTGCAATTCTTCCCAACAAGGAAAGTTTCAATCTTGACCAAGTTTCTAAGTCCTTTTTAATTTCCGACCAGCATTTTTCATAATTATCCTTAAACAAATTCAAATTTCTCCCGGTCTTGGTTTTGCTCTCCTGGATGGTGCTGGAGACTGAAGCCTCCTGGGACTTCCAGTCCTTCAGACCAAAGGACTGATATCAAAGATTACTGCAACTATTTACTCAGGAAAAGAGCCTTGTATTACACAATGGCATGCATTTTCATTCATGTCTCTGACCAAAATCTAAAAAACATCTGCACTTCATAGGGTGCCCCAGTAACTGGTCCCAAGTCGAGCTCATCTCCCTTTCGAGTCACCAACTGTATAAAATATAAATTCAGCTACCACACTTTTGAGGGAATTGGAAAATTTCCCTTTCATGTGAGAACGGATACCCAATTGAATTTAGATTTTGAATGCCATTGTTGCACAAGCAGACTGCTGCTCAGGCAACAAATGTCCACTACCATCCTCTCTGACACTCAGCAGCCCCCTACACTTTCCCCCTCCTGCACTGCATCCCTCTCAAGAAACCTCTCAAGGTAGTCCCCCAATCTTCGAGGGCAGGTCTGGGCAAAAGCAAGGAGGAGGAGTTGGAGAAGTCCTTTTACATAAGCAAATATCTGTTTTCCAAGCAGTTATTGGTAGTATCCCTGGTTGCTTATTAAAACCCGGCCTCTTTCCTAACTCTTCCACCTTGTGACTCAGATAAGCAGACATGGAATATATATTTCTTATATACAGCTTTGTTCTTTCCCCCTTTTTTCCTCTGTATCACTCTATTTCTTTATAACTGAAATTATGTCAATAAAATATGAACATTTAAAATCCATGAAACCGTCTGTGACTTTCTGGTCCACTTCCATTTGTTTTTCTCACAGCACTACCAGTTCTCTGTTTTTCTCACTCACCACAATAATGTTTCCAAAATCCTTCCAAGTACCAGTTATTTAGATTTCAAGTTGAATTCGCTACTGTTACTAAAAAAATAGCAACCCAGATTTGAGCACCAGCAGAGGTATCAGGTCCTCCTGCTCCCTACTTGATGAAAGGTGTCTCCCTGGAAGACAAAACACTAACTTTTTAAAGAGATGTCTGTTCAGATTTTGAAAGCTGTACTATGTGGATTATAGACATGGCCTCCTCCCTTGATGTTTTGACCCTGTGGTTCTGCTCCAAAGCCCAATGTGGATCTGTATGAACATTTCATCCCCATTAATGTAGGGAGATACACCTGGCATCCTCTCTACTTTGCCCCAGACCTTTTCCCCTGGTTCCCAATCCTACCATTAGGGACTATGCAAAGGTGGTTTTTTGTGTGTGTGTTTTAAACACTCCTAGTAGGAAATGTCCAGGGCAACCCTGTGATAGGGAAGATGTCACAGGGATGCCACAAGACCGGCCAATGGAAATCTAGACTTTGCTAATGTGTAAACAAGCCTTACAGAACTACCGAAGGAAGGCAAGGATTGAGCCTAGTGTGGCTTCATTTGATGGGGCAGTGGTGGCTATGCCCCATGCAAATGATGAATGAGGAGGATGCGCCATCCAGTGTAAACTGGAGATAATGGTGGGACATTCAAGTGGGGTTCAGAAGTATTCACAGCTAGCTTATCTGAATCACAAGAGATAGAGCCAGGAAAGCAGAAAGGTATTAATTCACAATTGGGAAACATGGCCGCTGCAAGATGGGCTTTGCAGAAATGGCTTGTACCAGGGTGGACCTTGATGCCTGGTAAGTCCCTTCCAGCCTGTGGCCAATGGAAAGAAGATGAGATATGGACCAGAAGGCAGCCTAGCTGTTACCGGAATGCTTTCCCTATGCTAGAATCAACCTCTATAATGATTGGCATCAATTTTTTTAAAAAAATGTTGCTATGTTTTACCCACTATGGGTAACAAATAGTAAATACATTAATGTAGCAGACCGTACAACATTTGCTTTAATAGCATGTCGGCAACAATCTATGAATGAAAATATTACTGGCTGCCAGCGATAAACTAGGTTTTTCTGTGCTCTTACCTAAGTTCTACAGGTTACCTCGTTTTTAATTATGTATGGGCTGTAGCTAAATGAAAACATTAATTCTGAATTATGATTGCTGAATCATAAATGTAGAGAAGAAAACTTGATATAAACAAACTGTAGACTCCCCTACTCCCACACTGTCTTTTACACCAAATGAAGTGTTAACTCAATTTCAAACCTTAATGACCTTGCAGCTGGTTCTGTTCCGCAGTTTGTGATCTCATCACTTCAAGCACATGCCTGTTCTTTAGTCCAAATTAAGCTCTAATTAACAGGAGAACACCTGCTTCTTAATGGCGGCATTGGAGGGTTTTTGGCAGGTGAAGTGCTTTTGCACAATCTGTGAATGAAAATATTGCTTGGTTCCCCAGCAGTACATGAGGTTTTCTGCAGTCTTACCTAAGTTCTAAAAGTGGCCTTATTTTTAATTAAAGCCTGTAACCTCAGACATTTTGGCATCCAGTGTGGATGTAGCAAGATAAATGCTGGTGTCTGTTCAGGTCTTCAAGCTTGTTTCGTGAGTCATGTGAGTGTTCTGGGAAACCACTGACAGGAATTAGGTGCCAGTACAAAATGCAAATACAGTGGTACCTCGGGTTAAGTACTTAATTTGTTTCAGAGGTCCATTCTTAACATGAAACTGTTCTTAACCTGATGCACCACTTTAGCTAATGGGGCCTCCTGCTGCCACCGCGCCACTTGAACACGATTTCTGTTCTCATCCTTAAGCAAAGTTCTTAACCTGAAGCACTATTTCTGGGTTAGCAGAGTCTGTAACCTGAAGCATATGTTACCTGAAGGATATGTAACCCGACGTACCACTGTAGATTTCCTTCAGGTAAATATGGCTGCTGTTTTTTTATTGGTACACATCCTTGTTTTGGAACTCAGTGCATTGATTGGTAAATCCAAGCAAGAGTATTTCCAGATATAGAAGGAGCCTTTTCCTAACATGGAATCCAGCTCTTTTGACTGCTGCACCCTGGTTGACATGCGATTGCATGATTTGCATCAAATAGTGTAATGAATTCAGGCAGGCAAGCAAACCCCGACAAGAATTAATGAGTCTGGCAGTTATATGACATGTTTATTGACAATTAACATCCAGAGAGCGGCTCCGAGCCTGCCACTCTTAGCTATGAGTTGGTCACTTTGAGTCCCCGCCCCTTTCACAGCATAAGGGTGCCAAAGTCCAGTCCGTCCTCTCTTGTATTTCTGTTGCATTTTAACCCTTTCAGCTCTTTTGGTTTGGGAAGAAGGTGGGTGAACTCCCCCCCCCCGCTATCAAACGAAGAGCCCTCTAAACGCTGCCTCCTTCCTTGTTGCATAGCAACCCCCTCAGTGTCATCTATCTCCTCCTCCTCTACTGCTGCCTTCGAGCTTTCCAAGGGTGCTGCTCTATCTCAATCTGGGAACTCTTGATGAAGGGGTGCTGAACTAACCCACTCCTGCTCTGTCTGTGGCTGCAGTCCCTCATCTCCAGAGTCAGAGTCTTCCCAGGCATTCAGTTCAGTCACATCCCTGACAACTAGGGAGAAAAAGGACCTATGACTTCTGTAGGTGCTGAAATTTGGGGGTTTTAGTAGAGTAGCCGATACAAACAAACCAACCCAAAACAAACACACTAAGAATATGTTTGTGGGAGGGGAGGTTATAGGATTGTTGTTTTTATAATGTATTCCATAGTTTTCTTTTGTATTTTTGTTCAGTGACCTGCCCTGAGATCTGTGGATGAAGGGTGGTATATGAATTTAATGAATTAATCAACAATTAATAATTGTTAATAAAAATAGCAATGCTGGCAAAACAGAAAACTGATGGCTCATGGAAGTAAAGCTTACTCTCCCCAAAACATTTTAAAAGATGTGCTGGGAGCTATTAGGACCCCCCTTTTCCCCCTTTTGATGGGACCAAGGAAAATGGACTTTTGCAGAAAAGAAATATGTACTCCCACTCATATTTGCCCCTGTCCAGTCTGTGAGACTTTGTATACTTAAGCCAGAGTTTTCTGAACAAACAAGAATAAAACACACTGTCCTGTTTATGCAGGGAAAATAGTTATTTTAGCAAAGTCAGAAAGGCCTGTAAAATCACACATTGAGGAGAATAAGCCACAACATGCAAAAGCTAGGTAGAAACTAGTTAACATGAATGTAGCAAAAGGGATTTAAGGACTTGGCCAAGATGGTGGGCCCAGCTCAAGTGAAATCTTGATATTTCCCGGGGTTTCTGGACCCTGCCAGTTGCTGGGCCTAGATTATGAAAACAGCCTTTGCAGGAGCCATCCTGCGTCTTCTGGAATTCATCCTGCAATAAACTGTTGCATTGTGGAGTGCTCTCGTTTATTGATCTGGGCAATCAGTTGTTACATTCTCCTACTCCATTTTGCCCCCGTGCCAGTCTCAGGGAACGTCTTGAATTTTGCTTTTACATCTTAGGCTGTGGTTTTTCCCGCCTAAGATTTCTTTTTGTACATCTGTACATGTTGGAGTTTCATAAGGGATGTTGAGAAGTGCCCCTTGTTTCCCAATGAAGTAAGTTTATTGAATTCAGCAATAAATCAGAGCAATGCCCATAATCAAAGGACAGTGGAAACTTGGTTTTCGACCGTTTCAGAAGTCAAATGTTTCAGCTTTGGAATGCCGAAAACCCGGAAGTAAATGCTTCTGTTTTCAAATGCATCTTGGAATTGCCATTTGCACCTTGGTTTACAAATGTTTTGGAAGTCAAACTGTTTTCCGGAATGGATTACAGTCAAAAACTGAGGTTCCACTGTATTCCATGTCTGCTTATCTGAGTCACAAGGTGGAAGAGTTAGAAATGAGGCTGGATTTCAATAAGCAACCAGGGACATACATTGTACTCGGTTCTAGTTAGGATAAAAGGGTCTTATTGGAGTGAAATATAACAAATAAGCAAGACTTCTCAAATATAATATCAGTTGCTTCAGGCATCTCTTTAGAAAGTTATTCAGTTAAAAGGCATCTGAAAGACTAGTCAGGCTTTTCTTTTAAAAATGTGCTCGAAAACAGATTGATAGTCAATCAAAAAATGGTGGTTTTGGAAAAAGATGGTGTCTTCCTAAAAATGCTCAATAATTTGAGGGTGTCCTGCTGGTTTTTACTTTCTGAAATATGGCAATCCCATGTCAACCCAGAGTGCAGCAGTCAAAAGAGCTGAATTCCATGTTAGGAAAAGGCTCATTCTATATCTGGAACACTCACATGACTCACGAAACTAGCTCGAAGACCTGAACAGACACCAACATTTATCTTGCTACATCCACAGTGGATGCCAAGATGTCTGAGGTTACGGGCTTTAATTTCCAGAATTAATGTTTTTTTTTAGCTACAGCCCAGACTTAATTAAAAATAAGGCCACTTGTAGAACCTCTGCCAGTTGCCGAATCCCACCTGGGGAGACGTTGCCAAGGTGATCAGGCCAGGTAGGGGGAGGGACCACCCTGTCCACACAATAGGGGGAGGAGCTTACCTGGGAACCGTCAGTTGGCTCCAGAGCTTCTCCCACCCTATCCACCCTCAGTTAAACCTTCTTTTTGGGGTTAACCTTTTCTCCGCAGGTACGTGGGCGCTGCTACATCAAGGTCACTGTTGAATGGCAAGAAAAGAATTTCCCTGCCTTGGCAGGTTTTGCCTTTCCCGTAGCAAAACATCACAACGTTGGCAGTTTCAGGCCTTGGGAGGAATCCTTTAGTCTATCTTCCCTAGATAGGAGTGGGTGCGTAGCAGTGACCCACACTCCCTTCCTCTTTCAGACGGCGAACACAGGGTTCCCCGCCAAAGGGGTTGTTTGAGGCGAGGCATTAGCTGTATGCCTACAGGTTGTCCTTGCTCTCCCCTGTGACGGCGGCGTAACCGGGGGAGGGGGTGGGGTCTCTGCTTGAACATATGTTCTCTAGAGCCAGCCCATCCCCACACACTCTGGATAACCCTGATGTTCCTCAGATCCCCAGACTGGGAGGGATAACGGCCAATGCCTAAGCCAAAGTCTACCTTCATCTGAAACATAATAAAGTTGTGGCCAATTTTAATCCCATAGCTCGTTGTCTTGAGTCATTATTCCACTCGGGGGGCCGTCTGTGGTTTGGGGGACTCTGCCTGTCCACGCAAAAAACCCCAGCAATATTTTCATTCATAGATTGTGCAAAAGCACCCTGCCTGCCAAAAAACCCTCCAACGCTGCCATTAAGAAGCACATGTTCTCCTGTTAATTAGAGCTTAATTTGAAATAATGTACAAGGGTGTGCTGGAAATGTTGAGATCACAAACTTCGGTAGAGAACCTGCTGCAAGGTCATTAAGGTTTGAGCTTGAGTTCACACTTCATTCGGTGCAAAAAGACGGTGTGGGCAGAGGGGATCCTACAGTTTCTTAATATTAAGTTTTCTTCTCTATATTTAGGATTCAGCAATCCTCCTTTGAATGCTAGTTCAAATCTGATTTATACAATAGACGAGGGAAGAAATTGGTTTCCCAAAGAGCTTCACGGCTGAGTGGGGATTTGAACCCTGGTCTCTCAGTGCTAGGCAGGGGGTCAGAATCATAGCATTGAGTCCCATCCTCAGATCTCACTTTGGGTTAATCAGAGAAAACTCGGGATGAGGAAAGATCACGTTAGATTATTCCACCAACAAGAAACTTGATTGATTGATTGAAATCTCTACCCCCAGGGGGTTTGAACACGGAACTAGATTTCAGCTGTTTCATTGAAGGTTTCCGACACATGGCTTCTGTTTGCAGTTACTGTGCTGTTTTTTGGATACTGTATCTTTAAATTCCCATTTGTGTCTCTGTGGGAGCCTGGAGGCCTGGAAATAAATAGAAAGGAGAATGTAAACTCCCTTCTTTGGGAGACAAATGTTCCCCTTGAAAGTGTGTTGGGGTATTCAAACCCACATGAGACTCACACTTCCAAGTCAGCTTGGAAGTCAGCTTGGAAACCAAGAGAGAGAGAAATCTTCAAATGGCATCAATATAAAATCAACCCCAAGGTCAGAGGTGTCTCTGCAGGAGATATTTCCCTGACTGTTTGGCAGGGAGGCACAGGGCAGCCAATCAGAAGCCGTGCCTTGGTTTCCGAACATTTTGGAAGTCAAACGGAGTTGCGGAAGGGATTCTCTTTGACTTCTGATGTACCACTGTACTGAAGGAGATGGGCCAATATCTGACTGCAGCCTCCTTACTACCTCATGAGGGAATTAATATTCCAATTTGAGCAAGGTTGCCATAGCCCTTTTCACATTTTCCCTTGATTTTCCCTAGGAAGTGGGTTATATAATAAATCTGATGGAAAAAGGGAAAGCATGAAAATGCCCTGTTGAACTTAACACCGTTTCCTGTTTTTTCTGTGCAGAACAACCACCAAGAGCCACAGCGAGCCATGGCTGCCAAGGGGCCCTGTCCTTTATGGCTGCTCTTGGTTTTGCTCTCCTGGATGGTGCTGGGGACTGAAGCCTCCTGGGACTTCCAATCCTTCAAACCAAAGGACTGAAGTCAAAGATTACTGCAACTATTTACTCAGGAAAAGAGCCTTGTATTACACAATGGCACATATTTGCGTTCATGTCTCTGACCAAGATCTAAAAAACATTTGCACTTCACAGGGTGCCCCAGTAACTGGTCCCAAGTCGAGCTCATCTCCCGTTCGAGTCACCAACTGTATAAAATATAAATTCAGCTACCACACTTTTGAGGGAATTGGAAAATTTCCCTTTCATGTGAGAACAGATACCCAATTGAATTTAGATTTTGAATGTCATTGTTGCACAAGCAGACTTCTGCTCAGGCAACAAACCTCTGCTACCATCCTCTCCGAAACTCAGCAGCCCCCTACACTCCCCCTCCTGCACTGCATCCCTCTCAAGAAACCTCTCAAGGTAGTCCCCCAATCTTCCAGGACAGGTCTGGGCAAAGGAAAGAGGATTGCAAGAAGGAGGAGTTGAAAAAGTCCTTTTACATAAGCAAATATCTGTTTTACCTGCTCACAAGTTACCATTGAATTGCCACCAGGATTTCTTCCTTCTTGAGGGTGAAAAGGCCACTCTGATCACTTTGGGCCTCCACTTTGTCTCACCGCTCATCTCCTATCTCACTTTTCATCATATAAAAGTATGATCTCATTCCTTTTCTCATGATTCTTTCTGCTGTGGGATCAAGCAGTTATTTGTGTTATCCCTGGTTGCTTATTAAAACCCTGTCTCTTTTCTAATTCTTCCACCTTGTGACTCAGATAAGCAGACATGGAATATATATTTCTTATACACAACTTTCTTATTTCCCCCTTTTTTCTCTGTATCACTCTGTTTCTTTTAAAACTAAAAATATGTCAATAACATAGGAACATTAAAAATCCATGAAACTGTCTGTGACTTTCTGGTCCAATTTCATTTGTTTGTCTGGCAGGACTGAGAGTTCTGTGATTTTCTCACCTCACCAAAATAATGTTTCCAAACTTATTCCAAGTACCAGAATTTTAGATTTGAAATTGTATTGGCTACTCTACTAAAAACCCCAAATTTCAGCACCTGCAGAAGTCTCAGGTCCTCCTGCACGCTACTTGTCAGGGAAGTGGCTGAATAGAACACCTGGAAAGTGTCTGACTCTGGAGAGGAGGGACTGCATACACAGACAGAGCAGGAGTGGGTTAGTTCAGCCACCCTTCATCAAGAGTTCCCAGACTCAGATAGAGCAGCAGACTCGGAAAGCTCGCAGGCAGAGGGAGGGGAGGAGATGGGTGACATTGAGGGGGTTGCTATGGCAACTTCAGAAAACACCCCCCAAAGACATTATTTCACCCCCACAAAATCTCCAACAGATACATATTTTTTTCTAAAATGCATATGAAATACTAAGCACAGGAATTCGCATATCATGAGGACTGTCCCTTTTAAATGTAGATAAATGTACATTTTCTCCGTCTCTGTCCAGAGGAGGATAGAATCAAGAGACCCTCTTTTTCATCACCCTACTTCAAATCTGCTATTCCTGTATCCCCTCTCTATCGTTTAGGGTCAGAGGTGGAGCTCAGAATCATTCATTCAGTCCCATTCTCAGATATCGCTTCAGCAAGAAACTTACATGGTTTATATAAATATCCTATCGCTTGGCCTCATCTCTCTGACCCTCAACAATGGTCTAAGCTTCTTGTCTTATGTAGCATAATGCTAGAGGCATGGTGGGTAATTAATACAGTAGTCAACATCCGTAAGGTGGATGATGTTAATTATTTCACCGCCTGCACTTGAAATTTGTCCCGTTGTCAAAAGCATAATAATAGCCAAAATTCTACCCACTTATGAAGGGTGTGCACAAATGGAGTGGTCATGATCTATAAAATACATTGTGTGGATACTGTCCTCCATAGACTGTTGTTGCATGACAGTCACCACACCCTCGTTTTTCAAGTACTGACTGGCAAGTGTCAATATTCACACGGATATGTGATCATGACTATACAACATCCACCACAACATTTGCACATGAGAATTTGAAAGGATATACAGTGGTACCTCGGGTTAAGAACTTAATTCGTTCCAGAGGTCCATTCTTAACCTGAAACTGTTCTTAACCTGAGGGACCACTTTAGCTAAGGGGGCCTCCTGCTGCCACACCGCCACCTGTAACCTGAAGGAGTCTGTAACCCAAGGTACATTGCAACCTTATTTTGCTAATGCAAGTACGTAACGTTTTCAGGAAGGATAAAGCATTAGGAGAGATTTGTGAGGGTTCCAGTTCCATTTTGGCGCACAGAGTTGAAGATTACTTAATCATGTCCGTCAACTGTTTTAATTGAAAAGCCTTGTAGTACAACTTATGATTTGGGTGGTGGATACAGCTTTTTGTGGGAAAATGATTGCTTGTACATGAGAGCATGAGCAAAGTTCTTATTGTTACAGGGTGATCTCATAGCTAGAAGCATCCTTGGAGCATGAATAGCGCGTGAACAGCTCGTGCTGTCCCATATGATTGGCTAACGTAGCATGGCCTGATCGCTCGCATGGTCTAGTACCAAGGTCTTTATCTGCTGGCTAGAACAAATTGCTTGACTTGTATTTTTTGTATCTTTCTATTTCACACATTTCACACAATAAAAGCTGTGCTGCATTAGCCCTAGGAGCTGCCATATTTCCCTAGGAGCAGCCATAATTCGGAACCTATCTTGGTGTGAGACTGATTTTTCTCTGGATGCCGAGCTGCAACTCGACAATTGGTGCCCCGTGTGACTGCCTTCGGACTTCACGTTGTTTTTCATTATTCAGCACTCACCAACACGTCGTTCATCCACGTAGTGGATCCCTGGTGAGTGCTCCCGTGTGACTGCCTGTTTTTCATTATTCAGCACTCACCAACACGTCGTTCATCCACGTAGTGGATCCCTGGTGAGTGCTCCCGTGTGTACAACGTTCAGCTCTCACCTCGCCCCGCAAGGGCTGCAGACGCGTCGATCATCCACGTAGTGGATCCCCGGTGAGAGCTCCCGTGTGAATGTGATTCTGGACTACGTTACGGACTTATCAGCACTTATCTCCGCCCGGACCGGGCAAAAAGGCGCCTTCCTCATCCTCCTACGGATCCCTCGGTAAGTGCTCCCTGCTCTTTTTGCAACTCTTGCAATCATGGGAAAGTCTCTCTCTGCACCACAGAAAAATTTTTTTAAAGACCTTAAATTCCTTTTGGCCAGTAACAACCTTGCTGTTCGGAAAGCTGACCTTAAGTCCCTTATAAAAGCCCTGGACACTCACTGTCCGTGGTTCCCCCAGGACGGAAACTGGGAGTTAGACGATTGGAAAAAAATTGGACACTTCTTTCAAAATCATCCGCAGATTGATGTAAAGGTTTTGCATGCCTGGGGTAACGTCTACAAAGCTATGTCGTGCTTAACTCCTTCAAACATTCTTCTGGCTGCTGCAACAGCCCCCCCGGTTCCCGCTTTGCCTGCCTCAAACCTACCTCCTAAACCGCCGCCTCCTCCTGTCACTCCCCTGCATTCTTCAAATTCTGCAGCACCCCCTGCTCTTCCACCCCCTCCGCCCAAGGCATTTGGCACCGCTCCTACTACGCCTCTCCAAGAATCTCTCCGTGCCGCTGCCCCATTGTTGGGTTTTGATTGTACAAGCAATCATTTTCCCACATGTCCTCTTTTCTTGTTTATATTATTAGAGGAAAAGAGGGACCATTAGTCCAAATCGTACACTTCATTGCCTAAGCGTCTACACTTTGCAACATAAATTCCTCTTGTAACCCCTGTGGTGGGCCGTGGTCGGTACCACCATGCAGTGCATTGGGAAATCAAAGAGGGTATGCATTGAATGCAACAACACACCATAATAAAACCAGCAATACATGCAATTACAATCAATAATACTTTTCTTAACCATACTCCATTGGGTAACCAAGAAGACAACCACTCCCATGGATCAAAACCTTCAGGTGGATTCAAAGGATTATGGGCTATCATTTGTTCCATATGATCAATAGTAGCAGAGATATTGGTTGATTGATCAGTTATATACATGCAGCAATGAGAATAAATTAAGGCACAAATTCCACCTTTAGAAGCAAGGATCACATCTAAAGCATAATGATGTTGAAGAACTACGTTTCTTATTTCTGATATTTCTTTGTTAATCATTTTTAAAGCCAAAATGGTGGAATTAAACAAATTTTTTGTCCAATTTGCCAATTTATGCAAATCACGGTAATTCATGGCTGCACCTAAGGAAGGCAGAAGAGACCTAGAAATGGCTGTCCCTGTATATTGAGAAATAGGTGATTGTACTTCCCTTCTGTTACGCAAACGAACCTCTGGGAGCTTATCTATTTTATACACCAAGGGTACCACTATGCCTAACGTGCAGGTACCAGAAAAGGCAGAGGGGATTTCTTTGTAATCCATGTAAAATATCTGGAACAAGGTGGATCCCTTGCTGTAAAACCTCTGACAGTGGAAAAACAAGGCATTGTGCTGAAGAAGAAAAACCAGCCCCTATTGACACCCTGGCTTGATGTGGTACAAAGGGGACTGGCAGGTATAAGTCCTGAATTAAAAGGAGGCGAGGTAAAGCCGGAGGTGGGATGGCTGGAGAATGCACTGGATCCCCTATTGTTGAGCCTGGGCCCGGGGTGGGCCCGACTGCCGGTTTCCCGTCGGCTGATTTTGCTGGTTCTGCTGAGGCGTGGCGGAGCGACACTGATTGGCCCAGTGGAAACCTTTTTTGCAAATGGGGCATTTTTTGCTCGGACGACATTGCTCTGTATTAGATCTGCACTGTGCACGAAAATGGCCCACTTTGCCACATCCAAAGCAGGTTTTATCCTTTGCAGGATTGTTGGACACAGTGGAGGATAGAGCTGCGGCTAGCAAGCGAGCTTTATGCATCTCAGTCCCCACCGATTGGCAGGCTTTAAGCATATCTGCAATGGCTATATTGGGAGTTGCTACCAATGGCCGTAGAACTTGTTTACAGTCCTCGTTAGCATTATCAAAAGCAAGCTGGCGTACTATCACTTCCTGGGCTGCTACGTCCTGAACTTGCCGTTTAAGGGTGTTATACAAGCGATCGACAAATTGTCCATAGGGCTCTGTAGGACCTTGTCTGACACTCCCCCATCGGCCATCGCGCTCAGTTTTGTCATCAGGGACAGAGGCCAAAGCCTCTTGGGCAGCAGCCGTGGTGGCCTCCCAATATTGAGGATCGAGAGTTAGCTGTTGGGCAACAGTAAGAAAATTGCCTCCTCCCGTTAACCCATCGAGGACATCAGCTTGGGTTAACATGACGGGGGCTGGGGGTGGGGCGGCACCAGCAGCCAAAGCAGCCAAAGCAGCCTGATGATTAGCCAATGCAACATTATTAAGATTATTCCGAATCCCATCAACACGACGTTGGCAGGCCCAGTGCCAAGCTTGTATAAACAAAATCATTTGATGAGGCTGCATTACAGTGCGGGCCAACAGCTTAACATCCTCTGGTATCAAATTTTGTTGAAAAATAGTGCCAAACAAGCCCAGGGTGTAAGGAGATTGTAAACCATTGTCCTTGACAGAGGAATGTAGTTCCTTTATGAATCTCAAATCAAACTGTTCGTGCCGGGCTGGGCCTCCCCCTGGGGCGGCAGGAGCAATCACAGGGAAGAGATTAGGAGTATCAGAATCAAAAGGCAACAACGAAGCAGTGGTACAAAGAGTCTCTTCTTGGCATCCAGAGAAAAATCAGTCTCACACCAAGATAGGTTCCGAATTATGGCTGCTCCTAGGGAAATATGGCAGCTCCTAGGGCTAATGCAGCACAGCTTTTATTGTGTGAAATGTGTGAAATAGAAAGATACAAAAAATACAAGTCAAGCAATTTGTTCTAGCCAGCAGATAAAGACCTTGGTACTAGACCATGCGAGCGATCAGGCCATGCTACGTTAGCCAATCATATGGGACAGCACGAGCTGTTCACGCGCTATTCATGCTCCAAGGATGCTTCTAGCTATGAGATCACCCTGTAACAATAAGAACTTTGCTCATGCTCTCATGTACAAAAAATCAGTCTCACACCATGATAGGTTCCGAATTATGGCCGCTCCTAGGGCTAATGGCTTCTCCTTCGGCCATCTCGCTCATTCCTGTCATCTCGACAATTGGTGCCCCGTGTGAGTATCAATTTGCGTAACAGAAGGGAAGTACAATCACCTATTTCTCAATATACAGGGACAGCCATTTCTAGGTCTCTTCTGCCTTCCTTAGGTGCAGCCATGAATTACCGTGATTTGCATAAATTGGCAAATTGGACAAAAAATTTGTTTAATTCCACCATTTTGGCTTTAAAAATGATTAACAAAGAAATATCAGAAATAAGAAACGTAGTTCTTCAACATCATTATGCTTTAGATGTGATCCTTGCTTCTAAAGGTGGAATTTGTGCCTTAATTTATTCTCATTGCTGCATGTATATAACTGATCAATCAACCAATATCTCTGCTACTATTGATCATATGGAACAAATGATAGCCCATAATCCTTTGAATCCACCTGAAGGTTTTGATCCATGGGAGTGGTTGTCTTCTTGGTTACCCAATGGAGTATGGTTAAGAAAAGTATTATTGATTGTAATTGCATGTATTGCTGGTTTTATTATGGTGTGTTGTTGCATTCAATGCATACCCTCTTTGATTTCCCAATGCACTGCATGGTGGTACCGACCACGGCCCACCACAGGGGTTACAAGAGGAATTTATGTTGCAAAGTGTAGACGCTTAGGCAATGAAGTGTACGATTTGGACTAATGGTCCCTCTTTTCCTCTAATAATATAAACAAGAAAAGAGGACATGTGGGAAAATGATTGCTTGTACATGAGAGCATGAGCAAAGTTCTTATTGTTACAGGGTGATCTCATAGCTAGAAGCATCCTTGGAGCATGAATAGCGCGTGAACAGCTCGTGCTGTCCCATATGATTGGCTAACGTAGCATGGCCTGATCGCTCGCATGGTCTAGTACCAAGGTCTTTATCTGCTGGCTAGAACAAATTGCTTGACTTG
Organism: Podarcis liolepis; assembly: GCF_965112155.1. Taxonomy (NCBI): domain Eukaryota; kingdom Metazoa; phylum Chordata; class Lepidosauria; order Squamata; family Lacertidae; genus Podarcis; species Podarcis liolepis. The sequence goes on from NC_139573.1 coordinate 15,255,952, forward strand.
TATTTTTTGTATCTTTCTATTTCACACATTTCACACAATAAAAGCTGTGCTGCATTAGCCCTAGGAGCTGCCATATTTCCCTAGGAGCAGCCATAATTCGGAACCTATCTTGGTGTGAGACTGATTTTTCTCTGGATGCCGAGCTGCAACTCGACAGCTTTTACCTCTAGAAATAATATTTTAATACAATAATAATGCTTAAGAATACAGTTTAAAAAACAAAAAACACATACTGAAAATAAGAACCAAAAATAAATGAATAATCAATAATCCCCCATCCCATGGGCTGGGCCTGGAAATGAGTGCAGTTGGGCTTGGTGTAATATGACCGAAGAATCTTGCCCTGGCCACCGAGTTCTGCACTAACTGAAGTTCCTCAATTGTCTTCAGAGCTCTGAGTAGAACACCTGACAGTAATCTTACCTAGAGGTTCCCAGAGCATAGACAATAGTAGTTAGGCTGTCTATGTCCAGATAGTCATAGAGCTAGGCCATCAGCTGAAGTCGATGGAAGGTACTCTGTGCCACTGATGCCACCTTAGTCTCAAAGGACAGCAAAGCATCCAGACGTACCCCTAAGTAGAAGATATCTGCCTCTTGGGTCTTCCAGTTAGTCTTTACTAACAAGGGGGAACATTCATGCTGTAAGCACTGTATCCACTGTAGAGAATCAGGATTAGCCCTGATCAATATGGGTGGATGAACACTTTCCCATGCATTGCATGATGTAATATGCCTGTCTGGAGTGAGTAAAAATATTCATGTGAGAATATAGACATCAGCTGTACCATCAACCTGTTGGGTACAGAATGCGTCCTACCAGAACATTCAAGCTCAATTAAATTAGACCTTCATGTTTTTCTACTAATGATCCTTCATTTTCATCTCCTATTGAGGGGAAAATAGGCTTCCAGCCTTTGTCCCAGAACATCCAGTAACAATTTTCCACGTATCATCATCCACCATAGCTGAATTCTCTCTATATAAGGTGTCTCTTCCTGGAGGATGCTCAGAGGCGCATAAGAGTGAAAGAAGATATTTCGATCCACTCTTTGGGAGACCAATTTCTATTACACTAGGTAAGAAAAAGGCCTCGACATGCTCATCTATGAAGCTTTGCTCATTGTTTTGTTCAGGAGTGGGAAAGGTGGCCTAGAAGGCACACTGCAGGCAGGTTTTAAATCAGCCAGCTTTTGAATAGCTAAACTTTGTCTGTCATTTCTTTTCTTCCATACTTGATTTCAATTTCCCCCTCTCTTTGATAGAATAAAGCTTTTCCATGTTTAACAAAACTTTTCTCCTTGTATTCCCCCCCCCCCAGAATTTTATTTCTGTATGCATATATTCATTTTTGTGAATAAATATTTAACCTCTGTGTGACTCCTTCTCCTAAGTATTAATCATGGCAGCCCTATTCTTTACCTGCATTTCACTGGCAGCCAATCATCTTTGAGCACAAGCTCTCTGACAGTAGATGTGGTGGCTGAGCCATGCTGAAATTTAGGTTACAATGCTTTCTCCAGAATTTCAATATTGCTATGTGCAGGAATTGTTTAATTTTTGGAGAAAGATTAAGTCATGTAAGTACCACCACCCCTGTACAAGGAAGCCCAGTATGCTCATATACAAATGTACATTTTGAGAAGGTATGAACAGCAGAACGTAGGAAGTAAAGCTCTACGTACAGGGAAATGAAGCTTCATTGGAAAAAGCTACATTCCTAGATTTAGGATAATTTTACAGTCATGAAAGGTGCCCATTTCAAAGGTGTTTACACATTTTTTATCTAGAAATCTAGAAAGTAGATGCCAAGTCATCATTGGGATGTCTCAAAGAGAAAGCAGGGTCTGACTTGAATAAATTTTATGAATTTCTTAGTTCGTCTGTTTGACTTTAAGGATGGGCACAGAGGTCTGTCTTTTTCTTCTTCACTCATCCCTTTGTCCTTTTGTATCAGTACAATCTTCAGCCAGCGAGTAGGGACTACCTTTTATCAGTTGGTTGTACTTATCCTGCCCTGGGAGTCAAACACTCTTCCTTCTTTCTGGCAATAAAAATACATTGGCAATAATCAATAAATTGCTATTATTTCATGACAACCTGAATTAGCTCCCTGAGGAGGCCACCACACTCTGACTAAGGTTAACAGTTTGGCACTTAGGGAATCTCAGTATGCTAATTTGGGGAACTCTCGCCTGTTTATTTCTGCTGTGGTGACATGAAGAATAATGGTGTCATTCATTGTCTTTGCAGAGGCTAATTTTTGTGTGATTTTTGAGGTGCTTATTAGTCTCTGAAACTTAGTTTTATTCATTTCTTCAATCTGCCTGTCAACTAAACTATAGTTTCATAGTTGTAATGGGGTGGAGGAAGAGATGGGAATGGGGAAGGGCCACAACTCAATACTAGACAATAAAGGCGTACCTTGGATCCCAACGCCTTGCGAGTCAAACACTTTGGCTCCTGAATGCTGTAAACCTGGAATTGAGTGTTTCGGTTTTCGAACGTTCTTTGGAACCAAAACGTTTGATGCAACTTCCCACCTTCTGATTGGCTGCAGGAGCTTCCCGCAACCAATCAGAAGCTGTGCCTTGGATTCTGAACATTTTGGAAGTCAAACAGAGTTCAAGAAGGAATTCTGTTTGACTTCTTAGGTACCACAGTACTGAAGTAGATGGGGCAGTGTCTGACGGCAGCATTAGACAGCCTCATAACTAGCTAATGAGGGAATTAGGATTACAATTTGAGCAAGGTGGTCATGGCCCTTTTCACATTTTCACTTCATATTTCCTGGGAAGTTTGTTATAAAATAAATCTGATGGGAAAAGGGAAAGCATGAAAATGCTCTGTTGAACTTTACACCGTTTCCTGTTTTTTCTGCACAGAACAACCACCAAGAGCCACAGTGAGCCATGGCTGCCAAGGGGCCCTGTCCTTTATGGCTGCTCTTGGTTTTGCTCTCCTGGATGGTGCTGGGGACTGAAGCCTCCTGGGACTTCCAATCCTTCAAACACGAGTATGTCGATTACCCGAAGACTGAAGTCGAAGATTACTGCGACTATTTAAGAAGCAATAGAAATCTGACATACGGAAGAACACACACTTTCATTCATCTCTCAGACAAGGATCTTAAGAAAATCTGCACTTTTTATGGCAAACCAATAACTGGTCCCATGTCGAAAACTTATGTTCCAATCACCTTTTGTTATAGATTTGATGTCATCTACTACGCTACTGAATATGCTGGGAAAATTTCCCTTTCATGTAAGAACGGAATCCCAATTAAATTAAGATATGGAATGCCATCGTTTCCCAAGCAGACTTCTGCTCAGGCAACAAACCTCCGCTACCATCCTCTCTGACACTCAGCAACCCCCGACACTTTCCCCCTCCTGCACTCCATCCTTCTCAAGAAACCTCTCAAAGTAGTCCCCCAATCTTCCAGGGCAGGTCTGAGCAAAGGCAAGAGGATTGCATGAAGGAGGAGTTGAAGAATCCTTTTACATAAGCAAATATCTGTTTTACCTGCTCACAGTCACCATTAGATTGCCACCAGGATTGGTTCCTTCTTGAGGGTAAAAAGGCCACTCTGATCACTTTGGGCCTCCACTTTGTCCCACCGCTCATCTCCTACCTTGCTTTTCATCATATAAAAGTATGACTTTGCATGATATAAGTGAGATCTCATTCCTTTTCTCATGATTCTTGCTGCTGTGGGAATCAAGTAGTTATTTGTGGTATCCCTGGTTGCTTATTAAAACCCGGCCTCTTTTCTCACTCTTCCACCTTGTGACTCAGATAAGGAGACATGGAATATATCTTTCTTATATACAGCTTTGTTCTTTCCCCCTATTTTCCTCTGTATCACTCTATTTCTTTATAACTGAAATTATGTCAATAAAATATGAACATTAAAAATCCATGAAACTGTCTGTGGCTTTCTGGTCCACTTCCATTTGTCCTTCTCACAGCACTGCCAGTTATGTGCTTTTCTCACTCACCAAAATAATGTTTCCAAATTCCTTCCAAGTACCAGAACTTTAGATTTCAAGTTGAATTCGCTACCGTTACTAAAAAAATAACAACCCAGATTTGAGCACCAGCAGAAGTATCAGGTCCTCCTGCTCCCTACTTGATGAAAGGTGTCTCCCTGGAAGACAAAACACTAACTTTTTAAAGAGATGTCTGTTCAGATTTTGAAAGCTGTACTATGTGGATTATAGACATGGCCTCCTCTCTTGATGTTTTGACCCTGTGGTTCAGCTCCAAAGCTCAATGTGGATCTGTATGAACATCTCATCCCCTTTAATGTAGGGTCCCAATCCTACCATTAGGGACTATGCACAGGTATTTTGTGTGTGTGTTTTAAACACTGCTAGTAGGAAATGTCCAGGGCAACCCTGAGATAGGGATGATGTCACGGGGATGCCACAAGACCGGCCAATGGAAATCTAGACTTTGCTCCTGTGTGAACAAGCCTTACAAAACTACAGAAGAAAGGCAGGGACTGAGCCTAGTGTGGCTTCATTTGATGGGGGGTTGGTGGCTATGCCCCATGCAAATGATGAATGAGGAGGATGTGCCATCCAGTGTAAGCTGGAGATAATGGTGGGACATTCAAGTGGGGTTCAGAAGTATTCACAGCTAGCTTATCTGAATCACAAGAGAGAGGGCCAGGAAAACAGAAAGGTATTAATTCACAACTGGGAAACATGGCCGCTGTAAGATGGGCTTTGTGGTAATGGCTTATACCAGGGTGGACCTTGATGCCTGGTAACTCCCTTCCAGACTGTGGCCAATGGGAAGAAGATGAGATATTGACCAGAAGGCAGCCTACCTGTTACCGGAATGCTTTCCCTATGCCAGAATCAACCTCTATAATGACTGGCATCAATAAAAAATAAAATAAATGTTGCTATGTTTTACCCACTATGGGTCACACATAGTAAGCACATTAATGTATCAGACCGTAACAACAACTTTTGATTTAATAGCATATCGGCAACAATCTATGAATGAAAATATTACTGGCTGCCAGCCCATAAACTAGGTTTTTCTGCGGTCTTACCTAAGTTCTACAAGTTGCCTCATTTTTTATGATATATGGGCTGGAGCTAAATTTAAACATTAATTCTGAATTATGATTGCTGAATCATAAATGTAGAGAAGAAAACTTGATATAAAGAAACTGTAGTCTCCCCTACTCCCACACCGTCTTTTGCACCAAATGAAGTGTTAACTCAAGTTCAAACCTTAATGACCTTGCAGCTGGTTCTGTTCCGCAGTTTGTGATCTCATCACTTCCAGCACATTAATCCAAATTAAGCTCTAATTAACAGGAGAATATGTGCTTCTTAATGGCGGCGTTGGTGGGTTTTTGGCAGGCAAAGTGCTTTTCCACAATCCGTGAATGAAAATATTGCTTGGTTCCCGTGCAGAACACGAGGTTTTCTGCTGTCTTACCTAAGTTCTACAAGTGGCCTTATTTTTAATTAAGTATGGGCTAAACAAAAGCATTAATTCTGAAAATTAAAGCCTGTAACCTCAGACATTTTGGCATCCAATGTGGATGTAGCAAGATAAATGTTGGTGTCTGTTCAGGTCTTCAAGCTTGTTTCGTGAGTAATGGGAGTGTTCTGGGAAACCACTGACAGGAATTAGCTGCCAGTACAAAATGCAAATAAAGTGGTACCTCGGGTTAAGTACTTAATTTGTTTCAGAGGTCCGTTCTTAACCTGAAACTGTTCTTAACCTGAAGCACCACTTTAGCTAATGGGGCCTTCTGCTGCCGCCGCGGCACCGGAACACGATTTCTGTTCTAATCCTTAAGCTACCGTATTTTTCGCTCTATAACACGCACCTGACCATAACACGCACGTAGTTTTTAGAGGAGGAAAACAAGAAAAAAATATTCTAAACAAAACAGTGGATGTATGATTTTTGTGGTTCATGCTGTGGCCACAGACATGTGATCTGACGGTGAGTTTGGGGTAGCCCAATGCAAAAATCCTGAGGATCCATGTGGGTCCATGCTTTGTAACCACGTTTTAAGTGGGGAGGGAAGGAAAAGCACTCAAGGGACAAGGAGCACACGTGGGGAGGGGGTGTGGAGAAGGATGCTGCTAATAATGCAGGAGAGGCTCCTCTCCGGCTTTGCTCCTTTAGAACAAGCAGGCTCTGCATCTCTCCCTCCTCCCCAGCAAGGAAACCACGATAGTAACCACTCTGAGACAAATCAAGAAAAAGTGCGACCAACACTCTCCCCCAACAAGCACAGTGAGGTCAAAACACACACACAGAGAGAGAGAGAACTGGCCCTAAAGTTGCAGGGCGCTGGAAGTCGCAGGGGCGCTGGGGGAGTGAATGGGAAGCCAGAGAAGGAGAACGATCCCTCACACACACACAGACACACAGAGTGTCAATTCTAAAGTCACAGGGAGAGTGAAGGGGAAGCAGAGAAGGAGAACGATCTCTCTCACACACAGAGAGAGACACAGAGTGTGGATTCTAAAGTCGCAGGGGCGCAGAGAGAGTGAAGGGGAAGCAGAGAAGGAGAACGATCTCTCTCTCACATACAGAGAGACACAGAGTGTGGATTCTAAAGTCGCAGGGGCACAGGGAGAGTGAAGGGGAAGCAGAGAAGGAGAATGATCTCTCTCACACACACAGAGACACAGAGTGTGGATTCTAAATTCGCAGGGGCGCAGGGAGAGTGAAGGGGAAGCAGAGAAGGAGAACGATCTCTCTCACACACAGAGAGACACAGAGTGTGGATTCTAAAGTCGCAGGGGCGCAGGGAGAGTGAAGGGGAAGCAGAGAAGGAGAATGATCTCTCTCACACACAGAGAGAGACACAGAGTGTGGATTCTAAAGTCGCAGGGGCGCAGAGAGAGTGAAGGGGAAGCAGAGAAGGAGAACGATCTCTCTCTCACACACAGAGAGACACAGAGTGTGGATTCTAAAGTCGCAGGGGCGCAGGGAGAGTGAAGGGGAAGCAGAGAAGGAGAACGATCTCTCTCACACACAGAGAGACACAGAGTGTGGATTCTAAAGTCGCAGGGGCGCAGGGAGAGTGAAGAGGAAGCAGAGAAGGAGAATGATCTCTCTCACACACAGAGAGACACAGAGTGTGGATTCTAAAGTCGCAGGGGCGCAGGGAGAGTGAAGGGGAAGCAGAGAAGGAGAACGATCTCTCTCACACACACAGAGACACAGAGTGTGGATTCTAAAGTCGCAGGGAGAGTGAAGGGGAAGCAGAGAAGGAGAAGGAGAACGATCTCTCTCACACACAGACACACAGAGTGTCGATTCTAAAGTCGCAGGGGCGCAGGGAGAGTGAAGGGGAAGCAGGAGGAGGAGAACGATAGCTCAAGCACACACACACACAGCCCCTACAGTGGCTAATCCAAAATCGGACAGCAAAAAACTGCAGGCAGGGACAGAGAGCAGGGGTTGTTTTAAAGCAGCCAACTCCCGCTCTGCTTCTCTCCCTCCTTCCCGGCTCCGCTAGCTGACAGGAGCCGCTTACACCCGCTTTGCTGTTTCAAAGCGAGCCATGGACTGCTCACGACTGCAGCAGATTCCCCCGCCATCTGTAGGCATTCGCTCCATAACACGCACAGACATTTCCCCTTACTTTCTAGGAGGAAAAATCTGCGTGTTATGGAGCGAAATTTACGGTAAGTTCTTAACCTGAAGCACTATTTCTGGGTTAGCAGAGTCTGTAACCTGAAGCGTATGTAACCTGAAGCATATGTAACCCGAGGTATCACTGTAGATTCCCTTCAGGTAAATATGACTGCTGTTTTTTAATTGCTACACATCCATGTTTTGGAACTTAGTGCATTGATTGGTAAATCCAAGCACGAGTATTTCCAGATATAGAAGGAGCCTTTTCTTAACATGGAATCCAGCTCTTTTGACTGCTGCACCCTGGGTTGACATGCGATTGCATGATTTGCATCAAATAGTGTAATGATCTCAGGCAGGCAAGCAAACCCCGATAAGAATTAATGAGTCTGGCAGTTATAAGACATGTTTATTCACAATTAACATCCAGAGAGCAGCTCGAAGCCTGCCACTCTTAGCTACAAGTTGGTCACTTTGAGTCCCCGCTCCTTTCACAGCATGAAGGGCGCCAAATTCAGTCTGTCCTCTCTTGTATTTCTGTTGCATTTTAACCCTTTCATCTCATTTGGTTCAGGGACAAGGTGAGTAAACTCCCACCCCATACCATGAAACAAAGAGCCCTTTAAATGCTGCCTCCTTCCTGGTTGCATAGCAACCTCCTCAGTGTCATCTATCTCCTCCTCTACTGCTTCCTTCGAGCTTTCCAAGTGTGCTGCTCTATCTCAATCTGGGAACTCTTGATGAAGGGGTGCTGAACTAACCCACTCCTGCTCTGTCTGTGGCTGCAGTCCCTCATCTCCAGAGTCAGAGTCTTCCCAGGCATTCAGTTCAGTCACATCCCTGACAACTAGGGAGAAAAAGGACCTGAGATTTCTGTAGGTTCTGAAATTTGGGGGTTTTAGTAGAGTAGCCAATACAACTTGAAATCTAAAATTCTGGTTCCCAAACTGTTTGGGAACAGCAATTCCCTGTAAATTGCCCTCTGTCGATCCATGTTAACTCTCTTAATTGTAATAGCCTTGATAAGAAATAGCCATAAAGGTGTTTTCCTTTCCAGCAGATTTTTACATTTCTCCCAAGCTCTATACAGTTTCTTCCTAAGAATATGGTTCATAAAACTTTTATAAATTTACACCTTCCCATACTAAAGACATGCATTCCTGCCCAATTTTAAGTCTAGGATATATGCATTATCCATATACAGTGGTGCCCCGTAAGACAAATGCCTCGCAAGACGGAAAACTCGCTAGACGAAAGAGTTTTCGGTTTTGGAGGTGCTTCGCAAAACGAATTTCCTATGGGCTTGCTTCGCAAGACGACAATGTCTTGCGAGTTCCTGCTGTTTTTCCCCCCTTTCCCCCCTTTTTCTAAGCCGCTAAGCCGCTTATCAGCTGATCCGATCAGCAGATAAGCCGCTAAAAGCTGCTAATAGCGCTAATAGCGCTAATCCGCTAATCCGTCAATGGGCTTGCATCGCAAGACGAAAAAACCGCTAGACGAAGAGAATCACAGAACGGATTCTTTTCGTCTTGCGAGGCATCACTGTATATATAATTTTGCATAATATAATCAATTACACCTTTTGTCATTCTTTACAATACATACTGTATATATATGTCTATATCTATCTATCTATCTATCTATCTATCTATCTATCTATCTACTTTCCTTACTTATACTGTTGTACTGTATTTCTCCCTTTGTGACTTCCCTCCACCTGTGCTCAGCTTCCAATGTTTTCCATTCCTTTAATATTGTGTTAAAGAAGTTAAATACATATTCTCTATTAGTCACTTTTCAACCTAATAGCTGCTCTCATTTTGGCCAATTCTAGAATTCACAAAGCTTATTTTGCCACTCTGCTACTGAGGGGACAGCATTCCCTTTCCAATTCCTAGCTATCACTACTCTGACTGCAGCTGTGGCCCATAAGAACACTTTTTTCTTATCACCTGGATGTCTCTTGAAACTATACCTAATAGAAATGCTTCAAGCTTTTTGTCAAAAGATGTTTCATTTTTTTATTTTTTAAAATTTCTTTTTTATTAATTTTCATTTGAAAAACCAAAAGTAAACAAACAAACATCAAAAGTGCCGACTTCCGGGACAGTGCCATTGGCAATGGTGGAGTTCCTCTGACAGAGAGGAACCCGCTCTGTGAAAATCGGGTCTTGCCGCCGCGGCGAAGGCGGAGACCCTTTAAAAATCCCAGGCGGAGGAAGCCTGGGAACGTGGGATTCAGCTGACACCAGGAGCACCTCCCCTACTCGCAGGGAAACCCTTTTTGGGGGGTCCGAAGTGACGTGGGATGAGTGGCACAGTGTTTTGAATCAACCGCTACTTTTACGGAGTGAAGCCGCACAGCCGTTGCCAGAGAGCGCTGACCTTTTCCTGTGGACTCTAAACAAGTACCCGTGAGTAGAACGGAAAATTGGATTAAGTCATAGGCACAGACTCCATGGGGCCTGAGGGGGCCCGAGCCCCCTCAAAAATTCGTTTGGGGGGGCTCCGCCCCCCAATAATCTTGGGCACCGCTCCAGCAGAGCGCCACCGCCGCCCCTCCCCCAGCCCAAAATGCACAGGGTCGGGCTGCATGCCTCCTGCCCTCCCTCCCGAGCAAAAGCTCCACCCAATTTCCTTCAGAGCTGATTAATAGGCGCAGCACGCTCTCCCCTATTCGCTCACGAGGAGGCGGCGCCACTTTATCTGCATATTCATGAGCTTATTTATTATTCATGAGCTTTCGCGGGCTCCCCCAATGTTTTTTATAAGTCGGCGCCCCTGGATTAAGTAATAAGAAATATTTTAATTTGGCACTGAAACGAGAAGGTTCTAAACAGGAAGTCCGCCTCCCGTTTTTTGTAAATAGATGGAAGCAAAAACTTCATAAGCTAAAGTCTGGAAAGTCGTACATAAAGTTCTAAATTTCCTTCATTCATCACCACCAAAACACCTCTTGGAAGCAGGAGAAAAGAGGGGGATTTTTGACTGTTTAAGCATGCAGGAGAGAGAGTAAAGAAAGAAAAATTTTCCACCGTCTCAAACCTGGGAACGGGGTGTCAGAGACAGAAATTTATGGGGAAAGTTCATCGACTGTGAATGGAACGTCACAGATAGTAAAAAATAAAAAAAGAGAAATATATTGATTCCAATGTTGCTTCTTGCAATCAAAAGAAACAAAGTATTTGAAAAGTGAAAGTAATTTTTCCTTGTTGGTCCTGTAAGATAAGGTTAAAATAGATTAAGGTAATTAAAATGACAGAATATTGTGAAAGATGGAAAGAATTTGCTGAGATAATTAACAACTAGAATTCAAAAAAGGGAGGTGTGAGGAAGTCGTTGAAATAAGTTAATGAAAGTTAAGGATTTGGGAATATTAGACTTGTTTTTTAATTGTTTGTTTATTCTTGTTTTTTGATTTAGATGTATTGTGTGTTTTGTTATATTTTTTTTTTTACTGGTTTTTATTGATCTGTATTGTTTAATTGTTGTTTGTGTACTTCTTTCTCTCTTTTTCTTTTTCTCTTGTCTTTTCTTTCTTCTTTCTTTGTAACTTTAAATTTCTCAATAAACATCATTTTTTTTTATAAAAAAAACATCAAAAGTGCCCAAACATCAAAAAACAACAAAAAATAACATAAATTTCCATTTCAATCCTACATCATCTTACTCCCCGCCCTGAATTCTACAAGGCCAACCCTGAATCTGAGAAGGAAGTTGACAACCAGGGAAACCCCCTGGGCTGGCTGTTAGGTAAGAAAGGAGGCAGGTGATGGCTGACTGGGGTTAGGTTGCATTTGTTGGGGCAGTGCTCCTTTGATTCTAAAGGACAAGCCTCCACTGGTTCTGGTTTCTCCTAGCACCGTCAGGGACTAATCTGATTGGTGTCCTGAGAATTCCCTTTGGACCTTGGAGAATAGTCAAATAGAATGGGGTCCTGCAAGCTGGCCGTGTGCCATAGGCCAGAAGCAGTGGCCCCCCTAGAATAAAAGGCCAGGCAAAGCATTGATAGGGTGTCATCTGGAGCTGCAGGCAGACAGAGAGGAGCAAGAGATAAGACTGGAGGCTAAATAAAGGAAACTGCAAGTTAATGGGTTTGATTGTCGTTGCACAAGAGCGTAACAGTTATTGAAAGTTGACAGCAACAGTGGATCTATTTCAGTTTATGAGAGCTGGGAGTAACAATCTACACGGAATTAACACTGCAAACTTTAAGCACATTATACATAAATGAATCTTGGGTACGACTGCCATATCCAGAAACAAAAGTTGTTGGCATTTTTTACAAATTAAGTTTTTGAGCTGTTTTTAAGGAAATTCACCTAAATCAACATTTCTGACATGGGTTGTCATGTGTCCAGATTTTCCTGGACATTTCAGCAAATTCCACTCAGACACAGGCCAAATCCCAGCTGTGTCCGGGAAATTCCAGACGTATGGCGACCCTAATCTTGGGTAAAGGAAAATGTGAGAGAACATTACATGCTTGTAGGGCTTTTGAGAACTCCCTGGAACTCAGTCCTGGCACCTCTCATGAGGGCACCATTGCCATTTAAAGAGAAGAAAAAGAAGAGGGGTTCATGATGAGTTCTGGCACCTCTTTTTCTAGAAAAATAGCCTTCATGCTTGGGAAACATAAGTAGAATGTAAAACATGTTGTTGCTTGCCAAGGCCCCCATTATTCTCCACCTAATGGACAATAAACACACGGACACTAGTGTTTTGGTTTATGGGTTCCAGTAGGCCACAACTTTATTGGTTACAGATGTCAGTGGTTTGGCTTAGGCATTGGGTGAAGCCAGGCTATATCTTGACTCCTGCCTGTCCGCTGGGAGTCCATCTAAGGGTAAACCACCATTAGGGGGCGCCCTATGACTTACATCAACTAGGGACACCCCGAGGGGTCCCCGTTGGGGTTGTGACATGGCCCTAGCCCACATCCCAGCTCTGGACAGAATTCACAACCCGGGATCCCTTTAACAGGATACCCTTACTGAGGAGGGGCAGGCAGAGGCTACAACCTCCCCTCCATACAAACAAAGGCTAACCGCCACTCGAGGCCAAAGGGCTTGCCACCAACACCCTCACACCTGCAACCAATCCCTGACGCACTGTGAAGTGTCATTCAACAGGGTATCACTGCCCACATCGGAAAGGTGTACCCCATTATTGCAAGACAAGACTTCCTTGTTGAAGGGGAAGGCAGGTGATTGCTTTCTTTCTGGCTCTATTAATGGCCAGAAAGGAAAGCTAAGACCAGGCCTCCCCAAACTTGGCCCTCCGTATGTTTAGGGACTACAATTCCCATCATCCCAGACCACTGGTCCTGTTAGCTAGGTATGATGGGAGTTGTAGTCCCAAAACATCTGGAGGGCCGGGTTTGGGGATGCCTGGCTTAGACCATTGTTTAAGCTTTGTTTAAGCTGCCAAGCGGGAAAGGTGAGCAGACTTATTATAAGGGGAATACTTTTTTTAAAGAGGGGTGAACATACAGCATTAAACCACTAGATGAGGGAGCTGTTGTGTGTCCGAATTGCAACATTCAAAAGTGACTCCGATTTAGGTCTCATAAATGCTACTAGGCAAGGGGGAATTAGTTAAACTGTATGTTTCAAAGTTCCATTTATCGAAAAGGCTATGTGAAAAAATTGATGACTGCAGGCAAATTTAGTAAAAGTTTTCATGCCTACATATTAGAGTGAATATACCTTCCCCCCCACAATCACCAGCCCCCAGAGATTTAACTTCCATGGACACTGAGGTGGGAGCACCCAATCCTGAATATGGCAACTTCAGAAAACACCCCCCAAAGGCATTACTTCCCCCCCACAAAATCTCCAACAGATACATTTTTTTTCTAAAATGCAAATGAAATACTAAGCACAGGAATTTGAATATCATGAGGACTGTTCCTTGTAAATGTCGAAAGATGTACATTTTCTCTGTCTCTGGCCAGAGGAGGATAGAATCAAGAGACCCTCTTTTTCGTCACCCTACTTAAAATTTGCTATTCCTGTATCCCCTCTCTATGATTTTGGGTCAGAGGTGGAGCTCAGATTCATTCATTCAGTACCGTGCTCAGATCGCGCTTCAGCAAGAAACTTACACGGTTTATACAAATATCCTATCTCTTGGCCTCATTTCCCTGGCCCTCAGCAATGGTCTGAGCTTCTTGACTTATGTAGCATAATGCCAGAGGCATGGTGGGTAATTAATACAGTAGCCAACATCCGTAAGGTGAATGATGTTAATTATTTCACCGCCTGCACTTGAAATTTGTCCCGTTGTCAAAAACATAATAATAGCCAAAATTCTACCCACTTGTGAAGGGTGTGCACAAATGGAGTGGTCATGCTCTATAAAATACATTGTGTGGATACTGTCCTCCGTAGACTGTTGTTGCACGAAAGTCACCACATTGTTGTTTATCAAGTACTGACTGGCAAGTGTCAATATTCACACGCATATGTGATCATGACTAGACAACATCCACCACAACATTTGCACACGAGAATTTCAAAGGATATGCAGTGGTACCTCGGGTTAAGAACTTACCGTATTTTTCGCTCTATAACACGCACCTGACCATAACACGCACATCGTTTTTAGAGGAGGAAAACAAGGGAAAAAATATTCTGAATGAAACAGTGGACGTATCATTTTTGTGCTTCATGCTGTGGCCACAGACATGTGATCTGATGGTGAATTTGGGGTGACCCAATGCAAAGATCCTGAGGATCCATGTGGACCCATACTTTTTAACCACGTTTTTGCACCATTGCAGCCCCAGGCAACAGTGGGTGCGTGATTTTTTTTGGGGGGGGGACAGGCTGTAGCCATGGACATGCTATGTGCTCTGATGGTGAATTTTGGCTGACCCAATGCAAAGATCCTGAGGATCCATGTGGATCCATGCTTTGTAACCACGTTTTTGCACCATTGCAGCCCCAGGCAACAATGGGTGTGTGATTTTTTTTGGGGGGGGGACAGGCTGTAGCCATGGACATGCTATGTGCTCTGATGGTGAATTTTGGCTGACCCAATGCAAAGATCCTGAGGATCCATGTGGATCCATGCTTTGTAACCACGTTTTTGCACCATTGCAGCCCCAGGCAACAATGGGTGTGTGATTTTGGGGGGGGCAGGCTGTAGCCATGGACATGCTGTGTGCTCTGATGGTGAATTTGGGGTGACCCAATGCAAAGATCCTGAGGATCCATGTGGATCCATGCTTTGTAACCACATTTTAAGTGGGGAGGGAAGGAAAAACACAGAAGGCTAAGAATGCAGGAGAGGGCTATAACGTGAGGAAAGGAAGGCAAAAGTTTCCCCCCACCCACCCACCCACACAAGCCAGCCAGCGTGTTCTCTCTCTCTCTCTCTCTCTCTCTCTCTCCCTCCCTCTCCCTCTCCCTCCCACCAGCATGACAGAAGAAAGCATTTTATCTGCATTAAGAACTATTTAGCAGCGAAACCTAAGCTTTGCCATCCCTTAAGAGGTACAGACACTGTAATCTTCCAGATCGCATGAATTTACAGGCAAAACACTGTTTAAGGATTTCATCCTTTTAAATGGAAGAAAGCATATTTGAATGCTGTGTGTCTCCAAAAACAAAAAGCAGGAAGTCAAATCAGAATTTTAAGCCGAACCTGTAATCTCTCTCCCTTCACAAACATTGTTCCCTCCGGAGCACAGAGAGGAAAGCAGACACTCTTCTTGCCTGGAGGGGAGGGGCTTTCCCTGCTCTTTGTTCCGTTTCAGCAAACACAGCAAGGAAACAGAGCGGGTGGGCAGTAAGACCCAGAGGCAGAATGCAGGAAAGCAACAGCTTCCTCTCTCACGGAGCTCCCTTCTCCCTGAAGCGCGGTTTGATTTTTGCCTCATTTTTCGGCTCCAGGGAGCACACATTCGCTGCATAACACGCACAGACATTTCCCCTTCCTTTTTAGGAGAAAAAATCTGCGTGTTATAGAGCGAAAAATACGGTAATTCGTTCCAGAGGTCCGTTCTTAACCTGAAACTGTTCTTAACCTGAGGTACCACTTTAGCTAATGGGGCCTCCCGCTGCTGCCGCACCGCCACCACACGATTTCTGTTCTCATCCTGAAGCAAAGTTCTTAACCTGAAATATTATTTCTGGGTTAGCAGAGTCTGTAACCTGAAGCGTCTGTAACCCGAGGTACATTGCAACCTTATTTTGCTAATGCAAGTACATGAAGTTTGCAGGAAGGATAAAGCATTAGGAGAGTACAACTTATGATTTGGGTGGTGGATAGAGCTTTTACCTCCAGAAATAATATTTTAATACAATAATAATGCATAAGAATACAGTATAAAAAACAAAAAAACACATACTGAAAATAAGAACCAAAAATAAATGAATAATCAATAATCCCCCATCCCATGAGTTGGGCCTGGAAATCAGTGTAGTTGGGCTGGGTGTAATATGACCGAAGAATCTTGCCCTGGCCACTGAGTTCTGCACTAACTGAAGTTCCTCAATTGTCTTCAGAGCTCTGAGTAGAACACCTTACAGTAATCTAACCTAGAGGTACCCAGAGCATAGACAATAGTAGTTAGGCTGTCTGTGTCCAGATAGGCATAGAGCTAGGCCATCAGCTGAAGTCAATGGAAGGTACTCTGTGCCACTGATGCCACCTTAGTCTCAAGCGACAGCAAAGCATCCAGACGTACCCCTAAGGAGAAGATATCTGCCTCTTGGGTCTTCCAGTGAGTCTTTAATAACAAGGGGGAACATTCATGCTATAAGCACTGTATCCACTGTAGAGAATCAGGATTAGCCCTGATAAATAATGGTGGATGAACACTTTTCCATGCATTGCATGATGTATTATGCCTATCTGGAGTGAGTAAAAATAATCATGTGAGAATATAGACATCAGCTATGCCATCAACCTGTTGGGTACAGAATGCATCCTTCCAGTAAAACAATATATGGGAACTACAATAACATTCAAGCTCAATTAAATTAGACCTACATGTTTTTCTACTAATGATGCTTCATTTCCATCTCTAATGGGGGAAAAATAGGCTTGCAGCCTTTGTTCCAGGACATCCAGTAACAATTTTCCACGTATCATCATCCAGCATAGCAGAATTCTCTCTATATAAGGTGTCTCTTCCTGGAGGATGCTCAGAGGCGCATACGAGCGAAAGAAGATATTTCTATCCACTCTTTGGGAGACCAATTTCTATTGCACTAGGTAAGAAAAAGACCTCAACATGCTCATCTGCGAAGCTATGTTCATTGTTTTGTTCAGGAGTGGGAAAGGTGGCCTAGAAGGCAGGTTTTAAATCAGCCAGCTTTTGAACAGCTAAACTTTGTCTGTCATTTCTTTTCTTCCATACTTGATTTCAATTTCCCCCCGTCTTTGATAGAATAAACATTTTCCATGTTTAACAACACTTTTCTCCTTGTATTCCTGCCTCCCTGGAATTTTATTTCTGGATGAAGATATTCATTTTTGTGAATAAATATTTAACCTCTGTGTGACTCCTCCTAAGTTCTAGTCATGGCAGCCATATTCTTTACCTGCATTTCACTGGCAGCCAATCATCTTTGAGCACAAGCTCTCTGACAATAGATGTGGTGGCTGAGCTGTGGATTGGCTGTATCAATTCAGAGTACAGAAGGCTGATGGGATAACTGTATGTAA
This sequence comes from Podarcis liolepis, assembly GCF_965112155.1. Classification (NCBI taxonomy): domain Eukaryota; kingdom Metazoa; phylum Chordata; class Lepidosauria; order Squamata; family Lacertidae; genus Podarcis; species Podarcis liolepis. The sequence goes on from NC_139573.1 coordinate 15,273,258, forward strand.
CAGCCATGCTGAAATTTAGGTTACAATGCTTTCTCCGGAATTTAAATATTGCTATGTGCAGGAATTGTTTAATTTTTGGAGAAAGATTATGTCATGTAAGTACCACCACCCCTGTACAAGGAAGCCCAGTATGCTTATATACAAATGTACATTTTGAGAAGGTATGAACAGCAGAACGTAGGAAGTAAAGCTCTACGTACAGGGAAATGAAGCTTCATTGGAAAAATCTACATTCCTAGATTTAGGATAATTTTACAATAATGAATGGTGCCCATTTCAAAGGTGTTCACATTTATCTAGAAATGAAAGTAGATGCCAAGTCATCATTGGGATGTCTCAAAGAGAAAGCAGGGTTTGACATGAATAAATTTTATGAATTTCTTAGTCCGTCTGTTTGACTTTACGGATGGGCACAGAGGTCTGTCTTTTTCATCTTCACTCATCCCTTTGTCCTTTTGTATCATTACAATCTTCAGCCTCCGAGTAGGGACTACCTTTTTTTCAGTTGGTTGTATTTATGCTGCCCTGGGAGTCAAACACTGTTCCTTCTTTCTGGCAATAAAAATACATTGGCAATAATAAATAAATTGCTATTATTTCATGACAACCTGAATTAGCTCCCTGAGGAGACCACCACACTCTGACTCAGGTTAACAGTTTGGCACTTAGGGAATCTCAGTATGCTAATTTGTGGAACTCACGCCTGTTTATTGCTGCTGTGGTGACATGAAGAATAATGGTGTCATTCATTGTCTTTGCAGAGGCTATTTTTTGTGTGATTTTTGAGGTGCTTATTAGTCTCTGGAACTTAGTTTTATTCATTTCTTCAATCTGCCTGTCAACTAAACTATAGTTTCATGGTTGTAATGGGGTGGAGGAAGAGAGATGGGAATGGGGAAGGGCCACAACTCAATGCTAGACAATAAAGGCGTACCTTGGATCCGAACACCTTGCGAGTCAAACACTTTGGCTCCTGAATGCTGTAAACCTGGAAGTGAGTGTTTCAGTTTTCGAACGTTCTTTTGAACCCAAACTTCTGATGCAACTTCCCGCTTTCCGATTAGGTGAAGGAGCTTCCTGCAACCAATCAGAAGCTTTGCCTTGGATTCTGAACATTTTGGAAGTCAAATGGAGTTCCGGAAGGGATTCTGTTTGACTTCTAAGGTACAGCAGTACTGAAGTAGGTGGGGCAGTGTCTGACGGCAGTATTAGGCAGCCTCATAACTACCTAATGAGGGAATTAGGATTACAACTTGAGCAAGGCTGTCATATAGCCCTTTTCAGATTTTCCCTTGATATTTCCTAGGACATGGGTTATATAATAAATGTGATGGAAAAGGGGAAAGCATGAAATGCTCTGTTGAACTTTGCTTCATTTTCTGTGTTCTCTGCACAGACCAAACACCAAGAGCCACAGCGAGCCATGGCTGCCAAGGGGCCGTGTCCTTTATGGCTGTTCTTGGTTTTGCTCTCCTGGATGGTGCTGGGGACTGAAGCCGCCTGGGATTTCCAATCCTTTAAACACGAGCATGTCGATTACCCGAAGACTAAGGCCGCACATTACTGTAACTATATAATCGAGAAAAGAGGCCTGGTTCAGCACGGCATACACACTTTCATTCATGTCTCCGACCAAGATCTTAAAGACATCTGCACTTTTCATGGCTTACCAGTAACTGGTCCCATGACGAGCTCATCTCCAGTTCCAGTCACCGACTGTGCAAGAAAAAGTATATTCATCTTCGACGCTTATGAATTTACTAGGAAAATTTCCCTTACATGTGACAACGGATACCCAATGCAATTAAGATAATGAATGCCAAGGTTGCACAAGCAGACTTCTGCTCAGGCAACAAACCTCCACTACCATCCTCTCCGACACTCAGCAGCCCCCTACACTTTCCCCCTGCTGCACTCCAGCCCTCTCAAGAAACCTCTCAAGGTAGTCCGCAATCTTCCAGGACAGGCCTGGGCAAAGGCAAGAGGATTGCAAGAAGAAGGAGTTGGAGATGTCCTTTTAGAGAGGCAAATATGTATTTTACCTGCTCTCATGTCACCATTGGATTGCCACCAGGATTCCTTCCTTCTTGAGGGTGAAAAGGCCACTCTGATCACTTTGGGCCTCCGCTTTGTCCCACCGCTCATCTCCTACCTCACTATTCATAATATAAAAGTATGATCTCATTCCTTTTCTCATGATTCTTGCTGTTGTGGGATCAAGCAGTTATTTGTGGTATCCCTGGTTGCTTATTAAAACCCGGCCTCTTTTCTCACTCTTCCACCTTGTGACTCAGATAAGGAGACATGGAATATATCTTTCTTATATACAGCTTTGTTCTTTCCCCCTATTTTCCTCTGTATCACTCTATTTCTTTATAACTGAAATTATTTCAATAAAATATGAACATTAAAAATCCCTGAAACTGTCTGTGGCTTTCTGGTCCACTTCCATTTGTCTTTCTCACAGCACTGCCAGTTCTGTGCTTTTCTCACTCACCAAAATAATGTTTCCAAATTCCTTCCAAGTACCAGAATTTTAGATTTCAAGTTGAATTCGCTACCGTTACTAAAAAAATAGCAACCCAGATTTGAGCACCAGCAGAAGTATCAGGTCCTCCTGTTCCCTACTTGATGAAAGGTGTCTCCCTGGAAGACAAAACACTAACTTTTTAAAGAGATGTCTGTTCAGATTTTGAAAGCTGTACTATGTGGATTATAGACATGGCCTCGTATCTTGATGTTTTGACCCTGTGGTTCAGCTCCAAAGCCCAAAGTGGATCTGTATGAACATTTCATCCCCACTAATGTAGGGAGACCCGGGTGGTGCTGTGGGTAAAAGCCTCAGCGCCTAGGACTTGCCGATCGAAAGGTTGGCGGTTCGAATCCCCGCGGCGGGGTGCGCTCCCGTCGCTCGGTCCCAGCGCCTGCCTACCTAGCAGTTCGAAAGCACCCCCGGGTGCAAGTAGATAAATAGGGACCGCTTTCTAGCGGGAAGGCAAACAACGTTCCGTGTGCTGCTCTGGCTCGCCAGATGCAGCTTGTCACGCTGGCCACGTGGCCCGGAAGTGTCTGCGGACAGCACTGGCTCCAGGCCTCTAGAGTGAGATGAGCGCACAACCCTAGAGTCTGTCAAGACTGGCCCGTACGGGCAGAGGTACCTATACCTTTACTAATATAGGGAGAGACACCTGACATCCTCTCTACCTTGCCCCAGACCTTTTCCCCTGGGGTCCCAATCCTAACATTAGGGACTATGCAAAGGTGTTTTCATGTGTGTGTTTTAAACACTCCTAGTAGGAAATGTCCAGGGCAACCCTGAGTTAGGGAAGATGTCGTAGGGATGCCACAAGACCGGCCAATGGAAATCTAGACTTTGCTCCTGTGTGAACAAGCCTTACAAAACTACAGAAGGAAGGCAGGGATTGAGCCTAGTGTGGCTTCATTTGATGGGGCGTTGGTGGCTATGCCCCATGCAAATGATGAATGAGGAGGATGTGCCATCCAGTGTAAGCTGGAGATAATGGTGGGACAATCAAGTGGGGTTCAGATGTATTCACAGCTAGCTTATCTGAATCACAAGAGAGAGGGCCAGGAAAACAGAAAGGTATTAATTCACAACTGAGAAACATGGCCGCTGCAAGATGGGCTTTGCGGTAATGGCTTGTACCAGGGTGGACCTTGATGCCTGGTAACTCCCTTCCAGCCTGTGGCCATTAGAAAGAAGATGAGATATTGACCAGAAGGCAGCCTACCTGTTACCGGAATGCTTTCCCTATGCCAGCATCAACCTCTATTATTATTGGCATCATTAATAATAATAATAAATGTGGCTATGTTTTACCCACTATGGGTCACACATAGTAAATACATTAATGTAGCAGACCGCAACAACATTTGCTTTAATAGCATGTTGGCAGCAATCTATGAATGAAAATATTACTGGCTGCCAGCCCATAAACTAGGTTTTTCTGCGGTCTTACCTAAGTTCTACAATTTTCCTCATTTTTAATTATGTATGGGCTGTAGCTAAATGAAAACATTAATTCTGAACTATGATTGTTGAATCATAACTGTAGAGAGGAAAACTTTATATAAAGAAACAGTAGGCTCCCCTACTCCCACACCGTCTTTTGCACCGAATGAAGTCTTACCTCAATTTCAAACATTAATGACCTTGCAGCTGGTTCTGTTCCGCAGTTTGTGATCTCTTCACTTCCAGCACATTAATCCAAATTAAGCTCTAATTAACAGGAGAACATGTGCTTCTTAATGGCGGCATTGGAGGGGTTTTGGCAGGCAATGTGCTTTTGCACAATATGTGAATGAAAATATTGCAGGATTTTCCCAGCAGAACACGAGGTTTTTCTGCTGTCTTATACTTAATTAAAAATGAGACCACTTGTAGAACCTCTGCCAGTTGCCCAACCTGCCTGGGGAGGTGTTGCCAAGGTGATCAGGCCAGGTAGGGGGAGGGACCACCCTGTCCACACAATAGGGGGAGGAACTTACCTGGGAACCATCAGTTGGCCCAAGGTTCTCCCACCCTACCCACCCTCAGTTAAGCCTTCTTTTTCAGGTTAACCTTTTCTCCACAGGTACGTGGGCACTGCAACATCAAGGTCGCTGTCGAATGGCAAGAAAGGAATTTCCCTGCATTGGCAGGTTTTGCCTTTCCTGGAGCAAAACATCACAACGTTGGCGTTTTCAGGCCTTGGGCAGAATCCTTTAGTCTATTTCCCTAGATAGGAGTGGGTGCGTAGCAGTGACCCACACTCCCTTCCTCTTTGAAGTGTCGATCACACAGTTCCCCGTTAAAGGGGAGGCATTGGCTATACACGTACAGGTTGTCATTGCTCTCCCCTGCGACAGTGACGTAACGGGGGGGGGGCTCTCTGCTTGGACATATGTTCTCCAGAGCCAGCCCATCCCCCCACACACTGGATAAACCTGATGTTCCTCAGATCCCCAGACTGGGAGGGATAATGCCCAATGCCTAAGCCAAAGTCTACCTTCATCTGAAACATAATAAAGTTGTGGCCAATTTTAATCCCGAAGCACGATGTCTTGAGTCATTATTCCACTTGGGATGCCGCCCGGGGTTTGGGGGACTCTGCATGTCAACACAAAAAAACCCAGCAATATTTTCATTCATAGATTGTGCAAAAGCACCCTGCCTGCCAAAAAACCCTCCAACGCTGCCATTAAGAAGCACATGTTCTCCTGTTAATTAGAGCTTAATTTGAAATAATGTACAGGGGTGTGCTGGAAATGTTGAGATCACAAACGTCGGAAGAGAACCTGCTGCAAGGTCATTAAGGTTTGAGCTTGAGTTAACACTTCATTCGGTGCAAAAAGACGGTGTGGGCAGAGGGGATCCTACAGTTTCTTAATATTAAGTTTTCTTCTCTATATTTAGGATTCAGCAATCCTCCTATGAATGCTAGTTCAAATCTTATTTATACAAGAGAGGTGGGAAGAAATTGGTTTCCCAAAGAGCTTCACGGCTGAGTGGGGATTTGAACCCTGGTCTCTCAGTGCTAGGCAGGGGGTCAGAATCATAGCAATGAGTCCCGTCCTCAGATCTCACTTTGGGTTAATCAGAGAAAACTCGGGATGAGGAAAGATCAGGTTAGATTATTCCACCAACAAGAAACTTGATTGAATGATTGATTGATTGATTGAAATCTCTACCCCCAGGGGTTTTGAACACGGATCTAGATTTCAGCTGTTTCATTGAAGGTTTCTGACACATGGCTTCTGTTTGCAGTTACTGTGCTGTTTTTTGGATACTGTATCTTTAAATTGCCATTTGTGTCTCTGTGGGAGCCTGGAGGCCTGGAAATAAATAGAAAGGAGAATGTAAACTCTCTTCTTTGGAGACAAATGTTCCCCTTGAAAGTGTGTTGGGGTATTCAGACCCACATGGGACTCACACTTCCAAGTCAGCTTGGAAATGAAGAGAGAGAGAAATCTTCAAATGGCATCAATATAACATCAACCCCAAGGTCAGAGGTGTCTCTGCAGGAGATATTTCCCTGACTGGTTGGCAGGGAGGCACAGGGCAGCCAATCAGAAGCCGTGCCTTGGTTTCCGAACATTTTGGAAGTCAAACGGAGTTGCGGAAGGGATTCCATTTGACTTCTGATGTACCACTGTACTGAAGTAGATGGGCCAATATCTGACTGCAGCCTCCTTACTACCTCATGAGGGAATTAGTATTCCAATTTGAGCAAGGTTGCCATAGCCCTTTTCACATTTTCCCTTGATTTTCCCTAGGAAGCGGGTTATATAATAAATCTGATGGAAAAAGGGAAAGCATGAAAATGCCCTGTTGAACTTAACACCGTTTCCTGTTTTTTCTGTGCAGAACAACCACCCAGAGCCACAGCGAGCCATGGCTGCCAAGGGGCCCTGTCCTTTATGGCTGCTCTTGGTTTTGCTCTCCTGTTGTTGTTTTTTTTATTATTAATTTTTTTTATTGCTTTTTTTCCAAGGTCAAAATACATCATCAGTAACACAACAAAAGCGATTTTACAGAAAAAAAGAAGAGATTAGAAAAGAAAATTCCCTTTTTCAAGTCTATTTTCATAATCAACTGGACTTCCCCACGTCCTCCATCCCCTGCTTTCTTTGCAATAAAAATAAACAGCAAATTAATACCTTATTTTGTGTGTTTTTGTACTTTCATTTAGTTATATAATCTGTAATTAGTACTTTTCAAAATCATAACTTAATTTCCATCCTTTACCAATCTCAATACTGAAGCATATTTTTCCCGAAAGCTTAGCAAATTCTCAACATTCATATAACTTATAATGTTTTTGTAGATAGTCCTTAAATTTTTTCCAGTCCTCTTCCACTGCCTCTTCTCCCAGGTCTCGGATTCTGCCAGTCATTTCAGCTAATTCCATGTAGTCCATCAGCTGCGAATGCCATTCTTCCAGCGTGGGTAACTCCTGCGCCTTCCAGTGTTTGGCTAATAAGATTCTTGCTGCTGTAGTTGCATATAGAAAAAAAGTTCTATCTTTTTTTGACACTCTCTGGCCTACAATGCCCAGGAGGAAGGCCTCTGGTTTCTTATGAAAGGTGTACTTAAACACCTTTTTCAACTCATTGTAAATCATTTCCCAAAAGGCCTTCACCCTCGGGCATGTCCACCAGAGGTGAAAGAATGTTCCTTCAGCCTCCTTACATTTCCAACATTTATTGTCAGACAAATGATATATCTTTGCGAGTTTGACTGGGGTCATGTACCACCTGTATACCATTTTCATAATGTTTTCTTTTAAGGCACTGCATGCCGTGAATTTCATACCGGTGGTCCATAACCTTTCCCAGTCTTCGGACATAATGTTGTACCCAACGTCTTGTGCCCATTTTATCATAGCTGATTTAACTGTCTCATCTTGAGTATTCCATTTAAGCAACAAGTTATACATTCTTGAAAGCACTTTCGTCTTAGGTTCAAGTAATTCTGTCTCTAGTTTTGATTTTTCCACCTGGAAACCATTTTTTTTGTCCTTTTTAAAGATCTCTAAAATTTGGGCATAATGAAACCAGTCTCGCACCTTTCCTTTCAGTCTTTCAAAACTCTGCAACCTCCAGGTATCACCATCTTTTTCTATTATTTCGCAATATTTTACCCAGCCACTCTCCATGTTACGTAGTTTTATGGCCTTAGCCTCCGTCGGTGATAACCACCTCGGAGTCTTACTTTCAAGTAAGTCCTTATATTTAGTCCAGACAATAAATAAAGCTTTCCTGACAATATGGTTTTTAAACAATTTGTGAAACTTTATCTTGTCGTACCACAGGTATGCATGCCACCCAAAAGCATTGTTGAACCCTTCCAGATCTAGGACATCAGTGTTTTCTAACAAAAACCAATCCTTCATCCAGCAGAAGGATGCAGCTTCATAATACAATCTTAAATCCGGCAGGGCAAACCCCCCTCTTTCCTTTGCATCTGTTAGTATCTTAAATTTTATTCGGGGCTTTTTGCCCTGCCAGATAAATTTCGCAATGTCCCTCTGCCACTTTCCAAAACATTCCACTCTGTCCACGATCTGAAGGGTTTGAAACAAAAATAACATTCTTGGCAATACATTCATCTTAACTGCTGCAATTCTTCCCAACAAGGAAAGTTTCAATCTTGACCAAGTTTCTAAGTCCTTTTTAATTTCCGACCAGCATTTTTCATAATTATCCTTAAACAAATTCAAATTTCTCCCGGTCTTGGTTTTGCTCTCCTGGATGGTGCTGGAGACTGAAGCCTCCTGGGACTTCCAGTCCTTCAGACCAAAGGACTGATATCAAAGATTACTGCAACTATTTACTCAGGAAAAGAGCCTTGTATTACACAATGGCATGCATTTTCATTCATGTCTCTGACCAAAATCTAAAAAACATCTGCACTTCATAGGGTGCCCCAGTAACTGGTCCCAAGTCGAGCTCATCTCCCTTTCGAGTCACCAACTGTATAAAATATAAATTCAGCTACCACACTTTTGAGGGAATTGGAAAATTTCCCTTTCATGTGAGAACGGATACCCAATTGAATTTAGATTTTGAATGCCATTGTTGCACAAGCAGACTGCTGCTCAGGCAACAAATGTCCACTACCATCCTCTCTGACACTCAGCAGCCCCCTACACTTTCCCCCTCCTGCACTGCATCCCTCTCAAGAAACCTCTCAAGGTAGTCCCCCAATCTTCGAGGGCAGGTCTGGGCAAAAGCAAGGAGGAGGAGTTGGAGAAGTCCTTTTACATAAGCAAATATCTGTTTTCCAAGCAGTTATTGGTAGTATCCCTGGTTGCTTATTAAAACCCGGCCTCTTTCCTAACTCTTCCACCTTGTGACTCAGATAAGCAGACATGGAATATATATTTCTTATATACAGCTTTGTTCTTTCCCCCTTTTTTCCTCTGTATCACTCTATTTCTTTATAACTGAAATTATGTCAATAAAATATGAACATTTAAAATCCATGAAACCGTCTGTGACTTTCTGGTCCACTTCCATTTGTTTTTCTCACAGCACTACCAGTTCTCTGTTTTTCTCACTCACCACAATAATGTTTCCAAAATCCTTCCAAGTACCAGTTATTTAGATTTCAAGTTGAATTCGCTACTGTTACTAAAAAAATAGCAACCCAGATTTGAGCACCAGCAGAGGTATCAGGTCCTCCTGCTCCCTACTTGATGAAAGGTGTCTCCCTGGAAGACAAAACACTAACTTTTTAAAGAGATGTCTGTTCAGATTTTGAAAGCTGTACTATGTGGATTATAGACATGGCCTCCTCTCTTGATGTTTTGACCCTGTGGTTCTGCTCCAAAGCCCAATGTGGATCTGTATGAACATTTCATCCCCATTAATGTAGGGAGATACACCTGGCATCCTCTCTACTTTGCCCCAGACCTTTTCCCCTGGTTCCCAATCCTACCATTAGGGACTATGCAAAGGTGGTTTTTTGTGTGTGTGTTTTAAACACTCCTAGTAGGAAATGTCCAGGGCAACCCTGTGATAGGGAAGATGTCACAGGGATGCCACAAGACCGGCCAATGGAAATCTAGACTTTGCTAATGTGTAAACAAGCCTTACAGAACTACCGAAGGAAGGCAAGGATTGAGCCTAGTGTGGCTTCATTTGATGGGGCAGTGGTGGCTATGCCCCATGCAAATGATGAATGAGGAGGATGCGCCATCCAGTGTAAACTGGAGATAATGGTGGGACATTCAAGTGGGGTTCAGAAGTATTCACAGCTAGCTTATCTTAATCACAAGAGATAGAGCCAGGAAAGCAGAAAGGTATTAATTCACAATTGGGAAACATGGCCGCTGCAAGATGGGCTTTGCAGAAATGGCTTGTACCAGGGTGGACCTTGATGCCTGGTAAGTCCCTTCCAGCCTGTGGCCAATGGAAAGAAGATGAGATATGGACCAGAAGGCAGCCTACCTGTTACCGGAATGCTTTCCCTATGCTAGAATCAACCTCTATAATGATTGGCATCAATTTAAAAAAAATAAATGTGGCTATGTTTTACCCACTATGGGTAACAAATAGTAAATACATTAATGTAGCAGACCGTACAACATTTGCTTTAATAGCATGTCGGCAACAATCTATGAATGAAAATATTACTGGCTGCCAGCGATAAACTAGGTTTTCTGTGCTCTTACCTAAGTTCTACAGGTTACCTCAATTTTTAATTATGTATGGGCTGTAGCTAAATGAAAACATTAATTCTGAATTATGATTGCTGAATCATAAATGTAGAGAAGAAAACTTGATATAAACAAACTGTAGACTCCCCTACTCCCACACTGTCTTTTACACCAAATGAAGTGTTAACTCAATTTCAAACCTTAATGACCTTGCAGCTGGTTCTGTTCCGCAGTTTGTGATCTCATCACTTCAAGCACATGCCTGTTCTTTAGTCCAAATTAAGCTCTAATTAACAGGAGAACACCTGCTTCTTAATGGCGGCATTGGAGGGTTTTTGGCAGGTGAAGTGCTTTTGCACAATCTGTGAATGAAAATATTGCTTGGTTCCCCAGCAGTACATGAGGTTTTCTGCAGTCTTACCTAAGTTCTAAAAGTGGCCTTATTTTTAATTAAAGCCTGTAACCTCAGACATTTTGGCATCCAGTGTGGATGTAGCAAGATAAATGCTGGTGTCTGTTCAGGTCTTCAAGCTTGTTTCGTGAGTCATGTGAGTGTTCTGGGAAACCACTGACAGGAATTAGGTGCCAGTACAAAATGCAAATACAGTGGTACCTCGGGTTAAGTACTTAATTTGTTTCAGAGGTCCGTTCTTAACATGAAACTGTTCTTAACCTGATGCACCACTTTAGCTAATGGGGCCTCCTGCTGCCACCGCGCCACTTGAACACGATTTCTGTTCTCATCCTTAAGCAAAGTTCTTAACCTGAAGCACTCTTTCTGGGTTAGCAGAGTCTGTAACCTGAAGCATATGTTACCTGAAGCATATGTAACCCGAGGTACCACTGTAGATTTCCTTCAGGTAAATATGGCTGCTGTTTTTTTATTGGTACACATCCATGTTTTGGAACTCAGTGCATTGATTGGTAAATCCAAGCAAGAGTATTTCCAGATATAGAAGGAGCCTTTTCTTAACATGGACTCCAGCTCTTTTGACTGCTGCACCCTGGGTGGACATGCGATTGCATGATTTGCATCAAATAGTGTAATGAATTCAGGCAGGCAAGCAAACCCCGATAAGAATTAATGAGTCTGGCAGTTATATGACATGTTTATTGACAATTAACATCCAGAGAGCGGCTCCGAGCCTGCCACTCTTAGCTATGAGTTGGTCACTTTGAGTCCCCGCCCCTTTCACAGCATAAGGGTGCCAAAGTCCAGTCCGTCCTCTCTTGTATTTCTGTTGCATTTTAACCCTTTCAGCTCTTTTGGTTTGGGAAGAAGGTGGGTGAACTCCCCCCCCCCCGCTATCAAACGAAGAGCCCTCTAAACGCTGCCTCCCTCCTTGTTGCATAGCAACCCCCTCAGTGTCATCTATCTCCTCCTCCTCTACTGCTGCCTTCGAGCTTTCCAAGGGTGCTGCTCTATCTCAATCTGGGAACTCTTGATGAAGGGGTGCTGAACTAACCCACTCCTGCTCTGCCTATGGCTGCAGTCCCTCATCTCCAGAGTCAGAGTCTTCTCGGGCATTCAGTTCAGTCACATCCCTGACAACTAGGGAGAAAAAGGACCTATGACTTCTGTAGGTGCTGAAATTTGGGGGTTTTAGTAGAGTAGCCGATACAAACAAACCAACCCAAAACAAACACACTAAAAATATGTTTGTGGGAGGGGAGGTTATAGGATTGTTGTTTTTATAATGTATTTCATAGTTTTCTTTTGTATTTTTGTTCAGTGACCTGCCCTGAGATCTGTGGGTGAAGGGTGGTATATGAATTTAATGAATTAATCAACCAATTAATAATTGTTAATAAAAATAGCAATGCTGGCAAAACAGAAAACTGATGGCTTATGGAAGTAAAGCTTACTCTCCCCAAAACATTTCAAAGATGTGCTGGGAGCTATTAGGACCCCCTTTCTCCCCCTTTTGATGGGACCAAGGAAAATGGACTTTTGCAGAAAAGAAATATGTACTCCCACTCATTTTTGCCCCTCTCCAGTCTGTGAGACTTTGTATACTTAAGCCAGAGTTTTCTGAACAAACAAGAATAAAACACACTGTCCTGTTTGTGCAGGGAAAATAGTTATTTTAGCAAAGTCAGAAAGGCCTGTAAAATCACACATTGAGGAGAATAAGCCACAACATGCAAAAGCTAGGTAGAAACTAGTTAACATGAATGTTGCAAAAGGGATTTAAGGACTTGGCCAAGATGTTGGGCCTAGCTCAAGTGAAATCTTGAAACCCGGGGTTTCTGGACCCTGCCAGTTGCTCGGCCTAGATTATGAAAACAGCCTTTGCAGGAGCCATCCTGCGTCTTCTGGAATTCATCCTGCAATAAACTGTTGCATTGTGGAGTGCTCTCGTTTATTGATCTGGGCAATCAGTTGTTACATTCTCCTACTCCATTTTGCCCCCGTGCCAGTCTCAGGGAACGTCTTGAATTTTGCTTTTACATCTTAGGCTGTGGTTTTCCCCGCCTAAGATTTCTTTTTGTACATCTGTACATGTTGGAGTTTCATAAGGGATGTTGAAAAGTGCCCTTCGTTTCCCAATGAAGTGGCTCTTTTTCTGAGTACAATCCTGTCAACATAAACCTAGTAAGTTTATTGCATTCAGCAACAAATCAGAGCAACGCCCATAATCAAAGGACAGTGGAAACGTGGTTTTCGACCGTCTCGGAAGTCAAATGTTTCAGTTTTGGAATGCCGAAAACCTGGGAGTAAATGCTTCTGTTTTCGAATGCACCTTGGAAGTGCCCTTTGCGCCTTGGTTTTCAAATGTTTTGGAAGTCAAACGGTTTTCCGGAATGGATTACAGTCAAAAACTGAGGTTCCACTGTATTACATGTCTGCTTATCTGAGTCACAAGGTGGAAGAGTTAGAAATGAGGCTGGATTTCAATAAGCAACCAGGGACATACATTGTACTGGGTTCTAGTTAGGATAAAAGGGTCTTATTGGAGTGAAATATAAGAAATAAACAAGACTTCTCGAATATAATATCAGTTGCTTCAGGCATCTCTTTAGAAAGTTATTCAATTAAAAGGTATCTGAAAGACTAGTCAGGCTTTTCTTTAAAAAATGTGTTCGAAAACAGATTGATAGTCAATCAAAAAATGGTGGTTTTGGGAAAAGATGGTGTTTTCCTAAAGAAAGCTCAACAACTTGAGGGTGTCCTGCTGGTTTTTACTTTCTGAAATATGGCAATCCCATGTCAACCCAGAGTGCAGCAGTCAAAAGAGCTGAATTCCATTTTAGGAAAAGGCGCATTCTATATCTGGAACACTCACATGACTCACGAAACTAGCTTGAAGACCTGAACAGACACTAAGATTTACCTTGCTACATCCACAGTGGATGCCAAGATGTCTGAGGTTACGGGCTTTAATTTCCAGAATTAATGTTTTTGTTTAGCTACAGCCCAGACTTAATTAAAAATAAGGCCACTTGTAGAACCTCTGCCAGATGCCCAATCCCACCTGGGGAGGCGTTGCCAAGGTGATCAGGCCAGGTAGGGGGAGGGACCACCCTGTCCTCACAATAGGGGGAGGAGCTTACCTGGGAACCGTCAGTTGGCTCCAGAGCTTCTCCCACCCTACCCACCCTCAGTTAAACCTTCTTTTTCGGGTTAACCTTTTCTCCGCAGGTACGTGGGCGCTGCTACATCAAGGTCGCTGTTGAATGGCAAGAAAAGAATTTCCCTGCCTTGGCAGGTTTTGCCTTTCTCGTAGCAAAACATTACAACGCTGGCGGTTTCAGGCCTTGGGAGGAATCCTTTAGTCTATCTTCCCTAGATAGGAGTGGGCGCGTAGCAGTGGCCCACACTCCCTTCCTCTTTGAGACGGCAGTCACACGGCTCCCCGTTAAAGGGGTTGTTTGAGGGGAGGCATTCACCGTACGCCTACAGGTTGTCCTTACTCTCCCCTGTGACGGCGGCATAACCGGGGGGAGGGGGGTGCGGTCTCTGCTTGAACATATGTTCTCTAGAGCCAGCCCATCCCCACACACTCTGGATAAACCTGATGTTCCTCAGATCCCCAGACTGGGAGGGATAACGGCCAATGCCTAAGCCAAAGTCTACCTTCATCTGAAACATAATAAAGTTGTGGCCAATTTTAATCCCATAGCTCGTTGTCTTCAGTCGTTATTCCACTCAGGGGGCCGCCTGTGGTTTGGGGGACTCTGCCTGTCCACACAAAAAAACCCAGCAATATTTTCATTCATAGATTGTGCAAAAGCACCCTGCCTGCCAAAAAACCCTCCAACGCTGCCATTAAGAAGCACATGTTCTCCTGTTAATTAGAGCTTAATTTGAAATAATGTACAGGGGTGTGCTGGAAATGTTGAGATCACAAACGTCGGAAGAGAACCTGCTGCAAGGTCATTAAGGTTTGAGCTTGAGTTAACACTTCATTCGGTGCAAAAAGACGGTGTGGGCAGAGGGGATCCTACAGTTTCTTAATATTAAGTTTTCTTCTCTATATTTAGGATTCAGCAATCCTCCTTTGAATGCTAGTTCAAATCTGATTTATACAAGAGAGGAGGGAAGAAATTGGTTTCCCAAAGAGCTTCACGGCTGAGTGGAGATTTGAACCCTGGTCTCTCAGTGCTAGGCAGGGGGTCAGAATCATAGCAATGAGTCCCATCCTCAGATCTCACTTTGGGTTAATCAGAGAAAACTCGGGATGAGGAAAGATCAGGTTAGATTATTCCACCAACAAGAAACTTGATTGATTGATTGATTGATTGATTGATTGATATATCTACCCCCAGGGGTTTTGAACACGGAACTAGATTTCAGCTGTTTCATTGAAGGTTTCTGACACATGGCTTCTGTTTGCATTTACTGTGCTGTTTTTTGGATACTGTATCTTTAAATTGCCATGTGTGTCTCTGTGGGAGCCTGGAGGCCTGGAAATAAATAGAAAGGAGAATGTAAACTCCCTTCTTTGGGAGACAAATGTTCCCCTTGAAAGTGTGTTGGGGTACTCAAACCCACATGAGACTCATACTTCCAAGTCAGCTTGGAAGTCAGCCTGGAAACCAAGAGAGAGAGAAATCTTCAAATGGCATCAATATAACATCAACCCCAAGGTCAGAGGTGTCTCTGCGGGAGATATTTCCGTGACTGGTTGGCAGGGAGGCACAGGGCAGCTAATCAGAAGCCATGCCTTGGTTTCCGAAAGCTTTGGAAGTAGAACGGAGTTCCGGAGGAGATACCCTTTGACTTCTGAGGTACCACTGTACTGAAGTAGATGGGCCAATGTCTGACTGCAGCCTCATAACTACCTAATGAGGGTATTAAGATTACAATTTGAGCAAGGTTGTCATAGCCCTTTTCAGATTTGGCCTTGATATTTCCTGGGAAGTGGGTTATATAATAAATCTGATGGAAAAAGGGAAAACATGAAAATGCCCTGTTGAACTTTACACCATTTCCTGTTTTTTCTGCGCAGAACAACTACCAAGAGCCACAGTGAGCCATGGCTGCCAAGGGGCCCTGTCCTTTATGGCTGCTCTTGGTTTTGCTCTCCTGGATGGTGCTGGGGACTGAAGCCTCCTGGGACTTCCAATCCTTCAAACCAAAGGACTGAAGTCAAAGATTACTGCAACTATTTACTCAGGAAAAGAGCCTTGTATTACACAATGGCACATATTTGTGTTCATGTCTCTGACCAAGATCTAAAAAACATTTGCACTTCACAGGGTGCCCCAGTAACTGGTCCCAAGTCGAGCTCATCTCCCGTTCGAGTCACCAACTGTATAAAATATAAATTCAGCTACCACACTTTTGAGGGAATTGGAAAATTTCCCTTTCATGTGAGAACGGATACCCAATTGAATTTAGATTTTGAATGTCATTGTTGCACAAGCAGACTTCTGCTCAGGCAACAAACCTCTGCTACCATCCTCTCCGAAACTCAGCAGCCCCCTACACTCCCCCTCCTGCACTGCATCCCTCTCAAGAAACCTCTCAAGGTAGTCCCCCAATCTTCCAGGACAGGTCTGGGCAAAGGAAAGAGGATTGCAAGAAGGCGGAGTTGAAAAAGTCCTTTTACATAAGCAAATATCTGTTTTACCTGCAAACAAGTCACCATTGGATTGCCACCAGGATTTCTTCCTTCCTGAGGGTGAAAAGGCCACTCTGATCACTTTGGGCCTCCACTTTGTCTCACCGCTCATCTCCTATCTCACTTTTCATCATATAAAAGTATGATCTCATTCCTTTTCTCATGATTCTTTCTGCTGTGGGATCAAGCAGTTATTTGTGTTATCCCTGGTTGCTTATTAAAACCCTGTCTCTTTTCTAATTCTTCCACCTTGTGACTCAGATAAGCAGACATGGAATATATATTTCTTATACACAACTTTCTTATTTCCCCCTTTTTTCTCTGTATTACTCTGTTTCTTTTAAAACTAAAAATATGTCAATAAAATAGGAACATTAAAAATCCATGAAACTGTCTGTGACTTTCTGGTCCAATTTCATTTGTTTGTCTGGCAGCACTGAGAGTTCTGTGATTTTCTCACCTCACCAAAATAATGTTTCCAAACTTATTCCAAGTACCAGAATTTTAGATTTGAAATTGTATTGGCTACTCTACTAAAAACCCCAAATTTCAGCACCTGCAGAAGTCTCAGGTCCTCCTGCACGCTACTTGTCAGGGAAGTGGCTGAATAGAACACCTGGAAAGTGTCTGACTCTGGAGAGGAGGGACGGCAGCCACAGACAGAGCAGGAGTGGGTTAGTTCAGCCCCCCTTCATCAAGAGTTCCCAGACTCAGATAGAGCAGCAGACTCGGAAAGCTCGCAGGCAGAGGGAGGGGAGGAGATGGGTGACATTGAGGGGGTTGCTATGGCAACTTCAGAAAACACCCCCCAAAGACATTATTTCACCCCCACATAATCTCCAACAGATACATATTTTTTTCTAAAATGCATATGAAATACTAAGCACAGGAATGTGCATATCATGAGGACTGTCCCTTTTAAATGTAGATAAATGTACATTTTCTCCGTCTCTGTCCAGAGGAGGATAGAATCAAGAGACCCTCTTTTTCGTCACCCTACTTCAAATCTGCTATTCCTGTATCCCCTCTCTATCGTTTAGGGTCAGAGGTGGAGCTCACATTCATTCATTCAGTCCCTTTCTCAGATATCGCTTCAGCAAGAAACTTACATGGTTTATATAAATATCCTATCGCTTGGCCTCATCTCTCTGACCCTCAACAATGGTCTAAGCTTCTTGTCTTATGTAGCATAATGCTAGAGGCATGGTGGGTAATTAATACAGTAGTCAACATCCGTAAGGTGGATGATGTTAATTATTTCACTGCCTGCACTTGAAATTTGTCCCGTTGTCAAAAGCATAATAATAGCCAAAATTCTACCCACTTATGAAGGGTGTGCACAAATGGAGTGGTCATGATCTATAAAATACATTGTGTGGATACTGTCCTCCATAGACTGTTGTTGCATGACAGTCACCACACCCTCGTTTTTCAAGTACTGACTGGCAAGTGTCAATATTCACACGGATATGTGATCATGACTATACAACATCCACCACAACATTTGCACATGAGAATTTGAAAGGATATACAGTGGTACCTCGGGTTAAGAACTTAATTCGTTCCAGAGGTCCGTTCTTAACCTGAAACTGTTCTTAACCTGAGGGACCACTTTAGCTAATGGGGCCTCCTGCTGCCACACCGCCACCTGTAACCTGAAGGAGTCTGTAACCCAAGGTACATTGCAACCTTATTTTGCTAATGCAAGTACGTAACGTTTTCAGGAAGGATAAAGCATTAGGAGAGATTTGTGAGGGTTCCAGTTCCATTTTGGCGCACAGAGTTGAAGATTACTTAATCATGTCCGTCAACTGTTTTAATTGAAAAGCCTTGTAGTACAACTTATGATTTGGGTGGTGGATACAGCTTTTACCTCTAGAAATAATATTTTAATACAATAATAATGCATAAGAATACAATATAAAAAACAAAAAACACATACTGAAAATAAGAACGAAAAATAAATGAATAATCAATAATCCCCCATCCCATGAGTTGGGCCTGGAAATGAGTGCAGTTGGGCTTGGTGTAATATGACCGAAGAATCTTGCCCTGGCCACCGAGTTCTGCACTAACTGAAGTTCCTCAATTGTCTTCAGAGCTCTGAGTAGAACACCTGACAGTAATCTTACCTAGAGGTTCCCAGAGCATAGACAATAGTAGTTAGGCTGTCTATGTCCAGATAGGCATAGAGCTAGGCCATCAGCTGAAGTCGATGGAAGGTACTCTGTGCCACTGATGCCACCTTAGTCTCAAGCGACAGCAAAGCATCCAGACGTACCCCTAAGTAGAAGATATCTGCCTCTTGGGTCTTCCAGTTAGTCTTTACTAACAAGGGGGAAAATTCATGCTGTAAGTACTGTATCCACTGTAGAGAATCAGGATTAGCCCTGATCAATATGGGTGGATGAACACTTTCCCATGCATTGCATGATGTAATATGCCTGTCTGGAGTGAGTAAAAATATTCATGTGAGAATATAGACATCAGCTGTACCATCAACCTGTTGGGTACAGAATGCGTCCTACCAGAACATTTAAGCTCGATTAAATTAGACCTACAGGTTTTTCTACTAATGATGCTTCATTTCCACCTCCTACTGGGGGAAAAATAGGCTTCCAGCCTTTGTCCCAGGACATCCAGTAATCATCATCCACCATAGCAGAATTCTCTCTATATAAGGTGTCTCTTCCTGAAGGATGCTCAGAGGCGCATACGAGTGAAAGAAGATATTTCGATCCACTCTTTGGGAGACTAGGTAAGAAAAAGACTTCAACATGCTCATCTACGAAGCTTTGCTCATTGTTTTGTTCAGGAGTGGGAAAGGTGGCCTAGAAGGCAAACTGCAGGCGGGTTTTAAATCAGCCAGCTTTTGAATAGCTAAACTTTGTCTGTCATTTCTTTTCTTCCATACTTGATTTCAGTGTCCCCCCCCCGTCTTTGATAGAATAAACCTTTTCCATGTTTAACAACACTTTTCTCCTTGTATCCCCCCCCCCAGAATTTTATTTCTGTATGCATATATTCATTTTTGTGAATAAATATTTAACCTCTGTGTGACTCCTTCTCCTAAGTATTAATCATGGTAGCCATATTCTTTACCTGCATTTCACTGGCAGCCAATCATCTTTGAGCACAAGCTCTCTGACAATAGATGTGGTGGCTGAGCTGTGGACTGGCTGCATCAATTCAGAGTACAGAAGGCTGATGGGATGACTGTATGTAACAGCCATCCTGAAATTTAGGTTACAAAGCTTTCTCCGGAATTCAAATATTGCTATGTGCAGGAATTGTTTAATTTTTGGGGAAAGATTAAGTCATGTAAGTACCATCACCCCTGTACAAGGAATCCCAGTATGCTTATATACAAATGTACATTTTGAGAAGGTATGAACAGCAGAACGTAGGAAGTAAAGCTCTACGTACAGGGAAATGAAGCTTCATTGGAAAAAGCTACATTCCTAGATTTAGGATAATTTTACAGTCATGAAAGGTGCCCATTTCAAAGGTGTTTACACATTTTTTATCTAGAAATCTAGAAAGTAGATGCCAAGTCATCATTGGGATGTCTCAAAGAGAAAGCAGGGTCTGACTTGAATAAATGTTATGAATTTCTTAGTTCGTCTGTTTGACTTTAAGGATGGGCACAGAGGTCTGTCTTTTTCTTCTTCACTTATCCCTTTGTCCTTTTGTATCATTACAATCTTCAGCCTGCGAGTAGGGACTACCCTTTATCAGTTGGTTGTACTTATCCTGCCCTGGGAGTCAAACACTGTTCCTTCTTTCTGGCAATAAAAATACATTGGCAATAAAATCAATAAATTGCTATTATTTCATGACAACCTGAATCAGCTCCCTGAGGAGGCCACCACACTCTGACTCAGGTTAACAGTTTGGCACTTAGGGAATCTCAGTATGCTAATTTGGGGAACTCACTCCTGTTTATTTCTGCTGTTGTGACATGAAGAATAATGGTGTCATTCATTGTCTTTGCAGAGGCTAATTTTTCTGTGATTTTTGAGGTGCTTATTAGTCTCTGAAACTTAGTTTTATTCATTTCTTCAATCTGTTAACTAAACTATAGTTTCATGGTTGTAATGGGGTGGAGGAAGAGAGATGGGAATGGGGAAGGGCCACAACTCAATGCTAGACAATAAAGGCGTACCTTGGATCTGAACACCTTGCGAGTCAAACACTTTGCCAACTGAATGCTGTAAACCTGGAAGTGAGTGTTTCAGTTGTCGAACGTTCTTTAGAACCAAAAAGTCTCATGCAACTTCACACCTTCCGATTGGCTGCAGGTGCTTCCTGCAACCAATCAGAAGCTGTGCCTTGGATTCTGAACATTTTGGAAGTCAAACGGAGTTCCAGAATGGATTTTGTTTGACTTCTGCGGTACCACAGTACTGAAGTAGATGGGGCAGTGTCTGACGGCAGTATTACACAGCCTCATAACTACTTAATGAGGGAATTAGGATTACAATTTGAGCAAGGCTGTCATAGCCCTTTTCAGATTTTTCCTTGATATTTCCTTGGATGTGGGTTACACAATAAATCTGATGGAAAAAGGGAAAGCCTGATAATGCCCTCTTGAACTTTACATCCTTTCATGTTTTTTCTGCACAGAACAACCACCAAGAGCCACAGAGAGCCATGGCTGCCAAGGGGCCCTGTCCTTTATGGCTGCTCTTGGTTTTGCTCTCCTGGATGGTGCTGGGGACTGAAGCCTCCTGGGATTTCAAATCCTTCAAACACGAGTATGTCGATTACCCGAAGACTAAAGTCGCACATTACTGCAACTATTTCCTCCGCAAAAGAGGCCTGGGTCGTCCAAGGGAACACACTTTCGTTCATCTCTCTGACCAAGATCTTAAAGAAATCTGCACTGTTATCGGCATACCAGAAACTGGTCCCTTTTCGAGCTCATCTCCTGTTCCAATCACCATGTGTTATAGAACTGAATTTTTCTACCAGATTTATCACCTTAAAAGGAACATTTCGCTTTTATGTAAGAATGGATACCCAATTGAATTAAGATTTTGAATGCCATTGTTTCACAAGCAGACTTCTGCTCAGGCAACAAACCTCCGCTACCATCCTCTCCAACACTCAGCAGCCCCCTACACTTTCCCCCTCCTGCACTCCATCCCTCTCAAGAAACCTCTCAAGGTAGTCCTCCAATCTTCCAGGGCAGATCTGGGCAAAGGCAAGAGGATTGCAAGAAAGCGGAGTTGAAGAAGTCCTTTTACTTAAGCAAATATCTGTTTTACCTGCTCAGAGTCACCATTGGATTTCCACCAGGATTTCTTCCTTCTTGAGGGTGAAATGGCCACTCTGATCTATTTTCTCATGATTCTTGCTGCTGTGGGATCAAGCAGTTATTTGTGGTATCCCTGGTTGCTTATTAAAACCCGACCTCTTTCCTAACTCTTCCACCTTGTGACCCAGATAAGCAGACATGGAATATATATTGCTTATATACAGCTTTGTTCTTTCCCCCTTTTTTCCACTGTATCACTCTATTTCTTTAGAACTGAAATTATGTCAATAAAATATGAACATTTAAAATCTCTGAAACGGTCTGTGGCTTTCTGGTCCACTTCCATTTATTTTTCTCACAGCACTACCAGTTCTGTGCTTTTCTCACTCACCAAAATAATGTTTCCTTCCAAGTACCAGTTATTTAGATTTCAAGTTGAATTCGCTACCGTTATTAAACAAATAACAACCCAGATTTGAGCACCAGCAGAAGTATCAGGTCCTCCTGCTCCCAGCTTGATGAAAGGTGTCTCCCTGGAAGACAAAACACTAACTTTTTAAAGAGATGTCTGTTCAGATTTTGAAAGCTGTACTATGTGGATTATAGACATGGCCTCCTCCCTTGATGTTTTGACCCTGTGGTTCAGCTCCAAAGCCCACTGTGGATCTGTATGAACATTTCATCCCCATTAATGTAGGGAGATACGCCTGACACCCTCTCTACCTTGCCCCAGACCTTTTCCCCTGGGGTCCCAATCCTACCATTAGGGACTATGCAAAGGTGTTTGTGTCTGTGTGTGTGTTTTAAACACTCCTAGTAGGAAATGTCCAGGGCAACCCTGAGATAGGGAAGATGTCATAGGGATGCCACAAGACTGGCCAATGGAAATCTAGACTTTGCTCCTGTGTGAACAAGCCTTACAAAACTACAGAAGCAAGGCAGGGATTGAGCCTAGTGTGGCTTCATTTGATGGGGGGTTGGTGGCTGTGTCCCAGGCAAATGATGAGTGAGGAGGATGTACCATCCAGTGTAAGCTGGAGATAATGGTTCAAGTGGGGTTCAGAAGTATTCACAGCTAGTTTATCTGAATCACAGGAGAGAGGGCCAGGAAAACAGAGAGGTATTAATTCACAAGTGGGAAACATGGCCCCTTCAAGATGGGCTTTGCGGAAATGGCTTATACCAGGGTGGACCTTGGTGCCTGGTAATTCCCTTCCAGCCTGTGGCCAATGGGAAGAAGATGAGATATGGACCAGAAGGCAGCCTACCTGTTACCGGAATGCTTTCCCTATGCCAGAATCAACCTCTATAATGATTGGCATCAATAAAAAATAAAATAAATGTGGCTATGTTTTACCCACTATGGGTCACACATAGTAAATACATTAATGTAGCAGACGGTAACAACATTTGCTTTAATAGCATGTAGGCAACAATCTATGAATGAAAATATTACTGGCTACCAGCCCATAAACTAGGTTTTTCTGTGGTTCTACAAGTTGCCTCATTTTTAATTATGTATGGGCTGTAGCTAAATGAAAACGTAAATTCTGAATTATGATTGCTGAATCTTAAACGTACAGAAGAAAACTTTATATAAAGAAACTGTACGCTCCCCTGCTGCCATACCGTCATTTGCACCAAATGAAGTTCAAGTTCAAAACCTTAATGACCTTGCAGCGGGTTCTGTTCCGCAGTTTGTAATCTCATCACTTCAAGCACATGCCTGTACTTTAGTCCAAATTAAGCTCTAATTAACAGGAGAACATGGCGGCGTTGGAGGGGTTTTGGCAGGCAATGTGCTTTTGCACAATATGTGAATGAAAATATTGCTTGGTTTCCCCAGGAGTACACGAGGTTTTCTGTGGTCTTACCTAAGTTCTACAAGTGGCCTTATTTTTCATTAAGTATGGGCTAAACAAAAGCATTAATTCTGAAAATTAAAGCCTGTAACCTCAGACATTTTGGCATCCAGTGTCGATGTAGCAAGATAAACACTGGTGTCTGTTCAGGTCTTCAAGCTTGTTTCGTTAGTCATGTGAGTGTTCTGGGAAACCACTGACAGGAATTAGCTGCCAGTACAAAATGCAAATAAAGTGGTACCTCGGGTTAAGTACTTAATTCGTTTCAGAGGTCCGTTCTTAACCTGAAACTGTTCTTAACCTGAAGCACCACTTTAGCTAATGGGGCCTCCTGCTGCCGCCGCGCCGCAGGAACATGATTTCTGTTCTCATCCTTAAGCTAAGTTCTTAACCTGAAGCACTATTTCTGGGTTAGCAGAGTCTGTAACCTGAAGCATATGTAACCTGAAGCATATGTAACCCGAGGTACCACTGTAGATTTCCTTCAGGTAAATATGGCTGCTGTTTTTTTATTGGTACACATCCATATTTTGGAACTCAGTGCATTGATTGGTAAGTCCAAGCATGAGTATTTCCAGATATAGAAGGAGCCTTTTCCTAACATGGACTCCAGTTCTTTTGACTGCTGCACCCTGGGTTGACATGCGATTGCATGATTTGCATCAAATAGTGTAATGAATTCAGGCAGGCAAGCAAACCCTGATAAGAATTAATGAGTCTGGCAGTTATATGAAATGTTTATTGACAATTAACATCCAGAGAGCAGCTCCGAGCCTGCCACTCTTAGCTATGAGCTGGTCACTTTGAGTCCCCGCCCCTTTCACAGCATAAGGGTGCCAAAGTCAAGTCCATCCTCTCTTGTATTTCTGTTGCATTTTAACCCTTTCAGCTCTTTTGGTTTGGGAAGAAGGTGGGTGACCTCCCCCCCCACACACACACCATGAAACAAAAAGAGCCCTTTAAATGCTGCCTCCTTCCTGGTTGCATAGCAACCTCCTCAGTGTCATCTATCTCCTCTACTGCTGCCTTCGAGCTTTCCAAGTGTGCTGCTCTATCTCAGTCTGGGAACTCTTGATTTAGGGGTCCTGAACTAACCCACTCCTGCTCTTTCTGTTGCTGCAGTCCCTCATCTCCAGAGTCAGAGTCTTCCCAGGTGTTCATATCCTTGACAAGTAGGGAGAAGAAGGACCTGAAACTTCTGTAGGTTCTGAAATTTGGGGGTTTTAGTAGAGTAGCCAATACAGCTTGAAACCTAAAATTCTGGTTCCCAAACTGTTTGGGAACAGCAATTCCCTGTAAATTGCCCACTGTCGATCCATATTAACGCTCTTAATTGTAATGGCCTTGATAAGAAATAGCCATAAAGGTGTTTTCCTTTCCAGCAGATTTTTACATTTCTCCCAAGCTCTATACAGTTTCTTCCTAAGAATATGGTTCATAAAACTTTTATAAATTTACACCTTCCCATACGAAAGACATGTCTTCCTGCCCAATTTTAAGTCTAGGATGTCTGCATTATCCATATATATATATAATTTGCATAATATAATCAATTACACCTTTTGTCATTCTTTACAATACATACTGTATATATATGTCTATATCTATCTATCTACTTTCCTTACTTATACTGTTGTACTGTATTTCTACCATTGTGACTTCCCTCCACCTCTGCTCAGCTTCCAATGTTTTCCATTCCTTTAATATTGTGTTAAAGAAGTTAAATACATATTCCCTATTAGTCACTTTTCAACCTAATAGCTGCTCTCATTTTGGCCAATTCTAGAAATTCACAAAGCTTATTTTGCCACTCTGCTACTGAGGGGAAAGCATTCCCTGTCCAATTTCTAGCTATCACTACTCTGACTGCAGCTGTGGCCCATAAGAACACTTTTTTTCTTATCACCTGGATGTCTCTTGAAACTATACCTAATAGAAATGCTTCAGGCTTTTTGTCAAAAGATGTTTTATTTTTTTTATTTTTTTAAATTTCTTTTTTAGTAATTTTCATTTGAAAAACTAAAAGTAAACAAACAAACATCAAAAGTGCCCAAACATCAAAAAACAACAAAAAATAACATAAATTTTCATTACAATCCTACATCACCTTATTTGTATTCCTCCTATATGTACATGTTGACCTCCCTCCCTCCCGATTTTGGGCTTCTTGGTAAAATCTTTTTTTTGCAATTTCATTGTTAATAGTTTCTGCGTTGTGAGTGGAATAAATTTATAACATACATTGAAGGAACTTTTAGAAGTTTAAAAACCACAGCAGGTTTAACATAAACCTTACGACATGTCAAAAGATGTTTTAAACATCTTTTTTTTAAAAATTCCTCATGAATATTACTACAGAAATTTTTAATTTTCCCACATCACCACCATACTTGATACATCATTCCCTCTACCTCATGACATCTCCAGCAGATATTTGATTTTAATTTGTATATTTTGGCTAGTCTATGATTTAAAAACCCTTTGTGTACCCTTTGTGTACCTTAACTTTCTTATGGTGGTACCTTGGTTTACGAATTTAATCCGTTCCGGAAGTCCGTTCTTAAACCAAAGCATTTTTAAACCAAGGCGTACTTTCCCATAGCAGTGGGGGACTCAATTATAAATGGAACACACTCAACAGGAAGCGAAACATGTTCTGCTTCCAAGGCAAAGTTCACAAACCAAAACACCTACTTCCGGGTTTGCAGCATTCTTAATCCAAGTTGTTCATAAACTAAGCTGTTCTTAAACCAAAATACCACTGTATATACAGG